>NC_064849.1:64254662-64854662 GCF_024139225.1 Suncus etruscus | reverse complement strand
AATTCAGGTCACCCATGTGCAAGGCAACCACTCTATTATCACTCTGGCCTTCTGTTTTCACTTTTTTTTGAGGAGGGGAGGACATCAGGCGGCACTCCAGTTACTCCTGGCTCTCTGCTCAGAAATCAGAAATTGCTCCTGGCACCTCGGGGGACGATATGGGATACAGGGAATCTTGGGTCCGTCCCAGGTTGGTTGCTTGCAAGGCAAAAGCCCTACTGCTGTGCTGTCACTCTGGCACCCCCCCTTTTTTTTTGATTTTGGGCCACACCCAGTGATGCTCAGGGGTTACTCCTGGCTATGCGCTCAGAAATTGCTCGTGGCTTGGGGGACCATATGGATACCGGGGATAGAACCCGTCTTTCTTAGGTCAGCCACCTGCAAGGCAAACACCCTACCGCTGTGCCGTCACTCCAGCCCCACTCCGGCCCATTTTTACTTTTGATCTTCTTTTTTTTTTTTTGGGCCACACCCTGTGACGCTCAGGGGTTACTCCTGGCTATGCGCTCAGAAGTTGCTCCTGGCTTCTTGGGGGACCATATGGGACGTCGGGGGATCGAACCGAGGTCCGTCCTAGGCTAGCGCAGGCAAGGCAGGCACCTTACCTCCAGCGCCACCGCCCGGCCCACTTTTGATCTTCTTGTTGATCCAGTATTTTCAATAGTTTGTTGCTTATTCTCCATCAACTTGTAGTTTCTGCCCACCCTTGCTTTGGTTGATTTTTTTTTTTTTTTTTGCTTTGGCTGATTTTTGTTCTATGCTATTATGATATGAAAAGACTTGAAATTATTTTAAGTATTCATAAACTTACATATCCTAACATATTCTTTATATTTAGAATGCTCTGTGAACACTTGGAAGGAATGTACACTGTTTTGTGGTAAAATTGTCAATCATTAAATCACATCATTCCAGTCTTCCCAGTGTTTTGTTTTGGGGCTACACCCAGTAGTGCTGAAGGCTTCTGGTTCTGTGTTAAGGAATCACTCTTGGAGGGGTTTGGGGAACCATATCTAGTGCCAGGATCAGCCTGGATCAGCCATTTGTAAGGCAAGTGCTCTATACAGTGACTACACTATGTCTTCAGTCCCTGACTTTAGGGCACTCAGTTAAAGACTATGAGAAAATTTTTTTTTTTTTTTTTTTTTTTTTGGTTTCCACCTCCAATCCTGACTTTTCTTCCTTTCCAACCTCAGACTTTCTGCTGCCCTTTGGCTCCCAACATGCCTCACATTGACAATGACGTCAAACTGGACTTCAAAGATGTCCTGTTGAGGCCCAAACGCAGCACTCTGAAATCACGAAGTGAGGTGAGCCTACTTCTTTGGTTGCTCCTTCTTGACCCAAGCTTGTGCTGGTCAGGACAGGCTCTTGTCCTCATGTAGCATGTATATTGTGAATGAATAAAATGCTCATTTATATCTGCACTGTTCGTATTTACAGGTGGATCTCACAAGATCCTTTTCATTTCGAAACTCCAAACAGAATTATACTGGAATCCCGGTCATTGCTGCCAATATGGACACGGTGGGCACCTTTGAGATGGCCAGGGCTCTGTGTAAGGTAAGACTTTATTCTTGCCCATTTCTCATGATGCCATTTTGGGGCTGGTTGAAGAGGTTTATCTGCATCCTTACCCCACCCCACATCAGTACCGGCAGTGAACATGCCAACCTATGGTTCTATCTAATAATAAGGCCCTTTAACTTCTCAGCTCAAAGGCCATCCGGGTTAGTAAGGTTGAAAACTTAATTTGTGTCTCCAGTTTTTGTAATATTCAAGAATAATTTTCTCTTGTCCAGAAATTTATACTCTCTACCTGTTGAATAAATATAAAATATAAGGTCCTAGGTTGGGAAGTGAGGCCTTTCTCAGCACAGCACAACATAGCACAGAACCTGTTGCCCCTTTGGCTGGTGGGTCTGAAGGCACAGGATAACGGTGTAGAAATAACCACAAGCAGTCCAAATTTCATCAGAGTCAGCTCGGTTTATTCCATGCCCCTAAACCTCCATGTGCATTTTTGCACATGGCTTCTATGCTAAGCTTTTCATGCATCCTCTTCAGCTGCCCTCTATGTGTCTTTGCTGCCCTCTCCCTTTTTCCCCCAGGCAATGCCTATATTCCAAACCTCAAATACCTCCCAGGTGTGGATGGGTCTGACCATCCAGGAGGGATAAACAGGAAGTCGGGGGAGGGGATACCACATCTACCTACTTTTCATACTACCCTAAGTCACCCCCTCTAAACCACTCACATTACAGCACTATTCAGGACACAGTGCATTCACTGTGGGCTTTTTCCCCTTCTTTTGTGCAGTGTGTGTGTTGGAGGGGAAATGCCATACCTGGCAATGCTCATGCTCCTGAGATGCCAAAGATTGAATATGGCTCGACAAGCATCCTACCTGTTCTAATCTCTCCACTCCTTTTTTTAGTTTTTGGGTCATACCCGGCAGCACTCAGGGGTTCCTCCTGGCTCTATGCTCAGAAATCTTGCTCCTGGCAGGCTCAGGGGACCATATGGGATGCTGGGATTTGAACCATCGTCCTTCTGCATGAAAGGCAAACACCCCGCCTCCGTGCTATCTCTCCGGCCCCTGCATGTACTCTTTTAATCCAGAAACTAAATATAGTTTGAGTGTTCAAATTTTTAAGACTTAAAAGTTCCTTAAGAGAGAATTGTTAAAATTTCATTTTGTACATTAAAATTTTTTCTTCAAATTTAAGTCTAGGTTCCTGGGAGTTACTGGGATTTGTAAAGCCCAGCATGTAAGATGCCCAAATGGAAAGTTCTTCCTATTCACGCTATTGTTGTCTTTCAAACTAAAAGATGCTGCTCCTGTCAACATCCTCTCTACCTGTAGCTGAGAAGGTAGATCGTTTCTGTAGGTACTTTAAGCATAAATCCACTCTTCTGATTAATTCTTGTAGCCCTGCTTGATGGATTCTGCTACCACTTGTGGCTGTTAGCCTTAACGACTTCATTTACCTTTTCAATTGCTGTAAGTCTTGTGAAATGTCTGCTGTCTTTTCTTAGACTGATGATTATGCAATTGTAGTAGCTTGCTGCTTCTGCCATTCACTGACTGCTTAGAAATTTTGTGGGGCCGGAGAGATAGCATGGAGGTAAGGCATTTGCCTTTCATGGAGAAAGTCATTGGTTCGAATCCCGGCATTCCATATGGTCCCCCGAGCCTACCAGGAGCAATTTCTGAGCGTGGAGCCGGGTGTGACCCAAAAACCAAAAAAAAAAAAAAAAAAAAAAAAAAAAAAGGAATTGTTGTTACCTGCTTGCCCAGTCCAGTGGCACTGGAGAAGTGGAATCTTAAGCATTAACAAATATGCTGTAATATAAGAACCTTGTTATGATGCTTTATGTTTTGAATGGATTTTTACTCAGTACTCATGTGTGATAAAGAAAGTACATCTTTGGGGCCAGAGCCATAGCACAAGTAGGGCATTTGCCTTGCACACAGCTGACCTGGGTACAATCCTTGGCATCCCATATGGTCCCGTGCCTGCCAGGAATGATTTCTGAACTCAGAACCAGAAGTAACTCCTGAATGCAGCTGGTGTGGCCCCCAAAAAGAAAAAGTAGATCTTAGAGATAGAGCAAAATCTTACAATGTAATTAAAAGGTTGGATGCAGGAAAGCAGCATCTTCTAGATCTCTGACTTGCTGTATAATTGGATGTGCTCATTATGCCACTCCTAGAGTGGTTTTTCTTTGTCAGCATATCGAGTGCCATGATGCTGAGAAAGAATAAATAGGTACCAGCCTTTGCTACTGTGGATGAAGGTAATCTGGGTATAGCAATAGCACTTCCATATTGCTATACTTCTATATTGCTAATGACTTCCTGATTTCTTGTCAGTTTCAAGGCTTGTTATTGGTTTGCATGTCTGCACTTTTTAGTGGGAAGTGGAGCCACTCCAGCAGTGATACTGGATAGGCCAACCACTTTAGTGATACTCTGCTTTACTGGCCCGATAATTTGGTGTTGGGTTCAGCAATGCTGGAGGCCATCTGGTTACCCCAGCAGTGCTCAGAGGCCACCAAAGTGATGCCCAGTGGTATCCCAGCATCACTTGGTGCTAGGGTTTGAACTTGAGGTCTTGAACATGCCAGGGTCATGCCTGAGTAGTTTTCTCCCTGACCCCTTGCATGTCTCCACTTTTCTGTTTCTTGGGTGTCAAACCTGGTGGTGCTGTTATTCTGGAAGTACTCAGAGGACCATATGGGTTGGGGATCAAATCTGGGTTTCCTGCTTGCAAAGCATGAACTCCAGCTTACTTCCCTGCTCCAGTGTCTTTACTTTTTTTTTTTTTTTTTTTGGTTTTTGGGTCACACCTGGCAGTGCTCAGGGGTTATTCCTGGCTCCAGGCTCAGAAATTGCTCCTGGCAGGCACAGGGGACCATATGGGGCGCCGGGATTCCAACCGATGACCTCCTGCATGAAAGGCAAACGCCTTACCTCCATGCTATCTCTCCGGCCCCCAGTGTCTTTACTTTTATTTGGTGTGTGTATTGGGGGGAGTTGGGCCACACCCAGCAAAATGCTTAGGGCCTATTCCTGGGTCTGTGCTCTGGAGTGAGCCCTTGGCATTGCTCTGGGGACCATATGTGGTGCTGGGGATGAAAACAGTTATTGGGATGCAAAGCAAGTGCCTTACCACTGAACTAACTCTCAAGCTCATGACTACTTCTAAAGCAACAGCATCCACAGCACTTTGAATGCCTTTCTCAAAGTATTGGAATATTGTTTGCAGTTTACTGAGCCTAAGAACACAGGAGTGGTGAATCATTATATTCCAGAATGTGGCTGAATGAACATGAGGTGGTGGAGAAGGTTGGAGTAGCACATTATTCAGAATATTCTATTAATCTCAATCTTTACACCCCCCCCCTTTTTTTTTTTCCCATTTTTGTGTCATATCTGGTGGTGGCACTCAATGGTTACTCCTGGCTTTGTGCTCAGAAATTGCTCCTGGCAGGCTCGGAGGACCATATGTGATGCCAGGATTTGAACCACTGCCCTTCCTAGTCTGGCTGCATGCAAGGCAAATGCCCTACAGCTGTGCTGTCTCTCCGGCCCCATTCTTTACCTTTTTGTGAGCATTTTTTGGGAGGGGGTCACACCCGGCAGTGCTCAGGGGTTACTCCTGGCTCTATGCTCATAAATCGCTCCTGGCAGGCTTGGGGGAACCATATGAGGTGCCGGGATTCGAACCACTGACCTTCTACATGAAAGGCAAATGCCTTACTTCCATGCTATCTCTCCGGCCCCCTTTTTTGTGAGCATTTAAACTAAACTACTGCTGGTAAATGAGCCAGAATACCAAAAACATTTTTAGTATAGTGCAAAATTCCATAGCAGGTGCTGATTCAGTGTTAGCAGTGTTTCTGGCCTCTTCTTGAGTCTTTTAGTGCCCTTGCAGCACCCAGTAGCTTGTACTTATTATCTCTGAAGACAAGACAGGTGAGATTCACTCTGAGAACCTCAGAGAGGGAGTGTTTGATAATTTTAAAAATCGTTAAAAAATGTTAAAAAAAAAAAAACCAACAACAGTAGGATTTATAGGGATATTATTGGTTTAAGAAAATCCCAGCTCACTCATGATTTTTTCAGTGCCCTTTCTAACCATACCTTTTTTCCCTAAGCTGGAATAATAAAAAAATCGGTTTCTAAAAAAGGGGAATCTACTAAAGGATTCTTTTTTTCCCCAGTTCTCACTCTTCACTGCTGTCCATAAACATTACAACCTTGAGCAGTGGAAAGAGTTTGCAGGCCAGAACCCTGAGTGTTTGGAGGTAACACTGAGCCTACCTTGATTTGGTGGGGGGTGGGTGGGTAAGGAGAGGGGAGAGCTCCCTGGGGACCAATGCTTCTTTCCCCATCCATTGAATGCTCTCAGTGTCATAAAAAAGTATTCGATTGGCCGTGTCTAATGGTCCTATTGCTCCCACAGCATTTAGCTGCTAGCTCAGGCACGGGTTCTTCTGACTTTGAACAGCTGGAACAGATCCTGGAAGCTATTCCACAGGTGAAATACATCTGCCTGGATGTAGCAAATGGCTATTCTGAACACTTTGTTGAGTTCGTAAAGGATGTTCGGAAGCGCTTCCCGGGACACACCATCATGGTATGTTGATGGACCTATAAGTCGATCCAGATCCTTCTTCTACTTTCAAGTCACTCAGTTCATTTCTTTGCTGGATTAGAACTTTCTTAGTCCACTTAAGCATGTCACTGGGCAATTCTCCATAGTCCAAGCAAGAATGTTTATTCCTTGATCAGTATAGTTGCTCCTGACCTTTGACTTATACTTTATAAATGCTGCATCCCTGACATTATTTACCAAACCATGACAGGATATATGTGTTGGACATACCTGGTGTACATATACATTTACTCACTGAAATGGACATGAACTACAAAAAGGGATCACATGAGATAACATTTTATTATAAGTTTAATAACAAGGGCTCATTTTCCTCATAGCACTGAGGGGTATCTCTGTATTGTCTATCAAAAGCAAATAGTTTTGTTTGTATTACATTAGCTTATTTACCCTGTCTTCCCAGTCCTCTAAAATCAGTTTTATGACATAACAGCTTAACCACAGGAAGTGTCTGCATCTCCTGGCAGGGAGAGGGAGATACATATATCTGCTGTTAATCAGATTTTAGCTGGGTGTTGTTGAGTCCTCATTTACCTTAGGGCAAGTGATACTGCCACTCACTACCTCCAGTTGAGGAGTCTGGAAATGGCTAGTGTCAGTCTGCAGAAGACCCAGTGGAGGGCACCCAAGAATCCTTCTTTGTAATACTGTTGAAGTGTTATAGTTCAAACATATTATTTATGAGAGCATGGAAAGTCCTAGCCACTTCTGCTCCAAAGAATGCTGTTTTGATGACTTTGTCTTAGGCAGGAAACGTGGTAACAGGAGAGATGGTGGAAGAGCTGATCCTTTCTGGGGCTGACATCATCAAAGTAGGAATTGGACCAGGTAAACTGGTTCTGGGATCAGATGAGAGTGGGATGACACTGGCTACTCCTTTAAGGGCAGACACATGGAGTAGTACTTTACTGTCTTTGTCACATTCTTCACAGGCTCCGTGTGCACCACCCGGAAGAAAACTGGGGTGGGCTATCCACAACTCAGTGCAGTGATGGAGTGTGCAGATGCAGCTCATGGCCTCAAAGGCCACATCATTTCAGTAAGGCCCAAGGCAGGGCAGGGACCACAGCGCCAGATATGGGGACTGTGGTAGAAGTGTGGTAGAAGTGTGGTAGAACACCAGCTATGAGGCGGGCTGCTAATGGGGCTTAGTAAACCCAAGCAGTATCATCATTGTGCTCCTTACTTTGCAGGATGGAGGCTGCTGCTGTCCTGGGGATGTAGCTAAGGCCTTTGGTAAGGATGTTGCAGGGGCATAGGAAGCTCCTATAGAAGAGATGAATCAGTCACCTTTGAGCATGTAGACTCAGGCTAGGAAAGGCTCAGCAAGCCATTCAGACTTTTCTCTAATAGAATTTTGTTCCTAAAACCTGTGTCCTAGGCAGGGTAACAGGCAGTCAAAGACTGCTGTGGACCCTGCAAATGTCGTCTAGGGCCATCTGTACTTGTCCCTGCATTGTGAGACCACGGAGATGCCCAGGCCTCGATACCCCTGCTTATAACCCACAAGATTCGGCTCTGGAAAACAGGGCATCAATCTGTACTTAGCCAGCTTTCTAAGCAGCCATAGCTCATACTAAAGTTGGAGATCTGAGGAAATGAAGAGTTTTTTTGCTGTTACAGTGAAAGATGGCAAAGTAGCAAAATGGAGAGAATAGAAGTCATGCAGGGACTGCCCAGAGACTCTTTTCAAATGCTTAGGGATATAGGCCCATCGAGAAGTAAAGGCCTGGGCAAAGCAGGGCCATGGGTTATGGGTCAGCTTGGAAAATGGAATGAGGGGCCTCGCCATTAATATGGTTACTTCAGAGTGTGGTTCCATGGCAAGTGGGCCAGACTCGTTTCTCTTCCCCCTCAATGCTGGCAGGGGCAGGTGCTGACTTCGTGATGCTGGGTGGCATGCTAGCAGGGCACAGTGAGTCAGGTGGCGAACTCATCGAGAGGGATGGCAAGAAATACAAGCTCTTCTATGGGATGAGTTCTGAGCTGGCCATGAAGAAGTATGCTGGGGGTGTGGCTGAGTACAGGTATGTGTGATGTCCCATGAGTGAAGGGGTCTGGGGAGTGAGCAGTTAGGGTGTCTGCTGGGAAATGGTACAGTTCTTGGAAAAAAAAGTGGTGAACTAGGGCTTAATATGGGAGATGACAGACTTAAGGAATCCTACAGGAAAAGGTAAGAGAATTTTTCCTCCCCAAGGGCCTCTGAGGGAAAGACGGTGGAAGTACCATTTAAAGGGGATGTGGAGCACACCATCCGGGACATCCTGGGAGGCATCCGCTCCACATGCACTTATGTGGGAGCAGCAAAGCTCAAGGAGCTGAGCCGCAGAACGACCTTCATTCGTGTCACCCAGCAAGTGAATCCAATCTTCAGTGAGGAGAGCTAGACTTGTGCTCTTGTGCACGAGCAGCCCACCCCAGAGCCTCCCAAGTGGACCCCTCACATGTTCCAGATACTACGGCTGCTTTTTAATTTGTGATTTCCTGTGTCTCACTCCTGAGGGGTTCCTGAGTTATTCTGCCCTCTAAAGACCAATGCCATGATTGCAAAGGAAGCAAGACAGGCTGAGAAAACAAAACTGGTCTGTGGGAACCCAGGGAGCCAGCATTGGAAAGATTGAAATGAAAAGAGTTTTCTATGACCTTAGTCTAGAAGGGGAAGGCTATTAGAATCATGTTATTAAATAGGTAGGCACTGCGGACATGTTCACACATTTTGAGTACCTCAATAAAGAGAACTCCCAATAATTAAAGTGATCCTGGGGCTTTTCTGTATAAGACTGGCATCTGGGTGCTAGAGCGAGCACAATGGGCCCTGACCCAGCAGCAGAGTCAAGGGCAGTGAGTTATTTGCCTCTGAAAAATTTATATTCCACTGAAATTCTAATATCACCCCTAGCCTCAGGAATCTGGAGCACAAGAATATATCAAGTATGTTCTGGTATCCAGGATGGAAATTTTCTTTTTTTTGGGTTTTTAAGTCACACCCAGCAGCGCTCAGGGATTACTGCTGGCTCTGTGCTCAGAAATCGCTCCTGGCAGGCTCAGGGCACCTTATGGGATACTGGGAATTGAACTGGGGTCTGTCTGAGGCTGGCCGTGTACAAGGCAAACACCTTACTGCTGTGCTATTGCTCTGGTCCATGGAAATATTTTTTCAGAACTTAAAGGTGTTTGCCTGTAGACTTTTAGCTTAGTCACCCTCCAGGTATGTTTGAGCAGCAATTTTCAAGAGATATTTTTTTCCAGCCCTGGAGAGACCAATGCTGTTCCTAAGGACTGACCTGCCCTGGTTGAGAGAAGCCTTAATTCTCCTTTCTCAAACCAAGATAGATTTTAAACAAAGTTTTATTACCAAGCATTGCAGTCAGGTTAACTTGATTCTCCTCCCTAAATTGTGCAGAATTAAGGACAAAGGAGACAGGCTAAATAGAGGGGGTATTCCTATCTTGTCACAGGTGTCTAGGATCATGGGAAGTGGGGGGAGATATTCATAGAAGGTGGGGATCAAGGTGTCAAACTTTGTCTTCTGATAGTTTTCTAGAGCCTCCTGCAGAGAAGGGATCAGGGAGAGCCTATTATCACCTGAAATCTACCTTAAGCTTTGCACATGCTAGAACATATGGGTTTCGTTTTACTATGCCCAGGACCTTCCCAGCTTCCTCTTCCTTCTTACTCACCTTTCCTTGGATATTATCTTCCTCGTCAGAATCCAAAACCAGATCCCCTATGGTAATGGAAGAGCTGCATGCTGATAGAGGACATGCTGTAGGAGAGAATTACATGTCAAATGACTTTTTTTTTTTTTACCATGCCCAGCCTTGATTAAGGCTTACTCTTGGCTGGCTTGGGGAATCATATGTGGTGCCAAGGGTCCATCCTGGACCAGCCAAATGTGGTCTAAGCACCCTACCAACTATACTATCTCTCTGGCTCAAAGAGTACATTCTTTTTCTTTCATTGTTGTTTTGGGACCACTAATGACCACACAGACCACTCCTGGCTCTGCACTCAGGATTCCTACTGCAGGCAATTGGGTTACCATACAGGGTGTCAGATAATTGACCTAGGTTGGCTGCATATAAGGCAAGTACATTGAACTATTGATCCAACCCCATCAAGCAACTTTTCTTAAAGATTCATTCATTTTTACTTATTCTGGTGTTTGGACCACAACCAGTGGCATTCAGGGAGTTCACCTTCTGGAGATGCTCAAGGCACAATCTGGTGCCATGGCTTGAACCCAGGTTTCCCACATACAACATTGCTCAGGCTCAATAACTTCTCTTTGGCCCCAAACTACTCTGATAGACCTTCAAGAGTCCCCAAGAGTTGAGCTGTCTGACTCAGTGCTGACTCCTGATACCTACCTGTTATCTTGGGCCTTGGAGGTGATACTGAGTGTCTCAGATGATCCATGGGATGAGCCAAGCAGTTCCTGAGTTGGAAGCAAGCAGAGAAGATAGGATGAAGGGAGAGGCTAGGAATGTGCTGTTGATGAGGATAACTACTGTTTCACTTACTCTTTCTGTTCAGAGGTAAAGAGGTCAACTAGTTTTTCCTTCGGGGCCTTTTCTGCAGGGGTCTGGGATGGACTCTGAGACTTTCCAGTGGGGGCTGTTCTCTTGTTCCCAGTGCCTGCTGGTTCTTCCCTGTGCTGCTCAAGTTCTTCCTGCAAGTTCTTCGGTTTAGATAAGACATGGCTTGTGCCCAGATTCCTAAAAGGGAGCAGCATGACTGTCGGGCGCTCTTTCTGGCTTCCCTTTTTGGGAGCCCATCGTGAATGAGTTTTTCTTCGGCCTAGAGGGGCCAGATTGAAGTGGTGGCCAGCCAGTGGCTCTGCATGCTTCCTTGAGAGTGGGCCCTGTGGACAATGTGGGCTAGGCATGTCAAGTTCTGGTCTTCGTTGGAGAGGAGGGCTCTGCTCCATGGACTCTATCATGTCCCAGGATTCAGTAATAGAGCACTCTGAAAAAGAAAGCAAGAATCTTGATTAGAACACCTCTGGCACGTAAGCTTCCTAGTGGGCTGTCTCTAAAGACATTTGAGTCAGCATCCCACTTCCAAATTCCTAATTTGCCCAGAGTCTTGGTACCTAGGCGTGGCCACCCCATGTCCACTGCATATTGGTTTATGGCAGAAGATGATGTTATAGAAGCTCCAGGCTGCAGCCAACTGAGTATGTCCTGAAGCTGCAGCAGGGAGAGGGAGGGAGAGTTGAAGACATGTTCCTTAATGCCACCACCTGGCACTCCAAACCTCTTCCTGCCACCCTAACACCACCTGCTGTGCCTGCAGTGGCGGCAGTGCTTTTTCAAGCTGACACAGGTACTCAAAAAGGAGCTTCTCCATGGCAGTTAGGAAGGGTTCCCCATACTCCTGTTCCAGTTCCTGTTCAAGAGAAGAAAAGAACCAGATCAGAAGAGGGTTGGAGGAAACGGCCACACTGGAACATCGAAGCCAACCAGTCTCACCTGCAGCTTGCCAGTCAAATCCACAGGGGCCTCTCCGAACTGTTTCACCTGCTGGCAAAAGGTCTGCTGTGCCTCGGACATCTTCCTCAGATCCTGCTTTGTCTGTGGAGAGTATGGGAAGCTGAAATTGGGGCCACCGAGATTCAGGGGCCAGAGGGGTCAATTGCACTGCACCAAGTGTTAATGGAGGGATCGGGTCCGTTCCGGGGGATTACTCACAGCTTTGGGGTCCCGCATCACAGGTCCGCACTCCGGGAAATGGTGATGCAGGGCATTAAGAACCTGCGGCCACGGCCGGTCCCGCAGGATCAGCTCCACCACCATCTGTCAAGTCAGTCATACTGGACTCAAAAGTCTCCACTTTGGGGCACACTGTCTCCCCCCCCACTGGCCAGTCCTCATCAACCCTCCCTCACCTAGACCGTCCCACCCTGACTTCATTTCTAGGTCCTAATCACTCAGCGCCAGTACCTTGGCCTTTAGGCCCATGCACAGGCGGGCATGGTGCCGGTAGCGAACCAGGCCCGGGGCAGCCTCGCGCAGACATTGCAGGAACTCTAAGACGCGGGGGAACTGCTCCACGCGGCGCCCACGCAGCACGAGCCAGCTGGCCGCCGCGCCGAAGCGCAGAGCCGCGGCACGGGTGCCCGGGGGCGTGGCCATGGCGTGCTGGCCCCGCCCCGGGGGCGAGACCTGTGGGTTCGTCCCGCCTCCAGGGGGACTTCCGGCAAGCTCTAGGGGCGGGGCTTCCGGGGCCTTCAGCTGGGAGGCTTTGTCCGCGCCGGCTGCCTCGCGGTCCGTGTCCACTCCCTTCGGAGGCGCGGGCTGTCAGAATCCTGGGGAGAACCTTCGAGGAGTCCGGAGTCTCAGTAGGGAAGCCGGCAGGCCGACTGCGAAGGCCCCGGGTCGGCCCTGCTTTAAACGCCGCCGCTATTTCTGGTCTTAAGGGCTCCCGACTTCCGGCTCCGCGGCCCGCTTCCTGCCCAAAGGGCGGTAACGCGGAGCCTATGGGCTGCCAGGCCCGGGGAGCGTCACGGCGCGTCATAAGGCCCCGCCCCTGACCACCCTTCTCCCAGGACCCGCGTCGAGCTGGAGGCTGGCCACGCCCCCGATGGAGGGCCTCTCTAGGTGTGAGATGCCGAGATGCCGACTTCAGCCTCAGAGTTTTCGCCCGCCCTGTCCCTCAACACCCTTCCCAGAGGCTTCGCTTCCTAGTCTCCGCTTTCACTGTTTTTACCAACCAATAGGACCCTTAGTGGGCGTTGCTTGGCCCAGAAGCAGGTCTCCAGCGCCCCAGCATCCTTTCCTTACCTCCCTTCCCCAAGATGCTCTTTTTTCTGGAGTTCATTCTTACTTATTTTTTGGTTTTTGGGTCACCCCCGGCAGCGCTCAGGGGTTCCTCCTGGCTCTACGCTCAGAAATCGCTCCTGGCAGGCTCGGGCGACCATATGGGATGCCGGGATTCGAACCACCACCCTTCTGCATGCAAAGCAAACGCGCTACCTCTATGCTCTCTCTCGGGCCCTGGAGTTCGTTCTTTGCGGCTTGCCCTCTGGTTATGCGCTAACGTCACTGACCACCGTGCCACCCGTCCACTCGCCCTTCCTGGGGTCCGTTCGTGTTCACCCAGGACACCCCCTGGCACACTGTGTGGCCTTGGGAACCAGAGCTGTCATCTACCTGCCTGGTTGATGCTCAACACCATCTCCCTCCCTTCCCCGTGTCACCTGTCACCCACGATCTCTGTTGCACTTATTTTGAGGGGCGGGGCTGACCTAACCCGCACCTACAGGTGCTCAGGAGTCACTCCGGACTCTGGGAACGATCCTGTGTTGGGCCCAGGATAGCGTACTGACGATCTCTCCCTGGGTGAGGTTCACAGGGCCCAGTGTCCCGACTAGAAATACAGATTCTCGGCATCTTTCTTTCTTGTCTCACTCACCCTCGGGAGTGGAGCCTGCTTTCTTTCAGTCGACTGGGTTCCATTCCACATCTCCCTCCCCCAACCTCCCTCTTCTGAAGGACGCCTTTGGGCTCACAGAGGTCAGGTCTGGGGGTTTTGTCCCTGCAGTTGGGGGGGGGGGGAAAGGGGCCTACCAGCCCTCCCGGTTTCTGAAGACATGCCCCAGGCCTTCTCTTCCAGTTTACCTTTGTCAGTAAATTCCCTTCCACTCTTCCAGGTTTCCTTCAAATTGAAAGACTGTAATAATATAGCCTTTGGTGTGAGGGGTATTTTTTGGTGGAGGGTGCTTAGGGTGGGCTAGGTTAGGGCCACACCTAGTTATGCTCAAGAACTAGTTCTAGTTCTGTGATCCGAATTGACCCCTGCCTGTTGATATGTAGTACCAAGGATTCCAAAAAGGGTTACAGCTGCCAAAGTGCATAAAAGACGAATGTGCGGAGCCAAAGAGATAGCACAACGGTAAGGCGTTTGCCTTGCATGCAGAAGGACGGTGGTTCGAATCCCGGCATCCCATATGGTCCCTCGAGCCTGCTGGGGCGATTTCTGGGGATTTCTGAGCGTAGAGCCAGGAGTAGCCCCTGGGCACAGCTGGGTGTGACCCCAAAACAAAACAAAACAAAACAAAACAAGACAAATATGCCTCCCACCTGTATTATTATCTCTCCTGCCCATGTTGTGTGAGGGTTTATGTTCATCTGACTATGTTTGAGGCCATCGTTATAGTTTGATATAGCTATAGGTATTTTAGAGACCAGAATACCTCTGAGTCATTATTACCTTTCCTGTTTTCTACTGGTTCTCTAGAGATATCATCACTAAGCTCTGGGACTTGTGAGTGTTTCCATTGCATTCCTCTGTTGTTCTTCAGAAGTTCATGAGGTGGACAGGAGATGGAGGTGAAGGGTGTTGTCCTAAGATTAGATCTCAGGGGGGAGTGATTAAAAAAAAAGATTATTGTCACTTAAACTCCAAAAAAAAAAAAAAATAGATCTCAGCTTCATAATGAGCCTGGCCTATGACTAAATTTTTTCCTTGTTATTTTCAGTGATTTCCCTACCTCTCTGACCCAGAAGGCAACACAGAAGTCTAGAGCAGGTTGAAGGTCAGTTAGAATCTGGTTCAAGGGGCCAGAGAGATAGCATGGAGATAAGGCATTTGCCTTGCATGCAGAAGGAAGGTGGTTCTAACCCTAGCATCTCACATGGTCCCCTGTGCCTGCCAGGGGCGATTTCTGAGCATAGAGCCAGGAGGAACCCCTGAGCGCTGCTGGGGGTGACCCAAATACCAAAAAAAAAAAAAATTATGCTGAGTGAATTTAGTCAGAGGGAGAGAGACAGACACAGAATAGTCTCACTCATCTATGGGTTTTAAGAAAAGCAAAAGACACTATTGTAATTATACCCAGAGACAATAGAGATGAGGGCTGGAAGGACCGGCCCAGGGTATGAAGCTTACCACAAAGAGTGGTAAGTGCAGTTAGAGAAATAACTATACTGACAAGTATCATGACAATGGTAGAGAAATAGAATGCCTGTCTTGAATTCGGGGGGTCGGGGGAGATGGGGAGCATTGGTGGTGGGAATGTTGCACTGGTGAGGGGGGTGTTCTTTTGTATAACTGAAACACAACTGAAAAGGGACATGAACAAGTTAAAAAGTTTAAAAGTCTCTGCATATGCCCAGAAAGCCCACAAAAGGTTAAGGTGACTGCAGCTGAAAATTCACTGAACCTGTACAACCTGTTATTGTATCTGTGATAAATGTTCCAAATGTTCCCTGAAATGTAAAAGTCACTAAACTTCCTGAACTCAACGGTCATGCTGTGTTCTGTAAATTTTCCATTGTACTGGAGTGTTATAAAAGAACTGCTATATTTGTGATCAGGGCTCCCAGCCTCTAGCCTATGATGGCCATACTGGGTGTATGCATGTCTGCTTGAACAATAAACCCCTTGCTTTTGTATGAACTTCGAGTCTTGGTGTCGTTGAACAGCTCTCCAGTCCTTTCATAACTACAGACATGTTTGTAATCATGGTGCTTAAATATATTATTTTAAAGGGGGGGCAAAAAGATAGTACATGGGTTAAGGTGCTTGTCTTGTACATGGCTGACCTGGTTTTGATCTCTGGTACTTGTCTATGATTCTCTGTGCCTAGTCAGGAGTGATCCTTAAGCTCAAAGCCAGGAGTAAGGCCCAGAGCACAGCAGGGTGTGGCCCCCCCAAATAATTTTTTAATGGATTCCAGAGAGACAACTCAAAAGAAGGAGTATGTGCTTTTCCGTTTGGAGCCCTAGTTTCCTTCCCCAGTTTCACATGGTCCCCAGAACACCTTGTGAACTGCCCTGAGCTGGGAGGGAGGGAGGGAGGGAGGGAGGAAGGGAGGGAGGGAGAGAGAGAGAGAGAGGAGAGAGTGAGAGAGGGAGAGAGAGAGAGAGAGAGAGAGAGAGAGGAGAGAGAGAGAAAGAAGAAAGAAAGAAAGAGAAAGAAAAGAAAAAAAGAAAGAAGAAGAAAGAAAGAAGAAAAGAAAAGAAAGAAAAGAAAGAAGAAAGAAAGGAAAGAGAAGAAAGAGAGAGAGAAAAGAAAGAAAGAAAGAAAGAAAGAAGAAAGAAAAAGAAGAAAGAGAAAGAAAGAGAAAGAAAAGAAAGAAAGAAAAAGAAGAGAGAGAGAAGAGAAAGAAAGAAAGAAAGAGAGAAAGAGAAGAAAGAAAGAAGAAAGAGAAAGAAAGAAAAAAGAAAGAAGAAAGAAAAGAAAGAGAAGAAAGAAAGAAAGAAAGAAAGAAAGAAAGAAAGAAAGAAAGAAGAAAGAAAAAAAAGGCCCTGTGAAGACAGAATTTGTAAAGGAAACACAAAAGAGAGAGGGACTTCAACAGCATAGGAAGTTTGCTGCCAGAAGACCAACTCCCCAACACCGAAATGGAGCCTTTCCAGAAACAATGAAGGGAAGACTGAGTGATGGAGGAAAGTTGAAGTAATACTAGAATGACAGCAGGGCTACCCACACAGGGCAGCAGGGCCATGTGGAAAACTATACTAGGAGATGAGAAACCACTAGGGGGTGCAAACTGACAGGGAAACTGATGTGGCATTCCTAACAGCCAAATTCAGGGGCCATAGTGATAGAAGGTATACCATATTTTCTGGCTATAAGATGACCCTTCAACCCATATAAGATGACCCTTCAACCCATGGAAAACTTCCTAAAAGTCTTAAAGTTACTTCTTAAAAGTAAGAGGGGGCGGATCCCTTGTCCCAGAAGCTGGAATAAGTTTCATCATGCCATATACCCACATATAAAACGATTCCCGACTTTTAGGAAGTTTTTCATGGGTTGAAGGGTCGTCTTATATGCAGGAAAATACAGGGTATTTTCCTTGGATGCATCCCACCTGGGTTTGATTCCCAGCACCGCATAGATCCTATAAGCCCTGCCAGGAAAACCCTTAGCACCACTAGGGTGTGGCCTAAAAACAAAAAACAGAAGACATCCTGCAGCCAGACTGGCTAGGGAACTTGTCTTGCATTTGGCCAATCTGGGTTTGATTCTGGAACCCCTAAGGTCCCCCAAATAATGCTAGGAGTGATACCTAAGTGTAGAGCCAATAATAAGACCTCAGAACAACCAGATGTGACCCACACTTCTCTCCCCCACAAACAACAACAGATTGGTTGATGAAATTGGGGGTGGGGGGGAATGTGAAAAGAAGATGGGAGCCAAGATAAGTCCAAGTTTTTTGGTCCAAGAAAACCAAAAGGGAGGCTGGAGAGATAGCATGGAGGTAGGGTGTTTGCCTTGCGTGCAGAATGACAGTGGTTCGAATCCCGGCATCCCATATGGTCCCCCGAGCCTGCCAAGAGCGATTTCTGAGTGTAGAGCCAGGAGGAACCCCTGAGCACTGCCGGGTGTGACTGAAACACCAAGAACTAAAAAAAAAAAAGAAAAGAAAAGAAAAAAAAGAAAAGAAAACTGAAAGGGGCTGCCACTTTGTGATGCAGGGAGGGAATCATTGACTTTGGATATATTACTCTTGGAGCCTGTGAGACCCCATAGAGATATTGTGAAGGCAGTAGTACAAATCTGAAGTTCAAGAAAGTCACAGTTTTGGGAGCCTGTGGTCCTCTAGACCACTATTTAGCTGCACTAATCTCATCACAAAATTGCAGGATAAGAGAGCCTGGGATGTTGAGTCATTCCAACATCTGGGACTGAGCAGGCCAAGCACCAAGCTATGAAACTGAAAAGGGCAGCGTCAGACAGGAAGCTAGTGAAGGTGGCCTAGAAGTTAAGACTATTCACTGTGGAATTATGGTAGTACTCAGGGGCTATTTCTGGTTCTACTTGGGGGCAGTTTTTGGAAGTGCTCCAAGACCCAAACCAGCGATCACATCAACATCTCCTGCACGCAAAGCCTGCACTTCAATACACCTCTGGCCCTTTATGTTTTTTCCTAAGAACAAAGTCATGGGGAGGGGGTAGGAGGGTAAGACCCACAACAGGCTGTGCTCAGGCTTACTTGTAGCTCTGCACTCAGGTATCATTCCTGGTGAGGCTTGGGGGATCATATATAATGCCAGCTGTTGAAACTGGGTCCCTATACTTTTTGTTTTGTTTTTGGGCCACACATGATGATGCTCAGGGGTTACTCCTAACTATGCACTCAGAAATTGCTCCTGGTTTGGGGACCATATGGGATGCCAGAGATCGATCCCAGATCTGTCCTGGGTCAGATGCATGCAAGACAAATGCCCTACTGCTGTGCTATCGCTCAGGCTACCCCTTTACATTTTTATTCATTCCTCCTAGTTTGTACTCTTCATTGTTCTTATTGTTATGATTGGGCTGCTCACATGTCTAGCTGTAGTGCTCACTCACTAAGGGTCACCCACTGAGCCACAGCACTCAAAGTTTGTGCTCCTTTAGTTATGGTGCTTGATTGACGTGCAAAGTTATGACTGTACGCTGGAGGTACTGTAGTGCTTACACACATGCTGAAAGCAGTTTCACTTCCTGGTGGCCTGGAGGTTTTCACTTCTTTTTGGTGGGTTTACTCAGACTATGCTATGCTATGCTATGGCAGTAAATTGTTTGCAGTCCCAGTCACCCCAGAGAGAATAGCAGCACTACAGGATCAACAGTGGCACATGTGAAACACTGGGGATTTGAATTCATGACAACATACTTAAAAGCTCAGTGTTCTAAATACTAGCATTGTTCCCCCAGGCCTTTTCCTTGTGTTTTCTTTTCCTTTTTTTTTTTTTTTTTTTGGTTTTTGGGTCACACCAGGCAGCGCTCAGGGGTTATTTCTGGCTCCATGCTCAGAAATCACCCCTGGCAGGCACAGGGGACCATATGGGATGCCGGGATTCGAACCACCATGCTTCTGCATGAAAGGTAAATGCCTTACTTCCATGCTATCTCTCCAGTCCCGTGTTTTCTAAGACTGTTCAATGCATCAGGAAAATGCTTATTACTAGAAGTGACAGGGATGGGGGACCTAGGGAGGTCCTAGTAGATGAAACCAAAATCTTTCTGTATTTTTATTTTCTTAGGATTGTAGTTATACTCAATCTCTTTTGAGTATGCATTTTTATTTTATACATAAAAGATAAGTTAACTTGAATAAGTATCTATAGACAAAGATACTTGAAAACAAATGTTGGAAAGTAGCTTTTGCTGCTCAGTGCCCTTACTCTAGTTCTACCTTAAACTTGTACCTAGAACTGGTGTCCTTATCCCCAATAGGGGATTTTCAAACATCTTTTTTTCAGTTTTACACCTAGCAGTTTCAGGTTTACTTCTGACTCTGTTCTTAAGGATTACTCCTGGCCAGCTCAGAGGACCATATGGGGTGCTGGGATCAAATATAGGTTGGCTACATGCAAGGCAAGTGCCCTACTTGATAAATTATTGTTTTGAGCCATGGAAGTAGCCTTAGGTGAGGGAAAACTGGCGAGGTGAATGAATGAGAAAGAGATAAATGGGAGAATAGGCCTGGCCTTGAGCCCCTGACTCACTTCTTCATCCCTGCCAGCACCAGGTAAGCAGGAGGGCCATGTGCATCCTAGGGCAGACAGTGAGGCCCACACTCCTTGTCCTGGCCTGACAGAGACACCAAGGACAGCTTCATTACAAAATGGTTTATTAGCATTTCTACCGCCCAGTACAAGTGGAGATAGGCCCCCTTCTGGGTGCCTGTTCTCCCCACCTCAGCCACCTGCTCTGTGGTTGCTCTGTGGAAAACCCCCGTCTTGGGGCAATGTCCTTGTTCCTCACGCTCCTGGCCAGGGCTAAGCCCCACCTCGAGATGACATGGGGATGCTCTCGCCATCACCTCCAGCGTCTGAGAAGAAGCCTGCACCACTGGAAGCTGGGGCCACGTCCACCTGAATGACCCCATGCACCTGGGAAAGCTGTGGGCTGTCCAGGCTGGCGATGAGCTGCCGGGGGCCTGGCCGCACTGGCACAAATGTCTGCCGTAGCGTCACTGTCTCGTTGCCTCCAATGTCCCTGTGGGTAGAGATATTGTCATGGCCCTGGAATGACTGAGGACATAGGACTATGAAGCTAGTATAGGAGTGGGAAGCAAGGGGGTGCATCTGGGAAGGAAGGGGAGAAGTGGAACCCTACAGTCATGGTTGGGCTCAGCTGGAGTCTCCAGCCTGAGCCCCAACCTGCCTCCACAGAGCCAGAGCTGTATCTGGGCCACTCACCTAGCTACTGAGCTGGAAAACGCCTCATCACACCCAGTCCCATGAGTCCCTCTCTCCCACACCTGAACAGACAGGGTGCTGTGTCTCCTCCCACCTCCTTCTTCAGCAGACAGACCCCGGCCCCTCTACAGATTCCCAACTCAAGGCAACTCCAAGTCCTGACTCTGGGGCTCAACCCTGTAGATTGATTGCTAAATGCTTCTTGTTGAGAAAGAACTTGGAGGAAAATTAATTTCCCTCTGCCACAATCATCTTTTTTACAAGGAGCCCCAAAAGGCATTATCTCCGAAAAAAAAAAAAAGCCAAGTTCTAAGAACAATGGCCATCTTTCAAAGAGCACGTGTTTGTGATTCTGTATGTGTGAGAGAGAAATAGACAAGCATGGGGGTTAAGGGCACAGGTGAGACGAATGGAGAGGAAGAGATAAGGATAAAGACAAAAGTGAGTGGTGTGTGCAAGGAGACAGGAGGAAACAGGAGAGGATGGAGGGGCAGAGGGAGAGACATTTACTGTCTAATGTTCTTCCCCAGTCCTTGTCAGACACATCTGGCCTCTTTCCTTCCATTTCATTCCCCCAGTCGAGCCTACAACCACTCAAAGAGTGAACTCCCTGGGGATGTGGCTTCCTTGATGCTACTTGGCTGAGGCGAAGCTCCCTAACCCATCACACAGGCTCACTGACTCAACCAACCACCTGCACAGCCTCATCAACCCCACCATTCCTTCTACCCACCATCCCCTTTCCTTCCTGGAACCCACCTGGGCTGACTCTAGATTGTCTCAAGGCACCCCCAGAGAGGGAGGATTCCGAAAACCTCCTGCCCTCAGGAAAAAGCCTCTCCCCTGACCCAGCTCCAGCCACCTGCACTCCACACACCTGGCCAGGCTTATCTGCCAGCTTCTGTCCTTTACAGCCTTGCTGTAAAAGTTAAACCTTTTCCTCCACCCCTACCCAGCCCTAGCTTGCCTTGGAGGCAGACCTCAGCAGACAACAAAGTCTTGAGATCTAAGTGTTGAGAATAAGCCAATACCTCAAGTTTAAGGATGAATCTTCCTTGGGGGCAAAATACTTAGCTTGGAGTCTGTTCTCCAACTCGAAAACACAGTATTTGTATTTCTGATAGAACAAGTGACTGAACATCTCATCCTTACCCTCTGGAAGTGCATATAAAATAAGAAGGGTGGAATCAGATGTGCCTTTGAGCATTAAAAAGTGCCTTTGAGCTCATGATGTAGGAGAACAGGGAGAGAGAGACAGATAGAGATCTAGTTAGAGAGCTAGACAGATACAAAGAAGAACTCACTCTGCCCTAATAAGAATAAGCCAAGGAAGCTACAAAACACAGTTTACCAAAAATAGAATAGCTGTGAATTCACTTTTTTTTTTTGATTTTTGGGCCACACCTGCTGACACTCAGGGGTTACTCCTGGCTATGCCCTCAGAAATCGCTCCTGGCTTGGGGGACCATATGGGATGCCAGAGGATCAAACTGTGGTCCGTCCTAGGTTAGTGCATGCAAGGCAAATGCCCTACCACTTGTACCACCACTCTGGCCCCCTTTTATATCTATCATATCTGTATCTCTAGCCCAGTCCTATCTCTGAAGTTACAAACTTAATTTCTAGACTTCTTACCATAATATGTAACTAGAAATTAAGTTCATAACTTAACATCTGTTACAAGCTTATGTTTTTAATTAGTGTCCATTTCTCCCCCCTACAGACAGAAAGTTAAAATTGTGAGGTTGGAGAGTAGAGCAAAGCACTCTTGCCTTGTACATGGATGACCTGGGGTCCATCCCTGGCAAACATATGGTACCCTAAGACCCACCAGGAGTGATCCCTGAGTGCAGAACTAGAGTAAGCCCCAAGTCCACAACACAAAAAAAAAAAAAGAAAAAAGAAAAAAAAGAAAAAGTTAAATTGTTTATACTCAGACCAGCCTTCAAAAGTTCATATAAGGGGGCCAAGGAGAAAGCTCAAGTGTATATTCTTTGTTGTTTTTTTTTTGTTTGTTTGTTTTTCTGGGTTTTTGGGCCACACCCGGCGGTGCTCAGGGGTTACTCCTGGCTGTCTGCTCACAAATAGCTCCTGGCAGGCACGGGGGACCATATGGGACACCGGGATTCGAACCAACCACCTTTTTTGGTCCTGAATTGGCTGCTTGCAAGGCAAATGCCGCTGTGCTATCTCTCTGGGCCCTCAAGTGTATATTCTTATACTGGACTTTTAGGGTTCAATCCTCAGCATCCCATAGGCACCACCAGGCATTGCCAAAAACAAAAGTCCATTTAAGTCTATTAATTGAATTGTCTTATTTCAGAATTAATCCTTTGTTTCTGTCATTATTTCTAGAAGAAAGTGCTCTCTAGCTTCCCACAAAGGTTGTCAAGATCTCTTCTGTCCTTGGTATCTGTGTCACCAGTGTGGGGATATTTTAAACATCCTCCAAATTACACACACCACACAACACACACACACACACACACACACACACACACACACTCACAGTTCCTCCCTCTCTCCATCTCTCTCCTCTTTTCTCTCTCTCTCTTACTCACCCACACACACATATATGCATGCACACACAGTCTTTCTTTATAGCCAAGTTTCTGATCATATCATTTACCCACCTATTAAGTTACCTTATTAGTCTGACATGTTCCCCTAAAGTCCAGCCCATAAGAAAGCATCCTAAACAGTCTAGAAAATATGATTCAGGGGACTGGGGGGAATTCCCGAGAAGAATTTGGAACAGCCCTTGGGCCTTCCCTGGTGACTGCCTTGGTGGTGACAGCAGTCAACTGGAGGAGTAGGTCCTGGAATGTTTATTAAGTGGTCAGTCACCACACTGGGCGGGCACACCTTATGCTATAATGGAGCACCATCCCACAGCCTTTGATGTGCAAATGCCTGTCTTGGAATTCAACAGATACCAACACCCAGATCCCTACTGTCTTCTGGGGCTTTCAGTGGTTCTGGAGCCCCAGCCTGGATTCTGGCATGGGAAGAAGCACAGAAAAGGTCAGGAAACTGGGAAACTGCCCTGGGAAACTGTCTTCTAGTCATCTTATCACCCACAGTTAGAGACCTGGTGCCTATCCTCTGCCTGTCGCTGGAAGGCATAGGTGAGAAGATCCTAGGCGGTTGATGGGATTGTAGGGAAGACCGCTCCAGATTCTGCCAAACTGGAGAGGAAAGGGGCTGGAGTGATAGCACAGGGTAGCTTGCCTTGCATGCCGCTGACCCAGGACGGATCAGGGTTTGATCTCCGGCATCCCATATGGTCCCCCAAGCGTGCTAGGAGTGATTTCTGAGCGCAGAGCCAAGGAGTAACCCCTGAGCTTTGGCGGGTGTGGCCCCAAATCAAACCAAAACAAAAAAGAACAGGAAAGGAGAGACACCTGCAGCAGTCTCTATCACTATCTGAGAGGCCCATTACACTTGAAAGGGACAGTTCTTAGTGATCTGTCCTTGCCCCTTTAGATGTGCTGTGTTGAGGGACAGGCAGAGTTGCTGGGACCTCTGCCTTCCACACAGATTCTTATTGGGGGTGTGTGTAGAAGAATTGTACCCCCAGCTAGAAAATTGCCTAGAAAGCAATTTTGTTGTTTGGACCACATCTGGCAGTATTTTGGGGACCAGCTGCAAAGAAGGATGGAACTTGGGCCTCTGCATGCCAAACAGACTCTCAGCCTGTTAAACTGTCTCTCAATCCCAGGAAGTCGATCATGAAGGTCAGCCTCCAGCTTTCCTGCCAGCTTCTGTGCTGTCGCCAGAGAGGGATGGGCATTATGTGCATATGTGAGACTGTGTGAATGATGACGCCACAAGCCCAGGAGTGCAGCACTTTGGGTGCCCTGAATGGGCACAGAGCTGGTCTGGCTGGATGAGGGTCTTCCCTCTGGAATAGCTGCTTAATTCTCATGACCCACCAAGCAACAAGCAGTGGCCAGGGATGCAGTTTGTACCTGGTGAGCTTAGAGATACCTGTGGCAGGGAGCCAACTTCCTAAGCTGCACCCAGAGCTGAAAGTGCAGGAGTCAAAATAAAAACAACGGAGAGCTCACAGGGCTGGAGTACATGCCTGGTGTGTACGAGACCCCAAGTTCAATCCCAATACCTCATGCATATCTCAGTATGGTTGTGTGTAGACCTGGTGTCTCAAAGAAGCACATCAGTAGGACCAAGCATTCTCCATACCTGCTGAGAATTGGCCTCTGAGCCCCTTCCACATTATTTTGGAGGCCCTCCAAAGTAGAATCAGATGAAAAAAAAAAAGACAAGTTTTCAGGCTCTTGTTTGAAAAGGGCACAGTGAACTATAAATAGTCATCCTAGAAAACCCCAAATGTGTTTAGGGTTATTTACAAATAATTCATAGAAATCAAGAGGGATGTATTAGCTTCACTATTCCAGAGGAGCTGGAAAGTAAGACTAAAGAAATTCTGAAAGAAGACAATACCCAGGCTGGAGTAATAGCATAGTAGGGCATTTAACTGGCATGCAGCTGAAATGAATTCAATACCCAGCATACCATATGGTCCTCAGAGCCTGCCAGGATCAATTTCTGAGTGCAGAGCCAGGAGTAACCCCAGAGCATTGCTGGGTGTGGCAAAATAAAGCAACAACAAAAAAACAAATAAAAAAAAACAATACTCATCATCAGAGTATACAAGAAAAAGGATGACAGGCCCATTAAGCTCAATGATAATCACTTAATGTGTAGAGATGACAGATTAAAAACTAGCCAAACAGGACCAGAGAGATAATACAGTAGGTGGGGAACTTGCCTTGCACATGACAAGTTCAATCCCTGGCATCTCATATGTGCCCTGAACAGAGATGGGAGTGATTGCTAAGTGCAGAGTTAGGATTAATCCCTGAGCACTGCTGATGTGGCCCCAAAATCAAAATGAATAAATAAAAACCTACCCAAACCTTAAAGGAGGGTGTTAACTGCTACTCATTCTCTGGAACCCATTTGTTAAAATTTAGAGAATGGGAACAGTTACATGCCCCATGTAAGAAGGGATTAAAAGCGCTGGAGCGATAGCACGGTGATCTGGCAGGCTTTTGCCTTGCACGAGGCCAACCTGGAGGGACCTAGGTTTGATTCCCAGCATTGCATATGGTCCCCTGCCTGCCAGGAGCGATTTCTGGGTGAAGAGGAAAAAAGAGAGGAGGAAAGGGGGAGGTGGAGGAGGAAGTAGTGGAGGAGGAGGGGGAGGAGGAGGCGGCAGCAACCAAAATAACAGGAGAACACTTTCTACACAAAATGTTTTCTATGCATGACCTCATCTAATTTCATCAAACTTCAGGAGGGAAAACTGAGGTTTAGGAGAGATAAGCCACTAACCCAAAGGGATCAAATCCAAGACATTAAACTCAATTCTTTTAAAATCACAGAAAGATCTCAATGTCCTTTAGATTTTTGTTTGTTTACCACTCGTAACAGTGTTCAGGGCTTATTCTTGGCTTATTCCTGGCTCTATGCTGAGAGGACTCCTGAGAGGACTTGGCGGATCATATGTGGGGACTGAACCTAAGTTAATTGTATGTAAGGCTAGTGCCTTATCCATTTACTATATCTATGGCTCCATACTTAATTTTTTTTTTGGGGGGGGGGTCACACCAGGCAGCGCTCAGGGGTTACTTCTGGCTCTACGCTCAGAAATCGGTCCTGGCAGGCTCAGGGGACCATATGGGATGCCGAGATTCGAACCACCATCCTTCTGCATCTAAGGCAAATGCCCTACCACTGTGCTATCTCTCAGGCCCCCATACTTAATTTTTTTTATTTTGTTTTTGGGCCGTGCCCAGCGGTGCTCAGGGGTTACTCCTGGCTCTGTGCTCAGAAGTTACTCCTAGCAGACCCAGGGATTGAACCCAAGATAGTGAGTGCCAGGCAAGCACCCTACCCACTGTACTATCGCTTTGGCCCTTCATGCTTTGAAGTTTTACTAATGAATTTTCTTCCCTCACTGAACTCCCCAAACCATGAAATACTTAAGATGGCCTTGGTGACAGTGTAGGGTCAGGGATTAAGCTCAGATCCCCAAATTTGCCTGGAGCACTTTATAAATGATTGAACCACCTTTAGGGTGGTTTAGGGAATCATAGAGGGATTATGCTGATCAATTCAGTATATGAACAGCAATGGGCTTTAAATTCACAAACTTTTCATTGCCAACCAAGCTTTTTTTTTTTTTGGTTTTTGGGCCACACCCGGCGGTGCTCAGGGGTTACTCCTGGCTGTCTGCTCAGAAATAGCTCCTGGCAGGCACGGGGGACCATATGGGACACCGGGATTCGAACCAACCACCTTTGGTCCTGGATCGGCTGCTTGCAAGGCAAACGCCACTGTGCTATCTCTCTGGGCCCGCCAACCAAGCTTTTAAGCCTCTGAGCAATCTTCCAGGTTTTTAGTGTGCTTTATCCTCTCACATTTCCTCTTCACTCTCTTCTTCCCTTTTTTGGAGGGGATGGTTACACCCAATAGTGTTGGTGTGTGGGGTGTCACTACTTTCTGCTCTGTGCTCAGGGTTCACTCCTGATGGTACTTAGGGAAATCACATACTGCTGGGAGATGAATCCAGGCCTCATGTAAAGCATGTGATCAGTTGTTTGAGCTATCTCACCAGCCCATATCTATTTTTGTGCTTCCAGGGATTGAACTCAAGTCTTCATAAATACAAAACAAGGGCTATATTTGTAGTCTCTGAAATCTTGTTTTTTCTTTTCTGATCAGTTAAAACTATTTTATGATTTCCTGGGGGCTGGAGAGATGGCAGAGAAAGTAAGGCATTTGCCTTGCACAAGGGCTGACCTGGGTTCAATACCTGGCATTTCATATAGTCCTCAAGACTGTTAGGAATAATTTCTGAGAACAGAGCCAGGAGTAACCCCTGAGCCCTGCCTGATGTGGCCCCAAAAGAAAACAAAATATTTTGTGATTTCCTTCAACATTCCTTTTTTTGGGGGGAGGGGAATACCCAGTGATGCTCAGGGGTTACTCCTGACTATGCACTCATAAATTGCTCCTGGTTTGGGGGCTATATGGGATGCCGAGGATTGAACGTAGATCCGTCCTGGGTCAGCTGCGTGCAAGGCAAATGCCCTACCACTGTACTATTGCTCTGATTCCTCCTTCAACATTCATTTACATCATAAAATACTAAAGGTATGCTTAATTTCCAAGTGTTTGGAGATTTTCAGGTTATCTTTCTGTTGTTGTGGAACCCAGGACTTCACATATACAAGGCAAATGCTCTATGACTGAGCTATATCTCTGCCCCCTCCCTCAGTATACTTTATTTATATTGTTTGCTTTTTGGTCCCCCCAAAACTCAGGAATCATTCCTGGCAACCTTAAGAACCATATATGATGCCAGAGATAGAATTTTAGTCAGAGGTGTGCAAGGCAAGTTCCCTACCCACTGTAATATCTCTCCGACCCTGTCCTCTAGTGTACTTTAAAGGGTGCTTTTCATCTGAAAGGAACTGACCAGTTTCTGAGAGAGCTGGGCAAATGTTAGTGATGCATTGCTGATGTTGCCTTGGCAAAGCCTTAGTGCCCTAAGGCGAGAGGAGATGTGGACAGAAGACTTAAATGTATGTGGCACTTGGCACACAGCATGTTGGCTTGCTCTGAGTCAGGTGATATTAGTTGCTGTCTTGCACACTGATAGGTGGGATGCACTGCCTGCCAAGAACATACAAGGCTGGGACCCAGGATGAACCAGGAGGCATGGGCAGCAGAAGAGACTAGACTCACCCAACGTTAAGGATCTTAGGTCTTTGTAACCCAGAGCCCTCGAGCCGGAAGACGACGTTGGTAAGGGTAACAGGCAATGGGTTCTTGAAGACGATCTGGACTCCACACTCCTGGCCGACCACAGCAGGATTCAATAACTGAGAGAAAAAAGAGTTCACATCAGGGAGCCTGTCATGGGGGACTATAAAAGCCCATAGTCCATAGTCTGGTTTTCCCAGAGAGGGAAAACCCCTTAGACTCAAAAACCTCCTGAACTTCACTTTCACTATCCTGACAGTCAGAGAAGACATTTTTTTCTTTTGTTTTTGGGTCACTCTTGGCAGTGTTTAGGGCTGACTCCTAGCTTTATCTTCAGGGATCACTCCTGGTGGGCTTGGGAGACCACATGGGGTGCTGAAGATAGAACCCAGGTTGGCTATGTGCAAGGTAAGTGTCATACCTGCTATACTATCATTATGGCCCCAGTCATAGAAGAAATTCTAATATATTCTCTCCAAAGGATATAAACAGAGAACTAGAGGAAATTTCTTTCTAAGGATGGAGAAACTGAGGCCAACACTCCAGACTTAGTCTGACCATTTTTGTTGTTGTTTGTTTTCAGGTCACATATGACAGTGGTTGGGGATTTTCATGACTCTGTGCTCAGGGATCACTCCTGGTAGGAATCAGGGGACCATATGGGGTGCTGTGGATCAAACCTGGATGAGTCACATGCAAAGCAGGTGCCCCATCCATTGTACTATCTCTCCAACCCTCCCCCCTCCCGCTCTGCCCAGCAGTCTCCTAGAACTATAGTCCACCAACACGCTCCTGGTTGAGTACATGTTCCTCACCCCTCCCCTCACACCCCTCATCCCGGAAGCCCCACTCACAGTAAGGGAGAGGTCAGGGGTACGGAGCCGGAAGGTGTGCTGCTTGGCCAGCACTTGTCCGCTCTCCTTGACATGGCCTGAGACATTGAGAAGCATGGCCCCCTGGTCCACAAGGTGTGGCCGGTACTCTGAGTAGGCCACTGGCATGACCACACGGTCCGCTGTGAAAAAGAGACACTTGTCAGACAGGGTTTTCTGGGGGCTCCATGACACAGTCTAGGGACCTAGATCCCCAATAGGAGGCAGAGCAAGCATACTCACAGGCCCCTGGTGCCAGTGATACTTCCTTCTTGCTCTCCTTAAAGACAGGACCTGCAACGCCAGTGTAGAAGGTCACTGAGAGGTAGAGATGCAGCTTCACTTTGCGGGGTTTGCTGCCATGGTTGCTCAATACCACAGAGACTGTCAGGTTCTGCCCCATCACCGCATCTTGTGCTTCCACCTGCATGGCCACATCTTCTGCTGAGTCCCGTAAAGCGTACACATTGGGTTTACTGCCATGGGCTGCTGCAGTCTCTACTGCCTTGCGTTCTGCTTCTGAGCCTGGCAATGAAGGGTGAAGGTGAGGATATAGGGCCCATAGTGAATGCTTGCATCATTCAGTGTTGGCAGGCTTGAAGGGATGGTACCTTCTGGGTGCTTGTAGAGGTGAGTAACATCCTCCTGCATGTTGGAGCCAATGGCCTTTGTAATGATAAGTGATCCTATGGCCTTCTCCTCCACATAGACAATCTTGAAGCTGCCGTCATCCTGCCGCTGCCAATATACTTTGTCGCTGTTCACCTGTTGAAGGGGGTAAGCAGGGGATCAGGGATGAGGCTGATGTAGGCTCTGCAGATTATCCTGCCCCACCCCACACCGGCTCCTCCAGGTTCTGGCAGCTGTGGGAATGGCTAAGGTCATGGACAGGAGCTTCTTGGCATATCTGGGCTGGAACTGGACCTGTGGAGCCCAAGAGGCCAGAGAGCAGGGAAGAAGCTATTTGCAGCACACCGGACCATAATAACAGTAATCCCTCACGCTGCTTCACTGACTTTATGGCTTATAAAACTGTTTCATACCCATTATCTCTTTTGATCCTGAGTACAGGAAGCATGGCAGACATTATTATCCCCTTTTTCTTTCTACAGTTGACGAAACTAAGATTTATAGGATTAGGGACTGGACCAGGGACATACAGCCAGGCAACCAGAAGTGAGTTCAGGGCAGAGGAGCCCAGGAGCATGGGCCTCACCTCGGCAAAAATGAAGGGTGTGTCGTACTTCATGTAGACTAAGCCATTCTTGATGGACTGCACAGAGCAGGGGCCACAGCAGAATATGCCTGAGAGAAGGGAGAGACCAAGGTAAGGGGTCCAAAGAGTCACAAGAGACTCCTCAGATCTTGGAGAAACTGGTGCAACTTCTTGGTGAAGCTGGTGAGAGATAGGCCAGTGCCTATTCCTGAGTGTCAGCAGCTACTCAGTTCACCCCAGAGAGAGCAGAGAAAAGCACAACTCTATGTACTCAGTTGGCAGGGGCAGGGTGTGACTAATCCCAGGTACTTGGCTACCTCATTTGGCTACCAAGTTGGCCACACACTTCCTTCAAGGGCTGAGCTGGCCCCAAAGCCAATGTCTGTCACCTCCACTGAGGCCAAGATCCTTTCACTATCAAGACACTATCAGAGCCCATGGTGGCTCTGCTTGCAGTTTCTAGAACAATCTGTCACCTCTGGCTCACTGTGTTATCTCTGTCAGAGTAGAGGTAGCAGAAGTGGGATTAGGAAAGAAAATTAATCTGTCCTCACCATGTCAGAAGGGTTTTCTAGAAGAGATAAGCTAACAGGCTGGGTCAGAGGGGAACATGGAAGAGGAAGTAAAGGCCTTCCTGCAATAAAAACCTTATAAGGGGCCGGAGAGATAGCATGGAGGTAAGGCGTTTGCCTTTCATGCAGGAGGTCATCGGTTCGAATCCCGGCGTCCCATATGGTCCCCCGTGCCTGCCAGGAGCAATTTCTTAGCATGGAGCCAGGAGTAACCCCTGAGCACTGCCGGGTGTGACCCAAAACCCACAAAAAAAACAAAACAAAACAAAACCTTATAAAACACCCATCATTAGGGCTCCTCCAACTGTGTGGAAAACTGAGGCTCAGGGAGGCAAACTAATCGGCAAAGTCAGTTTCGAGTTCATACAGGACAGCTGGATGCAGAGAGAGTGGGAAGAACTAATACTGGTCAAGTAGCTCCTACATCCCAGGCATACTGCTAATCTCTGTCTTACATGATGAAGCCTTTATTCCTCCCAGTCAGCCTACCTGGGCTGTACTAGCCCCATATTACATGCAAGAACACCAAAGACTAAAAAAAACAAGGTGGGGGGCTGAAGCGGTGGGCTAGAGGTAAGGTGTCTAAGTGCTAGCCTAGGACAGACTGGTTCGATCCCCTGCATCCCATATGGTCCCCTAAACAAGGGGCAATTTTTGAGCGCTTAGCCAGGAATAATCCCTGAGCGTCAATGGGTGTGCCCCCCTCCAAAAACAAATAAATAAACAAACAAAACCAAGAACACCAAAGACTAAAGATCCAAGGAACCTACATAAGATATAATTATCTAAGAAACAATCACAGAACCACAGTTGGGAGTCTTTACCCTCACCACGGCCTTCCCCACAAGCTTAAGTGGAAGCTGGAACTCACACAAACCCACGTCCTGGCAGGTCATGCAGCCCAGGAGCCAGCCATTGCTCCCGGCGAAGTTCAGACCCCAGGGAAGAACTGAGCTAGGTGAGGAGTGTTCTGGGAAGGAAGGAGCAAGAGCAAGAGGTATGGGCTGGGTGGAGTGTAATGTAAGGAGGAGAGCAGGGGTTGTGTGAGTTGTGGGGTGGGGGGTCCCATATGGAGTATGAGGTGAGGTACAGGGTTTATGTAGAGTATGAGTTGAGGGGCAGGGACTCATGTGGAGTGTAGGATGGTGAGGAGGGAGCAAAAGGCCTGTGTGGAATGTGAGGTTGAGAGCAGGTGCCTTTGTGTGAGAACAGGTGCAGAGTCTGCCTCTGCAGAGAAGTGCGATGGACCATGTCATTGCGTCTGTTATCTATCTGGCCCAGCTGTGTGATATTTCAGGGACTCTTGGAAACTTGGTTCTTTCTACCTCCTTCAAGGAACTCACCATGCTCAAGGGACTACTTTTATTCTGTTGCTGAACTGATGCTCTGTGACCTAGAGAAAGGCACCGTCCCTCTCATGCCACACAATGACATGAACTTCAGCACTTAGGACATTCCTGGAATTTCCCCCTGAACATCTGATCACAGCAGGGCAGATGAACTCAGCATTTACTTAGAGGAAAACAAAACTAGAACCTCCTGAGAGAGCACAGGGAAGTCAACAATCCCATACTTTCCTTTTCTTCCAAGTACATATACTTAAAGTAATGACTTACAACTCAAATGTATTTATGGTGAAAGACCAAGGACAGATCTTGGTAATATACTACTTGTCTGCATGTGTGAAGCCTTGGGTTCAATTCCCAGCATAACCAAAATAAAAATAAATAAATAAAGGAACAGGGTCCTTCAATTAATTATCTCCAGATTTTTTTGTTTTGGGTCACACCCAGTGGCAGTCAGGACTTACTCCCAGCTCTGTGTTCAGGAATCACTCTTGGTAGGGTTCTAGGGACCATATGAGGTGCTAGGGATTGAACTTGGTCCTACCTGCTGTAATATCACTCCAAACCCAATTATCTCCAGATTTTGTAAATAAAAAGCAAATTAAGGAAGACCAGAGTAATAATACAGCAGGTAGGGCACTTGCCTTGCACGTGGCAGATCTGGGTTTAATTTCAGCTCAGCATCCCATATGATCGCCAAGTGCCACCAGGAGTGATTTCTGAGTGTGGAACCAGGAGTAATCCCTGAGCACTGCTGGGTGTGGTCCACAAAACAACACAAACAAATAAATAAAAGTAAATGAGGTAAACAAAGAGTTCTCTAAATGGGCTTTGCATGTGGGTGGCCTACGTTCAATCCATAACACCATATAGTATCCCAAGTACCACTGGGAGCAACTCCTGAGCACCACCAGTGTGGTCCTAAAACCCTAACCAAAAAAACCAACAGCTGAGAGTAGTGGATTTATTAGAGGAAGGAAACTGCTCACTGAAACCTCTTGAGTCTTTTGGACTTTCCACTCTCCTGAGTATGCTGACCATTACAAAGAAAGATCTACGCAAGGGGCTGGAAAGGCGATAATAAATGGGGGCCCAGCTCTGAGTCCCATCTCACCACTGCTCGTCTCCTGGGGGGTGGCATCCACTACTTGCCACCCGTTGAAGCCTGAAGGCAGGTCCGGCCTCTTCATCCAGCAGTCGTTCCACACATGGAAGTTCCTGCAGGCACACGAAGAGGGACCCAGTGTGATGGTGGGGTCTCCCCAAAGCCCGCAAGCCCACATTCCTCAGCAGGAGGAACCTGCCCCAGTCCCAATCCCAACCTCACCACACAGAGTCATGGTTGAGGTGCTCCAGGGGCTTCATGTTCTCATCAAAGTAGATGTCCATGGTGAGGGACGTGTCTGTGTCGTGCGCAGAGTTGAAGTTGGTGATGGTTCTGGTGGCCAGACCCAGGCAGCGCAGCACTGTGTAGACAGCAGGGTGGGGGTTCAGGGCCCAGAATCAGGCAACCATGGGGTCAAGTTAGCACAGGGAATAAGGGCCACTGGAGCTGCCAGGCTGGGCTGGGGTTAGCAGGGTCAGAAAGGGTTCTGGAGGTGCCAGTCCCAGCTGGCGGTGATGGCACTGGGGTCACAGCCCTGAAAATGAAAATGGGCTGGCAGCACCTACTCCAGCCACATGATATCTCCCTGGCCTCAGGCTCAGGAAGCTGCAGGCAGGGAGTGGGGGAGGGAGAGGAGAACTAGGGCCACCTGCTCTGCTGACCTGGTGCCTGGCCTCTCCCTTCTCCCTCCTCTTCCCTGGGCCTCTCTCCGGGTTGTTAACACTAATTAATGATAATTAAGACCAGCCTATCATCCACCCCCGCCTGCTCTAGCTGTGGCCACAGCTGGGCCGGGCAGGGTGCAGGTAGAACGGGCTTCCCTCCCTCCCGCCTGGCAGGGCCTCAGCTGCTCTTGCCCCAGTTCCCCTTTACCTGTGGTGGTCACGCCCGCGAAGACCCAGCACTGGCCGTAGGGGACTGAACTGCCCGTGCGGAGGTAGCTGAGGAGAATCTCCACGCTGCCCACCCATGCCGACGGGTTGGTGCCTCGGGAGTAATCTCCAGACCAGTTCCCAATCAGGACCCCGTTGTCATCCAAGGAGTTCACCTGCCAGGGACAGGAGGAAATAAGGGGAGACGTTTGGGACATGCTGGGTGGCCTCTAATCTAGTCCCTGACCTTGTGAGCACCCCTTCCCTAGAAGGCAGTCTGAGCCCCACCCACCACTCAAAGGGCTGCCCCCCCTTCCCCCCAGGTCTGACACAAGAATGTGAATCTTGGGTGTGCCAGGTATGGGGTTCGGCCCTGCATTCCACAAGAGCTGGGACACAGCCAGGAAGGCAGGGAGTGGGGTGGGTGGTGAGCAATGAAGGGCAGGGGCCTGAGATGAGACCCTTCAACCATCTCAGTAGCCAGGGTCCTGGAGGGGATCAGAAATGGCAGGAGTGGTTGGGACATTGGTGGTGGGAATGTTGCACTGGTAAAGGGGGGTGTTCTTTATATAACTGAAACCTAATCACAATCATATTTGTAATCAAGGTGTTTAAATAAAGAAAAAAAAATTCTACTAAAAAAAAGAAAAAGAAATGGCAGGAGTGGGGACCAGGGAGGGGTTCTCACCATGGCAGAGATGACACGGGACACGCTGACAGGATCACCACGACCTCCATATGGCATGCCCCTCCGGTCCAGGATATACAGGCAGGCGTCCAGCACCCCATGGTCAAACTGGAAGATGGGAGGGCAAAGGTGATGGAGGCTGAGCTCAAGCCCTTGGCAGGCAGCCCCTGCATCCTCAGCTCCTTGTAGTCTGGGCCAGGCCAGCTTTACCTGCCCATAATTCCAGGTCCGCTCGCCAATCTGTGCTTCTGTCCCATAGTAGATTCTCCCGGATTCATTAAGCACGTACTCCTGACGCCAGTCCTCACGGTCCACATACACGATGTCATCTGTGTCCCCAGAACAAATGTGTCTGTTCCTCTCCCACCCTCCTCCTCAGGACAATTCTGATGGGAGGGAAGGAGCCCCTCTCACTATCAGTCCTGTTCCCAGGAAGGAAGAGGGACTGTGGCTCCATCACTGAGCTAGGCGGGACACAAATGCCCTCATACTTGTCATACCTGGGCAATGGGAGATGGTGGAAGAACCAGGAAAGCAGGCACTGAGGCTAATCCTGGGAAAGGAGCCCTGACTTGTTCAGTCCTTGTTCCTGACCTCGAGGGCTCACCTTGACACCAGGGATTGAAGAGGATGTAGATTTCATTTTGAGGTTCAAAGGGCAGCTGAAACTCGCCAGCTTCACAGCGTGTGCGGACAGTGAACTGGAACTTGCCGATGATGGCATTGGGGGAGGTATGGACGCGGAGGTTCAGGTTCTGTCCATTGGCTTTGGTCACCTGCGCCTTCCAGCCTCCATTGCTTCCCCGGCCCACTGGGATGATCACGTGGGTGCCTTTGCCCACCTCAGGGTTGCTTCCTGGAATGGGGGGGGGGGGAATGTGAGGAGCTAGTGTGGCCTCTCAGAGGAAAAGCTGTGGCCTCCCGGCCCCACCCAGAATGTGCATGAGCTAAAGTGTGCGCGGCTGAGTTGGGCCATCGTTGGTGACAGTCTGAAAGGAACTCTGTCCCCACCCCATGTTTGCCCACATGTCAGGGCAGGGCCCCGTCTAACATCCCAAACCTGTTCCCCTGACACTGAATTTAGAGGTGGATAGGTGACACCAGGCCCCCATTAGCCTGTCCTGGGTCTGGGAAGGAAGAGCGAGCCAGCCTGGCCGCATTTGAGTTCCCAGCCCACATGTGAGGAAGGCTAACCCTGCCTGCTCCCCAGGTCTGCAGCTTCCAGAGCCCAGGGCACCCCTGCTGGAGGTGGTGAGGGTTACCTGGGAAATTAGAGGCTGGGTGGGCAAGATTGAGCCTAATCAAAGGGTGTGTGGAGTCACTGCCCACGGCAGTAGCCTAATCACCAGCCTGGGCTGTCAATGGTCACCACACAACTCAGCAAGAGAGATGCTTGCCCTAGGTCCTGGTATGGAGATTCAGAGAGACAGAGCTAGGCTGTGTCCAGAGAGAGGCAGACAGGCCTGGAGAGGGAGACCCAGTAGCAGCCATGTTAAAGGAGACAGGAGTAACCCCCGGGAGGAGATACCTGAGACAGAGAAGGACACACAGGAGCACCCTATCTTATCTGGGGGGGGGGGGGGGAGGGAGAGAAATGACCCAGAGATGCCCGCTTGACCCTAATGCCTTGGGCTGGGAGGTCCCCATTCCCGCATCCTTGTGGCTCCACTGACCAATGAGCAACTCCAGGGTAATGTGATCGGAGGATTCGTAGGGCCGGGACAGAAAGAGGACCATGAAGAAGGGCTGTCCCCGGCGCAGGATCAGCTGGTCGTACTCAAACTCATCAGTGTGGTGTTCCCGACGATTTTGGTCAGAGCGGGCGCACAGCAAATCCACGCCCCGCACCACCAGCATGCCCTCTGCAAAAGTCACAGGTCCCGGTCAAGGGTCGGGGTTGTGGGGAGAGGTGGGATGCCCCATCTTTTGCATTGGGTCTCTGCTCTCCTCCACCGTGGACAAGCTGGTCTCACCTCGGATGGTGCCATCTCCAGCAGCATTCACCGGGCTGCCCCGGGAGGGCGGTCTCCGGCCACCAGCGCTGGACCCTCGGTCTCGGTCTGCGTAAGGCTCAGAGCCCCCGTCGTCGTCCCTCCGCCGGCACGAGCAGCAGGGGCAGCAGCGAGCCCAGAAAGAGCGGCCCCGGCTGCCGCGGGAGCGGGAGCGGCGATCGGGCTCGGGGGAAGGTTCAGGTTCTGGGGATGGCGAGGAGGACCAGGCGCCCCCGCCCCAGCGGCCGAAGTCAGAGCGGGAACTGTCCATCGTGCGGGAACCGTCCATCGTGCCTGTGTGGAGATTGACCCAGACGCGCTCTGGTCACCCCCCTACGACCAAGAAAATGCCACTGAGTCCCACAAGTGACCTGGACCCCAGCAAGCACCCAGAACGAGGCCCTCTTCTGTCTGTCCTCTTCCCCACGACGCCCACCGAATGGGCACCAGATGCCAGTGGAGGAACCTGCAGGCGTCACAGCCTGACACCCAGTGGCACAGCACAGCCCCTCTCCTGCTCTTGCCCTTCACCTGTCTCTCCTCAATCTAGAAGCACAGGAGCTGACACCTCTCCGTCAGCACCATCTGTCCTCGAGACACCACCAGAGAGCCAAGCCTCCTTGCCCAAACCGATGGGTGCCTTGCAGGCTCGGGAACCTCGCAGCCTGCTGGCGCACGTGCCCACAGGGCTCCGAGCCTTGCAGGAGCGGCCCACCGGGCGCCCGGCCGGTCCTGGCGTCGTTGTCGGGGACAGGACAGGTTCGGGCTGGCCCATCGCCGCCCAGCTAGCAGTGGCTGGATCTGGGAGGGAGCGCACAGCCGAGTGGTACCCAAGGGCGCCCCTCACCTGGCAGCCGTGCTGGACACAGCAGCGCAGAGTCCCGCGGCCGGCCGGGGTGGAGCGGGTGGGGACAGGCGCGACGCGACGGGGCTGCGAGGCCGGACACCACCACCACCACCACCACCACCGAGTGCGAGGTGTGGGGCAGGCGGGTGAGTGGTTTATGGGGGAGGGCGGAGCCGGGCTGGGAGGCAGGAGGGGAAGCAGCCCCGTTGTTGCAAGGCTGGCTGGACGGAGAGGCCGGGCTTCAGGGGGGCCGGCTTGGAGGTTGGGGCAGGGGGAGGAGAGGGCTGGCAGCATCCTCCCCTTTCGAGGAACTCAGATGTTGGGGTGGGAACGCTGGATGGAAGGGTGGGGCCAGGGTTTGTGGGGTTTCTGAGTCCCACTGGGCTGAAGGGCAGGCTTGGGTGGAACCGCCCCTTCCAGCAGAGGGAACCCCTTCTTCCAATGGCATGGGGTAGCACGCCCCGACTTTCTGCATCCCTCGCCAGGTCATCTTCCACTTACCTCTCAGAGCCAGGCTCAGCCCTGTGAAACTGCACCTTGGGCCTGGGACCGAGCAGGGAGGTTCTGGGCTCCCAGCTGCAAAGCTAGTGACTACAGCAACCAGGCCCGCCGACAGGCTCCACCAGCGGCCCAGACATGCTGGCTCTACCAGATCTCTCCCCCCACTCCTTCCCTCCTTTCTCCAGCTCCTCCACAGACCCTGGCATGAGTCAGCCGCCCGCCCCAAGCTTCCTGTAACCCTCCGAGGTTAGTACAGGTTAGTACGGCTGTGAGTGTCCAAGAAGGCGCACCCCCTCCTTTGGGGGCGGGGGACAAGGCGCTCCCCCGCATCAGTGCAGGGACAGACTCCAACCTGGAGATCTTGGGAATCCTGACCAACCGGCTCCAAGCACCTGCCCAGGTGCATCCCGACTCCACCCTGACTGGGACCAATACCAGGAAGACCACACAGAACCACAAGGCCCAGGAGGCCAACCCCTTTATGGAGGCTGCAATTCTGTCTGTCTATTTCTTCCCTCACCTGTGGCCACTGACAGAAGACAGTGAAAGAGGCCAGAGGGAGACTGGAAGGAAATGACTGAGAGAGGTCTCAGAAAGTGGAGATAGCAGGATAGCAGGACCTGGCAGGGACCCTCCACATCCACCCTGACCTTTTCCTGGCCAAGGCTGTCTTGGCAGGGGTTGGTCATCACCTCCAACCCACACAGAGGAATGGACAATGGAAATCAAAGTTCCAGGCAGCCTGAGGCAGGTCAGCTGGAGTGCTCCTTGGTGGTGTGGTGATGGTGGTGGTGTTTGTACCTCACTATGGAGACAGGAAGGGCCAGGCACCACAGGCCCTGAGCCAATGTGTGAGCCAGTGTGGGGCCAGGTAGAGTCCCAGGAAACCAGGAAAAATACTTTGTCATTCTCTCTTTTCTCATTTAGTCCATGGTATTTATTCACCCAGCAAGGTCTGACTCAGTGCCTTAACCCCCAGCTTTTCCCCTTTCCGCTTGCAGGAAGCCAGGCGCTTGGGGCTTTTTACATGCACACACATACATGAACATGCTCCTGAGTACATGTATGTGTGCTTGTGTGCATGCCAGTGTACTGAGAGGCATCACAGGAGGGACAACGACCTGAGCAGTTTGGGGAGCCAAGTCCAGGTTTTACCCATAGTCCTGATGCAGAAACAAGAGATAAAGTCTAGAATCCCAGACCAGATGGAGACAGCCAGCATCCTCAGCTCCAGCCCTTGAGTTCAGCACCCCTGGGTGTGTCCCAGGAGCAGTTTCCTCATCCTACAATGCGCCAAGTCATCTCATCCCCAAGAGCCGAGGGATCAAATAGGATCAAGCATTTCCAAGGGCTCTTCAGCTAGAGTGCTATTCATGGGGACTAACTCTGTTGTAACAGGTGGGATCTTAGTGACAATGCTTGGGAATAGCTTCCTCAGTGCATGGCAAAGCCCAGGGCAGAGAGGGTATCTGGAAGAGGCAAGTGGCATGAAGAAAGCCTAGTGAGGCTTTCTAGATGGCAACTAAGCCCAAACTAGATGCTGGAGTGATAGGTTAGTGGGTTGGACGCTGTCTTGCACGTGGCCGGCCCAGGCTCAATCCCCAATATCCTATATGGTATCCCGAGCCTGCCAGAAGTGATATCTAAGTACAGAAATAGCATTGACCAAAAGCCAAAAGCAGAAATTAAAAAAAAAAAGTTGGAACCAGTCTGAATCTTAATACAAGTCAGTTTCCCTCCCAAACAAGGGCACTTTGGTTTACTGATGGGAAAGGCAAGACTGAACATGAAAAGAAAGCAAAGAGGATAGTAACTCCCCTCTCTTTTCAGGAACGGTGACAACGGCAGTCCAAGGGAAGCATCCATTATTTATTCAGTACCAAATAAGTTAGAGGGTTAAGCTGGGACAAGGTCTCCTAGGTGAGGATGTTGCTGACTGAAGGCAGAAGCTCGGCCAAACATTCCAGGGCGCCCGCTGCCTGGCACAGTGGGTTGCCCTGCAGATCGAGAAGGGCTAGTCGGGGGCAGGAGGAAAGAGGCTGCAGCACTGCAGGCTGCTGGAGGCCTGAGAAGGAGTGTCAAGGAATGCTTGGCCAGTTCCAGATTTGCCTGAACCTAGCACAGTTCTCATTCAGGAGCGGGACACCCAGTGGAAGAACATCTCTCATCTGGCCTAGAGGGAGGGAGACTCTGACCTCCAGGGGAAGGAGTGGTAAAAACTACAGCCAAGGAGAAAGAGCCCTGTCTGCAGAGGTTTCCTCTACTTAACTTCAGCTGGTAGAAACACAGGCCAAAGGTGGCCTAAACTTTTGGTTTTTAAGAGGCATCCGAGTTGGAGACTCCCCTACCCTCAGACTTCCTGATTTTTAGAACACCGTTTGTGGTCTCTGATCTGAGGCAATCACTTCTGCTCTGCCAGATATCACCCCACACATGCCCTCTAAATGCACCCCCCCACCTGACTCTCCCTCTCCATGGGAGCATTCTATTTGCCATCTGTGTCCCTCACCCCACCAGCTGGAGGGGAGTCTGACAGGCACCCAGAGGAAGGATATGGTTGTTGCTCACTATAAATTCCTGCAGCCTCGGCAGGTTGGTGACACCATCCAGGGTCTCGATGACATTGTCATTGGCTTGCAGCACCTGGGGAGAGGGCAGGACAGGCAGGGGTCAGCCTGACACTGGTGTGAGCAAGCAGAGGGTGGGCGTACAGCATAGGGTCAGGCTGAGCGGTGCACAGAGGTCATTTGGGGCCTGGGGGTCCCAGACATCTTTTTGGAGGGGTAACTTTAGAGGTGGAAGTAGGAGAAACTTACAGCCAGAATGGACAGGGTGGAACCAATCTTACCTCCAGGCAACGCAAGGCTGCCAAAGCAGGGGGCAGGGAGCGAAGCCGGTTATGCGACAGGTCCAGGTGAGTAACTAAGAGCAGCTGTTCCAGGTGGCAGAGCGAAGTCAGGTCCTAAAGAGGGGACACCAGGGAGGCTCAGACAGGAGTGTCCAACACTCATCCAGAATCCCACACACACGTAGGTGGGATGGGTGAAGGCAAAGGGTAGAGGGCACTAGTATACAGTCACCACCCAGAGCAGGCTGGGAATGCCAAGAAACGGTCTGGCCTGAATGGGGGTAGGCTACCTGGCAAGATAAAAGATGTGTTGGGAAGGGAACTGAAAAGGACTACAGGAAAACATAAGGAAATTTTCAGAAGTTTTAGGAAGTTTTCAGGCTTTCACTTTGGGCCTGCTCCAGGGAGGGAGATCTCCTTGTGGAGATCCCCTGGTGACTCTAAGGGTTTTTTCATTTTGACATTTAGGCTAATCCTGGCTTGGTGCTGGGGGACTTGTGGTGCTAGGGATTGGACCCATGGCCCAATCATACATGTGCTCCAGCTTGCCAAGCTGTCTCCCCAGCCTTGATCTGGATTTTAAATGGGATAACAGAAAGAGTGATGGGGAAGGCCCAGAAGAGGAAAAGGTTTGAAAGAAGAGAAGATCAACCTTGACTGGAAAGCAATGCCCAGTAAGATGCCTGAGTGTGGCCCAGCTGAAGGCCAGGAGTGAATTTCAAAGATGGTCGAGGGTGGAATCTAAGATAGTGCTATCTTAGATTCATGCAGCATGTACAGAAGTATTAAATTCGGTGCTGCATGCCTGGAATTTACTGAACAGTACAAACCAACGTCATGTCAATGTGAGAAAAAGAGGAGGAAAGGTGGCCAGGTGAAAAAGGGCAGGCTAACAGGAGTGGGAAGCCCCTACCTTGCTGCCCAGGAAAAGCACACGCGTTTCCAAGTATTCCATCTTGAGCACACTATTCTCCACCAGGAACTTGCTGCGCAGGTCATCCATATATGATGCCCTCATTGGGTCCACAGCCTGGCAGGGACGAGCACATGAGCACACCAGGGCTGTCTTCTGGCCCTTAGGATCTTCCCATGGCTACTCCTGTGGCCCAGACTTGCCTTGAGAGTCTGGAAGTACTGAAGTGTCTCCTTCTCATACAGCAGGGGGTCTAGTGCCCGCATCAGCAGGATGATAGTCAGCAGGCACCCTGAGGAGAGGCAGTGGCAGTGGCTATCTCTCCTGGGTCCTCAATGGCTCCCATCCTCTGCACACCATTCTGGTTCTCCCCAAAGGTCCACCCCAGAAAGGGGCTTAGTGAGGGAGGGAGGGAATGATGGAGAGAGAGGGGGGAGAGACAGAGAGGGAACACACACACACACACACACACACACACACACCCCTTGGTATGTATGTAAAGGGGATCTCACATTTATTCTCAGGCTCCAGTTCCTGCAGCTCCTTACAAGATTCCAGCTCAGACTGCAGCACTGTGGACTTCTCCACTGACAGTTCACACCTGTGGGTGGGGAGAGGACAGGAGGAATGATGTTCACAATCCCAAAGTCTTGGGAAGTCCCAAACAGAATAAGGTTAAGGCCCAGTATGCAGAGCTCCTGTGCTCACTGGTCTCACCTGAACAGCTGCTCATCGGTGGCCAAGTCTCGGCACCAAGCCTCTGGACGGCCTGCAGGGAGGAGTTGCAACAGAAGGGGACAGTCATGAGGAAGGGGATGGGTGTGGGGGCCCATAACCCAGGGACAGATGTGGCAAATGGTACCTTTCAACAGCACACACTCCTTATGGGCATTGCCAGCCAGCCACACGACATGAAATATTTGCTCGGGCAACTGGTCATCAAAGGAGGTTGCAGGCAGGTCACAGAGCTGAGAGCATTGGGTTAAGGAAGATCTGGGCCATGCCAGGTCTCTGCCACCATATAGCCCTCTACCTCCATTCTATCCTCTTGTCCCTCATTCTATTTACCACCTCCCCTATCCTATCCCTTTTTCCCCACCACCTGGGATACCCAGACATGGTTTGGTTGGTTCTTGCCACTCGGGGTCCTCCACTCTACAGCCAGGGGCGCCTTATCAACCATTAGCAGCAAGGTTTCTGTCCCGGGACCCACCTGGGGGTAGAGAAAGGGGGGGGGGGAAGATGGGAGCGAAGAGAAAGAGAAGAAAGAGGAGAATGAGAAAGTGAGCATGCAGTTCCCACTGCTGCACTAGGCTGTGCTCCCCAAGTTCCCTCAGCCAGAGCTGTGAGTCTCACCAGGATGGGTTTCGAGAAGGACACAGTCAGACAGGCATCATCTCGGCTCACGTGTAGGCAGTGGAGGGCATCTGGGGGGTCCGCTGCAGAAAGACATGGCATTTGGAAATACTCTTCTGCCACTACCAAGCCTAATTGCCCAACTCTCCCCACAGCTCCTCACCTCGGCCTAGGAGCCAGCGGTGGTAGAACCAGGCACTCTGGTCATTGGGGTCGGTGAAGAAGGCATTTTGCACCAGCTCCAGCTCTGTGGGGCCATCAGGGAGGCAGGCCTACGGTCAGGATCCTGAGGACTCCTGCCTGCCCCAATCTGCTCCTTCTCCTTGGATTACCTACAGTTTTTTTTCCCCTCGGGGCAGCACACCTGGAGATGCTTAGGGATGCTAAGTCCACTCAACTATATGTAGTGTTGGGACTGAAGCTGGATCAGCTGCATGTAAGGAAGCGAACCTACCCACTTTACTACCACTCTAGCCCAATCTCCAATCTTTAGTTCTCTTTACCCAAGGACCTTGCACAGGGCTGTACACAGTGGTTTCTCCTCCCTCGTGGACCCTTCGAGCTCCCGAGGCCAGGACTGGATCTCAGGCACTCTGAGAGCCAGATACAAAGAGCGTGCCCAGACCACCCAAGGGTCAGGTTAGACATTTGGGTTAGAAGAGAGGGCATCAGGAGCTGGAGCACAATGGTAGGGCGTTTGCCTTGTACATGTCTGATCCAGGACGAACTTGGGTTTGATCCCCAGCATCCCATATGGTCCCCCAAGCCAGGAGTGATTTCTGAGTGCATAGCCAGTAGTAACTCCTGAGTATCATTGGGTGTGGCCAAAAAACAAAAACAAACAAACAAAAAAAGAGAGGGCAGCAGAGTCCTTATGAATGCCCCAACTCTTTTTTACCTTTGAGTAGCACATCCTCAGGGAGGCGACCCTGGGCTCCAGAGTCTGGGTTGGGGTGCAGCTTGGGTAGGAGGCAGGAGCGGTAATGCCAGGAGGAGTAGTTGGAGAAGTTTCGAGTGATGAGGCTGTCAGTGAAGGCGAGCTCCTCAGCAGGGGACACGGCTGCCTGTGCTGCCACAAAGCGCCGGTAGTCCCAACAGTGAACTGGCAGGGAGTGAAGATGAGACGGCACAGCTCAGATGCAGGTATGCCATGGGAGGCCCCGGAAATACTGTCTCTCTCCCACCAGCCATGGAGAATACATTTGGCTGCATGCACCCCTGCTGCCAACAGTGGCAGGCAGCTGGAACTTGCATCTCATTCCCCACGCAAGCTGGGTGAAGTCCCAGTGCCAGGACATGGGGCACCTACAGTTTCGTTCATCAACCTCGAGGAAGCGGGCACACAACTCCAGTTCCCGGGCCCAGTTGGGCTCCGGAAGGCGGCCCAGGAGCCAGCAGCGGTGGTGCCAGGTGCCATAGGACTTGGGGTTCACCCGCAGGCAGCTTTCTAGGAAGCCCAGCTCTGCCTTCACCAGAGCAGCCAACTCCTCAGGAGACCTGTGCTCAGAGAGAAAAGGGGGTCAGGGTTCTCTAATACCCCATCCAGCTTTCTGCACTTTACCCCAGGTTGTTCCCATGATGGTCTCATCTGCCCTCCTCCACCCCCAAATCTGGACAGAGCAGGGGGGCGAGGAATGCTTCTGGGGCGCTGAACCTTCACACACTTCTCTGTCTCCAGCCGCTGGAGCACCTCCCGACGGCAATTCCAGAGGGTGGCAATGTCAGGGTTGGCTCCCAGGATCTGGCTTGTCAGTTCCAGCACGGATTCATCCAACTCCCCAGCCTGGCGCTAAGACGGACAGCACAACTCAGAGGGCAAAGGGGCCCCATGCTCCAGGGCAACTGTGCAGATTTGTATTTTGTGTATTTTTGTTTTGAGGCCTCATCTGGCAGTGCTTAGGGGTTACTCCTGGTCTGCTCTCAGGAGTAGTAGTGCTTTGGGGATCATATGGAATGCTGGGGATTGAACCTCGGGCAGCAGGGTGCAAGGCAAATGCCCTACCCACTGTCCTCCAGCCTCCGCATAAAAACTGCAGATTGTATGAATCTCCTTTACCCTACCATAAACTCGGGAGTATGCATGGGCACTTCTTCATTTGCTTCCTGGATCAGATTTTACATTAAAGTGACACTTCAAACTTCTTTAAGTTGCACCTAATGGCGTAAGGGCGATGACAAGGGCCCCAGTATTTATAGATGAGTAAATGAAGTTCCCATGACATTCACTTGCTCTGGTTCACACCCATCCATGTCAAGTGGCTGAAACCAGACTTGGATCTGGGGAGAGTGACTTCAAGGCTCAGTTCTTGGTTTTGGGAAGGGGCTCCAATGGGGGGTGGGGACCTCGCACGACCCCCCACCTTCTGGAAGACAGCTTGGGTGGCTGACTGGTACAGTTTCAGCTTCTGCTCCCGCTCTAGCCTTTTGGCCTCGGCCTGCTCTTCCGAAGTCTTCACCTTCAGGCGCCCGTGCTGTTAGAGAAGAAGAGTCACAGGCTTGGGGGGGGGGGACATCCATAAGCCTAGCAGGGGGGGAAAGCCTGACCCCCTCGTACTAGGCAGCCCGGAATCTTAGCAGGGTAAACTGAGGCCCGGGCATGGCAGGGCGAGGGGCTTGGGTTCAGGAGTCTCACCATAGTGCCGGCTCGAATTGCAGGCCGGGGAGGGGTCCAGTGGAAGCCCGGGCAACCTGGGGAGAGAATGTCAATCAGGGGGTGCCCCGCCCCTGGCAGCCAGCCCCCGCGAGGCGCCTGGAGCCTGGTCCCGGGACAGTTCAGCACACTCCGGAAGAGGCGCTCACCCCTGTCTACCGCCGGGCCTGCTGCTGGTCCCGAGCCGAGCCGGGACACTCGGGCCAAAGGCTCATTCCCGCCCCGGAGGCTGCGGGTCCCCACCCGCCCCACGATTCCGAGGACTCCCGCGCCCCCCAAGGAGGGACCCACCTGCTCCGAGAGGAGGCGTGGGGTGGGGTGGGGTGGGGGGGCGCGGAGCTGAGTCGAGTGCCACCGAGCGCGGGGCCTAGAGAGGTGGTGTCCGCGCCCGGCTTGTCGCCGCAGCGCCCTCTGCCGGCGGGCGCTCTAGGCGCAGCGGCGGCTGTGGGGCTGTGGGACGGGCTGTGGGGTTGTCGCGAAATTGCCGCTTCCGGCCTCCCGGGAGAGTAGAGTGCGCATGCGTGCTGGCGCTCGTGTCCTGAAACTGTTTCACGTGCTTTGATCACTTGCAGTTGACTTGCAGAAGTTGTTCCTCCACAGCTGGTAAAACTGGCCTTTATCACTCTTGACCGCATCCTGGTCCCCGCCGGTCCCTTTCTAAGTTGCCAAATCTAACAGGATGCTGAGTCTTGGGTTTAGTTCCCACAACTTCTTGCAGTAAAGGGCGCTTCATTTTCCGTTTGCTTGACATCCTGTCCTGGCTGAGCTGCTGTACCCTTTGTACCTTCACCTTTTCTAAGAATTGATGATCGCTGAGATCCTTCCCTACCCCCATTTTCACTACACTCTGTTTCTGGGGGGGGGGATAATGTTCACAAATCAAGCCTTTATGCTGCACTTGGGCTCCCCAAAGATTTTTCTGGCTCACACTTTCCCCAGGTGACTTCATCCACATTCCTGGTTTTAATTAGCACCTGCAAGTTGATGACACTCACATTTCTATCTCCAACCCAAACGTCTGGCAAGCGCAAGCTTTAATTACACACAAGCATATTCATATTCAAAAGATCATTGGATGTCATCTGGGTGTCCCCGAGGCAGCACAAAGTGAAAAAATCAAATTGACCTACTCTCCTCCACATCCAGTCTGGTCTAAATTTCAGCCTTTGTGTTTCCTATTCACTTTTCCTTAGTATTTTTTAAAGTACCTGCTCCATAACCTGCTACACATATACCCCAAAAGTTTTGTTTTCGTTTTTGGGACCACACCCTGCAGTGCTCAGGACTTACTGAGGCTCTGTGGTCACTCCTGCCAAGGTATCACTAGGTATCACTTCCAAGGCTCAAGGAACCATAAGTGGTACTGAGGATAGATTGGTACTGGGGCCTTTCTCAATATACTATCTTTCCAGCACTGCACTAATAATTTAAGCTAATTTTCCCCCCTGGATTTTTCCCCCACCCCTCCCCTGGATTTTTGAAAGTCTTTTGATCCCATAGCCACTCCTCTATTATTAGTTCATCTTCTATACTGTTAGAGTAGTCTTTTGAAGGCGGATTTTGGGCCACACTCAGCAGTGTGCAGGGGTGACTCCTGGCTTAGCGCTCAGAAATTACTCCTGGCACGGTCGGAGTACCATATGGGATGCTGGGGATCAAGCCCAGCTTGGCTGCTTGCAAGGCTCAGGAGGACCCAATGGGCCACAGAACCACAATCTTCTCACTACAAAGCATCAGGCAGGTGGGGTTGTGGATAGGTGACACTGCAGTTTCACAAACATTTTAACAGATTTTCTTCACTACCCTTTCTCATATCCCTCTTTTGTAATTACTGTTCATCTTTAAGATTTAACTCAGCGTCCCAGAATAGGCTCAAAGGGAGGTCGTACATGCTTGGCATTTGCAAAGTGCTAAGTTTGGTTCTGGCACTGCAACACTTGGTGTAGGCCTAGTGGCCCCAGAACCATCAGGCCCTGATCACTTGCAGCCATGTATATGAACCCATCAGGTTGGCATTGCGGGATCTGGCTGCAAGAGAAAATTTTCAAATGTGGCATCCAGGAGTTCTCCTATGCCCCAGTGTGATGTAAAAGATCTTCAATATATACTGCCAATGAAGGTGCTAATTTCCTTGTGCCTACAAAGTCTTGCTTTAGGAGTTGGCATCTGTCATCACAAAAGAAAATTCCTGAAGAATAAGAACAATGCTTTTACTTTTTTGGTCTTTCCACCTCCATACCTAACACTTGTCCTTAGTGGTTTGGAATGAATACACAAAACACCTCTTCGCAATTAACAGCTTAACTGAGTGCTCAAAGTGGTGGGAGAAATCTGTACTCTCAATCATGAAAGTTTCCTGGTGAAGGTTTTGTTGTGGTGTGCGTGCTCGAGATTGCATGCACATACACATGTGTGTGAGAGAGAGAGAGAAAGAGAGGCAGAGAGAGACAGAAACAGAGATAGAAACAGTGAATTCACTGAAGTAGTAGGTGTCTATATTGTATATATGTTTACATCACATTTGAGTAAGGAAGCATGTGTGTTTTTAAACCCTCCCCCCCACAGATTTTGTTGATGGTGTTATGATGACAGGATATGGTCCACACACATATGTGGCTATGGCACTGGCACTATTTAGCTGTGAAGATCACAAGGGTCACATATCAGATTGTGATGCTCACACACTCAGTTGGGAGAGCTGTTTGTGCCTTCATTTCTTCATTCCACCTTGCACACATATGCTCCAGGGCTTCATGGCATTCTTTAATTAAGGCACTTTCTGCTTGTACTGCTATCTAGGGTCACTGTCAGTGCTTGAGGATGCTGGAGATGGAACCTTGGTTGACCAACTGCAACCATCAGGGATTGAACTTCCCGCTCACATCTCTTTCAGTTGCGTTGCTTGTTGGGGTTGCATGCTTTAGTTGTGGTGCCTGCACACGGGCTGGAAGTGGCTTGTAGTGTCAGGGATCACATATAGAAGAGATACCAGCACTGAGCTTGGTTCATGTGGCAGTACTGGGAATTGAAATCCTGATCATATGTTTAAAAGGAAGTGCTCTTAAGCCATTGAGCTATTTCTCTGGGCCTTAAAAACACGTTTAAACTCTATAAAGTGCCTAATGTATATTTGGTTCTTCCCTAGGCAAAGTAACATGTTCCTGCTCCTTTGTACTTGCAGCTCTGCTGAAGAGAGTACCACTACTTGTTGGTTATGGTGGTGCTGAGTGCCATGAGAACCGCTTGGCATACACAGGATGACACATGGCTGGTGCATGTAGTTAGAATGTGGACTTTGAATCCTGACAGTCTGTGCAAATCCAGCCTTTGTCACTTATTGATGGTGTGATCTGGGAAAAGGTGCTTTCCCTTCTGTGTTGAGTTTTCTCTGTCTATTATTTCAGCCGAAATGTATGGAAATGTTGCCTGTGAAAGCTGAAGTGAATAAAGATTCAATATACAAAGTTGTGTAGGGTTTAGCATAGAAGGACTCAGTAGTAGTGATGGCAGCAAGTGTCTAAATTTTTATTTTACAAATGTGCAAGGAAGTTGAGGCTCAGAAAGATTAAGGGGTTATGCAATTATTCTGGCTTATTCAAGCTTCTTACTTCACCAACTACTTTTTTTTGGTCACCACCTGGTATTGCTTCCGGCTGTGTACACTCACATTTGTGAAAACAGATACCTGGAACCCAGCGGCCCACAGTTGAAGATGTGCCAGGGATGACTTACATCACAAGGACAGTGAGGGGAGGAGGAGAAGGAAGGCTAGAGTAAGCATGATGTTTTAGTAATTAGCAATCTGGAAACCGGAAAGGTTGAGTCAAGCAGGCTTAAGAGGAAGTCAGTCTGCAACCAAGAAGGCAGGCTTGTTTGGGAAAGGTGGCAGGAAGGACATGTCAAGCATGTCTTGTGTGTGACGTATAGGTAGGGAACAGAAAGCCAAACAGTTTTAGGATGAAAACTAAGCTGGTGCTTCTAGAGAGCAAAGCCCTGGAACCAGTGACAAACCTCTTGCTGGAAGGTGCTGGTGCTAACAGTTGAATTTGGCTTCTAGGGTGGGATGAAGAAGAATCTCTGAGGTGGCTGAAGGGTCTATGAGGAAGGGAAAGGAATAAGCAATAATTGTGTTCTACCTGAGCCCCATATCTCATATTTAAGGCACTCATTACTTGTGTGAAGTAGACTTTTTTTTTGGGGGGGGGGCACACCCGGTGGTGCTCAGGGGTTACTCCTGGCTGTCTGCTCAGAAATAGCTCCTGGCAGGCACGGGGGACCATATGGGACACCGGGATTTGAACCAACCACCTTTGGTCCTAGATAGGCTGCTTGCAAGGCAAATGCTGCTGTGCTATCTCTCCGGGTCCTTTTTTTTTGGGGGGGTCACACCCAGCGGTGCTCAGGGGTTACTCCTGGCGGTCTGCTCAGAAATAGCTCCTGGCAGGCACGGGGGACCATATGGGAACCAGGATTCGAACCAACCACCTTTGGTCCTGGATTGGCTGCTTGCAAGGCAAACGCCGCTCTCCGGGCCCGAAGTAGACTTTTTCTTATGAAACTCTCTTTTTTTTTTTTTTTTTTTTTTTTGGTTTTTGGGTCACACTCGGCTGTGCTCAGGAGTTACTCCTGGCTGTCTGCTCAGAAATAGCTCCTGGCAGGCACGGGGGACCATATGGGACACCGGGATTCGAACCAACTACCTTTGGTCCTGGATGGGCTGCTTGCAAGGCAAACACCGCTGTGCTATCTCTCCGGGCCCCGAAACTCTCTTTTTTATGTTGTTGGTTTGTTTGTTTAGAAATTTCTTTGGGTCACACCCAGTGATGCTCAAGGTTTACTCCTGATTCTGTGCTCAGAGACCATTCATGGTGAAGCTCAGAGGACCATTTGGAATGCTAGGGAAGGGCTCCAGGTCAACTGAATTTAAGGCAAGTGCCCTACCCTCTGGGCAGTCTTTCCAGGCTGATATTTTCTTTATCAGTGGGTGAAGTTTGTTATTATTTTGTTTGGGGACCATACCCAGTGATGCTCAGCTAGGTTACTCCTAGCTCTACACTTAGGAACCACTCTGGCAGTGCTTGAGGATGCGGGAGATGGAGCCTAAGTTGACTAGTTGCAAGGCAATCTCCCTACCTGTTGAACTATCACTCTTGCCGGCAGTGGTTAAAAAAATTTTTGGGGGTGTCACACCCGGCAGTGCTCGGGGTTATTCCTGGCTGATCAGAAGATCACCCCTGGTAGGCATGGGGGACCATATGGGATGCTGGGATGTGAATCACCGTCCTTCTGTATGAAAGGCAAATGCCTTACCACCATTCTATCTCTTCGGCCCCAGCAGTGGTTAATTTTATTTATTTATTTATTTATTTATTTATTTATTTATTTATTTAGTTTTTGTTTTTTGTTTTTGTTTTTTTTTTTTTTGAGTCACACCCGGCAGCGCTCAGGGGTTACTCCTGGCTCTAGTCTCAGAAATCACTCCTGGCAGGTTCAGGGGACCATGTGGGATGCCGGGATTCAAACCACCGTCCTTCTGCATGCAAGGCAAATGCCTTACCTCCATGCTATCTCTTAAGCCCCCAATATATTTTTTTTTTTGATTTTTGGGCCACACCTGGCGTTGCTCAGGGGTTACTCCTGGATGTCTGCTCAGAAATAGCTCCTGGCAGGATAGGGGACCATATGGGACACCGGGATTCGAACTAACCACCTTTGGTCCTGGATCGGCTGCTTGCAAGGCAAATGCCGCTGTGCTATCTCTCCGGGCCCCAAGCCCCCAATTTTTATATTTTTTATTTCCTTTAGGTTGTTGCTGTTTTGTTATGGTTGGCGATGAGGGTTCTCATATACTTCTACACTTGGTTGTGGTACTCATCAGTCCTTGGATTCTTCAATGTGGTGCCTGCTGGGGTGGCATTGATTTGGTTGTGGTGTGAGTGCAGTTCTGGTTATTCTGAATGCTGAGGGTTTCTGTGGTGCTCACCTGAGCTTGCTGGAGGGGACACTTGCTGCAGGCTTCTTGCGTCTCAGCATCTCTAGTGGGGACGAAATTCTTCACAAAAGGGAAGCAGGCACACGAAGGGACGAATATGAAATATGAAATAATGAAACCACACACAGTATGTGGGGTCAACACATCTTCTGGCAGGAGTGGGACAAGTTTAATCTTTAGGCAAGGTGATTTATAGGGGTAAAACCATCCATAGGTATAGAGAATAATTACAATCACAAAGCAAATTTTTTTTTTTTTTTTTTTTTTGGTTTTTGGGCCACACCCTGCGTTGCTCAGGGGTTACTCCTGGCTGTCTGCTCAGAAATAGGTCCTGGCAGGCACGGGGGACCATATGGGACACCGGGATTCGAACCAACCACCTTTGGTCCTGGATCGGCTGCTTGCAAGGCAAACGCCGCTGTGCTATCTCTCTGGGCCCACAAACCAAAGTTTAACAGTAAACATTCTTAATCTATGCGTGTGAGCTATAAGGATTCTGGGTTACAAAGGAGAAGATTATAACTCAAGGCAGCTCTTTGCAAGCTTATTTCAAATGTAAAATCAGGGATTATTAGGAAGTAAAAAATATCTAGGAACATGGTCTTTGCTGAGCTTGGCTCTACTATTTTAGAGGTCAAGTAAAGGAAGGAGCCAAATTACCTTAGGTGTGGTTCGGTGTGGTTCCTATTTTTTTTTTTTGTTGTTGTTTTTGGGCCACACCCAGCAGTGCTCAGGGGTTATTCCTGGCTGTCTGCTCAGAAATAGGTCCTGGCAGGCACGGGGGACCATATGGGACACTGGGATTCGAACCAACTACCTTTGGTCCTGGATTGGCTGCTTGCAAGGCAAACACCGCTGTGCTATCTCTCTGGGCCCCATGGTTCCTATTTTCTAAGGATACGAAATAGCCCAGGATCTGCTTTCTGGCTTTGCCCTTGATTACCAGAAACTGCAGCTGCAAGGACATATTTGAAAAAGAGAAAAAACATTGTCTTTGCTTTTAGGTGCTAAATATTATCCAGAAAAAGGGGTTCTCTGGTAATCTTTGGTGCTGGAATTTCTGAGCCAAATTATTTGATAGAGGCCACAATTTTGCCTGAGATTAACAAAGGAGAGATAACCAGATAATAACCGAAAATGTAATGCCAAGCATCTCTCTGGAAATTCCTCAACCATCCACGCAGGGGAAAAAGGCGTCCACAGTGGGCCTTTTGAGGAACCCCATGAGGGTTATTTTAGTTCTCCCCACCAGGAAAATCTGAGGATACATCTGGTGGGCTGAGCTCCCCTAAAAGTTTATGTATGCCATGGCAGACATTTCCACAGTTTCATTGAGGTGTTCACACACACCTAGTGTGTGTGAGGGATCAACCATTTTCTTTCAGCATGTTCTCTTCACAAAGTCACCACGGCTGTGCTTGGTTCCTATGGGTAGCACAGACATAAAACTCCTAAACTCACACAACAAGGCCACCTTTAAAAGTGAGCCATCCCTTGGCCTATTTTGAGGGGAGGGGATAGCACCACATCTGCTAATGTTCAGTAGAACAATTAGGTCAGTGCTTTGGGTGTCACACCTGGAAGTATTTGGGGAATCGTGCGGTAGTGAGAGTTAAACCTGGGCCTCCTGCATATAAAGCTGGCACCCATCTCTGAGCTCTCTTTTGGTGCCTGGTAGATGATTTTGATTTTTTTATTTGTTTGTTTTGGCCATACCAATGGCGCTCAGGGATAATACCTAGGTTTTGTGTTTAGGGATTATTCCTGGCAAGCTTGGGGGACCATTTGTGGTACCAGGGATTGAACCCAGGCGTGTTGCATGCAAGGCAAATGCCCTACCAGCTGAACTATTGCTCCAGTCCTGGTAGATTATTTTGAAGCAGGGTTACTCTCCACAGTTTCCAGCAAAGACACAATGTGTATAGTATGCTTAGAGAACCTAAGTTGCTTGGTCAAGGGCATATGACTAAAGGAAATGCAGCTGGAGTCAACATGAATGCTTGGGTGTCTGCTATAGCATAGAATCCCCCAAGGTCAGAAGTTCAAATTGGGGCTGCTTTTTGGTGGGGCACATTCAGTGGCACCTAGGGGTCATTCCTGGCCTAGGTGCTCAGGGACCATGGATGCCAGGGAACAAGACTGGGGCTCTTGCATGCAAAGCATATGCTCAGCCCTTTGAGCTTCTCTTGGGGCCACTGGTCCTAGAATTTGATACACCATGGTTTACATTTTTGTTCTTAAACTCCTATGCTTCTTTGCAATTTTGCAAAGTGTATGTTTTTATAAGGATGTATTTATATATATGATTTATGGTTTATATTATGTGATTTATTTATACTTATGTGATATGTACTATAATTATGCTTTTATAGGCACATGCTTACATATAAGATGTAGAATTATAAATATAAATCATATTGTACTGCTCTCATCCTCTTGTTTTATTTATTTTTGGTTTGGGGAATAATACCCAGAGGTATTCAGGGCTTATTCCTGGCTCAGAGCTTGCTCAGGGGACTATATGTGGTGCCAGAGATTGAGCCAGGGTCAGTCACATGCAAGGCTAGTACATTAATCCCTGTACATATCTCTCTGACCCCTCATCCTCTTATCTTATTTTTTATTTTTTCTTGTATGAAGACAAAGTTTATTAGTGCATAGAACAAAATATGAAAGGGGCTAGTGGTCAGACACTTCCCTGACCACATCCTCCTAATCCAGTTATAAGTATGGGAAAGGGGGTTTGCAGGTCCCTAAAAACAGGTATCAGCATAGAACACAGGGAAAGGGGTCAAAACCCCACTTCTCAGAACATTTTGGCAGAACCAGAAATGCAGAAGTATGTAGCCTTGCTTGGAAGGAGCTGTGGGGGTGGGGGGACAGTAGGTAGGTGGGACTAAAATTCAAGGACAGAGGAGACTTTGAGGCAGATTTTCAGGCACTTGAGATTTTTCCCCAAAAGGTCTGAAAACAGGGACATTGGTGCTCATATGGGGAACAGCAGCTCGTCTGACAAGGGTTTCCTTGATGACCTCTCACATGCTTGCCTAGAGAGAGGTCAGGGAGGCCAGGCTGATGCCCATATGGGCAGAAGGCAGGCAGCAGTAACCACATCTATGGTGGCCTCCAGGGACATTGGTGCTCATATGGGGAACAGCAGCTCGTCTGACAAGGGTTTCCTTGATGACCTCTCACATGCTTGCCTAGAGAGAGGTCAGGGAGGCCAGGCTGATGCCCATATGGGCGGAAGGCAGGCAGCAGTAACCACATCTATGGTGGCCTCCAGGAAGGTACTTGGCAGGGAGAGATGAGGAAACCAATTCCCAGCTCTGATAGACTGATGGTGAATGTAGGTTGAGGCAGTGGCAGGAGAAGCAGGAAGACGGGGGCTTCGGAAGTGAGGGCCTGACACACAGTAGCTTGTATTGAGTAATACCAATGACTTCACATGTTGCAGCCTCAGTGATCAGAAATGGAGACTGTTCATCTCACACCAGACTGTCCAGTTCCCAAAGACTGTTACTATTATTCCTGGAACCTTGGGGGCTCTGTCCATCAGTCTCTGGGAACCAGCAGAGGCAGCAAGTATTGGGGAGATGTCTGGTGTGGGGGAGCTCATAGGCTTCTGGGAAAGGGCAGGGCTGGGGCAGTTGCAGGAATTCTTGCAAGAAGGGAATTGGCAAGGGCCACTCTGGCCTCAAGGTGGGGGCCTTTTTTAGTCAGCAGGCTCTCAAGTGATTGGGAGCTAGATTTTTTTTGGAGGAGGCCATCCCTAGAGAGGGGAGGGGAGAGTGTGTGGGAAGGCTGTAGTAGAGGAAGTAAAAGTGGAAGAGCAGAGAGGAGAGAACAAACCTTCTGCATGTGCCTTAGCAGTCTCCATCTGCTGCTTCTTGGCATTGGTACTCAGTGCTGACCAATAGCCCTAGGAGAGGCTATCAGAGGACCAATAGCCCTAGGAGAGGCTATCAGAGTTAGACAGCTCTCTCTCTCTCTCTCTCTCTCTCTCTCTCTCTCTCTCTCTCTCTCTGTCTCTCTCATTCACATACATACACACATTCCTCAATGGTCCAGAGACTGTGGAGTGAAATAACCCACAAGTTACAGGGTCAGAAACTGGGTTCCCACAGGTCAGCATCTTGGTACTTTGAATCTGTTGTCTTCATCTCATGGTTTCTTGTTTGTTCGCTTGTTTTGGGGCCATACCTGGCAATAATTAGGGGTTATTTCTTGCTTTGCACTCAGGAAATACTCCTAGTGGTGCTTGGGAACCATATGGAGTGCTGAAGATCAAACCCAGGTCAGATGCATGCAAGGCAAGTTCCCTATCCACTGTACTAGCTCTTTGCCATCAAGACATTTTCTTTTCTTTTCTTTCTTTTGTTTTGATTTTTGGGCCATACCTAGAGGTGCTCAGGGGTTACTTCTGGCTCTGTGCTCAGAAATAGTTTCTGGCAGGTTGGGGACCATATGAGATGCTGGGAACCGAACCTGAGTCCATTCCAGGTCGGTCATATGCAAGGCTAATGCCCTGCTGCTGTGCTACTACTCCGGCCCCAACAAAACATTTTTCTGAGGAGATAGTAGAGGACATTCAAGGGACAGCATCTCCACTGCAGAGTTACAATAACTTCTGATCCCTCAGATGAACTCCCAGAAAAAAATGACTCTAAGCCTAAGAAAGTCCCTATGCAACTTATTACCCCAGGGTCTGAGTGCTTGGAATGATTTCCTTCTTTATTATTTTCCCTATATTCCTTCCTTTTTTTCTTTCTTCAATAACTCTCTTACTGGTGTTCCCAGTGATCACACTTCTCACTGTTCAAAGTTTCCATCACACGCAGGGGCAGGACTGGGGAGTCAAACTCACAGACTCAAGCCTGCTATGCAGGCCCTCTACCACTGAGCCATCCTGAGGCCCTGTACTTAGGTTTCTTTTTCTTCCTGATTCCCTTTTGCTAGGGTTGGGAAATTCTCTGCTGACCTGACTGGCATGCCCATAGAAATGGGCCAGAATAGAAAGAAATGCTTGGTTTGAGCACACAGAACACTTCCTAGCTTGGGAGGAGAAAGGAACTGGGGAGAAGGATGGGCAGAGGGCCCCCAAAGACAGAGGGAAAGTCCCTAGAACAGGGACTCTCCTTTCAACCATGACTTTGTAGATGCTGACTCAGTTGGTATGGGGAGCTGTAGAACAGCCAGAAATTGGGGTTGAAAAGCTGGAAAGACTTCCTGAGCCACACCTGGAGCATCTGTCTTAGGAGTCAGCCTGAGCAGTGGTTATGAAAGTGGAGGAAAAGTCTTAAACCTGTCAAGAGTGCTTGATGGGCACTTGATCAAGAAGCTCACTGACCCAGGTGTGTGTGTGTGTGTGTGTGTGTGTGTGTGTGTGTGTGTGTGTGTGTGTGTGTAAGAGAGAGAGAGAGAGAGAGAGAGAGAGAGAGAGAGAGAGAGAGAGAGAGAGAGAGAGAGAGAGAGAGAGAGAGAGAGAGATTCCAGTGGGTGCTGGGAATGAACACTTGGTCAAGTGAGTGGTGCCCAGGGCCAATAGCACAAGTAAGAAATAGGCATTGGGAGGTGGGCTGGGGGAGGACGAGAGGAACTCTGGCTGTGCAGGGCAGACAGTCTCAGGAAGGAGGAGCTGCTCCCTACAGAAAAGATGTTCCTGGACCCTCTTCATTTATTTGATCATTCCTTCCTTCCTTTGATAAGTAGTGACAAATAGTGGGCCATGTCATGAGAAGTAGTCCCCAGTCCCCTCTGGGCCTGAGAGGGATGCCAGCATAGTGCTCTCTGGCTGTAGGAATAAGGTATTGTGAACGATGCAGTCATGGGAGCAAATGTCCAGTTAGAGCTTTATCCTTTAGCTAAATGTTGAGATGACACCCTGTCCTGGGTTGCTTGCCCTGTGCTAGCGGGGTGCTCCAGGCCTGTGTGGCCTGCCTTTAGCTCATTCTCTGGGGGCAGTTTTTCATCACTGCTCTCCCCATTATTTATCTTATCGGGCTTATTTGACCATATGTCCCCTTACCTAGTCATTACAACACTATGGGAAACATAACTAGCGTAGTAGGGCTCTGAATTGCAATAGAGCTGTACAACCAGCCAGGTCCACCCACAGAGACCCCCTACCCTTCACTCACAGAGTTGAGCCATGGAGACAGACCTTGGAGAAGGAGAAGGTTGAGAGAGCTCTGGGTATGAGGTACTAAGAGGGACCAATGGGGGAATGAACAGATATCCACAGAGGCTGCACCCCACAGGGCTGGGGGCCTTAAGAGAGGAAACTGGGACTCTAAATCCTGGGGTGGAGCACAGAGTTAGGGATGGTTGCACCCTAGGCCTTGTGGCCAGGCACCACAGGGAGTGGCTGGAAGGGTGGGACAGCTACACCTAAACTGCTGACAGGAGTGCATGGTCTCTGGTTCTGTATACCCAATCATGACTCAGGTTGGTTTCAGAAGGGAGGGAAGAAGCAGGGAGAATCTGAAGGTGACTGTAGCCGTTGGATGCCCTTCCCTGAGAGTGACAATGAATGGGACATGGAGGATGAAGTGGGTGAGTGAGTGAGGGAGTAGTCTGGGACACAGACGCTGCTGCAGACTAGCCAGCCCTCAGCTCATCCCCTGCCTCCAGGGAGGGGCCCTCACTTGCTGGGACCTCCAGGTCAGGAGCTCAGTCCCACTGTGAGTGAAGACCCTCCAGATGACCACACTTCCTGTCTCTGTCCCTGTCTCTCTTATTTATCTCTTTCTTCATGTCCATCTCTATCTCTCTCCATTTCCTTCTGTCTGTCTCTGTCTCAGCCTCTCTCTATATGAAGGGTCCAAGACTTGTCCCTCATCTTGGGGAGATTGCTGACCTTATTTAGAGGACGGCATGAGGATTTCTGTGATATTAATGCCAGTTACAAGCTAACACATGACATAGGCTCTTCAGAAGGGGACAAAGAGTAATGGCAGAAAGATTCTAGGAGGTAGAGGCAAGTCTACCTTCTTGCTAGTGGCAAGAATGTGATCAGGTAGAAATAGGTCTGAGGACAGGGGCTGTAGTGGCACTCCAGGGATCAGGAGAATAGGAAATGTGGTCGAGAGAGCACTTCTGGATTTGAGTGAATTTGAGGATACCAACACCAATCTGCCAAAGGCAGAGGCCATCTGAAACTCTCGCTTACACCAACTATCCATCCTGTAGTTGTACGAAGTCAGTTGAGTCCAGAATCTTAGCTGTGTGTCTCTTTACAGTTGTCCTGCGGGGCACCACTCCTGGTGCTAGGCCTGCTAAAAGGGCAATTCAATGGCAGGCAATTCGGTGTTGCTTGGATCTACCAGTGCTTGGGCCCAGCAGTGTGCTGTTGGTGCACAGGGAAATATAGGGTGGCAGAAGTGGAACGGGGTGGAGTGGGACTTTTTTTTTTTTTTTTTTTTTTTGGTTTTTGGGCCACACCCGTTTGACGCTCAGGGGTTACTCCTGGCTATGTGCTCAGAAATCGCCCCTGGCTTGGGGGGACCATATGGGACGCCGGGGGATCGAACCGTGGTCCTTCCTTGGGTAGCGCTTGCAAGGCAGACACCTTACCTCCAGCGCCACCTACCCGGTGAGTGGGACTTCTTAACACTATTGTGTGCTCTGGCCCTTGAGCCCCTTCCCACCCACTTCCACTGTACATACTTAAAACCCAGGATGAGCCTCTCCTTTTCCTTCCCTTTAGGGCTGTGCCTCCTCTGGAGGAGAGTAAGTTTAGAGTCCCATTAGATGCGTGAATGTTCATCTCTGGGGACTTAGTATGCTGGTCACTGTTCCCTCCTTATAAGTCTATATGGGAACTCAGCAGTAGTTGGTTTGCAGAGTTCTCTGACTTTGCTGGTTTCTTGAAGCAAGAAATCTTCAAGGAAGGCAATTCCAGACCTTCTGCATGTGGGTAGGGAGATAGGAATTGCTATACACACCACCCCACTCCCATTACCTCCTTCCCAGCCTTCCTCAAGCACTCACACTTCCAAAGGCTTAATCTTTCTTTTTTTTTTGGGGGGGGGGCCCACACCCGGCGGTGCTCAGGGGTAACTCCTGGCTGTCTGCTCAGAAGTAGCTCCTGGCAGGCACGGGGGACCATATGGGACATCGGGATTCGAACCAACCACCTTTGGTCCTCAATTGGCTGCTTGCAAGGCAAACGCCGCGGTGCTATCTCTCCGGGCCCCGGCTTAATCTTTCTTACATGCTTCTTGGCATGGCAGCTTCCATGGTATAGACAGACCCTTGGCCAGACCTCGGACAGAGGTGCTTTTCCGTTGGCCCTGCCTGGAGCCCCTGGCACATAGACCCCACTGAATTGAGCCTTGCTTTCTGTCTTGGTGCATATCCTATCTCTGATGTTCATCATGGACCAGGTTAGCATGCAGGTCAGCTATGCTGGTGCTCCAGGATGGAGATACCCTCCAAATGGGTGTGGGCATAAGTGAGTCTGGAGGGGTCTGACCAGCTGGATATGGGGAGGAAGCAGGCCCCTGTGGCTTGGAGATGGGTACTGATTTGGGGTGAGGTTTTTGCAGAGAAATGCAGGGAGACTGAAGTGACAGCTCTTTGACAGCAAGGTCTGTATGAGGCCTGGGACAACCTGACCTCCCCATTCCTTTCTTTCTCCACTCTTGGCCTCAGGCCCACTGAACTGGCTGCCTTGTTTCACAACTGTCACTAAGCACACAGAGCTGGATCTTTGTCTCTAAGGCTGGATCCTGCCTCTCCACCCTTCCCTACCCAGGGAAGTTGGGGTGGGGTCAGCTACCAACTCTGACTGATGAAGTCAGGGGAAAGAGAGGATTTGAAGGGCGTCTAGTGCAAGGCAGTCCAGGGTCAGGAGATGGGCAGAAGGATGGAAAGGTGAAAGCAGAGGGTTCACAGAGGAGGGGACTTGTGGGGGACTGACCCCAGGGTGAGACAAGGGAGCAGCAGGATGGGGATAGGGGTAGCACAATACTTCAGGGACACCATGAAGGCTCTCCCCATGAATGGACACCCTATTCATTCCTTCAGAATTGGTGCCTTGAGGGCCTGGGGTGGGGGGCCCTGAGATAGACATTCTGGTGGAGTGTGTGGTGCTAGAGAATTCTATGCATGAAACCCTTTCATTGATAGAATTGTAAATCAAGGTGACCAAAAAAAGGGGGTGGGGCCAGAGAGATAGTATAGTGAGTAGGGAGGACATTTGCCTTGCACATGGCCAACCCGGATTTGATTCCCAGCATCCCATATAGTCCCCTGAGCCTATGGTCCAAAATCCCGCCCCCCAAAATATCAAAAAAATCCAAGACTAGAGAGATAGTATAGTGGGTAGGGTGTTTGCCTTGTAAGCAGCCAACCTAGAGCTGATCTCTAGCACCCCATATGGTACCCCATGTACTGCCAGGAATGATTCCTGAGAGCAGAGCCAGTAGTAGTAGTAAACCCTGAGCATAACTGGGTATGGCCTCAAAATCCAAAAAGTAAATAAAAATAAAAATAAATAAACAGTGTCTAGCCTTTAGGGGCTTGGATGAAGATGGAAAAGGGCTTAAGCAGTTAACTTTTGAACAAATATTAGCAGTAGTTAATTTTATATTGTGGCAACATATTTATAATATATTCTGTAAATATAAATGTAAATATACTTACAATATATTCTGTTCTATGTCAATAGTTCTGTGTCGGGGTGAGCAATCACGCCATCCCTATCAGTAGAGTGTTGCTATCCCAACACAGTCTACTGGACCACTGCCACCATTCCAGACCATCCTCACATCACCCCATCTTGCTAACTTCAGTTCTCTGGCCAGACTTTAGGGTTTGTTGTTACTAGATGGTGCCAGCTTTCCTGCCCAGCACCTCACCTGGCTCTGTTCACTGGGTTCTGGGTCCTGCACCCACCCGCCTCTCCACTTAGTGCTGCTCAGCATCGCCATGGGCCTCTGAGAGTGAATAGGGTCTTTTCTCGTGATCTGTTCTGAAAATAGGGCTCAGGGACCTGACTGTCCAGTCCTATGTCTGGTTCCTTACTGCTCTGTGTAGTTGATCAGAGCTCACAACTATTGAGACCAGGGAACAGGCTGCCTTAATACAGCCTGCCTGCCTTCTATCTATCTATCTATCTATCTATCTATCTATCTATCTATCTATCTATCTATCTATCTATCTATCTATCTATCTATCTATCTACATACATACAAGGCAAATGGCCTGTCACTGTGCTATCGCTTTATCCCCAACGTTTACTTACTTATTTATTTTTTTTTGTGATTTTTGTGTCATACCCGGCAGTGCTCAGGGGTTACTCCTGGCTCCGTGCTCAGAAATTGCTCCTGGCAGGCACGGGGGACCATATGGGACTTTGGGATTCGAACCGATGACCTCCTGCATAAAAGGCAAACGCCTTACCTCCATGCTATCTCTCCAGCCCCAGCAGTTTACTTCTTGATAATCTATCTTTACTCATTTCCTAATTTTATTTACATGTCACACCAGACCTCCAATTCCATCACACTTTTGTGTTTTAGACCTTGTGTGTGTGTGTGTGTGTGTGTGTGTGTGTGTGTCTGTGTGTGTATTTTGGTTTTTGGGCCACACCCAGTGATGTTCAAGGATTACTCCTGGCTATGTGCTCAGAAATCACTCCTGGTTTAGGGGACCATATGAGACGCCAGGAGATTGAACCGAGATCCGTCCTAGGTTAGCATGTGCAAGGCAGATACCCTACTGCTTGCACCACCGCTCTGGCCCCCGGATCTTTTTTGTTTGTTTGTTTTGTTTTGTTTTTGGGTCACACCGGCAGCACTCAGGGGTTACTCCTGGCTCTTCGCTCAGAAATTGCTCCTGGCAGGGTCAGGGAGCCATATGGGATGCCAGGATTCGAACCACCGTCCTTCTGCATGCAAGGCAAAGTACCTTCATGTTATCTCTCTGGCTCAGGATCTTTTTTATTTGTTTTGAAATCACAAAAAGTTATGCCATTATCCCCTCCTTGCACCCCCTATTCTTGAGGAATTTGTTCTATAGTTCTCTGCTGAGGTTTCCTTCCTCTCTCCCCTAATTCTCAATAATACCACAGTTCTGTAAACCTGACTCTAGTATCTCACTCAATTTTACCAGCTTTCCCTGTGGCTTGGCTTAGTGCCAGGCAGAATAAGCATAAAATAAATGTCTCCAGAGTGAATGTTCCTTTCCTCTGTGTCCTGAAATGCGCTGCTTTTGGGCATCTCAAATTCAGACTCAGTTTCACACCTTTTTTTCTTGTGTATTGGCTGGAAGCCAGGGCCTCTTGGGTGACACCTGCACTGTCTTTGAGCTCCACCCGTGGCCACATGAGTGCCTTCTATCTCCACTCCCAACCATCTCTTGTCCCTTTTAGAGTCCTGCCCTCTATTTCTTATCTTAGACAATTGTATCTTCTGGGTGGGATGCAGGAAAGTATGGCAGAGAATACTGTTCCTAGTTGCTTGGACAACTGGGACTTGCTGGTATGGTTTCTTGGCACCCTGGTTCAGTCCCTTTATTCAGTGAATGTTAAGTTCTGGTCTGGGTGAACTTCTTTTTTTTTTTTTTTTATAAGATGACTTTTTTAAATTTATTTTTTTCCTTTATTTAAACATCTTGATTACATATATGATTGTGATTAGGTTTCAGTCATGTAAAGAACACCCCCTTCACCAGTGCAACATTCCCACCACCAATGTCTCAAATATCCCTCCATCCCACCCCACTCCCACCTGTACTTCAGACAGGCTTTCCAGTTCCCTCATTCATTCATATGATTGTGGTAGTTCTCTGTGTAGTTATTTCTATAACTGCACTCACCACTCTTTGTGGTGAACTTCATGAAGTGAGCTGGAAGTTCCAGCCCTCCTCTCATTGTCTCTGAGGATTGTTGCAAAAAATGACTTTTATTTTTCTTAAAACCCATAGATTATTCTGCATCTCTCTCTCCCCCTCTGACTTATTTCACTCAGCATGATAGATTCCATGTACATCCATGTATAGAAAAATTTCATGACTTCATCTCTCCTGACGGCTGCATAATATTCCATTGTGTATATGTACCATAGTTTCTTTAGCCATTCATCTGGTGAAGGGCATCTTGGTTGTTTCCAGAGCCTGGCTATTGTGAATAGTGCTGCAATAAATATAGGTGTGAGGAAGGGGTTTTTGTATTGTATTCTTGTGTTCTTAGGGTATATCCCTAGGAGTGGAATAGCTGGGTTGAATGGGAGCTCAATTTCCAGATTTTGGAGGAATCTCCATATCGCCTTCCATAGAGGTTGGACTAGACAGCATTCCCACCAGCAGTGGATAAGAGTTCCTTTCTCTCCACATCCCCACCAGCACTGATTGTTCTCATTCTTTGTGATGTGTGCCAATCTCTGTGGTGTGAGGTGGTATCTCATTGTTGTTTTGATTTGCATCTCCCTGATGATTAGTGACAAGGAGCATTTTTTCATGTGCCTTTTGGCCATTTGTATTTCGTTTTTATCAAAGCGTCTGTTCATTTCTTCTCCCCATTTTTTGATGGGATTAGATTTTTTTCTTGTAAAGTTCTGTCAGTGCCCTGTATATTTTGGATATTAGCCCCTTATCTGATGGGTGTTGGGTGAATAGTTTCTCCCACTCGGTGGGTGACTCTTGTATCCTGGGCACTATTTCTTTTGAGGTGCAGAAGCTTCTCAGTTTAATGTATTCCCATCTGTTGATCTCTGCTTCCACTTGTTTGGAAAGTGCAGTTTCCTCCTTGAAGACGCCTTTAGTCTCAATGTCATGGAGTGTTTTACCGACGTGTTGTTCTATATACCTTATGGTATCAGGTCTGATATCAAGGTATTTAATCCATTTGGATTTTACCTTCGTACATGAAGTTAACTGGGGGTCTATGTTCACTTTTTTGCAACTGGCTAACCAGTTCTGCCAGCACCACTTGTTGAAGAGGTTTTCCCTGCTCCACTTAGGATTCTTGCTCCATTGTCAAAAATTAGGTAATTGTATGTCTGGGGGACAATATCTGAGAACTCAAGCCTATTCCACTGATCTGAGGGTCTGTTTTTATTCCAATACCATGCTGTTTTGATAACTATTGCTTTGTAGTACAGTTTAAAGTTGGGGAAAGTAATGCCTCCCATTTCCCTTTTCCCTAGGAGTGCTTTAGCTATTCTAGGGTGTTTATTGTTCCAGATGAACTTCATAAGTGTTTGATCCACTTCTTTGAAGAATGTCATGAGTATTTTTAAGGGGATCACATTAAATCTATATAATGCTTTGGGTAGTATTGCCATTTTAATGATGTTAATCCTGCCAATCCATGAGCAGGGTATGTGTTTCTATTTCCGTGTGTCCTCTCTTATTTCTTGGAGCAGGGCTTTATAGTTTTCTTTGTATAGGTTCTTCACGTCTTTGGTCAAGTTGATTCTAAGATATTTGAGTTTGTGTGGCACTAATGTGAATGGGATTGCCTTCTTGACTTCCTTCTCTTCCCTTTTATTATTGGTGTGTAAAAAGGCCATTGATTTCTGTGTGTTAATTTTGTAGCCTGCCACCTTGCTATATGAGTCTATTGTTTCTAGAAGCTGTTTTTGTAGAGTCTTTAGGGTTTTCTAAGTAGAGTATCATGTCATCTGTAAACAATGAGAGCTTGACTTCTTCCTTTCCTATCTGGATTCTTTTGATATCTTTTTCTTGCCTGATCACTATAGCAAGAACTTCCAGTACTATGTTGAAGAGGAGTGGTGAGAGCTCAAGCCTTGTCTTGTACCAGAATTTAGAGGAAAGGCTTTTAGTTTTTTTCCATTGAGGATAATATTTGCCATTGGCTTGTGGTAGATGGCTTCAACTAGATTGAGAAAGGTTCCTTCCATTCCCATCTTGCTGAGAGTTTTGATCAAGAATGGGTGTTGGACCTTATCAAATGCTTTCTCTGCGTCTATTGATATGATCATGTGATTTTTATTTTTCTTCTTGTTGATGTTGTGTATAATGTTGATAGATTTATGGATGTTAAACCATCCTTGCATTCCTGGGATGAAACCTACTTGGTCGTAGTATATGATCTTCTTTTTTTTTTGTTGTTGTTGTCCTGCATTGTTTCCTCATTGCCACACTTGAAGTGTGGTTTTTACTACATATTGTAATGGGTTCATGTTCTTTTTTTTTAATTAATAATTTTTATTTTGAGTAAATGATCTTCTTTTTTTTTTTTTCTTTTTTTTTTTTTTTTTTTTTTGTTTTTTGGGCCACACCCGGCAGTGCTCAGGGGTTACTCCTGGCTGTCTGCTCAGAAATAGCTCCTGGCAGGCACGGGGGACCATATGGGACACCGGGATTCGAACCAACCACCTTTTGGTCCTGGATCGGCTGCTTGCAAGGCAAACGCCGCTGTGCTATCTCTCCGGGCCCGTAAATGATCTTCTTGATGATGCATTGGATCCTATTTGCCAGGATTTTGTTGAAGATCTTTGCATCAGCATTCATCAGGGATATTGGTCTGTAATTTTCTTTTTTGGCAGCATCTCTGTCTGGCTTTGGTATCAAGGTGATGTTGGCTTCATAAAAGCTGTTTGGGAGTGTTCCCATTTTTTTCAATTTTATAGAAGAGCCTGACTAGGATTAATAATAGCTTCTCTTGAAAGATTTGAAAAAATTCATTAGGAAATCCATCTGGGCCTGGGCTTTTCTTTTTGGGCAGATGCTTGATTACAGTTTTAATTTCCTCAGTAGTGATGGGTGTGTTTTAGATATGCTACATCCTCTGAGGACTTCAAGGGAAACTTCTCCTGTGCCTGTCTGCCAGTGTTTCTGAATACCTGAAGGTCTCCTCAGAGGCCTAGGGAGCGCACCCCCAAAAAACTGCATTTTGAAACTGCCCAGTGAGTAAATTCTGGCTGTGGGGGTCACCGTCCAACAAGCTGAGCTCTTTGGCCTTCAGAGGCTCCGCCCTGCTATGCCTTTGTTCACTCTGAGGACTTCTGGGTGAACTTCTAAGGATGTCCAGGGCTGACATGAAAATCTGTGTCCTGGCATCCAGTCTGTTTTGCTTTTTGCCTTACCCAGGCCAAGAGGGGTGCCTGGTGTAGAGCGTGTGCCTAAATATTTGTGTAAAGAACTCAAAATTCCAATGACTTTATACTGCTTGGTGTTTTATGTTATTTCATGTTGTTCCCAGTATGGTGGCAGGATCTGATGAAGCTTGTGTTTCTACATAATGCCCCTGGCTTTTAGGAAGACTGATTTATCACACACAAGTTTGTGCCAGTTCTGGTATTCCATGGAAGCTTTGGAAGGCTGGAGGAAGTCCCGAGGACCCCACTCTTCTGCTTAGAGCTTACAGGTTATTGCCATTTCCCCTTACTAACTCAAGGGATCATAGGAACTTGGGAGTAGAAGGGAGAGGGTGGTGAGGAAATTTCATTATTGTGATCTAGATCGAGTGCCTGAGCCTGTGGTAGCATTTAGAGGCACAGTTTTTGTACATATTGGGAAGGCAACCTGTGTGGCTTTCTGTGGTAGACACTTGATCTTGGTGTAAGCAGCCAACATGAAGTCCATGATGGTGGGGTCGGATGAGCTGTGTATCGTGGGTTCTCATAAGCCAGTGAGTCTCCCCAGCAATCCACTGGGGACTATATTGGGGGCTGCCCCCAAAGCCACAGGTAGGTCACAGCTCTATAGAGGGGTAGCCAGCCTGTGGTGGCCTCAGCTCTTTCCATGCCTTTTTCAGAGCCTAGAGTGGTCTCTGCCCCTCTGATAGCAGCAGTTACTGGATTTTGTTGTCTAGGATGCCAGTAGGAAGGCTCCCTCAAATGGGTCTCAGGACCCATTGCCAGACCTCAGGCTGGAATAGCCTCTTTTTATAGGATAAGCATCCTTAATGTCCTTTATTTTTTTTTTTTTTTGGTTTATGGGCCACACCCTGTGACGCTCAGGGGTTACTCCTGGCTATGCGCTCAGAAGTCGCTCCTGGCTTCTTGGGGGACCATATGGGATGCCAGGGGATCGAACCGCGGTCCGTTCTAGGCTAGCGCAGGCAAGGCAGGCACCTTACCTCCAGCGCCACTGCCCGGCCCCAATGTCCTTTATTTTTAAAACATTATTTTTAGGTCAGAGTGATAGCACAGTGGGTAGGGTGTTTGCTTTGCATGCGGCAGATCTCTGGCATCTCAAATGGTTCCAAGTCTGCCAAGAGTGATTTCTGAGTGCAGAGACAGGAGTAACCCCTGAGCATCTTCAGATGTGACCAAAAACAACCAAACCATACCAAACCAAACCCAAGAAAAACCTCTTTATTTATTTACTGATTTTGGGGCCACAGCCAGCAGTGCTCTGGAGTTACTCTTGTCTCTGTACTCAGGAATCATTCCTAATGGGATCAAGGACCATATGGGATGCTGGGGATCGAATCCAGATCAGCTGCATGCAAGGCAAATGCTTTACCTGATATACTATCTCTTCTGTTCCTATTTCTTTGAAAGTGTTCCATGTGGACCAATCCCCAGAAGGAGGATGAGTGTATATCAGTGCACCAACTAAGATTCAGGCAGTTTTTCCTCCAAATTCCAGGGGCTCAACCCCAGCCTCACATAGAGACTGGGCCCCACTAAAAGGCAGCAGGCATCCCTGAATCTATGGTGGTATGAGGGTGCAGGCAAGTAAGAATGAAGTACACCTCTGGTAAGGCATGACAAGCAGGTCTTGCAGCCAATAAGCAGGTACTCCTGAGGTGGGCAGTCCAGTAGAAGGGGATTCTTTGAGGAGGACCAGAGCCTAAGAAATAAAACACTCCACCTATCAGAGTCTTTCAAATAGTTGTTAACACTTGGGGCAAGGGATATGGCTCGTGGTAGAGCCTTGTTTACTTGATTCCCAGCACTGCAAAATGAAAAATGGAGCCAACTACTTAACCCATTGCAGAGCATAAAACCTTAGAAAAAAGCTCTTAGAAAACACGTTGAAAGAGAAATAAGATTTTTATTAACTTTTGAAGCATTTTCAACCCTAAGGCAAAACATAAAATGTAAGTTCTAGAAAACCAAGTCACCTTGAAGGGCACCCCAGGACTCTCCAGGCCTTTGTGGAGGTTTCCTTTTCCCAGGGGAGTGTGCTAGGCAGGAGGCAGGCAGGCTCCCTCCACAGGAATATGGGAAGCTGAGCAGTAACAGTATAGGCAGGAGGCTTAGAACTTGCCGGCATAGAGGGTGATGAGCCATTTGGGCATGCGGAGGAAGCCAGGCATGTAGGAGGCCAACCAGCCCAGTCTGGACACATGGGACAGCACCGAGCTCACAGATAAGTAGTCTTGAACAGGGCGGCCTGTGATGACAGAAAGACAGCTTCATTTCCACCCTGCACAGCACCCCTTGGCTGATTAGACCTCGAGGGGCTGAGGGAGGATTGAGTAGGGGACAGCCAGGAGTCGAAGACAGGCCATAGCACTCACCATCTACATCCCGGAGGCCATAGCGCCGTGCCAGGTCACAGGACGGCAGTACCTTCCCACTTAGGCTCAGGATATGGGGATCTGCAGGCACACAGATAGATAGACAGACAGACAGACAGATGGATGAGATGGCCCGTGGGTTCAAGGTGACAGGGACTGAGAGGGACAGGGGAGCCCGAGTTGCTGTTTACGATTCTTAGGCAGCTTTCTAGGTCTCTGGCTTTTGACCACACTGCCTAGGTTCCAGTTCCTGAGGCTCCTGAACCCCAGACTGGGCACCCTGGACCTGAGAGTCTCCAGAAGCCAGAGAAAAGAAAGGTGTGTTCCCCACCCCCCTTTTGAGCCCTGGGCCTGACCCCAGGACTCACCAGCTGCCACCCCTGCAACTTTGCCCTTTCTGGTCACCCTGCCCCCCTTCACCTGTTGCCAAAGCCACCACACATTTGCCGCTCACTTCAGTGGTCTCTGCAGCTGAAAAATCCACATTGAACTGAAATACAGGGGCAGAGAAGTCCAGGGTCTATTTCTAGGAGCATAACCTCGCTCTCCGAGCCCTTTTCTGTTCCAGGAGCAGCAAGGCTGCAGGACTCAGTCTGAAGTCCAGATCCTGCAGGCTTGACTGCCCCATGGGGACCCACAGACTTTCCAAAGTGTGAAGATCTGAGAATCCAGACAGACAATCCTGGTGAGTTCAGTGCGGGGGTGGGGGTGGGGGGTGGGGGTGTGTATGTGTCCAGGAGCACTGGCCATGGAGCGGAAGACACTTTATTTCCAGTGTGGGAGCTGGAGTCTGTCTTGGGCTTCTGGGGTTCCCCAAGCCACCCTCAGGTCACTTAGTCCCACCTCCTCCCAGGTGTGTGCGAGTGGCCTGTCCCAGGATGGCCCTGTGCCACCAGTGAGAATGGGGGCCAGGCAGTCCTGGCCCTCGCCCACCTTCTTAAGCAGGGGATCATTGGTCTTGTTTTCTAAATTATCCTTCAGCATTTCTGTCTGTACCAGTCCGGGCCACAGAGACACATAGCTGACCCCATGTTTCCTCAGCTCCTTGGCACAGTCAGCAGCCATCCTGTCGCACTGTGAAGGGACAGGGCATTGGGAGGGTCAAGCCACAGGTATGTCACTTCCTTTCTTGAGGGTGCCCCGCACTTCCCAGGAGTCATTGGTTTTGGTTGTCTTTCCTGGGGCACTGCTTCCTCTGGTCATGTGGGAAAGTGCCAGCTTCCCAGGATGGGACCTTCCGAGGTCTAGGTACAATCATTATCCTGTACACACCCACTACCATGCCACACTTCGGTGCTACTTATGTCCTTACCGCAGCCTTGCCCACGCCGTAAGGAACATTGAAGAAATAATTCAGTCCCCCAACAGAAGAGACGATCACGATGAGCCCCCGACGAGCAGGTACCATCATCCGTGCCCCATAGACAGAGCACAGGTAGTGGCCCCTAGGAGGTGAGAGGGAAGAAGGCATGGACAGTCAGGGTGAGGTAGGCCTCTGCCCTCTAGTGGCAAAAATCAGTGGGAAAAGAACAGAGAGCTGGGGAATCCTGAGGTCCTATCCTGAGAGTGGGGCCTGGATCCAGTTAACCCCTGGCAGGAGAGAATCAGCATTTCCAGAAAATTAGAAGAAAATGGAAAGAAAGGTCTCTGCCTTAATGGCAATAACAACAGTCAAAAGATCTCAGGGAGTAAATGTGAGAGATACACAGGATCTAGGACCAGGTAGACAGCTCAAAGTGGTGGGTTGAAATATATACATATATGTGTATATATACACATATATACATAAACAGATACTTATATATTTGTATATATATTTATAATCTCATGTTATAATGAGATCTAGTACACTCAGGAACATTTAAAACATCTACTTACTTTAATCTATAGATTAATAGTGCCTGCCAATTTGGGTAGTATCTCAGTAAAACTTTTGGAACTGGACTAATTTGCAAGTTAATGAAAGTAATAGTGCGAGAGTAGCTAGGAAAATACAAAAAAAAAAAAAAAAAAAGAAAGAAATAATATTACCCGTGGATGAGGGGTGTCAGCTACCCCTTGCCATCCCATAGTGAAGTGTACAATGACATCACAGTTAAATAACACGGCACTGGTTTAACAATATATGGAGAAGCCAATGGAATGAGACAGCAAACAATATCATAGGAGAAGTCAATGGAATGAGACAGCAACTTAGTATAAGGAGAATTATAAAAGGATAATTTCAAATAAATGGGGAAAGGTGGATCATTCAATAGGCAGGTATCTGGTGGGTGAAAGTGTTGCTACTTCATTTTTGTTTGTTTGATTTGGGGCCACACCTGGCTTTGCTAAGGGCTCACTCCTGACTCTACTCAGGGATTACTCCTGACAGGCTCACGGGACCATAGAGGTGCCAGAGATTGAATCCAAGTAGGCTTCATGCAAGAGAAACACACTATACTCTATACTATTTCAACATGCATCCCACAGAGTAAAGTATTTGGTTACAAAAACAAACACAGGGTCAGGAGAGATAATATAGAGAATAGGGAGCTTCTTTGAACATGGCTGACCTGAGTTTGATCCCTGTTGCCACACATGGTCCCCCAAGCCCTACCAGGAGTGATCTCTGAGTTCAGATACAGAATTAAGCCCTGAGCATTGCCAGGAGGGACCCTAAACAGTTCCCAATTAAAAAATTGAAATTAGAGGCATTGAAGAACTGGTGTAGAAGGCTGAGCTCTTGTTTTGCAAGTTGGGGCACCAGATTCAATCCCCAGCATCCGTTGGTCCTGAGTCTTCTTGAGAATGACCCCTAAGCACAGAGATAGAAGTAGGTCCTGAGTACCACCTATGGCCCTAATACAAAACAAATTAAAAAAAGTAGAACTATCATATAATTCAGCAATTCTACTCTAGGTATATATCCAAAAAAAAATATAAAAACACTAAATCAAAAGGATAGGCACACATAGGTTCACTGAAACACTATGTACAGTAGTCAAGATCTGAAAAAATCCAAGTGTCCAGTGACAGATGAGTGGACAAGGATGTGATATATATATATATACATACATACACAACACATACACACACAATAGACACTATACAGCTCTTAGAATATGTGAAATCTAGTTTTGCTACAAGGATGTAGCAAACGCTCTTGGATGGAAGTAGATAGGATTATGCTAAACAAGACCAGAAGGAAAAATGCAAATACTGGATGATCTCATGCATATGTGAAAAAAAGCTAAGAGAACAGAAATGTCAAACCCATAGACTCTGATCCTAGAACTGTAGCTACTACAGTTGGGAGCAGTGAGCTAAAAGAAAAGAGGGGCCCAGTAAGGCTGACACTTTGGTAGTGAGTGTGGTATGAAAACACTGTATCCCAGGAAACAGAAACATTTCAGTCTTATAAACCAATGCTACCATACCATGGTGAAAAAGAATAAAGAAAAGTCAAGTCTCACAAATTGTAAAGATATATGGGTTAAATCCACCTCCTATCAGAGTGCAAGGCAAGCCTGACTAGGTGGTGAGATATTACCTCATATGGTTGTGGACATGGCCCGGTGAAGTGAGTGGTAGATATAGGGAAAGGGCAACACCCACCTGAGTCCCACGTTATTGATATCATCCCAAATGGAAGCAGGGCAGTTCCAGAATTCCTTTTCAAGGTTGTTCAGGATTGCCTGCAAGATACAGGGTGGGCCACAGATTTGATGATCTGAAAGCAGGAAAGTATGAGAAGGAGGCTAGCTCATGGAGTGGGCATTGGAATACAGGAGAGATGAGGATAGCAGAGCTGGGATTAGAGTTCAAGGCCTACCTGGACCCCGGCATAGGCATTGTTAACCAGCACGTCCAGACGCCCACGCTGTTCTCTATTGACCTGCTCAAACAGGCTTTTCACTTCACTCTCCTGGCTTGAATCACACACCACAGGAATACACCGGCCCCCTCGGGATTGTGCCTGTTGAGGGACAAAATAAATATGACCTAACATTTACCCTGAGAGATGACTGTCCCTGCTTAAGGGAGCTAAACCTGTAGTGGAAGGAACAAGGTAGACAATACTGCCCTCTGGTGTCTTTTGGGGAGTTTCAGGGATGCTTTGTCTAGCAAAATGGATTGGAATCTCATGTAAAATCTAGGTTTATAGGGGCCAGAGAGATAGCATGGAGGTAAGGTGTTTGCCTTTCATGCAGAAGGTTGGTGGTTCGAATCCCGGCATCTCATATGGTCCCCTGAACCTGCCAGGAGCGATTTCTGAGCATAGAGCCAGGAGTAAACCCTGAGCGCTGCCAGGTGTGACCCAAAAACAAACAAACAAACAAAAATCTAGGTTTATCACAGTAGATCTATCATGTGAGACTCCATGAAAGAAATGTGAGGAGGTGTATAAGGCAGTAGGGACTGTGAAATAAAGCTGGCTGACTCCTGGAACTTCATCTGACTGCTTTGTGAATCTCTCCGCTCTCACCCTGCAATCTTCAGACATGTCAGGCCGTAGGGACTGCAGGAGCCAGGTTGGGCTATGAAAGGCCTCACCATTCCCATGCCAACTGTAGGACTTGTTAATTTATATTAAGACAACAAATGGAGCTTGAACCTTGGACTGACTTGAACCCTGGACCCAAAAGAAGATCTCAGCGTTAATGAATGCTAATTGTGACTTGACCCTTTGGTGGATTATCATCATGACAGCCCCCTCGAGCTGGACTGAATTTGTTCTTCCTTTCACTGGAACATCAGTGAACATGGCTCCTGTTCTAAATGGCTTCATATTGCTCTGGTCTATCTACCTGCATTTCTTACTCTGGACTGTACATACCAGACTCCCTAGAGATTCTCCTGCACACATTCCACAAGAGGGGAAGAGTGCCTTCCCAGTAATGAGTTCTCAATCTACAGGCCTTCCCAGAACTAATAATTTATTGTAGACTGCTGCCACTAAACCAGAGAGACCCCTATCTCCCAAGAATGATAAGCCATCTACCATCTCTGCAAACTCAGAGTCTGAAAACGGCTCAACCAAAGATACCCCCGTGCCCCAAGCACCGAGTCAGGTAGACAAGCCAGTGCTGGCAGTCCAAGTCCTGGGCACTGTTAAATGGTTCAATGTCTGGAATGGTTAAGGATTTATCAACAGAAATGACACCAAAGAAGATGTCTTTGTTCACTGGACAGCTATTAAGAGAAACAATCTCAGGAAGTTTCTGAGTAGTGTTGGTGATGGGGAGACTGTGGAGTTAGATGTGGTGAAAGGAGAGAGGGGACCAAAAGCTGCTAATGTATCCAGACCTGGTGGAATGCCAGTGAAAGGTAGCAGATATGCTCCCAATCGACATAAGTTCTGTCAATTCAATCTCCAGCCTCACTCAGCTGGCCTACCACCTATGGTGGTAGAGGCTCTCTCAGGTGAGACAGAAGCAAGTAGTGAAGGGGAAAGAGTTGAAGACTTTGGGCAGCATCCTAAATGCCACCATCTACCATTTTTCTTCTATGAGAGGTACCTTTTGCGAGAACCTTGAACCCCTAACCTGCAGCAGATTATCGAAGAGACTCCCAGCAGCCTAACACAGAAGGTGATGATGGAGAAGATGGAGGATCCAAGACCAGCTGAAGACTAACAAAGAAGCTGCTTTTAGAACTTCCTGTACCGGGTAACCTCCAAAAATCAACATTTTTCTAGGCTGATCTTTTGACTATTTGCATCAGTCATTGTCTTACTACTTAAATTGTGGTTTATCTCTATGTATACTATTGTTTTGTTTTATGCCTTACTGCAAACAGAAAATTTTGTATCTAATTTTAATATTTGTTTGCACAATTCTGGGGAAATGCATGTTAGAGTTTTGAAAGTTCTCAGATATCCTGGTGAATGTTTCCCAATTGCTATGTTATATTGTGTATCTTATGTAATAATTTATACACATATCTCTGTTGTATCCCTGTCATAGACTTATCAATAATGCTTCTGTAGTAAAACAAAAAAGGTGAAGAATGTGTATTCCCTCCCCCAACTTATTTATCCCACCTGAATGATCAGGACTGCCCACATCTGGAATGGGTGGGTAGAGGAGTCTGCATCGGGGGAGAGAGGGGATAAGGAGGAGAGTTAGAGACAGAAGTGTGAGAGAGGCTAATGGCAGAAGTGAGGATAGGCAGAAATAGCCCCCCCAAAAAGTTAATGCAATATATTTTAAGATACGAGAAATGAAAACTTATCTAAGTTAAATGATCATGGGCATGGTATTATTTTGTATTAAATGATTTTAATTTATTTAAATAGATTGACTCTTATAGCAATCAATAATAACAAATGGACTTTTTACTTTAATTTAAATTTTGTTTGCTTTGCTTTTGGGCCACATTCAGCAATGCTCAGGCATTATTCATGGCTTTGCACTCAGGAATTACTCCTGGTGGTGCTCAAGGGACTATATTATGCTGAGGATTAAACCCGGCAGACTGAGATTGAACCCCGGTGGACTGCATGCAAGTACCCATTGTACTATCATTGTACTATCACCCCAGCCCTACAATAGACTTTTATTGATTTATTTTCTATTAATTGCATATACACATTCTCTTGCTTCATTTTGAAGCAAGCAATATGAAATAAATTTGGCTTGTTACTGCTAAAGGGGCAGGCTGGAGGCAAGGGGAGGGAAACTGAGGACATTTGTGGAGGGAAGATCACACTGGTGGTGGAATTGATGATGACATACTGTATCCCTGAAACAATTGTATTATGAGTAACTTTGTAAATCACAATATTTTAATAAACAACATTTAAAAAATCTACATTTACTAAAGTAATTTACTATGTGCTGGGTAGTTCCTTAGCATATGGTAGACCTCTTGAGAAATTACTGTCTTCTTCCCTATCCTTGGTTATTTCCAACTGGTATTTACTTATTTATTTTTGATTTGTTTTTGGATCATACCCAGTGATACTCCAGTATTACTCCTGTTTCTGCACTCAGGAATTACTCCTGGTGGTGCTCAGGGGATCATTTGGGACGCAGGTAATCAAACTCAGGTCTGCCACATGAAAGGCAAGCACTCCACCCTGGATATCACTTATCACCACCACTATCTAATTTCGTCAGTAGACCAATGAGAAGCCTTCCCTCAGCGTGGATGGCTGACCAAAATTTCTGATAGTGAAAGGTGATATTTCTCATCAGGCTGATGCAAATCAAAACTATAAGGAGGTACCATCTCACACCACAGAGACTGGACACATCACAAAGAACAAAAACAATCAGTGCTGGTAAGGATGTGGAAAAAAAGGAACTTTTATTCACTGCTGGTGGGAATGCTGTCTAGCCCTGCCTTTATGGAAAACAATATGGAGATTCCTCAAAACACTGGAAATTGGGGCCTGAGAGATAGCATGGAGGTCAGGCATTTGCCTTGCATGCAGAAGGATAGTTGTTCAAATCCTGGCATCCCATATGGTTCCCTGAGCCTGCTAGGAGTGATCCCTGAGTGCTGCTGGGTGTGACCCAAAAAACCAAAAACAAAACAAAAAAAAAAAAAAAAACACAAAACACCCTGGAAATTGAACTCCCATATGATCCAGCTATTCCACTTCTAGGGATATACCCTAGGAACACAAAAGTACAATACAAAACTCCCTTCCTCACACCTATATTCATTGCAGCACTATTTACAATAGCCAGACTCTGGAAACAACCTAGATGCCCTTCAACAGATGAATGGCTAAAGAAACTATGGTACATATACACAATGGAATATTATGCAGCCTTCAGGAAAGATGAAGTCATGACATTTTCCTATACATGAATGTACATGGAATCTATTATGCTGAGTGAAATAAGTCAGAGGGAGAGAGATAGAATAGTCTCACTTGGGGCTGGAGAGATAGCACAGTGGTAAGGCATTTGCCTTAGATACAGAAGGATGGTGGTTAGAATCCAGGCATTCGGTCCCGGAGATATAGCACAGCGGTGTTTGCCTTGCAAGCAGCCGATCCAGGACCAAAGGTGGTTGGTTCGAATCCCGGTGTCCCATATGGTCCCCCGTGCCTGCCAGGAGCTATTTCTGAGCAGACAGCCAGGAGTAACCCCTGAGCAACGCTGGGTGTGGCCCAAAAACCAAAAAAAAAAAAAAAAAAAAAAAAGAATCTGTGGGGAGCCTAGCTGATAAACCTAGAACATAAAGACACCTCAGTAATTCCTAATCTGGTCACCCACGTGACCAAAGGCGCCCATGCCTTGAGGACAAAGGAAATAGACAAATAAAGTAATTCAGAGCAGCCCAATATATCCAGCCAGAAAGAAAAATATAGAGCAACCTGCCTTTGTGTTAGCAAAACGTTATTAAGATTATAGCTGATGTTCTATTTATACTTGTTGAGTATAATTTATAGAACTCTGTTTGAATCTTATGCCTTTTAGTAAAACGTGCTCAGGTCTACCTCTTTGCCCCTCCCTATTACCTGCCCCAGTTTATGCTAATGAATGCTTGTAACTGTGATTGGTGGAAAACTGGTAACACCTCTGACGTGTTTCAGCCCTTAAAAGCTGATCCCCCAACAATAAACTTCCCTTTTTGAACAGCATGCGTTGTCTTGAAGGCTTCTCTTACTAATTTCTCTAGTTCTTCTTTACAGGTCGGTTCTGCTCGAGTGAACCCACTAATAACTAGCAACCTTCATTTCCACACCCCCGAGGGTCGGGGGTCTCCCACGAAAGTTGCAGGTGGCGCCCACGTGGAAGCTCGAGTTACAGAATACGACCGGGTGGCAGAGTGCGACAAGTCCGGAGCTGAATTACGTCAGGTAAAGTAAATTAAAGCAACGTAATTTAGTAGTCTAATGCCTAGGTGAAAAACCGCCACCCCATTACAGTCCCAGAATAAAAATGGGGACCAGTCTAAGCAAAGGAGCAAAATTTATTAAAGGTATACAAGAAGTACTTAGAAGTAGAAATACAGTAATTGAAGAGAAAGACTTGTTGAAATTTTTAATGTTTGTTAATAAAATTTGTCCTTGGTTTGCTATTACTTGCCCAAAAATAGTTTCCAGTACTTGGGATCTAGTCGGGGCAGAACTCACTAATCATTTTAACACACATGGCAGTGAGTCCGAGAAAGAGATTATACAACAATATTGGGATCTCCTCAAAAGCATCATAGTAAAATCTGCTTTTGACCCTAAGAGCTTGCAAATTGTGAAAGATGCCCAGGAGCATTTGAAGCACGTCTCCAGACAATGCTCTCACCCCAGGTCCCACTCCAGCTCATTTTTACATATTGATTCCCTTTCTCCCCCCAGGAGCCTTCTTCTCTTATGCAAAAAACTCTTTATCCCTCTCTGCAAGCGGCAGCCTCAGAGCCCCCTGAGAAAAAGCAGGACTCGGAGGAAGAAACTGAGTTGCAGGATAAAACTGATCCCTACCATGGGAATGCAACCTCTCTTCCCTCACAGCCTCCCCTGTATGATTTGCCCGCGCCAATAAAAATGCCTCTTCCAGAACCCGATAATCCTTTATTGATAGAGATTTGACAGCTCAGACAGCAAATTGCCCAGCTTCAAGCTACAGATCCATCATCTCCACATTTTTTGTTCCCCGTCCATGGCCCGGACGGGGAGGACTGGGAGGAGGAGGGTGAACTCCCCTCTTTACCCCTCGGCAAACCCCGCACGAGGGTGCAGGCCAGGCAAGAAGCAGCCGCAGCTGCTGCTGCTGCCACTTCAGCAGCTCCAATTCCAGCTGCCAGAGCCTTCCAACCCCCAGCCCAGCCCGACAATGGCTCCCTGAATCATAGTCCCAATCAAGCAGACATCCCTGAAGTCCCCATTCGCCCGCTTTTAACCCTTACTATCTCGGGTAAACAATTCACAGGCCTCCTAGATACTGGTGCAGACACCACGTGCTATTCTCCCCTAGATTCGCCTCCTAACTGGCCCACTGCTCCCACCTTTAACAATGTTTCAGGTATAACTGGCTCCGTCAAAAGAATTCTTGTCAGTGCTAACAAACTAGCTTGGCAGGATGAGAATGGTAACACAGGTTTTGTCCGTCCTTGCATTATCCCCGACTTACCCATTAATCTTTGGGGTCGGGACATTATAAAACAAATAGGTGTTTATGTTATAAAGTGTAAAAATCCTGTTGTATTACAGCAAATGTTACAACAGGGCTACACACCCTCCAAAGGCCTGGGCAAACATTTACAAGGTATCACTCAACCCATTACCCTTTCGCAAAAATTAGATAGGGCTGGATTAGGTTTTTCGCCCCCTGCTCAAAATTTTCAGTAGAAGTCACTGCCTCTCCTGCACCCCCGGCAGATAAAATAACTTGGCTTGATGATAAACCTGTCTGGGTTGGGCAGTGGCCCCTAACCAAAGAAAAATTGGCTGCGGCTCAGCAACTTGTGCAGGAGCAACTTAATGCTGGCCACATAGAATCTTCCACCTCCCCGTGGAACACCCCTATCTTTGTTATTAGAAAAAAAATCAGGCAAATGGAGACTTTTACATGATCTTAGAGAAATTAATAAAACCATGGTGCCTATGGGGGCTACCCAGCCTGGACTTCCTTGCCCCTCAGCTGTACCCAAAGGAAGCTATAAAATTGTTTTGGATCTCAAAGACTGTTTTTTTCCATCCCCCTGCACCCCGAAGACTGTAAGCGTTTTGCCTTTTCGGTACCTCTAACTAATTGTGTGGGCCCCAACCCTAGATACCAGTGGAAGGTCCTCCCCCAAGGCATGACTAACAGCCCCACGCTCTGTCAAAAATATGTAGCATCCATTATAGACCCGTTTCGAATCCTTTACCCCTCTGTTTATATCATTCATTTTATGGATGATATTCTGTTAGCTTGTGCTGATGATTCACTTGTCCTACACACTGCAAAAGAACTCGTTTTTGCTCTGCAACATCGCGGATTTAAAATTTCTGAGGACAAGGTCCAAATTCACCCCCCCCCCCAACTTTTTCTTGGATTTGAACTGCTTCCCAATTAGGTTCGCACCCAGAAAGTACAACTTCATACCCACCACCTAAAAACCCTTAATGATTTCCAACGCCTCTTAGGTGACATCACATGGCTGAGACCTTACCTACAGGTCTCCACGGGTGACCTGAAGCCACTTTTTGACATCGTTCAGGACGATTCTCATCCCACCAGCTCGCGCCAACTTACCCCTGAGGCTTCCAAAGCCCTTGCCATTGTTAACACCGCCATTCAAAATCAGTTTATTACTTATTATGAGCCCTCTCACCCCCTTTTCCTCATTATTTGCCCTACTGCCATTGCACCCACAGCTGTTTTGTGGCAGTTCGCCCCACTTTACTGGATCCATTTGCCTTCCTCCCCTGATAAAGTTTTAGCCACCTACCCCCACCTAGTGGTGCGGCTTTTGATGGAAGGCTGCACAGCCTCTCTGAAACTTTTTGGCCGCCAACCCACCAAGGCGATTATTCCCTATACGAAATCTGAATTGCAATGGCTTATGGAAAATCAACAAGATTGGGTTATTTTTGTGACAGGTTTTTCAGGAACTCTAGATAATCACTATCCACCTAATAAATTGCTTCAATTTTTGCGCCTTCACCCAGTAGTTTTTCCTAAACTTACTAAATTTCAACCTATTTCTAATGCCTCACTAGTTTTCACAGACGGCAGTTCTAACAGCATGGCCGCATTCAAGGTCAATGGCATCATTCACCAGGTCCCCACCCAGTACACTTCGGCCCAGCTTGTAAAAACTTGCTGCTGTCCTCAGGGTTTTTCAGCTTGTCCCAGAGCCCTTTAACTTGTACACTGATAGCTGCTATATTGCAGCCTCCCTTCCCCTGTTGGAAACAGTTCCTTATATAAAGCCTTCCACCCCTGCAACTGTTCTTTTTTCTAAAATTCAAGAACTCCTTTTGCTGCGCACCAATCCATTTTTTGTTGCCCACATTAGAGCTCACACTGGCCTCCCTGGCCCTTTGGCTGAGGGCAATGACTCAGTTGACCAGGCTACCCGTCTTTTACCTGTCTTTAATCAGCCTGACTCTTTACAGTTGGCGCAACAAGCCCATAAGCTACACCACCTTAATGCGCAAACGCTTAGGTTAAAATATTCTGTCACCCAGGAACAGGCTCGAGAAATTGTTAAGTCATGTAAAGCTTGCCTTTCCCTCTTGCCTGAACCTCACACCGGAGTTAATCCTCGTGGCCTTACACCTGGAGAACTCTGGCAAATGGATGTTACTCATTATTCTGCCTTTGGCAATCTTAAGTATATTCATGTTACAGTAGATACGTATAGTGGTTTTATTTGTGCCTCTCTCCAAACAGGAGAAGCCACCAAAGATGTCATTGCTCATCTTTTACATTGCTTTACTATTGTTCCTGTCCCTACGGTCATTAAGACTGATAACGGTCCAGGATATATTAGTTCCAAATTCAAGGATTTTTGTGCAAAATTTGGTATCACCCTTAAAACAGGAATTCCCCTAAACCCTCAAGGCCAAGGCATTGTTGAAAGAGCTAATCAAACTTTGAAAAATACACTTTTTAAACTCACTTCAGAAAGTAAGAATTTATACTCTCGCAAAGGCAAACACCGCCTGCTTTTGAATCATGCACTCTTCGTGCTCAATTTTCTCTCCTTGGACTCCAGCGGCCGTTCAGCGGCTGATCGACTCTGGCACCCCTCCACTCATGAGAATTTTCAGCAATGGCTTGGCCCACACCCTGTTCTCATATGGGGCAAAGGTCACGCCTGTGTTCACAACCCAACCACCTCTGAAACGCGCTGGCTTCCAGATAGGCTGGTCAAACTCCATAACCCTCCCAGGGGTAACGCCCCTGAGGATTTTTCTGTTTCCCTTTCAGGTGCCGCTCCTGACAACACTTCCCCAAGGACACCACTGGCTGACAATCCTTGCCGCAGCACCTCAAAAACTCTCCCTCTCCGCGCTCCTCTTGACTCTCCCTTGCAAGACGATGACAACACCTCTGGTTCCTTCCCCTCCCCTTTTGACTTTTAGTTCCACAATGGTGCCGGAGACATAGCCAACTCCCCTCCCACCCATCCCACCCCACTCCACCCCCTGACCCATCCTTAAGTAGCCCTTTGTGCCCTCGCCATGGGTGCTGAGGAAGAGTGAGCCACCCCCAATCAACTTTTGCCACGACCTGGCCCGTTCACCCATTCCCCAGGACACACTGGCGATAACCACCTTGACGAGAGAGCCAGCATCCCCCGCTGTGACCTGCCTACCTTTAGAGAATTTTTTTTCACTGTCCCCTTTATGCTTGTCCCGGACACCACCGTGATCGCACTTCATTCCAAGTGCGGCAATCGCTCAAGTATTTTTTGTTTGAAAATTTTGGAGTTGTGCAACCACCGCCAACACGAATTGGATTACAGTGTCTCATAAAATTGGATCCTACAAAGAACCTTGGGCATCCGGCGATCTTCTGGCATCTGTGAATATCAGCTCAACCTCTCCCATGCCCCGAGCTCTTCAGAACTCTGCCTGCTTCCCACCCTTCCAGCCCATGCTGTCCTCCGGACCCCCCTCCTCTTCTCAGCTCATCCTTGTCATGATCAACGCCTCCGCCCAGACGCCTTCGGTACCTGCTATTCACCCACCTCACCGTCCTAAATTGCTGCCTTGAACTGCCTCACTTCACCAACGACACCAACCTTCTGCGATGCGGTATGAAGCTTCAACATGGCTTAACTTTAAAACTAGTGGTGGAACTTGAACTTTGCCCCTTGGTACCCAATATGATTCCCCCTATTGAAAATTGTAATCAAATTCTTGTCGTTGATTTCTCCTTTCAGTTCATAATTGCCCCCAATTTAACGTTTTTTGCCTGTTTCACTGGTTTATCTCCCCCATTGTTTTACATTTGTTTCTTTAGTCCTAGGACTACTGTGTTTTGGTTGTTTTAATGCCTAAATTGACTGTTAGATCAAAAATTGCCTTATTACCTCTTAAATATAACCTTGTGTCTCTCCCGCTGCAGTATAAAAACAAACATTACCTCCACCCCAGCCTTATTGAGAGGCCTGGGTGTTACTGGTGTGAGCACAAAAATTTATTCATTGGTTCATACTCTAGAATCTGTTAATGCCTTATAACTGTTGTTAAAAATGTTTACAAACTTAATAGAAGTTTACACTACTTAACTGTTGAATCCCTAGCAGTATTAGAGCAGAAAAACTGCCGTGGTTTAAATTTGACATCTTTTTTTTTGAGGGAGGGGGAAATTTGTGTTATCCTTAGAGTAAAATGTTGCTTTTTAAAATAAACTTGGCTTAGTTAGAGATAGCATTAAACTTGTGGAAGAAAGTCTAGAGGATAGAAATAGACAGAGGGATTAAGATGAGTCCTGATATAAAAATTGGTCCTCTACCTCATCCTGGCTGTCTAAGCTGCTGCCTAATTCGGTCCTTTTATTGGCTTTTTGCTATTTTTTCCTTTGGCCCCAAGGCATTCTGTCGCCTCACAAGTTTGTTATAAATCCGGTTACTAAGATTGCCCTAATGTTCAGTATAGGTCCAATATCAGTGGCTCTCTTAAATGCATCCCGAAGGACTTGAAGCCATGGATATACCTCTGAGCTTTAAGGAGTTTTGAGTATCTGGCTAAACGCCCCTGCTTGCTCTGCTGTGGAGATGCCCATGACGGGGATAGTTTGGTGCCAGTGTCTGGGTGCAAACATGGCATTCCTAATATTTTGCGCGCAAAAACTTTTAATTTGGTCTCTTGTTGCCATGTCCAGAACTGGAAGCCCACCAAATAACCTAAGACAGGCCACTCCACCCATTTTGCTCTTCTTCTTTTATTATTACAGTAAAGGGGGAACTGTGGGGAGCCTAGCTGATAAACCTAGAACATAAAGACACCTCAGTAATTCCTAATCTGGTCACCCACGTGACCAAAGGCGCCCATGCCTTGAGGACAAAGGAAATAGACAAATAAAGTAATTCAGAGCAGCCCAATATATCCAGCCAGAAAGAAAAATATAGAGCAACCTGCCTTTGTGTTAGCAAAACGTTATTAAGATTATAGCTGATGTTCTATTTATACTTGTTGAGTATAATTTATAGAACTCTGTTTGAATCTTATGCCTTTTAGTAAAACGTGCTCAGGTCTACCTCTTTGCCCCTCCCTATTACCTGCCCCAGTTTATGCTAATGAATGCTTGTAACTGTGATTGGTGGAAAACTGGTAACACCTCTGACGTGTTTCAGCCCTTAAAAGCTGATCCCCCAACAATAAACTTCCCTTTTTGAACAGCATGCGTTGTCTTGAAGGCTTCTCTTACTAATTTCTCTAGTTCTTCTTTACAGGTCGGTTCTGCTCGAGTGAACCCACTAATAACTAGCAACCTTCATTTCCACACCCCCGAGGGTCGGGGGTCTCCCACGAAAGTTGCAAGAATCCAGGCATTCCATATGGTCCCCTGAGCCTGCCAGGAGCGATTTCTGAGCATAACCAAAAAAAAAAAAAAAGTCTCACTCATCTATGGGTTTTAAGAAAAATTAGACATTACTTTATTACAGAGACAATAGAGTTAAGGGCTAAAGGGCTGGAAAGACCAGCTCAAATTTGAAGCTCACCACAAAGAGTGGTGAACTCTGTTAGGGAAATAACTACACTAACAACTAGCATGACAATGTTAAAGAATGAGAGAAGTAGAATGCCTGTCATGAATACAGGCAGGGACGGGGGATGAGGGGGTATTGGTGGTGGGAATGTTGCACTGGTGAAGGGGGGTATTCTGTTTATGACTGAAACCCAACTACAAACATGCTTGTAATCATGGTGCTTAAATAAAGATTTTAAAAAAAAAATAAAAAGGCCCACTGAGAAGTCTTCCCTCAGTGTGGATGGCTGACTAAGATTTCTGTTAGTGAAGCTGATATTCTGCATTATTAGTAACAAACATTTAATTGACCTAAATATGAGTCTCCCTTCTGCTGTATTAAGTGTATAAATAGTTGAGTCTTTTACTTCCTAACATAAGGATTTTTATAGGCAAACATGGCCTTGTTTAAATTTCTCTTTACCTGGAAAACTCAGCACCAAAAAGACACTTAAAAACAACTATTTCCTCTTTGTCTTTTAAATGTTCTGCTTTTGGGACATCTACTTGTTAACTAATTTTTACCTCAGAATTAACATCAAAAAGGTTTGGCCAGGATGTAGCATTGGGCTACTGAACCTTTACCAGGTATAAAAGCTGCATCCCTAGGGGCCGGAGAGATAGCACAGTGGTAGGGCATTCGCCTTGCATGCAGATGGACGGTGGTTTGAGTCCTGGCATCCCATATGGTCCCTGAGAGTGCCGGGGGCGATTTCTGAGCTTTGAGCAAGAAATAGCCCCTGAGCACTGCTGGATGTGACCTAAAAACAAACAAACAAACAAAAAATCTGCATCCCATTTAGATATAGCTTGTCTCCTTCATTTTCCAATTATATAAAAAAACCTCTCCCCTCAGAAATAGGAAATCTGATAGGGAAACTCCCTATCAGTCCCTTGCTAAATCCCCTAATTTACTGTATTTTCCGGCGCATAAGAGGACTTTTGAAACAAAAAAAAGTCAACCGAAAATTGGGGGTCGTCTTATACGCTGAGTATATCCTGAAAAATGTTTCAATATGCCGCTAAATGAAAATTGTCTGAATAGTGCTACAAAATGAATTTTCTGACTCGATTCTGCACCAATCACTGCAAGGCTGCTCGACCGCCTCTCTAACTCAGCCAATCCAAGCAGGCTTTTGATGCATGCAAATTAGACAATGTTCTGGACCCGAATCTACACTGTCAAAAGCCTGCTCAGATTGGCCAGAGTCAGAGAGGAAGTCTATTACAGTATAACCTTTGAACCTTTGCTTGTTGTGATTGGCTCACTGTGGTACATACAGTTGCAGAACAGGAACGTTCTGTCTGATACAGCAAATATAGGCCTAAACCTATGTTTTAACTGCAAAATTAGGGGTCGCCTTATATGCCAGGTCGTCTTATACGTCGGAAAATACGGTATATCTGAGACTAGCCAAACAGGAACTGCTTTGAGGTGTTAAAATTAACCTTCTCCTTTTTAACTCTGGACTTACTTAAAATATATCTATTCATCAAGGTCTGTGCACCACCCTAAGCCAGATGAATTGTTTTGTAAATCAAACAATGTATACTGATGATGCTTCTGTTAACTAGAAAGACATTTGTACTTTGCAAATATGAGCATATGAGCATTCTTTTCACACCATAAAAAAATTGACTGGGGGGCCGGTCGGTGGTGCTAGAGGTAAGGTGCCTGCCTTGCCTGTGCTAGCCTTGAACGAACCGCGGTTCGACCCCCGGCGTCCCATAAGGTCCCCCAAGCCAGGAGCAACTTCTGAGCGCATAGCCAGGAGTAACCCCTGAGCGTTACCAGGTGTGGCCCAAAAACCAAAAAAAAAAAAAAAAAAAAAAAAAAAAGAAGACTGGAAAAATGCCTCATTTATACCCCTGATTCTTTATTAAATATCAGAATGATGTTCTCCTACCTATCCTTATGGGGTCCTTCATTTTCTTCATATTTCACCATTCCTCATCACTCTCCTCAAGAGAACTCAAAGAAGCTCTCTAATGCAACCGGATCATAGCTAGCTCTGGCAAATACTTTGGTATTATTGCTCCAGCTCCTAGTGTGCCTTTCTTTCACCATTCATAATACCCCTGCACAATAGGAACCTTTCAACTTATTCTACTAACAATCTTTTCTGGTAATTGAGAAATCAGGTCTGATCTAATTCTACTTCCTGTTCTGCCCCATCCTTTACAAATGTGTGCCAATTTCCTAACCTTAAAGCAGCGCTTCTCAATTATTTTCTGTCATGCCCCAAAAGGAAGAAAACATTTTTTACGCCCCCTCGCGTGACTGTAAATAGTATCTTTATTAAAAAAAAAAACTTTAACCTGCAAAAGAAAAATATATAAAATAATTTGAGCTGATTTTTTAATCAGAGGTGGTGTCTGGATTAATGGCTACAATGATCACGTTTTGCAATGCATAGCTTTTCGAAGAGGGGTTTGAAGTAGGACACAGCAACTCTCAGCTCCAGAGACATACAGAGACATAAACACGGGGCTTAGCTTGTTATGACAGTGTTTGATGAGGTCAAATGCGCCTCCCTTTACAGAACCTCTCTATTTGAAAAGCACTGCCTTAGAGGGAGAGAGTAAACTTTCCCTCTTCTGACCTTGTTTCCTAACTACACACCCAGTCTTTCTGCTCAAATAAATTCTTTCATACTGCAGCTGGTCTGAAGACATACATACAAAACTATTCAAGATCTTCTAATTAGAGTTATCATTTCTTAGGAGAAAAAAAGCTCAAATTCTTGACTAGGGGCTTCCTTCTCTGCATCTTTCAGGTTTTTCACCTCTACCTCTCATGTGTTTTTTTTTGGGGGGGGGAATAGGGGGGGCCACACACAGTAGTGCTTAGGGCTTACACCTGGCTCTGTGAACAGGGATCACTCCTGACAGTCTCGGGGAACTATACTCATGCCAGAGATAGAATCTGGGTTGGCAATAAGCAAGGCAAATACCTAAAATTCTGTATTTCAGCCCTCTCCTGTATTTTTATGCTCTGATGTTACTTCTTGCAATAATCAGTCTTTGCTCTTGTTCCTCTGATCATTTAGCTTCCATTGCTGAATTGTTTTTCCTTTCTTTTTTAAATCTTAGTTTTTTGGTGGCCCCAAAACAAACAAACAAACAAAAAGAAAATGGAAAAAGGTTTGATAAGAAATAAATATCGGGGCCCGGAGAGATAGCACAGCGGCCGATCCAGGACCTAAGGTGGTTGGTTCGAATCCCAGTGTCCAATATGGTCCCCCGTGCCTGCCAGGAGCTATTTCTGAGCAGACAGCCAGGAGTAACCCCTGAGCATTGCCGGGTGTGGCCCAAAAACCAAAAAAAAAAAAAAAAAAAAAAATAAATAAATAAATATATCAGGGAACAACAGGATGAGCTCAAGAGGAACAATATAAGAATCATTGGAGTCCCTGGGGAGCAGAAGTGCAAAGGTGATGAAGAAACACTAATTGAAAAAATAATGGATAAGAATTCCTAAGAGTTGAGGAGTACAGGCACTGGAATCAAAGAGGCATGAAGGGTGCTAGGGAAAATTGACCCAACTAGAAACATTCTGAGACAGATTATAATAAAAAAGATAGAGAGTAAATATTGAAAGCAGCAATATCAAAATAGGAATGTACACAAAAAGGAACTATAAAGTTCACAGCAAATCTATCAAATGAGACTATATGAGCCAAGAATATGAAGAACAGAAAACTTAAATGAATACTTCATCAAGAACACTCTGTCCAGCTAAATTATCATTCAGATTTGAAAGAACAATGGAGCATCAGTTGAGAGAATTTAGTTTTTTTTTTTTGGGGGGGGGGTCACCCATTTGAAGCTTAGGGATTACTCCTGGCTATGTGCTCAGAAATCCCCCTGGCTTGGGGGGACCTCATATGGGATGCTGTCGTAAGCTAGCGCTTGCAAGTCAGACACCTTACCTCTAGAGCCACCTCTCGGGCCCAGGCTAGATTGTGTGTGTGTGTGTGTGTGTGTGTGTGTGTGTGTGTTTTAATTAAGAGTTAAAGGCCTTTCTTTAAAAGACAAGACAAACTTCACAGCACATGGCACTGAGTATGGCTTCATTCATGGTGCTTATGGTTGCCGTCTACTACATTAAGAAAGGTTTGTTTACTCTTACTTTAAGAGATGTTAATATTTTTTCAATAATGATCTTTCCTCCCTCCCTTCCTTCCTTCCCTCTCTTTTTTAATAGCGTTCAAGCGTCTTCCCTAGAGGAGATGAAAGAACCCAAGTCCTAACCCTGTTGTCCCCACACAAAGGTGGTCTCAGAGATCTCCCTAGGTGGTCACAGTTGATGGGCTCCAAAGGAGTTCCTTGTGGGACTCACTGACTCCACTGTGAGTGGACATTACCTTATGTGGGAGACTGGAATTTAAAGGGCCCACACTCACCTCCTGCGCGGCAGCTTGCAGCGTGTCCTGGTTGCGACCTGTGATATAAACTGTGGCACCCGCTTCGCAGAGCTGCAGGGCGATGCCGCGGCCAATGCCCCGGGACGCGCCCGTCACCACACACACTTGGCCCTTCATGATTGTCGCCATGGCTTGTGAGTCTGCTGGGGGCAAAGATCTGCTGTGCTCTTCTGCTCCCGGTCCCAACCCTGCCCCTCCCTGTATGACCATATCCTAGGGTGCCCCACTCCCATCCCAGAGCCCAGAGTCCAATGTGACTGGCCTCTCCAAAGCAAAAACCAGGGAGGCCTATATGGAGGGGTTACCCCTAATGGCGATTACAGCCTAGGATGTAATTCTCTCTACTTTTTTGGGGGGACGCCCATACCCGGCGGTGCTCAGGGGTTACTGCTCAGGGCATCAAAATGGGATGTTGAGGATCGAATCCAATAGGTTGTGTGCAAGGCAAGCGCCCTACCCACTGTGCTATTGCTTTTGCACCCCTTGGAATTCTCTTCTGAGGATCACACCCGGAGATGCTCAGGGGTGATCTCTGGCCCTACTGTCAGAGCTTACTCCAGACGGTGCTCTGCTCGGGAAGCCAGGAGTCGAACCCGGATCGACTGCCTGCAAGGCAAGCAAGCGCCTACCTGCAGTACTGTCTCAATCGCTCTTAATTCTAGGCGAGGGCACACGTTAGGAGAGCGACCAGGGAGGGGGTGATGGTCCTGGGCCAGGCTGTCAGTCTGTTGCGGGGAAGAGAAAGAAGCGGCTGTCAGCTGCAACCCTCAGAGAAGAGATCCTTCAGGGGTTCGGGGTTCCACCCTCAGCTTCCCGCCCACGTGCTGGAAGGAGACACCCGGAGACCAGGGGCTGCAGGACTTAAGTCTTAGCGCTTGGCCCAGGTCGGCTCAATTTGGGTGGCTGCAGGAGTGCTGAGCTTGCGATCCGGGGGGGTGGGGGGTGTTCCGACTCCGAAGTCGCGCTCCTTACCTGCCACCAGGGCCGCTGAGTCCGTCCAGTTCTCGAAACCGAGACTGAAGGCCGGGCCGTGGAGGCGGGATGAGAAGACGAGTGGGTCAGAGAGCAAGGTGGAACAGGTCGGTGCAAGTCCGTGCTAGCCGGGGGCCGCGGTCGCTGCGGAGGGGGCGTGGCCGGCGCGGAATGGGCGTGGCCTGATCGGGTCCTCCCCCCGGGACACACCTCTCGCGGCCCCTGGGAGTCGTCGCAGGGCTATGACGTCACACGCGGCGCCGGATTGTCCAAGATGGTCCTCGCCGCCACTTGCTTCGCCGCCGCCTGTTGCTGAGCTCGATCGGGGCCACCGCAGGACTGACTCCATGGGGCTGGGTCCGCGCTCGGGGCGCCGGTTCCAAGCCGGCGGCCCACGAGGGCGCGGGGCGCAGAGGTCGGGGCGACCCCCGGCTGAGCGACCGCGGCCGTCGGCCCGCCCGCGCGAGGGGCTATCGGCGTCGGCTCCCGAGGCGCCGCCTCACCTGAGCCCCGAGTCCCTGGGCTACTTCCGCCGCGCGCTGTCGGCGCTGAAGGAGGCCCCCGCGAGCGGGGAAGAGCGAGGTAGGGACGAACGTGGTCCGCGCTGGGGCCCAGGGGGGCGCTTGCCGGGCTCGAAAGCTACGACGGTGGGTCCGAACGAATGAATGGACAGCGGGGACGGCGCTTGCCTGGCACTTGCTGACCGGGGTTCGATCCCTCGTCTAGTTCCCGAGCATCGCCAGAAACGATCCCCGGCAGTGCTCAGGTTCTCAGAGCAGGGTACTTGGTTTACACACACACACACACACACACACACACACACACACACACACACACACACACACACACACACACACACACGCAGGGTACTTGGTTTCCACACACACACACACACACACACATACACACACACACAGAGGTGCTCAGGTTTTCAGAGCAGGGGACTTGGTTTCCTCTAGCATGAACACACACACACACACACACACCAGCAGTGCTCAGGGGTAACTCCTGGCTCTCTTGGTTTCCTCTAGCATGAACACACACACACACACACACACACACACACCAGCAGTGCTCAGGGTTAACTCCTGGCTCACACACCAGCAGTGACTCCTGGCTCTCTTGGTTTCCTCTAGCATGAACACACACACACACACACACACACACACACACACCTGGCTCTCTTGGTTTCCTCTAGCATGAACACACACACACACACACACACACACACACACACACACACACACACACACACCAGCAGTGCTCAGGGTTAACTCCTGGCTCTCTGCTCAGAAATCGCTCCTGGCAGGCACGGGGACCATATAGGATGCCAGAATTCGAACCACCACCGACTAGTCATCTTGGAGACTATCTTGGATCAGCTACGTGCTAGGCAAACACCCTGCTGCTGTGCTATCTCTCCCTCCCCGCATGATTTCTATCACTCCACAGCCCCACTGTTTACGAATGGAGCTCAACATGACTTGCCCTCCTTTCTATCCGTCTCTAGCCCATTTCTTTCCTGGTGTTTTCAGAGCTGATGGTGCGCAATGTGTTGAAGGAAGTGGAGGAGCAGGCCCTCGCTTTGGCTTTAAACCGGACTGGCAGTGAGATGTTGCAGGAACTCTTGAGACTGAGCCCCCAGAAACCTCTGTGCCGAGTGTGGGCTGCTCTGCGCTCTAACTTACGCCTTGTGGCCTGCCACCGGTGTGGGGTGCACGTGTTACAAACTGCTCTGCTGCAGCTGCCCCGATTGCTGGGGAGTCCGACGGAGGAGGTGGAAGAGGAGGAAGGAAAAGATGCGTCTTCAGAGACCTTGGAAGAGCTGGTTCTGGGACTTGCCTTGGAAGTGTGTGAGGATTTTCTTTTCTACTGTGGAGACACACATGGCAGTTTCATTGTCAGAACTCTGCTGCAGGTGTTGGGAGGGACTATTCTGGAGGTGGAGAGAACCAGGCCCCTGGGCTCTCAAGCACCAGGTAAGTATGACCTGCCAAGAAATGGGGATCTTTTGGAAAGGAGGATTTAGGGAGTTCAGTAGTGAATGGTTAAAGAAGAGTAATCTTCAAGATTTTAAAGGAATTAGGAGACTGGAGAGACTGTATGGGGATCAAGGTGGCTTGCCTTACACAAAGCCCACCACAATTCAAGCTCATATGGTTCCTTGAGCATCACTAGGAATGATCTCTGAGCGCAGAGCCAGAAATAAACCCTAAGCACTGCCAGGTATGGTCCAAAGACTAGAAAGAAAAAAATTAGGACAGTTCAGACATGAAAGATTAGTGGGCACAGAGCCCACTATTATGAGTATGCAGAGAATTATTTAAGGTACAGGAATTAGAGTAGGAGCAGAGGGGAGATGTGATTCAGTTGCATGGGGGTGGGGAGGTGTTTCAGAATTAAACCACAGTCCAAAGTAAGAAAAAATTTAGGATTGACAAAATAGCTTAGTAGGCCCAGCAACCTGGGGTTGACCTTCCCAATTACTCAGTTTCTCCCCAGCACTCTGAGGAGCAACCCTGGAGCATAGCTTGGAGTAGTCTCAGACAACTACCTGGTGTGGGCCAATCACAGTGATTTAATTATTGGCTTGGGGCTATACCTGACATTTCTTTTTTTTTTCTGTCATTTTTTTTAAATTATCTTTATTTAAACACCGTGATTACAAATATAATTGTACTTGTATGATTATAGTCATGTAAAGAACACCCCCCTTCACCAGTGCAGGATTCCCACCACCAATTTCCCAGATCTACCTACTCCCCACCCCACCCACACCTATACTCGAGACAGGCTTTCTTTTTCCCTCATTCATTCACATTGTTATGATAGTTTTCAGTGTAGTTATTTCTCTAACTGCACTTATCATTCTATGTGGTGAGCTTCATGTCATTAGCTGCACCTACATGGGAGGATGGGGGGAAGTAAGGGTGGGACTGAGGCAGTAAAATATTAGAAATGAGCTTTGTAGGGCAGTATCAAGGTCCCAATACAAGATGGATATTATGGATATATAGAATATATGCACACAATAATATCAATATGAAAAAAAAGAGAAAAAATTTCCACTGACTGTCCCAATATAAACCAGTGCTAGAACAGCCTGCCCTCCTCCCAGAGTGCATTCCCATTAGTGTAGGGAGAGATAGGGGGAAAGCCTGTTGACCCCTATAGAGTCCACCTAGACCAGTGTCCAGGGAAAGACTGAAGTCCAGGGAAGAAAAACCCTATACCTGGCAAGAGCTGGTCTCCAGAATCAAGGACGGAATCGGAAGCCAGATGTCTGCCCGCCCTCCTCCCCATGCACCTCCCCCCTGGAGGACGGAGGGAGGGGGGAACCTGAGGACCACTAAGAGTCCACCTGAACCCACTTCTGGCCATCTGAGCTTGCACCCAGGGAAGGCCTGGAGTCAGGGGAAAAAGACAAGGACAGCTGGGGGCCTACGTGACATTTCTTGAGGCTTACTCCTGTCTGCTCAGAAGTGCGTCCTGATGGTGCTCAGAGGACTATATTGGGTGCTGAATGGGGTTGTGGAGTTGCAAGGTCTTAAGGTCTTAAGATGTGTAGTATCTCCCATGTTTCCCCCCACCTTTTTTTTTTTTTCTTTCAATATAACTTAGGCCAGGGAGATGAATCGGAGTTGGAATACATGCTTTGTAGCTAGAGACCTGTATTTGATCCCTGACATCCAAATGGTTCCCTGAGTACAGTTGGGACTGACCTCAGCACCAAAAACAAAAGAAACCTGACTCAGGCTACATATGTGTATTTGTGCACATAATTCCAAAAATAAACTTTAGGAAACAACTTTTTTGTGGGGGAGGGCCAGACCCAGCATCTCTCAGGGGTTATTCCTGGGTCTGCACTCAGAAATCATTCCTGGCTGGCTCAGGAGACCATATTGGGATGCCAGGAATTGAACTTGGTAAGCCGCGTGCATCATTTCGCGTACTCCCCCCCCCCTTTTGATTTTTGGGCCACAACAGGCAGTGCTCACTTCCCTCCTTCCTTTCCCTTTGTTGTTGCTGTGGAGCTCAGGGGTCACACATTAGTAGTACGTGGGCCGAAATAGTCGTGCTCATTTCAGTGGTGCTCTGAGGGAGGGAATGGGGAGACTGGTGTTCATACTCGTGCTCACTAGGGAGGGCCGCAGGACTTGAACATGTTTAGTTTCAATGAGAGCACATACATTCCCTGATACCTGGGGTCCCAGACTCTAGTGCTTTCAGGTCCTAGCTCAGCATGTGGATGTACAGTGGTAGAACTCATGGACTCATGCTTGCAAAGAAGGTCCCTGCCGCCATGGAGCCATTTCTGGGCTCCTTTATTCTTTATTCTAGTTGTTATTCTACATTTCTTTGTCTTTATCACTCTGTCTCTCTCTTTCACTTACTCTTGTGTTTCAGGGCCACATTCATCAGTAGGCTTGAGATACTCCCAGCCTGTTGGTCTGTAGTGATTCCTGGCAGTACTCCTGGGAGCCTGTGTTGCTAGAGACTGAACTCAGGATTCCCTCATGTAACACTTGCTCTCCAGCCCCTTGAGCCATCTCTTCTACCCTTGTTCTCTATTCTCTTTAGATCTCAGTGGTTGGGGGCTGGAGTGGTGGCACAGCGGTAGGGCATTTGCCTTGCACGCAGCTAACCTAGGATGGACAGGACCGTGATTTGATCCCCTGGCATCCCATATGGCCCCCCAAGCCAGGAGCGATTTCTGAGTGCATAGCCAGGAGTAACTCCTGAGTGCTACTGGGTGTGTCCCCCACCCCCCAAAAAAAAAAAAAAACCACAAATGGTTATCGGGCTGAAGAGATAATACAAGTGTTAAGGGGTTTGCCTTGCATGTAGCTGACCCCAGGTTTGATCTTTGGCACCCTCAGTGGATCATCTCAAGCACTGCAGGTGTCATCCTTTCCCCAAATATCTATTTATTGGTCGAAACAGCTGACTTCATGATGTTCAAAGGCAGTGGCCTATCTTTGAAAAACTCTGGGAAGGGTGGTGGGTGAAGCCTGATTTTGGAGCCTCTTGGCAGGTGAGGTGTGACTGTTTCCTATAACCTGTGTGGGAGCTGCTGATGTTTCCTAGAAAACAGACCAGAAATGACATGGCTCAGTCGTGCACATGAGCAGAGACATGGGTCATAGCAGATGTGCTCTGTGTTTGTGTTCGGCATCCTCGTCCCAGGTCTGGACTGTGCTCTCACCCCAGCTGTGCTCTTCATTTTCCTTCAGAAGCACAGAGGGCCCCTGCTCGGGAGTGTAAGCCTACTGACTATGATGTTCCTGGAACCTTCCTCAGCCACCTACAGGACCTGTGCTCCTGCTTTCTGAAAGACATTGCTGGTGAGGAGTGGAGGGAGGAGGACTTGGACCTTCTTTATCAACCAAATCAGCCTAATTCCAGTTCTTTAAAATCTGGTTTCATGTTGCAGACATTGTATAGACCAGTAGTCTTTTTGCACCGAGTTTTTAAGATTTGTACATCAGATCATACGGCTTTGTAGAAAGCTACGCTTATTGTGTTGACTCTGTTCCTGCAGTATTTGTCACTGACAAGATTTCGAGCTTCTGCCTTCAAGTGGCCTTACAGATCTTACACCGCAAACTGCCCCAGGTCTGTGCCCACCTCTGCAGTACTGTAATTGGCTACCTGAGTAGCCGTCAGTCCTCAACAGATGGCAGGTACAGTGAAGATCTGGGAACTGGCAGGTTGATAGGGCTGGGTGGAGTGAAGAGAGTGGGTGTTTGGGGGTATATTTGGGATAGAGCGGAGTGAACTTGTGATGGACTTTTTGTCCCCAGCCCCCTGCTGGTCTTCCTGCGGGATCAGACTAGCTCCAGACTCCTGGAGCAGCTGTTACTTGTGCTGGAGCCCCCGAGGCTGCAGAGCTTCTTTGAGGACCACTTCCGAGGTCAGCTGCAGAACTTGGCTGCACATCCTATCGCCAACTTCCCTTTGCAGCGCTTTTTAGATGCAGTCACAAGCCCTAAGTTGGTGAGTTGAACTGGATGTATCTTTTCTGTACTGTTAACAGTTACAAGTTCGTTCCAGGCACCTTTATTTTACTATATTTTTATCTCTATCAGTGTTCTAGTCATTGTCTTTGAAGGGGGTTTTCTTAGAGTTTAAGTAGAAAGTACCTTCTTCCTGGAAAGATGTGTTTTGGCTTTTCTCAGGATTCTGAAGTCTGGCTTAATTTGACTTCACAGCTTGAGGTTCTGTGGCCCCCACTGAAGCTTGCCTACTTATTTCCTTACAGGCAGGCTGCAGCTGCTGCCAAACCTCTTTTCCTTTGCTGCTTGATACAAAGGCATGCTTCTCTGCCATTTACCATTGGGAATTGGTGTGGAAGGTTGAGGTTAATTCCAGAATTTGCTGGAGCTGGAGCATTAGTACAAGTAGGGCATTTGCCTTGTATATAACAATTCAGATTCAAACTGGCATCATAAGTGGTCCCCTGAGCAACTCTAGGTGTGGACCCCTCCAATAGAATAATGCTAGAATTTGTTTCTCCTCACAGTATGGCCATGATAGTCCCTCCCTGTGTGAGGAAGCCCCTCTAGATCCTCCAAGATTATCCTGGATTTTATGTTTAGGGCCCCCTCCCTTCCCTTCCCTTCCCTTCCCTTCCCTTCCCTTCCCTTCCCTTCCCTTCCCTTCCCTTCCCTTCCCTTCCCTTCCCTTCCCTTCCCTTCCCTTCCCTTCCCTTCCCTTCCCTTCCCTCCCCTCCCCTCCCCTCCCCTCCCCTCCCCTCCCCTCCCCTCCCCTCCCCTCCCCTCCCCTCCCCTCCCCTCCCCCTCCCCTCCCCTCCCCTCCCCTCCCCTCCCCTCCCCTCCCCTCCCCTCCCTCCTTCCTTCCTTCCTTCCTTCCTTTTCTTTCTTTTTCTTTCCTTTTCTTTCCTTTTCTTTCTTTTTCTTTCGTTTTCGGGCCACACCCGGCGGTGCTCAGGGGTTACTCCTGGCTCTGTGCTCAGAAATTGCTCCTAGCAGGCATGGGATACTGAGATTCGAACCACCATTGGTCCTAGGTCCGCTGTTTGCAAGGCAAATGCCCTACCGCTGTGCTATCTCTCCGGCCCCAGCTTATGGCCTTTTCTAATTGATATTTTTTATTTGTTTTATTTTTTATTAATTTTTATTTATTTATTTATTTATTTTTGGAGGTCAAACCGGCCATTCTCGGGTTGCTCCTTCCTCTGTGCTCAGGAATTACTCCTGTTAGGCTCTGAGGATCATATGGGTTGCCAAGGATTGAACCCAAGTTGGTCATATAAAGGGCAAATGCTCTACCTGCTGTGCTGTTGCTTTGGCCCCAGATTTGTAAGAAAAATTAATTTTTATTGGTGCTATGCCTGGGGTGCTCAGACAGGCTTACTCCTGGCTCTCCATTCTTGGCAGGGCTCTGGGACCATATGTGGTGTGAGGGATTGGACCCATTCGACTGTGCTAGGCACACTGTCCTATCTCTTCAGTCCCTATCTGCTTTTTTCCCTTTGGTTTTTGAGTCACATCTGCCACGGTGCAGGGGCTGCTCCTACTAGGGTATTTGGGGAACCCTGTGTTGCTCAAGGAGCCAGAGAGAGCTTAATCAGTTGAGCACTTGTTCTACATGCAAGAAGCCTGGATATGATCCTCACTCCACCAAGTAGAGCCCAAAGACAGAAAAACAAAACATGTGGTGCCAAAGATCCAAATGGATCCAAGTGGGCACAGTGAGTACTCTAGCCCTTTGCATCTGCTTCCTGTCCCCACGATACTTGATTTCAACCTAGGAGGTTTTTTCTGCTTTATTTTGCTTTTGTTTTTTTTGGCCACACCTGGTGGTACTCAAGGCTCACTCCAGCTTTGTGGTTACGGGTCATTCATGGCAGCTTGGGGAACCATATAGGATGACAGGGATTGAACCTAGGTTGTAGTGCAGAAAGCACATACCCATCCCACTGCACTCTCTCTATCCCCTCAACCTTGTTGCTGTCAGCAGCATGATTTCTTTCAAAGTCTGGCCCACAGTTTCTGAAATGCTAGAAGTTCTTCCTCTATGTCTCTTTGTAGCTATCCCCTGTGTTTGAAGAGCTGAGCCCTGCCCTGGAAGCTGTGCTGGCTCAGGGTCACCCCGGGGTAGTCGTTGCCCTCGTTGGGGCCTGCCGCAGAGTCGGAGCCCACCAAGCACAGGTCCTGCAGCTGTTGTTGGAGGTGAGTGTGGGTGTCACTCAGATAGTCCTGCCTTCCCTGCTAATTCTGAAACTTCTCTCTTGAGCCTTGGGCTCAAGGTCTCAAGATTCTCACTTAGAAACTGGCTGTGCATTTATGAACCTGAGGGTTCTAGTGGGGAGGTCTCAGATGTGAGGGAGGACATTGCTGTGGAGTCCTGGAGTGGACTTGTCTCCCCTCATCAGGATAGAAATGCATTTCAAGAATAAGTGTTTATTTAGCATCTGTTTGTGTGTGTGTGTGTGGGGGGGAGGGTTGGAGATAGAATAGGTAACTGAGCTTCTGCCTTTGCAAAGCTTGTGTTCTCCCCAATAGAGACCCTGGAATGGGGGATCCAGTACATTTGTATTTTCCCACAGGCATTCCACTGTGCAGAGCCTGCGTCTCGGCAGGTGGCCTGTGCACCCCTCTTTGCCACTCTACTAGCATATGAGGTGTATTATGGCCTGACAGAGGATGAGGGTGCAGAGCCCTCAGAGCACCAGGTAAGGTTAGGAATTGGCCAGGTGGGTGGGTCCAGGCCTCCCTGGGTGGAATTCCTACATGGGGTGGCAAGTTCTCATTTTCCTGACTGAGGGGGCAGTTTGGTGGCTGCTTCCAAAAATGCTGTCTCTGTCCTTCCCAGCTGGAAATGGCCACAGACCAGGCTCTGGGGGATGTGACAGTCCTGGGGTCACTGCTGCTCCAGCATCTGCTGCACTTCTCCACTCCTGGGCTTGTGCTACGAAGTCTGGGCGCCCTGACAGGAACCCAGCTTCTTGCACTGGCCCAGAGTCCTGCAGGTTCCCATGTGCTCGATGCTGTTCTGACCAGCCCCTCAGTAACTCGCAAGCAGCGTCGCCGCGTGCTGAAAATCCTGAAGGTCAGCCCTGTGCCTGCTGTGTTGACCCCCTCTTCCTGTCCCCACCAGTAGGGTGTGTACTTCCCTGGAACTGGCCCCTTGAGAGAGGATGGACTGCATAGCAGTTCCTAAACTTTGACTTTCCAGAGGCTGGTTCTGGCTTGGCAACATCTGGGACTTCCCCTTCCAGCCTGTCCCCAGTACGTGGGTGGGCTCTAGTGGTCTGTCTTAGAGGCAGCTCCTACCTTGCCTCCTCACTTTTCTCTGTGCAGGGACAGTATGTGGCTCTGGCCTGTAGTCGCCATGGCAGCCGTGTGCTTGATGCTATCTGGAATGGAGCAGCCTTAGGGGCCCGGATAGAAATTGCTGCGGAGCTTGGTGAGTACCGGCTCTTCCCCTGGACCTTTCTGGACATCCCTTTTTTATTAAAAGCTCTTGGGACCAGAGTGATAGCACAGTGGTAGGGCGTTTGCCTTGCATGCGGCTGACCTGGGATGACCCAGGTTTGATATTCAGCATCCTATTTGGTCCCCAAAGCCTTCCAGGAGTGATATTTGAGTACAGAGCTAGGAGTAACCCTTGAGTATCACTGGGTGTGGCCCTGACAAACACTCCCCTCCCCCAATGTTCTGCGGCTGTAAGTGGATTTGCTTTCAGCAGAAGTCTGGTTTCCAAAAGCTGCTCTGTGTCTTGGGTTCTCAGCCTGCTCACTTCTGCCCAGAGGGAGGCCCAGGGTTCAGGAAGAATGGCCTTTCATGGTACAGTAACTGAACACCAAAACCATAAAAGTTAAGTCAGTGGTAACATGACATTGTTATCTGAACTACAGTAGTGTTTTTTTTTCTCAGCCCAGCAGCGCCCAGAGCACTCTCGAGTGCCCCCCTCCACCCCCCACGCCGCCGCCTCCCCGCCCTGCCCCCGCCCCCTACAGTAGTGTTTTAAAAATGGACCTGGGTCAAGGTATAGTACAGTGGGGCAGGTACTTGACTTACATGAAGCTGGGAGTGATCCCTGAGCACAGAGCCAAGAGTGGCCTCTTAGCACTATCAGGAATGCCACACCCCTATCCGAAAAGAAAAAGAACCCAAACAAAAATTTTGAAAAATGTGCCTTCCCTCCAGGTGATGTTGTTACAAGCATTGTGTGGGTTACTAAATGGGATATTAATTATTGATGATTTCCTTTACAGGGGAGCAGAACCAGGAGCTGATAAGAGACCCTTTTGGCCACCATGTGGCTCGCAATGTGGCTCTGACGACCTTCTTGAAGCGCCGAGGGGCTTGGGAACAGCAGCAGGGGGCTGTGGCCAAGCGGAGGCGAGCTTTGGATTCCATCCTCGGAGACTGAAGCACGAAGGCAACAGAAGGGTCTGGCTTGTCGCTTTCCGGAGTTGGAACTGGCCAGATTGAGTCTTCTTAGTAAATGTTTTTACAGTTTTATTGGAAATGTTGCTGGTTATTTGGGGGGGGGGGGGGGGTTGGGAAAATGGGTGAAGAACCAGACCGAGGTCTTTCGGGATAAGTGGGAAGCTGGACAGCATTCTTCAACTCATCAAAGCCCTTGCTGATGGGGTCAGCTGACCCAGTCCCTTTCTGAAGTACTTAGCCCCCTTGTCTGCTCTGACTCGAGGACTCCCATTTCAAACATGCTCACAGTTCTGAGAGTGTCTCTGGGGTATGCCCAGAGCAGATATTGGCAGCCCCTCAGTATTGGTGGTGGAGGCGGTTTTGCCTCTGCAGCTGCTCTACCCCCTCTACTATATGGCGCAGAGTGGAGGAGATGCCCAGTAGCGCGCTGCCCAGTCCCTGCAGCAGTGTGGACAGCCAGCGCAGCAGCTCCCTGTAAGGACAAGATTGTGTCAGCCACGAGGAATAGCAAAGCCGGCTGGGTATTGGGAATGTCCCCGTGAGGAGGAGCTTAGGCAGGAGGGGAGTGGAGGGCAAGGAATGGTGGGGATGGAGATTGTTACCTGAGAACTTTCTTGAGGCTGAGTCCCTGAAAGTCGCAGCTCATGGAGTAGAGCCCATAAAACGTGGCTTTGACGTTCAGGCTGCCAAAGAGATCTCGAGGGCTTTGCTTGTACACGTCAAAGGTGATGCTGGCAATGTCCTTGCTGTTCTTAGGCTTCTCTCGGCCTAGGCCGTATGACAGCATCCCACTCTGTAGGGTACCCCGGTCAGTGCTGGGCCTCAGACCAACACCTTCTGTCTCCATCACCCTCACACCCCACACCCACCATCCATGTCAGTGCCAGGCCCCCTTGTGCCTGACACCCACACCTGCTCCCACAGTCTTCAGTAAAGTGCCTGTGACACCTCTCCCAAGGTACTACCCCAGAGCAGGGTTGAGAATGAGAGAGACAGCCTTACCCTGGAGGGGCTCCACTTCTGTCCTGGCTCCAGTGCCATCAAGCAAGTGTCATCCTCCAGCATCTGGAAGAAGTCCTCATTCTCCACGGTGGTCCCATCCTCCTCCAGCACCAGGGTGACTGCCCCTCTCAGTGTCAGGGTCTCTATTGCCTGTGGTGGCAGGAAATAGGAGGTGAGAGGTGAGCTAGGCGCAGGCAGTTCCGTCTTGGCTGCCTGATCCCTGGGACTTGGCTCCACACCATGTTTGAGAAAGCCCAGTGTTCTGTTATCCCCTCACAACTCTGGCTCAGTGCTCTTTGTTGGGGATCTTCATGGTGTGTGTGTGTGTGTGTGTGTGTGTGTGTGTGTGTGTGTGTGAGAGAGAGAGAGAGAGAGAGAGAGAGAGAGAGAGAGAGAGAGAGAGAGAGAGAGAGAGAGAGAGAGAGAGAGAGAGAGAGAGAGAGAGATCCCCTCACAACTTCTTGGCTCAGTGCTCTTTGTTGGGGATCTTCATAGGGTGTGTGTGTGTGTGTGTGTGTGTGTGTGTGTGTGTGTGTGTGTGTGTGTGTATGAGAGAGAGAGAGAGAGAGAGAGAGAGAGAGATCCCCTCACAACTTCTTGGCTCAGTGCTCTTTTGTTGGGGATCTTCTTCTCTGGCTCAGTGCTCTTTGTTGGGGATCTTCATAGGGTGTGTGTGTGTGTGTGTGTGTGTGTGTTTGTCATCCCCTCACAACTTCTCTGGCTCAGTGCTCTTTTGTTGGGGATCCTCATAGGGTGTGTGTGTGTGTGTGTGTGTGTGTGTGTGTGTGTGTGTGTGTGTGAATGATCCTCATAGGGTGTGTGTGTATGTGTGATCCTCATAGGGTGTGTGTGTGTGTGTGTGTGTGTGTGTGTGTGTGTGTCCTTCCCCCTATTTGCTCCAACTGTTTCTGTCTTTCCCCAGCCTCCCTAAGGCCACTGTTGGCTTGGAATTAGAATTAGAATTACCCAGATTGTTCTGAAGTCTATCCTTCAGTCTTAGAGTCCCTTCTCACTCTCCCCACCCTCGGATTCTCCAGAAGTGTTCTCAGTCATAAGTAATGACTTCCCTTTATTGTGTGCTGGTATCTAGGGAGGGAGCATTTCACACACATCCTCTTAACTTCTTGCATTCCTAGGACAAGGCTGTATTATTCCCACTTCACAGATGAAGAAATTGAAGTGTTACGTTCTCAGGGGGTTGACACCAGCAAGTGTGGTAGAATGTCCATATAGAAGTCTGAGTTCCATCCCTCTCTACCGTCCCTCATACCTTCTCCAGCCCCCCAGGAGAGACTCAGCACCCTGCCTTTAGCCTCCCCACTTGTTTTGGGTCACACACCCTGCAGCACTCAGGTTACTCTTGGCTTTGCACTCAGAAATCACTCCTGGCAGGCACGGGGGACCATATGGGATGATGTGACTCGAACTGAGATCAGACCAGTGACCCTATCACACCCTATCACGTGCTATCTCTTTGGCCCCAAACATTTTATTGAAGTGATATTGGTTTACTGTGTCACATAGCTTTTATCTTTTTTTTTTTTTTTTTTTTTTGCCACACCGGTGCCGCTCAGGGGTTACTTTTGACTCTGTGTCCAGAAACTGCTCCTGGCAGGCTCAGGGGACCATAAGGGATTCTGGGAAGCAAACCTGGGTCTATCCTGGGTTGGCTGCATGCAACTATCTGCTGCACTATCTCTCTGGCTCTGCCTTTAGCCCTTTCTAATGTTCATCCCAGGGACCCACTCATCTGTCCCTTAGCTGGCCCTGAATAGGGGCACAGGGAAGACCCACCTTTTCCAGCAGCTCTTGGTATGTGGCTGCAGTTAAGCCTTTCCTGGTGGCTCGCTTGTGATCACAGACACGGAAAGGTCGTGGAGGTGGGGGTGCAGGTGTCCAGACTCTGCGGCTTACCTCAGAGCTGACATTTGATACCGACCTGGGGAGAAAGCAGAGAATGGTCTCAGTACTAGGGGGCTAATGGAAGTGGGGAAGGAGGGATCCAGGTTTGTGGAATGGAGCAGACAAGGAGAAGGAAGAGACCCAAGGTGTGAGTGGGTGAAATGGGTCAGGACAAGCCCACAGTGGGACATGGAGGCAGGGGGGAGGGGTCATAGGGCCAAGAGTCAGAATGAGGGGCTCAGGATTAGCACTCACCTTAGCAAGCCACTGCGAGTCAGGGCAGACAGGTACTCCATGGTGGCAGGAAGGAAAGCGCCTATCCTGGTGGGTGCTCTGGGCACTTGGCTACTCTGCTACTATTGTTTTCTTCTCCAGAGCTGGGCTCTCTGGCCCTGTCAGGTGGAGCTGAGTCAAGCTGGACTCTGCCCCTTCTGCCTGGCCAGGAAGAAGGACAAAGTCCAAGGGGAGGGAGAATGGGAGAAACCTGATGGGGTCTCGAATCTAGGTCCAGATTTGCCCAGCAGAATCCTGGGACACCTTGTGCTGTGAGGGCAATCCTAAACCCTATAAGAGAACCAGACAAGCACTTGGGTATTTTTTACCCCCTTTGGATGAGTTTTCTAGGGACAGTTTACAGGCTCCCAACTTGTGAGAAGCTGTTCTATGTGACCTGCCTTGCATGTGCATGCGTGTGTGTGTGTGTGTGTGTGTGTGTGTGTGTGTGTGTGTATTGTCACCTGTTGCGAAGTCTAGGAAATGAAGTTTTAGGACAAGGGCTTCTGGGATAAGGAGGACATGGGGGTGAGGGAGTCATGGAGAGAAAGAACTGAGGGAGAGAGATCTTGTGCCAGGGTTCCAGGCTTCCTGACCTTCCTGCTTTCATCTTCCTCTTTGGTCTAGTGGAGGGACTGGCTCTGTATTTTTTGTTGTTGTTGTTGGGTCACACCTGGAAGTGCTGTGGGTTACTCCTGGCTTTGTGCTCAGAAATCACTCCTGGCAGGCTCAGGGGACCATATGATATGCTGGAGACTGAACCCAGGTTGGCCACATACAAGGCAAGTGTGCTCCAGCTCCATGGCTCCATATTTCTCTGGCTTCAGTCTCTAGAGCTGCCAGAACACTCACCTTTCTCCTTTGGCCACCATATGGGTGTGAGAAGACATGAAAGGGGAAGCTGGCACATCCTTTGATGGCTTCAGGATTTGGCTCTTGACACTCACATCCTGTCTGATTCAGCTGCAGGCATGCTGGGTTGTTTCTTGGAAGTTGGGTTGCAGGGGTGTTGGTAGAGGTCTTTGGATTGGTCCTCATATTGCATTCTAATTAGATGTCTCTCAGTTGGTTCTATTGGTTTTCTCGTTAAAAAGATATTTCCCCATTGCTTCTTCATCTGGCTTTTCCCCCTCCCCTTGGGACTGGACTCTCTTTATTCCAATAAAGGCTACTCAGGCCTGGAAGGGCAGCTGCCATCTTGGTTCGTGGTTCCACATGGTGGAGTGACTGGCTTGTGAGTGAACAGCTTGTGGTGTTAGTTTCTGGCCTGCTATACCTTCTCAACTGTGTGTGGATTATTTCCTGTGTCGGAATTGCTGCCGGACCTGCGTCTCTTGTCCTACCTGGACGAGGGAATGGGAATCCTTCTCCGTCTCTGGGGATTGTGAAATGCACAACCCATCATTTCACACAGGGGCTGTGAGCTCAAATCTCCATTTCCAGGAGGAGCCTTATCTGAAGCTCACCTAGTACCCCCCTCCCCAACACATACGCTGCAAATGACCACAGAACATTGGGCTGCTGAACCACCAACATCCAGGAGTGTATCTGAGCATGCATTTCAGTCTTCCTTCTGGAAGCTTCTGTGTGCTTCTCAGTAGTTTCTGTGCCTAGTGGGATATCATATGCTTGGTGGTATTTATCTTCTTTCCCTTACCTTCTCCTGCTTCCTGAGCTGCCCTTCCAGATACAAAATCAGCCTTCCTCTTGCCCTTAACCAGTACCTGCTTTGGAGAATTGCAACCATATTGGTGTCCTGGCTCCCAAGGAACCCCCAGTACTAGCTGTTGACTGGGCCATCTCTCTACTCTACCAAACACCAGGTCTCCCTCCAATATTTTAGTATATGTGCTGCCGAAGCGAGCACTCCCTCCAATATTTTAATTTCCAAGTACTGCCTGGCCTCTCCACCCAGTGGGCCACACCCTTCGTGACTTCTTGGAACATAACCTGCTGCAGTGGGTAATGTGTTTCTTCATAGTTAGGTGTGAGGACACCCAAACTTATAAATCTCTCATACCTCCATATGATTCCTGTGCCCCCAGAACTTGGTGCTCTGCCCTACCTGAGCATGGAATGCTCAGGGCAGAGTGTGAGACAGGAAGTCAGAGTAATAGGTGAGAAACTAAAGAAGCGGGAGAGGTGTTTAACAGGGTATGGAACCTGGAACTAGGCAAAGATTGAGCACTGTGGAAATAAAATGGGCTGTTTGAGTCACCTATGTGGAGAGTAGGCCACGAAAGGCCAGAGAGCCTTGAGATAGTGAGGGGGAGGACTGGTCAGAGTGGAGGAGGAAGGGGTGCAAAAGTTGAACCACAAGCAGCTTGCAGCAAGCTCCCTGCTCACCTCCTAGTGAGGAACCTGCCTGCACCCCTTTAGCTTATCTGGTATCTTGGAGAGGCAGGCTCTCACAGGCCTAGGCAAGTACATCATGGGAAGGAGTGGTAGGAGGGAGAGAGGAGGGGCCTCAGGAAGGGCCAGAGGGCTGCACTTCTCCCTTTGCATTCTCGCCTCACCCTCTGGGAACCCAACAACTCAGGACCAGAGCAGGTTCCTGGGCTTCTACAGCTTGTCCTTTGAGCTCCCGGACCCCCTGCTGTGAGTTCCTGGCTGGATAGATGGAACTGGCCATTCACCTGGGTCCTGCCAAATACTCCCCCACTCGCTCCCATCACTCCCACGCTGCATGCAGGTAAGGACGGTGGAGAGGAGAGCTTTGGGGATTGTAGACCTGGTGCCCTGGGATTTAGGACCCAAGCAGAGAAAGTGTTGAATTGAGTTGGGGCTACTTTCTTTCCAGCTAGGGGACAAGCTGCAGGCCAGTGGCTGGGAGTCAGTCACTTCTCTCTCTCTCTCTCTCTCTCTCTCTCTCTCTCTCTCTCTCTCTCTCTCTCTCTCTCTCTCTGTCTCTCTCTGTCTCTCTCTCTGTCTCTCTGTCTCTCTCTCAACACCTCTCCCACTTCACTTTCTCACCCATCCTCTCACATCCTGTCTCACACCCTGCTCTCTCTCTCTCTCTCTCTCTCTCTCTCTCTCTCTCTCTCTCTCTCTCTCTCTCTCTCTCTCTCCTCTCTCTCTCAACACCTCTCCCACTTCACTTTCTCACCCATCCTCTCACGTCCTGTCTGTCTCACACCCTGCCCTGGACATTCCGTGCTCAGATCGGGCAGGAGGGCACCAAGTCCTGGGAGACCTGGGGGCCACGGGGCGGTCTGAGGGATTCGTAAGCCAGGCCCCGCGGCCCTAAAGCAGACTCTGGCCCCTTCTCGCCCTCTCCTAGGTGCTGAAGAATGTCTGACTGCTTTCACCCGCCGGGGAACGAGACGCTGCTGAGCTGGACGGGCTCGCGGGCCACGGGGACGGCCTTCCTGCTGCTGGCCACGCTGCTGGGGCTGCCGGGCAACGGCTTCGTGGTGTGGAGCCTGGCGGGCTGGCGGCCGGCGCGGGGAAGGCCTCTGGCGGCCACGCTCGTGCTCCACCTGGCGCTGGCCGACGGCGCGGTGCTGCTGCTCACGCCGTTCTTCGTGGCCTACCTCCTGAAGGAGCGGTGGCCGCTGGGCGAGGCGGGCTGCAGGGCGGTGTACTACCTGTGCGCGCTCAGCATGTACGCCAGCGTGCTGCTCACCAGCCTGCTGAGCCTGCAGCGCTGCCTCGCCGTCACCCGCCCCTTCCTGGCACCGCGACGGCAGCGCAGCCCGGCCCTGGCGCGCGGCCTGCTGCTGGCCGTCTGGCTGGCCGCGCTGCTGCTGGCCGTCCCCGCCGCGGTCTACCGCCACAAGTCGGGGGACGTGTGCCAGCTGTGCCACCCTTCGGGGGCGCACGCCGCCGTGCACCTGAGCCTGGAGACCCTCACGGCCTTCGTGCTGCCCTTCGGGCTGGTGCTCGGCAGCTACGGCGTGACGCTGGCGCGGCTGCGGGGCGCGCGCTGGGGCGCCGGGCGCCGGGCCACGCGGGTGGGCCGGCTGGTGAGCGCCATCGTGCTGGCTTTCGGCCTCCTCTGGCTGCCCTACCACGCGGTCAACATCGTGCAGGCCGTGGCCGCGCTGGCCCCCCGGGAAGGGGCCCTGGCGAGGTTCGGCGGCGCGGGCCAGGCCGCGCGCGCGGGCACCACGGCTCTGGCCTTCTTCAGTTCCAGCGTCAACCCGGTGCTCTACGTCTTCTCCGCGGGGGACCTGCTGCCCCGGGCAGGACCCCGTTTCCTCACCAGGCTCTTCGAGGGCTCCGGGGAGGCTCGAGGGGACGGCCGCTCCAGGGAGGGCACCATGGAGTTCCGAGCCACCCCCAGGCTGAAAGTGCTGGGCCAGGGAAACGAAGACCCAGGGGGCGGAGCGGACAAGGATGGTCAGGGATAGTGTTGTTGAGTCGCCTGCCCCCCTCCGACCGCTCTCCAAGCCCCCAGAACTCGAGAAGCACCCTGCAGCTTTTGGGGCATCCTCCTCTGAGCATAGTGTGGGCCTGGCTGAGAGAGGGACTGTACACCTGGCTGGGGCAGGTTCCTCCCCTGCGGAGAAAGCCAAGCTGCGAAGGTGCATGTAAAGGAGAATTCTGTGCTTACGTGTCCGAGAACCACGGGGGGAAACCAGCGGCCCTTACCCGAGAGATCCCCTATGAACTACATGGTGGCCCGGCGCACAAGCCTCAGGCCTCCCCTCCCCAAGGCCCCCCATGCAACACTCTGGAAATGGAGAGAGAGGAAGGAAATATGCGGGGAGGATATTGGCTCCATCTTCTGCGGTGTGTCCGAGCCAAGCTGGGGCGCTTAGTGTAGAGCTTGAGTGTAGTATATGAAAAAGTTTCCATAAGATTATTCTTGGAATTGTTGTATATAAAAATATTCCCTTAGGATTGTTCTGTGACTATTGCCCCACCTAGACCTTCCAGGTGGGGGCGCTGTGGAGTTGGCAATAAATAGCTTGATGGACAGGGGAGAGGGGTCCTTTGGCGAAAGCTGTTTGCAAGCTGCAAGAGGATTCTCTCGCTCTCTCGCTCTCTTTGCCCAATCTTTTACACCCTATCCTTCTTGTTTGTGTGGATTATTATTTGCTGCGGATAAATATTACCAAGGTCTCCCCCCGAAAGGGGACAAGGGGATGGGAAGTAATTTCTCATTCTGGGGACTGTTCTTGGATTCACAAATATCCAACAAAGGATTTAACAGCACAGATACATTACACTTGAGAGGAAGGTTTCCGGGTGCGTCTGTCATGGGTTGGTTAGTGATGTGGGACCTCTGAGAGCCTCAGGCTTAGCTTCCTCTCTAGGGTCCATTCTCCCAGCAAAGGACACCAGCTTAAATGAGAGCCCCGGAGCTGGTGCTGGGCATTTGGGGGTTAGAGGGAGGGGAATGCGGAGTAGTATGGGTATTTGAGAGCAGGAAGAATTTTTCAATGCCATGTCTCTTGCCTCTCCTTTATTTTTCTGCTAAGTTTTTACGGGAGTGGAAGTTGGATCACACTTGGTGATGTTTAGGGACTGCTCCTGATTTGGTGCTCTGGGGTCACTCTTGGAGGTGCAGTGCCAGGAATTGAACCTGGGCCTCCCGCATTCAAAGTGTGGCCAGATAAGCTAATGTATTTGTATTTGTGAGTGTATGTGTGCATGTGTGTACGTGTGTTGTGTACGCTGTTGATGGAACTCAGTATTCTGCATGCAAGGCATGTGCTCTGCTAAATTGTCTCCTCCTAGGAGTGCTTAGCTACTTTCTATGGGGAAGTTTCACACCCAACATTGCTCTGTACTCAAAGTTAGTCCTGGAAGTGGTTGGGGGACCATGCGGGATGCCAGGGGATTGAACTTGGGTTGGTCATTTGCAGGGCAAGCACTCTACCCACTGTGCTACTTATCCGGCTTTTGCTTAGCTTTTCTTTGCCTCTACCTCCATGGCCAGTATTTCTCACAACCACCTTTTTAAAAATAAAATAATTTCTTTAATTACTGTGAGATAGGGTTACAATTTTTTTTCATAATTGAGTTTCAGTCATACCATGTTCAACACCTATCCCTTCATCAGTGCACATTTCCCACTATCAGTATCCCCATTTCCTCCCTACCTCCTGCCCTCTTCTCTAATTGCCTCTATGGCAGGCAATTTCCTTCTTCTCTTCCTCCTCTTCCTCCTCCTCCTCCTCCTCTCTTCCTTCTGAACACTATGGTTTGCAATATTGTTAGTGAGGGAGTGTCAAATATATCACTTTACCCTCTTCCAGCAACCAGTTCTTTTCCAGAGTGATCATTTCCAACTATCATTGAAATGGTCTCTTTTATCAGAGAAGTGGTCCCTTCTCTGCCCTAATTGCACTCTCCTGCTATTTGTGACAAGCTTCCTTACCATTGACTGGTCCTCCTAGCCCTTGTCTCTATTGTTTTGAGAACTATTACCGTACTTTATATATGTATGTATGTGTGTGTATATATATATGTATATATATACATATATATATCCCTATATCCCACAAGTTAGTGCAATCATTCTTTGTCTATTTCTCTCCCTCTGACTAATTTCACTCAGCATAATACTCTTCATATCTACATATAAGCAAATTACACCACTTCCTTTTTCCTAACAGCTGCATAGAATTCCATGAAGTTGATATGCCACAGTTTCTTCATCCATTCATCTGTTATTGGGCATTTGGGTTGTTTTCTGGGACCTCTTTGTTCTGGCACTTCTCAGAGCAAAGGGAGTGAGGATACTGGAAGGGCAGGGAAGGGACTTTGGTGATTGCCACTATGCCCAAGAACCACACTGCACTTTTCTGAGAAGTAGAGGGGGAAGTGAAGCAGGTGAACTCAGGCCCCTCTTGGAGGTAGGCTTGGCCATGTTGAGTACTACAAGGGGAGAGGCAGATGGATAGGAAGAGTGGCCTGGGGGGATGTTGCTTTGATCATTTCCCTGATTTCCCCTCTTGGCCGTTGCTGCCTGTACTCCTTCACCGCTATCTCTATGTTCTTTTCTAAGATGAAACTAAAGTTTCAGCCTGGCTATTGTGAATAGTGTTGCAATGATTATAGAAGTGCAGAAGGCTTTTCTGTATTGTGGTTTTTTTTTTTGGGGGGGGGGGCGCCTAGGGTATATTTCCAGGAGTGGTGTTGTCAGGCGATATGGGACTTCAATTTCTAATTTTGGGTGTGCTTTTTGTTTGTTTGTTTTTGTTTTTTGGGTCACACCTGGTGGTGCTCAAGGGGTTACCCTTGGCACTGCACTCAGAAATCACTCCTGGCAGGCATGAGGGACTATATGGGATGCCGGGATTTGAACCACCATTGGTTCTGGATCTGCTGTGTGCAAAGCAAATGCCCTATTGCTGTGCTATCTCTCCAGCCCCCAATTTCTAGTTATTTTTTGAAGAATATCCATATTGTTTTCCAAAAAGGCCATACCAGTCAACACTCCTGCCAGCAGTGAATAAGAATCCCTTTTCCCCTGCATTCATGCCATATGGAATGCCAGGCAGCAAACCTGGGTCGACCCTGTGCAAGTAAGTGCCCTACTGCTACACTGTTGCTTTGGCCTTGAACTCTGACACTTTTGAGTGTGGGGTGTAGGATAGAATTTTTGGGGGGATTAGGCTGTAGAGAGGCTGATTCATGACTTGTAAAGAGGTTCATGATTTTCCCAGTTTTTTTGGGGGAGGATAGGGCCACATCCAGTGATGCTCAGGGGTTACTCCTGGCTATGCTCTCAGAAATCACTCCTGGATTGGGGGACCATATGGGATGCCAGGGGATTGAACCTTGGTTCATCCTAGGTCAGCTGAGTGCAAGGTAAACACCCTACTGCTACGCTTTACTCCATTCCCAAGACTTTTCCAGTTTTAACATTAAAAAGGTCTCTTGTTCCAGTTTCCTCTGTCCCTGGTAAACTATCACCCAGACTCAGCTTTAGTGACATTACCCAGGCTGAGGGCAGTGGGATCAAAGGAAATTTAGTTCTCAGCTTATGCCAGGGCTCCAGAATGGGGACAGGTTAGAGCTTTACTCTTGGGAGACAGGGTTACTGCTTAGAATATGTCATCTTGAATGGAGGAAGAAAGACCATTAAAGGACTGTCCTGTACTTAACTAGTATGGGGTTAGGTGCTTGCTTTGATCCCACTGGTTCTATCCCTGGCACTGCATTTGATCTCTTAAGCACAGAGTCAGGAGCGAACCCTGGTACCACTGGGTGGACTCCCAAAAACGAACGACAAAGAAAAAATTGCCTTGGAGAGAGATGGAATTGGAGAGCACCTTGGAGGAGGAGGCCAAAGCAACTCAGAAGGAGCTGTGTCGAAAATTTCCATCTCCAAACAGACCTGAGAAGCTTTTCCTACACACACACACACACACACACACACACACACACACACACACACACACACACACACACACACACACACACACACACCCTTCGCTGGGGCAGAGGTTTCCAGCTTCCTCCATTACTCCCCCCCCCCAGGGCCCCCCGGTGTGGTCAGAAGCTCTTCCTCAGGGCTGCCTGCAGTTCTGTGGTTTTGCCTACTGAGTTTCATCACATCCTCTGCCTCACAGTTCCCGGGACCGCTTTGTTCTGGCATTTCTCAGAGCAAAGGGAGTGAGGGTACTGGAAGGGCAAGAAAGGGACTGTGGTGATTGCCACTATGCCCAAGAACCACACTGCACTTTTCTGAGAAGTAGAGGGGGAAGTGAGGCAGGTGAACTCAGGCCCCTCTTGGAGTAAGGCTTGGTCATACTGAGCACTACGGGGGATGGGAGGCAGGAAGAGTGGCCTGGGGGCTGCTGCTTTGACCATTTCCCTGATTTCTCCTCTTGGCCATTGCTGCCTGCACCCCCTCACCGCTATCTCTATGTTCCTTTCTAAGATGAGTTAAAGTGGAACTGGACATGGTGGAAAAGAGGTCTGGGCTCCTTCTCTGGCACCCAGACTCCAGGATAGGCTCATGTGGAAGGGTAACCCCCATGAGCAAGCACATGGCAGGGCACTGGAGAAAAGGGAGGAAATAGGCATTTTGTATGGAACTAAGGAGATCATCTGAACTTTGACCTCTTCCAGAGAAAAGGGTTGAACTTGAACAGAGCCAATAGAGGAGGTGAGGGACCAGGTGCTGCAGGTGTCCCTCAGCACCTCACTTCATTCATAGCATGAATCAATGCCAAAGACTGGATGCGGCCCTTTCAATCATGCTCTTACCTAACCCACACTCTGTACCTGGACACAGCTTTAATCTATACTTTTTTTGTTTGTTTGTTTTTGGGTCACACCTGGCAGCGCTCAGGGTTTACTCCTGGCTCTATGCTCAGAAATCACCCCTGGCAGGCTCTGGGGACCATATGGGATGCTGGGATTTGAACCACCAACCTTCTGCATGAAAGGCAAATGCCTTACCTCCATGCTATCTCTCCGGCCCCTAATCTATACTTCTTAATAATTTCAAAATCTGGGGCCAGCGAGGTGGCTCTAGAGGTAAGGTGTCTGCCTTGCAAGCACTAGCCAAGGCAAGATTGCAACCTCGGATTGATCTCCTGGCGTCCCATATGGTCCCCCCAGGGGCAATTTCTGAGCGCTTAGCCAGGAGTAACCCCTGAGCATCAAACGGGTGTGCCCCGAAAAACCAAAAAAACTTTTTTTCAAAATCTACACTGTCCACCCCAAATTCCAAGATACTCAACATCTGGGATCACAATCTGAGCCCATTGCCCTCTCTGGCTTCCTGCCTTTGGCCTCTCACATGATGTAACTCAGGACTCATTCATTTCTCTAGTCTGGACCTGTATAGGAGACCACACCCCAGCATATTCACTCTACTCAGCCTTCCTTTCCTCTCTCGAGGGCCCTTCCTGGGTACTTCTCAGGCTTGATCCTGTAAGAGGAGGGGCTAGTCCCTCCAGGCGGAGCTGGAACAGAGACATCCCCTCCTGTGGAGGGGTGTAGACCTTCAGCCCCACCCTCAGGACTGTCATCTTCCCCTCCCCTGCCCTGAGATACTTCCTCTTGGGTTGATTTAGCAGCACCCAGACCTGGAGCCAGACTCCACAACACTGGACAGAGTATCTGTAGGATATCCTGCCCTGCCCTGCCCTGAGCCCCACGATTGATAAGAGCTTCTAACAGTATCAGGAAAATCCTGTAAGTAAGAATCCTAGTTATGAGGGTAGAGTGAGGGACTGGGGAGGGGGTGGGCAATGAGAGAAGATGAGGAGGGATTTCTAAAATCAGCCCGATGTGGGGGGGGGCAGAGGGATAGTACAGTGGGTAGGCATTTATCTTGTACATTGTCAACCCGGGTTTGATCTCTGATATCTCATATGGTCCCCTGAGTACCACCAGGAATGATACCTGAGTGTAGAGCTAGGAGTGAGGCCTGAATACTGCCGGTGGTGGCCCAAAAATGATAAGAGAAAGAGAGAAGAGAGAAATAAAGAGAGGAAGGAAGGAAAGAGAAAAGAAAGCCCATGGGTGAGTTGGGAAAACTCATCCTTGTCTCCTATATGCAGGTCCTTCCCGCCCCTGAGGTGCCTAGTAAACCCTGGGCATTAGTGGGGAGAGAATGGAGGTGATTGGAGGCAGTTGAAGGGATAGAAGGGGCAAAGAGCCTGGCATGGGCAGAGAAACTAGTTTATGAGGAGTATAGCATTGATGGAGAAAGCTCATCCCCTACCCCCAAACAGACGCACTGTGGGTTTCAGGGTCTCTTCAGGGAAAAAGGCTGAAAGGACCTGGAAACTTGAGTGCCGCTGCTGTTGCTAATTATTTTGCAATTGGGTCTGTGGGCAGGAAGGGCCCCAATGGCCCAGTTAGGAAATGAGTCTTAGTGCTCAACCAGATGCCTTAAGTCAGATCCGATGGCAGTGAGGCAGGCGGTATGCCGTAAGAGGTGGTGTGTGGGGTACAGGTTCTGTGGACCTGGAAGACCTTTGAGTATCCAGGGCATCACTCCCCTCCCAAACTTCATGGGCATGTCTGACCTCACCCACCAGGTGCTCCCAATGGCCACTAACACTACGACTTCTGCAGTCTCCTCTCAAAAAATGGTTATCATCCGGCCGTTGGCCTTAAGCCTCCTCTCTGTGGCGCTGGCTCTGGGACTCCCTGGGAACCTTTTTGTAGTGTGGAGCATCCTGGTAAAGATGCGCAAGCGATCGGTCACTGCTCTGCTGGTGCTGAACCTGGCTGTCGCTGACCTGATGGTACTGCTCACCGCACCGTTCTTCCTGGACTTCCTGAGGACGCGTACCTGGAACTTCAAGTACTTCGGTTGCATCCTGTGCCATTACGTCTGTGCCGTCAGCATGTATGCCAGCATCTTGCTCATCACCACCATGAGTGTGGACCGCTCTCTGGCAGTGGCCCGGCCCTTCCTTTCCCAGAAGCTGCGCACCAAGGCCATGGCAAGGCGGGTGCTGGCTGGCATCTGGGTGGTGTCGTTGCTCTTGGCTACACCGGTCATCCGCTACCGCACGGTGATCATGATCACAAACAGGACCGTGATATGCCAGGAGCACTACGACGAGAACGGTCACAAGGCTTTCCACCTGCTCTTCGAGGCCTTCACTGGCTTCCTTCTGCCCTTCGCGGTCATTGTGGCCAGCTACTCAGACATCGGGCGGCGGCTGCAGGCGCGGCAGTTTCGCCGCAGCCGCCGCACGGGCCGCCTGGTGGTTCTCATCATCTTGGCCTTTGCCGTCTTCTGGCTGCCCTACCATTTGGTGAACTTGGCCGAAGCGGGCCGCGCGATCGCCGGCTGGTCTCTGCAGTCTTCGGAGCCGGTGGACGTGGGGCTGAATTTGGCCCGCAAGGTGCTCATCGCGCTGGCCTACCTGAGCAGCAGCATCAACCCCGTGCTCTACGCCTGTGCGGGCGGCGGCCTGCTGCGCTCTGCCGGCGTGGGCTTCGTGGCCAAACTGCTAGAAGGCACCGGCTCCGAGATGTCCAGCATCCGCCGCGCTGGCACCCTAGGAGGCCAAACGATGCGGGGTACACCGCTGGCAGCTGAGGAGTCGGGCACCCAGGAGAGCTCCGCGACGCCCCCGACTCTCGTTGACCCTCCAGAGTGAAGCTCATGGAACCAGGACCTGGGATTGCTGTTAGAGAATGAAGGACACAGCGTGGGGGCAGGGTGGGGTGTCCTCATGGGGGCCTCCCCCACTTGTGCGGCCAGGGAGAGGGCCTGGAATGGCGTGGGGAGGTTGGAGGGGGAGGGACAGAGCCAGGGCCTGGTTGAGCAGCTAGCTTTGACTATTAAAACCAAGCCTGAAATCTGCACAATACTGAGCCAGGTCTGTGTTATGTGGGATTGGGGGTTTCCCTGGCCACCTTTCTGGGGTTTCTTCTGAATCGTTGAGAGAAGACACTTCCTTTAGATGTTTATGCTGTTCTGTTTTGGGAGAGGCTTTAAAAACAGATTTTTTGTTTTGTTTTGTTTTTGGACCACACCTGGCTGTTCTCAGGGATTACTCTTGGATCTGCACTGGCAGATCCTTGGATCGATCCTGGCAGGCATGAGGGACCATATAGGATGCTGGGATTCAAACCACTGTCCGTCTTGGATCTTCTGCGTGTAAAGCAAACAACCTACTTTGTGCTATCTCTCCAGCCCTGAAAACAGAGCTTGGTGGGGCTGAGCCATAGTACAGTAATACGGCTCTTGTCTTACATGCAGCCAACCTGGATTCAGTCTCCAGCACCAGCACCCCATATAAGACCCCCAATCCCTTCCAGTAGTGATCCCTGAATGCAGAGTCAGGGAATAAGCCCTAAGCAGAGTTGGGTGTAGACCAAAAATAAAACCAAAAGGACCCTCCCCCACAAACAGACGTAGGGCCAGACAGACACTCAATGGGCAGGAGCTCATGCTTTTGTGGCTGGAGACCCAGATTGGATTTCCTGTCATTGCATGGCACCCTGAATAACCCCAGAAGCAATCTATGAACAGAGTGGGGAGTTGCCCTAAGCACCGTCAGGCATGCCCTCAAACTAAAACTATTAAGACAAAATAAAATAAAAAGAAAACAGACTCAGGAAGCTCCTGTCCAACACCCCTTTCTGAGGGAGCTGAGTTCCATGGGAGCATTCCGAAGGGGACAGAATGTGCAGATTCAGCAGTGGGTCTGTGGGGAAGGCGGTGACAGCAGGGCCATCCCGGGGACCTTAGATAGTATCACTGTAAGCTGAACACTGACTTCCTGCCAGTACTCTCCCCTCTCAGAAGAAGCTACTTTGGGCCCAGGGCTGAAGGCATCCCCTCCCAACCTTCAGATCTTATCCCTCTCATGTCTCTACATCAAACTTTTACCAGCGCCCCCTCCCCCAAATGTACTCTAGCACAGGGTTGGGGCTGAGGCTCCTCTGTGAGCACAAGTACCCTCAGGAGCCAGAGTTCCCCACAGGTCAAGAGACAGGACACTCTTCCTTTGGGTAACACTTCTCAGAACCTTGGACTGGCTCCAAGCTGACATTTTAGCAGTGGCAGCATTGAACTATTTGAGTCTCTCCTCCAAAGTCAGTGCAATGCAATACCTGAAGTCCATATGCAATACCTGAAGTCCACCTAGATGTCCCCTATGGGCCCCAAAAGAAGAACAGGTGGGAATAAACCACAGATGCATCAAGACCCAGAGGCTGTCCACATCTCTGTGGTAAAAAGCAAGCATTGGTGAGAGAACTGAGAACAGGCAACCCCAAACAGTTTGGATTTGTCCCTGAGAAGCCTGGGCCAATTTGGCCACAGAAGCTAAACAGGAATGAACCTAGAAGATTCATTTCTGGGTCTCTGATCCATGCTGCCTCGTAAGCACATCTTTGGTGCTTACTTAGCATTTGTAGTTTGAATAAAGAAAAATGACATTTCTCTGGAGGTGCCTTCCAGTATTTGTGGGTGTGGAGCAAGAAAAGACAAGTTCTAGTTTTGAGTCATGTAACTTTCTTTATGCTTTCCAGGTGTACAAGTGATCAATATGGGGCTGGCAAGCAAACAGCAAGGCTGCGGCCACCCTCTTCCTGGCTGGTGACAGACTCATCCCTTTCCCAGCATTCAAATAGGCTCAAACTTTCACACACTCTGTTTAGCCTGGGGGAGATGTTGTCTTTTGTGGGGGCAGGGAGGAGGGGATCCCCAGCCCTCACAGCGCCTCCTGCCTTCAACTGGTCCTGGTCATACCCGTCTCCTTAGCGATGCTCAGAGAGGTGAAGTCTCAGCCTAGGGTAGCCGAGGAAGGACCCACTCGTATCAAGTCTGTGTTCAGGAAATAGGTGCAGAGTTGCCCTTTGCCCTTGACCTTGATGATGCCTCGTCTGTAGCAGGTATAACCTAAGGATTGTAGCGCCTGAGCTGTCTCTTCAGTCACCTGCAGTTGAAGAAGGGTGAGGGAAAAGTGCAGGACTGGCCCTGTCCTGGCTCTCCCCACATGCCCCTCCACCATGACCCTCTCACTTGAATCTTGTCCAGCACTCCTGTGCTCTCCATGCGGCTGGCCACATTCACTGTGTTACCCCAGATGTCATATTGTGGCTTCTGGGCCCCAATCACTCCGGCCACTACAGGTCCATGATTTAGCCCTGATAAGGGGATGGAGAGAGAGCACAGGGGAGGGGAGTCACTTGTCTTGCAGGAGGCCAACCCTGGCACATTTGGTCTGGAGTGGCATAAAAAACCCCAGAATGGGCCGGAGAGATAGCATGGAGGTAAGGCATTTGCCTTGCATGCAGGTCAATGGTTTAAATCCTGGCATCCCATATAGTCTTCTGAGCCTGCCAGAAGCGACTTCTGAGCATAGAGCCAGGAGTAACTCCTGAGTGCTGCTGGGTGTGACCCCCCCCAAAAAAAAAAAAAAAAAAAAACAAAAAACAGAACATCCTCAGAAGTGGTCTGAGTAAGGAACCAGGAATAGTCCCTGGGCACTGTCTATTATGATCCCTAAAACCAACCCCTCAAAAACAGGAATGATCAAGAGAGCCCTGAGAGGGGAATTTGGGATGGGAAAAGGCAGTTCAGTGAAGCACAGAGAAGAGCTGGGGGTCCTTGGGAGAAAAGAAGGCTGGAGCAGTTCTTGGCTTCCTATTCCACTGGAAGGAAAAGTCTATAGAGAGGCCCAGAGAACCAGGAGGTGGCTTACATGGGCTTTAAAGAGGGGGTGTGCCTGAAGGGGAGGACCCTTTCTTACCCACACGCAGGTGGAAGTTGTTGAAGGAATGCTTGTTGATGACCTCCAGCTTAGTTCCCAGAGCTACTGCGAATTCCACCATGGTGCCCAGGTGGCTACAGCTGCGCTCAGCATCCTGACAGAGGGTCAGCCAGCAGGCCAGGCCAGTGAGGGCCTGGAAAGATTCCTCATTGAGTGCACCCCCAGGAGAGCCCAGAGAAGCTTGATCCTACCTGTTGGGCGTCCTGTCCCGAGGTGGCATTTAAGCCTGTAGCTGCCATGTAGGTGCTGCCAATGGTTTTAATCTTTTCTACACCACTGAATTTGGGCTTGGACAGCAGCTGTACAGAGAGAAGACTGTTCCCTTCTCTCTCTCGGTCTCTCCCTGACACCCAGGCCTTTGGAGGCTAAAGCTCTATGTTGTGGGATTGAGACAGAGAGAGAGGAGGGAGGGCTAGGAGGATGGAGACTTTCCAGAGAGGCAGATCTAAAGGAACTGGGGAGAAAAAGAGGGACTGGGCCCAAAGAGCAAAGTGAAAGAAAGAACTGGGGGTGGGGTGGGGATTCTATAACTGGGGACTCTCTGAGTGGTCACCTCATCAAAATCAGCAATGATCTCATTGAGCAACCGCAGACACTCGAGGCCCTCATGGTTGATGTTGGATTCAGAGTAGAACTCTTTAAAGTCGGGGATCGAGGCAAAGAGCACGCACACACACTCATAGGACTGGTGGTAGAGGTCCTGGGGGAATAACCAAAGTTATAGCCATGTTGAGTAAATGAATGACTGCAAGCATTCCAGTGTCAATTAGGAGAAACTCATGAGTTTCTGCTCTGGTTTGAGAGCAGAGAGCAGGTAAGGTCCTGAGATTCTGAAATAGCTCCCTGAATGGTTTCTCTTACACTCCCTCCCGGGTATGTTCTGGGGAGCATACAGTGCCAGGGAACCAGGGTGGGCCTCATGCAAAGCAAGTACCTTCCCTCCTCTGTGCTCCCTTCTCAAGGTCCCTGACCACCCTTTTCATCAGGACTGAAGTGTGAAACTGTAGGGATGGTTTCTGAGTGACTGGAGCTCAGAAGTACCAATATGTGTACATTTCCCACAGGGTGCATTCCCCTCTGGGTCTGCTCCCCCTGTTGAGGACTGGGCAGAGGGAGTTCTAGTGGCCCAGGCATCTAAGATTAGGCCTCACTGTGATTCTGAGAGCACAGAAGAATGAGGTCAGGCTCCCCTTAGAGCAACATGCAGGGGACCACATCTCTAATTGAGATCCCCCAGCTCTCTCTCTATCATGGCAGATTGCTGAAAGATGTTAACTCAACTGACAATAACAGTTACACATTTGTAAGAGTAAAGTAAAACAATGACAGGGAGATTGGGACAAAAGAGAAGTGAGGAAAGGTGGTGAATAGGGGACCAGATGTGGCTATCACACAGTGGGTGCTTTAGGGTTCTTTTTGTTTTATTTGGTTTCTGTTTGGGGCCACACCCAGTGGTGCTCAGGGCTTATTCCTAGCTCTTCACTCAGGGACCAATCCCTGTGCGGCTTGGGAAACTATATGTGGTGCTGGGGAAGGAACCTGTGCAAGGCCTTACTCTCGTGGAACTATCACTCTGGCTTCCTGCTTTAAGGTTTGTGTTAGTGCTGAGTTTTCTAGTAGTCAAGTGGAGGACAGAAATAGAATCAGCCATAGGAGTTCCAGTGTGTATTACAAGAAACCACAAGTGTCTGCTTTTATTTTGAGAGCAGAGAGCAGATGAGGGGCTTCTGAGACTGTGAAATAGCCCCTGAGCAGTTTCTAACTCTCCACTCAGGCCAACAGTGTTTCTGTAGCATAGAAAGTCACATGGTCATAGAAGGAAGAGAAAGCAGGGGCCCAGGAATGGTCTAGTAACAAATGCACCTGCTGTATGAGAATGAGGCAGGTGTTCCATGCCTTGTGCCACACAAAGGTAACAAATATGGTTCCATAGCTCTGCTGTTAGGGTCCTGGGCACCCTACAACATGTTGTGTCATCTTGAGCAAGTGGCCAAGTGTGTGACCAGTACAACGCAAATGTGAGACCTTGGGTGTACATCATAGCCTACTCCAGCCACTTGGACAACAACAGCAACAGAAAAAAAGGGGGGAATGGAATGGGAAAAGAATTGAACAAAACAGTGACCCAGAGGCTGGAGCAATAGTCTAGTGGTTTTAGCCTTTGCTTTGCACATGACTGACCTGGGTTCAATCCCTGGCACCAATGTGGTCCCCCAATCGTACCATGAGTGATCTCTGAGCACAGAGGTAGGAGTAAGCCTTGAACACTATTGTGTGTTGTCCAAAACCCAAATGAAACCAAAAGTGCAAATTAAATAAAATACCCATAATACAAATAAGGGATGACCTCATGGGCCAAAGTTAGCAAGATGCCAGAGTTTCTAGAGCAGCAATACCCAAGGGAACTGGTATGCTGGAAAAGTTCTGTTTCTGTGTTATTTGGTAGGGTGGCTGCTAGATTCCCAACAGCTGTTGAACACTTGATTTTTAAAAAATCATTTAATTAAGTTTTGGGTTTGAGGCCAAACCCAGCAATGTTCAGGGCTTACTCCTGACTGCATCCAGGAACCAATACTGGCAATTCTAAGGGACTATATGAGATGCTATAGGTTGAGCACAGGTCAGCCATGTGCAAAGCAAGTACCCTCCCCACTGTACTATTGCTCTGGCCCTAGCCACTGGACACTTTAAATCAATGGGAATGAAAAACTGGCCAGTTAGAGCTCAGTTAGATTCAACCATCTACATCTGCCTATTGGCTTCCATTGTGAATAGTGCAGCGATGTGGATTGGGAGCTAGATTATACCCAAATCTCACTGACACTATGTTTTAGAATTGGGGGCCATATGCTGGGGATAACATTCTTTCGGGGGGAGAGCTCAGAAGACAGATGCTCTGTGCTCCCCCAAGATGGAGCTCAAGGGGCCAGTCCCATATGGTCCCGCCAAGTCAGGGGCAATTTCTGAGCGCTTAGCCAGGAGTAACCCCTGAGAATCAAACGGGTGTGACCTGAAAAAAAAAAAAGATGGAGCCCAAGATCTAAAATAAACAAAGGGAGGCCCCGACAGAAACAGGGATGGTGTTCCCCCAACCTGCCATGGGGGAGTCCATATAGGATGAGCCCAGGTTTAAGAATTTCCTGTGAAGATTATTCCTGTTGTTTCAGGGCAGGGAATCACCTCATTGCGCCGGTTCTGGCCAATAAACTGGGGTGCCACGTGTGCTGGGAGGACATTCTCCAAGAGGAGCCTGGTCAGGTTCTCCATTGTTTCTGTCTCCTCTTGCTCATGCCGCAGCTTCTTCTTCCACCGGAAGTCCAGGCGGCAGTAGTACTCGTTCTGGGGGGCGGGCACCAGGAGGCCATGGGGAGACACAGTGCAGGGGAAATCCCAGTTCCTGAGCATTCATGCCCATTTCATGAGAACTACAATCCACTCTAGAGGGAAAGTTTGGGCGGAAGACTCTGCCCTTGGAAGTAGAATCAGAAGAGTGGGAACAGAGACTTTCTTCTTTTTTGGGGGTCTTTGAGTCACAGCTATGGGTAATTAGAGCTTCCTCCTGGCCCTGTGCTCAGGGATCAGTGTTCTGGGGACCAGAGATTGAGCCAGATCAGCTGCATGCAAGGCAACTTTCTTACTTCCCTATCAGCTGTATTATCTTTCAAGCTCCACTATTTGTTTTTCTTATAAGCATAATATTACTCATTGGGGAAGGAAGGGAAGGGAGAGATGAGATCACACCCTTAGATAAAGGGAAAAGGGAAAAGGGAAAAGGAAGGGAAAACACCATTTGGACTCAGCTCGGGTGATATGAGATTAAGACAAAATGGGAGAGGGACCAAACCATAGGGCCTCAGTCCCAGCCTCACACATCCTAGGAAGGCCTTGGAAGGCTGGGCAGATGACTCACCTGGCGGGCCAGGAACAGGAGAGTGAAGAAGAAGATGAAAAAGGAGATAGCGCCCATCAGTTTGGGCTCCTTCAGCACCCCTGGCCTGAGGAGGTCAAGGGTCAGTGCTGCCCCTTTCTGGTGGCCTGCTCCCCACTCCCCACACCCAGGCAATCCCAACCTTCCCAGCCACCCTGGGGTGGTTTAGGAGGCTCCCCCCAGCCCCGGTACATCTGTCCAGTGGTCGTGTATACCTGGAGTACAGGGGGCCCTGGTAGAGGCGGGCGATGAGGCAGTCTGACAGCCAGGCATGGGAGTGCAGGAAGAGTGAGCAGGAGGCTGCCAGCCCGAGCAGCAGTAGCAGCAGCTTCAACTCGAAACTCATGTGCAGGAAGAGGGAGCAGGAGAGGAAAGCCAGCACGCAGCAGTGCATAGAGTACTGAGGGTGGCAGGGTGGCAGTGCCAGGGTCTGGCCCAGCAGCCAGATGTCCTCCCCATACCCCCAACTACCAGGGACAAGTGTGCACTTTGAAGGGCAGTGGCTACATGCACACATACAAACACACAGGCATGCACTGAGGGGGCCGGTATGGTCCCCAGGAGGAGGGTTTTCTTTTTTTTTTTTCTTTTTTCTTTTTTTTGGTTTTTGGGCCACCCTGGCGGTGCTCAGGGGTTACTCCTGGCTGTCTGCTCAGAAATAGCTCCTGGCAGGCACGGGGGACCATATGGGACACCAGGATTTGAACCAACCACCTTTGGTCCTGGATCGGCTGCTTGCAAGGCAAACACCACTGTGCTATCTCTCCGGGCCCAGGAGGAGGATTTTCTATCTAGTGAAGGTGGTGTAGAGAAGTTTCTGAGGGGGGGATATTTGGGGTCCACTCACTGGAATGCTGATGAGAGGAAGGGAGCCAGGGAGCTCCCATGAGAGGTTGGTGGCCACGGAGGACATGTTGGAGATATGGAAAGGACAGCTAGAGGATGCCGGTAAGAAGAACTGCAGAAAGAGATGAGGGATGAAGGGAGTGCCAACCCCCACCCCAACTAAGGCCCCACCATGAGTGATCAAGGCAAAGTTCCCTTATGCAGGGACTAAATTCCAGTCAGTGAGGGAGCCTCAGCACTGAGGGCAGTGTCAGAGCTGGCGGAAGTGGAAGCATTAAGCTTCCACAGATTTGTGGGAGGATTTCTTTTGGGGTAGTCTCCCAGTGCTCAGAGCTCCACTGGTGATTATCACCCAACCTGGCTATTCAATACTAGGGCCCTCAGATGCCATGCTGCTTGGACTCTGCAATCTTGGGGAGACCTGGACCACCCCAGCAGTGTGGGGTTCTTCAAAGCTAAGCCTAAAGATACTTGGGGACCATGTGGTACCAGGGATTGGACCTGGATAGTGCACGAAAGGTAGGCACTGGTTATTGTTCTGTCTTCCTGGTCTCTGCAGTAATTTTTCAGTCACACAGCCACCCTGGGCCTTCCCTCTTATCACTGGGCTGCGGGATGGGATTGCAAAAGTGCAGAATTCAAGGGCTGGTTCTGATTCTGAAAACACCATTTGAGATTCAGCTACAAAAGTCATCACAAGGGAGCTCAGTAGTAAAGCTCTAATCTCTCTCTCTCTCTCTCTCTCTCTCTCTCTCTCTCTCTCTCTCTCTTTTAAAGCTTTAATCTCATGGTAAGGAGGAAGGATGTCCCCAGCGTGCATGTAACAACAGTGTTGGTGCCTGGCTGACTGGCAGCAAGACATCATCACAGTTCTTTCAGGCTTACCCACATCTCCACCCCAACCTTGCCTTAATCTACTATCTTTGCAAAACAAGAGCTTCCCTCGGAGCCCTGATAGAGTGTCTGGCCCTCTCTTCTGTTCTCACCAGGCTGGTGGTGGCCATAGTGAAGACCAGGAGGATGGTGGCCGTGCCAAGGGCGACTCGCAGTCCTGGTCGGGTGGCCACTAGGCTAGAGAGTGTGGGCAGCCAGTGCAGCATCTTGGGACCTTTCAAGACACACCTCTGTGGAGGTAAGGCAGCATCTCAGCCAGTGGGCAGTGGTGCCCAGTGTAGCTCTGCCATGCTCAGGGCCCAGCCTGCTCCACTGCCCTCGACCCATCTCACCGTCAAGTGCTCTGAGAAGCAGACAAAGAGCAGGAGGAGGAAGAGGAGGAAAGTGATGCTGTAGGTGATGGCCAGAGCTGGGGGCCTATAGGAGACAAGAACAAAGTTGAGAGGGACCAAGAAGGGCTTGTGGTATGGCCTCGCCTACACCTAATAGGAGGCAACGGGGAGATGTGGCCCTATGAAGGTGAATGAGCAACCGATGAGACTAGGTAGAAATGAAATGTGGGGCAATGGTGCTGAGGGAATGCGTTGGGACCAGGAGGGGCTGTGGGGAGGCAGACCAACATTAGAGGGGCATCAGGGCGACAAAGTGTCCAGGCTGGCCAGAGACAGGTCCTTCTTGGCTGGACTTTGAGCCAGCCAAGAGACTGGACATTTTTATAGGGAGACAGTCCCCCTGAGAACATTGTGCAAGGAGACAGGCCTGAGGAGATATGGGGGAAGCAGATGCAAGCCTGCCAGTAAGATGTGTGCTGTGATGGTCCCTGGTTGCCCAGAACATATGTTTCTTCAGGGGTCAGGGCTGGAGGTGACAGGAAAGGGAAAAAACAGGGGAAGAGTGCTTCTGTTGGGGTCTAGCCTATGGAAGAGCTAGCGTGAGAGCCTCGGGGTCTCCTTAGCTGGGGTCTCACCTGTTAGTCACCAGCATCTGGATGACAAAGTTGGAGAGAAAGACCAGGAAGGTGCAGGCTGCATAGTACTTGAAGGCAGGGAGTGCAGAGAGCCGGTACTGGAGAAGCGATACAATGCTGGGGTTGGAGGCCCACTGCTGGTCTGCTCCTCACCTTGAAAGGGTTCATCTTAGCTCCCCACCACCCTCCATTATATGGTAGAAGTCACTAGCAGCCCCCCAAGAGTCATCTAGTCTCTTCCCTTGCCTACCAACCCAGTCTACAGCGCACACACAGTCCTTGAGAGAAGCTGGATCACAAATACAGTGGTTTAGGATATGCCAGTTTTTTTTTTTTGGGGGGTCACACCCGGCACCACTCAGGGGTTACTCCTGGCTTTACCCTCAGAAATTGCTCCTGGCGGGCTCGAGGGACCATATGGGATGCCGGGATTTGAACCACCGAGCTTCTGCATGCAAGGCAAATGCTTTACCTCCATGCTATCTCTCCGGCCCCATGATCTGCCCTTTTCTGAGAGCCAGAGAACGGAAGTTAGGGCATTCTCTGGTATCTCCCAGCCTACCTCTTTTTCCATCTTCTTTTCTCGAAAGTACAGCGTCAGTGGGTTGAAGTCCTTCGACTGCTTCCATTGTCTGGGAAAAGGGCAGTGAGCCCAAGTGAGGGGGAGAGGGCAGAGGGTGTGGTCAGATAAGTCTTTCCTGATGAAGATGTAAAGCCCATATTTGGTCACAGATGCCCCCTATCTGCCAGTCCCGCCCCAGTCTCCATACTTCTGAGAGTTGAGCTGTTCGATGACCTGGAAGAACTTGGCATCTCCTGTGTCCAGTTCATCATCGAGTCCCCGGGGGGTACGGCTCCTGCACAGAAAGTGCCTGGCTGTCACCACACACCCCTCACAAGCACATGGACAAAGCAGGAGATACCTATTTCACCCCAGGGCATAGTGGGCATCTTGCAGACAGCCCTCAAGGCAAAGCTGCCCAGAACTCCTTACCGGTCCAAGCTCCAGTGGGTGTTGATGGAAGACAGAGTTTTCTCCTGCAAGGAGAGCACAGGGAAGGGAGATGGGGGGATAAGGCCTTGCCTAACTGCCTACAGACTTGTTTTTGTTTTGGGGTTACACCCAGTGGTATTCAAGAGTAACTCCTGGCTCTGCATTCAAGAATTACTCCTGGCCATGGTTGCAGAACCTTATGGTATGCTAAGGATTGAACCTGGATTAACTGCATGCAAGGTAAGCACCCTATCCACTGTGCTATTGTCTGGCTCCTGCCCACAAGCTTGGCCTTGGCTTTGACCTTCATGTTTCCTCTGTTTCTAGTGCTTTTCTCTCAGCTTAATCACAGTGACCTTAAGGAGGTGTCACTTCAACTCCTTGTAGCTTCCTCATTACCCTACACATGTCCTCCTCCTCAATCCTGTCACTCCATGGCTCTGGGTGCTGAATCCCTGGAGATGGAACAAATGCCAGAGCAGGAAGGACTGATACTCTCCTAGGAAACCAATGATCCTGATGAGTTTAAATTAAAGAGACAAGGGTCAGAGAGACAACAGGCTGGTAAGTAGCATTCTCTGTTTGTGGTTAACTCATTTTTGATCCTTGGTACTCCATAGGGTCTTCTGAGCCCCACTAGAAGCAATTCCTAAGCATAGAGCAAGTAAGCTCTGAGTACTTCCATACCAAAAAAAAAAAGTGGAAGTGATAAGGTCCTTTATTTTGACTGCTCTGACTGACCTGGGGTGAGAGGTAGACTGAGGTGGGGCAGGAAGCAAACCATGGTGAGCAATGCAAAAGAGGAAGAGAAACCCATTGGCTACAGCAATTTTCTTCTGCAGAAAGGGTGCTGTGCTGGTACAGAGGTTGGGGAAGGGGCAGGGGCTTAGGCTGAGCTGGAGCAGAAGGGGATCATGGAGAACTTCTGCTTCTTGGCTCATATGAAAGCAGCAGATCACAGGGGCCACAAGCATCCCCTTGACCACAGCACTGTGCATGAGCATAGGGGTGGAGGAGAGAAGGAAGACAGAGGATTTGGAGCATTCATGGAAAAGCAATGTCAGTGCCAAGCATTAATGACTTTCTCACAGATGCCAGGAAATTCCTGCCAAGCTGGCACTGGTCCACCAACCAGCAATCTAAAACCACTGATGTAGGTGGCTAGAGTAATGGCACAGTGTTTACCTTGCATGCAGCCAACCCGGGTTCAATCCCTGGCATCTCATATGATCCCCGGAGCATTCTAGGAGTGACTTTTTAATGCAGAGCCAGGAGTAACTTCTGAGTACTATCAGGTGTGGCCCCAACTCCCCAAAACCCAAACAAACAAATAATAACAATAACAACAACAAAACCACCACTGCTCTAGATATAAGCACATCTATATACCTATGCTTGATTTTTTGCTCCTCCCTACAATAACCAACCTGTCCCTGATTCTTATAGGTTATTGGAAAGCAAGAAAACTCATTCATCTCTATTTTCTCAAGAACCAATTCAATGCCTGTCACACGATAGATACTCAAAATCATGGAAAGAGGGAAGGAAGGGAGGAAGGAAAGAAGGAAAGAAGGGAGGAAATAAGGAAGTAAGGAGGAAGGGCAGAAGGAGGAGGGGAAGAAGGAAGAAAGTAAGGAAGAGAGAAGAAGGATAAGAAAATGGAATAAAAGAAAGAAGGAAGTGAGGGAGGGAGGAAGGGAGGAAGAAATAGAGGTAGGGAGGATGAAAGGAAGGATAGAGAAAGGAAGGAAGATAGAAAAAAAGAAATGAAAAAAGGGTGAAAGGAAGAATGAATGGAAAGAAGTAAGGAGCCAGGAGCCAGAGCAGTGGCACAAGTGGTAGGGCATTTGCCTTGCACGTGCTAACCTAGGATGGATCACGGTTCGATCCCCTGGTGTCCCATATGGTCCCCCAAGCCAGGAACAATTTCTGAGTGCATAGCCAGGAATAACCCCTGAGTGTCACTGGGGTATGGCCCCCCCAAAAAAAGGGAAAAAGAAGGAAGGAGAGAAGAAAAAGAGATAGAAACCAGCACAAATACTGCCCTGGATCTTCAAAGTTCTGTAATCTTTATGAGTAGGTTAATTACGATTCTTGCCATTTTTAACATCTGACTGCATTCCTAGAACTTAGGGGATAAGAGGTGAGTTTCTGGATTGGGGAGGTCCAGCCTCAAGAACTGTCCATGAACATGGGGCTCTGACATCTCCACCCAGACACATTTAGCCTGCATACCCACAGTGAGGATCCAGTGAGGTCTGGCACAGCATGGGGAGCATTCCCATCATGAAGGTTGCACCCAATGAAAATCTCTGGGCTTTTCAGTAACCCCCACTGGCTACACCCAAGTTCCCATTGATGTTCCAACATGCAACTGGTCTCTGAGTTTTCAAGAGCTTTTCTTCCTCTCCCTCCTGCGACCTGGCCCTTCAGATCTTTCCCCACCCCATTATGAGGCTCAAAAGAAGTACTCCTCTGGGGAACTGGAGAGATAGCATGGAGGTAAGGCATTTGCCTTGCATGCAGAAGGATGGAGGTTCGAATCCTGGCATCCCATATGGTCCCATGAGCCTGCCGGGGGCGATTTCTGAGCATAGAGCCAGGAGTAGCTCCTGGGCACTGCCGGGTGTGACCCAAAAACCAAAAACCAAAAAAAAAAAAAGTACTTCTCTGAACCATTTCTGCCAATAGCCTCCAAATTTCCCATGTTCCCAATTTCTGTTTTTCTTTCCTGTTTTGTTTTCTGCAATTTCTATTGTCTTGCTGGGGAGAAAGGAGAGGATGGAACACAGAAGGATAGGTGAGGAGTTATTTCAAAATTCCCATTAGTTTCTAGAAAGCTCTGCAGAAAAAGGGCTGTGGAAGCTCTTGTGAAAATCAGGTACAAAGGAAACTAAACTGAGGAACTTAATCTTGGGGCATCTCAGTCTTCAGGATATATCCTGGGGACCTGCTGAGGGGGATCTGACTATTGGTCATCAATTAGCATCCTCAGAATCAGTCTACGAGGGAGACCCAGGTTCCCCCAGAAGCTGGTGGATACTTTACCCAAAGGTCCTATGCATAGAATCAGCCAGTAACTGATTCTTCTTGAGTGTCCACTTTACCAGTATTTTTTTGCTTGTTTGTTTTTGGGGCCACACTTGGCAATGCTAGGTTACTCCTGGCTCTGCCTGCAGGAATTGATCCTGGCATTGCTCAGAAGACCATGTGGAATTGAACCATGGTTGGCTGTGTGCAAAGCAAGCTCTACCCCTAGACCAGTGGTTTTTAATATTTTCCACCTGTGGACTAGCTCCTGCCTGCACACTGGCCTAAATTTCAGTAATTTCAGTCCACTGCAGGGTTTGAATGCTGCCCTGGAAAGAGGGTAGGTCTACCCTTTCCTCTATCTTGCCTACTCATGCACTCTGTCTGTCTCTCTCTTTTTTTTATTTTTTGGTTTTTGGGTCACACCCAGCAGTGCTCAGGGGTTACCCTGGCTCTACACTCAGAAATTGCTCCTGGCAGGCTCGGGGGATCATATGGGATGCTGGGATTTGAACTACTGTCCTTCTGCATGCAAGGCACATGCCTTACCTCGATGCTATCTCTTTGGCCCCTGTCTGTCTGTCTGTCTGTCTCTCTCTCACACACAAATACACACACACTGGCTTTCTCTCTTTCACATATACACGTTCACACACATTTGTCACATTTGATTTCACATACACACTGGTTTTGACACACATTCACTCACACGCTCACATCTGCTCATACACACACAGACACACACACATATACATTCACTCTGCCTACTTCTGGAGATGTCCCTCTCAAGGCCATCTGAGCATTTCATTGTCACTTCATTCTCTCCTGTGCTGGATACAGGACACCAGGTTTGTGTGCCACAGTCTGAGTGGGAAGTTAAACACAATCCCCAGCTGAAAATGGGTGTGCGTCCCTTGCAGAGTCAAGCAGAAGTGTGCTTTGTGCCACTGGGGTCCCTGAGGAGCTTTTGAGCAGAGTAGGGAGCTACAAGTCGGGAAAAATAAATTCTCTCCCAAGTCGGCTCAGAGGGTGGTGGTCTCTGCCTCTTTATGGGACCCACAGTGGAAGAGTACCTACCGGGATTGGGGTAGAAGTGTCCACAGGGCTCTCCATGTGGTTCAGGTCAGCGAAAGGCTTGGCTGCGCCCCAGGACTCCAGGTAGCGGGTCATCAGGAGGGAGGGGCGCATATTTGGGCCCTCCAGAGAGGACAACAAGCCGGTGCCTTTTTCATCTTCCTCAGCCTGGGGCAGAGCTGAGAGTCATGATCACAGACCCTCCCCTTCTCACATTCTTTAGGGACCCCTATCTCTTCTGCCTCCCCCAATGCATGCATTGAGATCTAGGAATTCAGTCTTTGAAGTAGAAAAGGTCAGGATTGTTTTGTTGTCCAGAGAGGAGTGCTCTGGGCAAGTCAGCCCAGGGTTGGGGCAGAGTTGGGGCAGATCCTGGCTCAGCTCTTACCCGGGGATCGATGACCAGGTAGGTAGGCTCTCCCAGTTCCCGGAGGTAAGGGTCCCGGTGTTCCATGTTTGCAGCCTCCACACTGTAAGCCCCTGCGAGCAGGGCCAGTGTTGCCCCTGTGATATGGACTCTCCTGGAGAGAGGACTTTGGGATTAGGAAGATGGATCCTCAAGGACTGTGTCTGAGACCTGACTGCTCTGGTTGTCTCCCAGTTTCTCTCTTTGCACCCCAGTGTCTTCCTGAGCTATTGCAGCATTTTGATGGGGGTTGGTGGCACTTGGCAGTGTTTAGGGCTTGGGTGTTGCTCCTGGTGGTACTCAAGGACTGAACCTAAGGGCAGGGCTCCCACATACATGACCTGTGCTCCAGCTCTTTGAGCTATCCTGTGCCCTGCAGTTGTACTCAATTTTCTAAGAAACAAGACAGGGATAGCAGCATGTAGAAGGTCCAGACAAGTTCTTGCTGTTGCTTTCAGGAGCTCCAGCACTTACCCTGGCACTCCACCTGCCTCCATGTGGTTGGCCAGTGTGACATCATGGGACCACACATCATACTGCCACTTCTGCAGCCCTATGACTCCACAGAGCACGCTGCCAGAGTGCACACCCACACGCATGTTGATATCCACACCAGTGGCTGCCCGCAGCTTCCTGAACAGGGAATGTGGGTAGCAGTTAGAGTGACACCTGCCCTACTTCAACCCACCTCTTCCTCTCTTAGGAGTTTCCACCACACCAAAGGCCTGTCCCCTGTAGCCATCACTGGCTGTGCCTTGGGTCTGTCTGCCCAAGCTGACCTGATGGCCCTGCACATGTCCAACCCCATGCGAACGCAGTTGATGGCGTGATCTGGCAGTGAGTGGGGTAGGCCTGATACGCAGTAGTAACAGTCTCCCAGGATCTTAATCCTCATGCATTCGTGCTCCTGAGGTAGGGAGGAAGGAGACAGCTGGGGAGAGTGGCTGCAAATGTGAATGCTAATGATTGTCTGATGCAGGACTTGGGGAGATCAGGTCCAGGACCTGACTGAGGGCTGGCTGGGAGAGCACGCCTGGAACCTGTAGGGTGTGTGGCTCACCCCAGCCAGACTTGACCCTATGAAAGAACCTTCAGAAGTAAGGCATTTGCCTTGCATGCAGAAGGATGGTGGTTCAAATCTTGGCAGCCCTTATGGTCCCCTAAGCCTGCCAGGAGCGATTTTTGAGCGTAGAGCTAGGAGAAATCCCTGAGCACTGCCGGGTGTGACCCAAAAACCAAAAACCCAAAACCAAAAAAAAAAAAAAGAACTAAGAGGTTTTGTTGGTGCATGTGGGCTGAGACTCAAGATTTGGTTGTGCAGTGTTGTGCAGAGTTCCTCAGCTCAGATCCTGTAATAGTGCCGAGATGCCTATGCCAGGGCTGTGTGTTCTTGGGAGACTGGAGGGGCCAGTGGGGGTGTGGGAAGGTCCCTCAAGATCAGGGGATACCTGTGGGGATGTAGAGAGGTCCTTCCAGTTCTGGGTGTTTGTGGAGAGGTCCCTCCAGTATTGAAACATGGCATGAGCAACTGTAACCCCTGGGGAGGTCTGAAAAGTGTCCCCTAAATCACCAGTTTCACTTGGGAGTCCTCTAATCTCTGGGCCCTACTTGGCTCTGAGGAGGCTGCTTGGGACCCAGGAAAAGAGTCTGGAGAGGAGGATTGGAAGAAGGGAAGCCTCTCCCACCTTGGCGATCTGGTCAAACTTGCCGAAGAGCTCGTTGAGCATGAGAACCAACTCCTTGGGTGAGCATTCACTGGCCAGCCTCGTGAAGCCCACGATGTCCGCATACAGCACACTAGGCAGGGTGAGGAGTCAGCAAATGCAGGCCATCTGCCGCCTCTATTCCTCTCAACCACCCTCCCCCTACCTCCTAATTTTCTCTCGCCATTCTCCCCATCCCCATCTCATCCCTTTCCTCCTGCCACCTTCACCCCTACCTCACTCCCTGGTGCCTCTTAACATAGAGACTATGAAAGTTGTTGGTACTCTCTGGCCTCGAGCCCTGTCCAGCCTGCAGCCGGGCCATGATCTCTGCCTTCATCTCACGGGCCAGGTAGGCAGGAAGGATTGACAAGAGGAGGTGTTCCTGGGGAAGGTACAATGAGAACCAATCCTCTTACTCCCCCAAACCAGAACTGCCAACTCTTGGGATCACCTAGTAGCCCACACACTCTCTCAGACCCACTGAGTATTCCCTGGTCTTCCACACAGCTGGGCTCAGCACCCCTTCCTATTCTGAGCCTCAGTAGGGACAGAATCTGCTGTCTCAAAGCTGGATTGAGAGTCCTCGGTATAGTGTTAGGATGGTCTAAATGCATTCACAACTCCCTTAAAGCCTGAACTATCGAAAGTGGGCAAATGCCACTGTTCACAGGAGTGGAAAGAGGAGCTCAGAGGACAGAGGAATCCAGGGGTGGGTGGCTGAAGTCATTCACCGACTAAGAATCTCTTCGCGGGGCCGGCAAGGTGGCGCTAGAAATAAGGTGTCTGCCTTGCAAGTGCTAGCCAAGGAAGGACCGGGGTTGGATCCCCTGGCGTCCCATATGGTCCCCCCAAGCCAGGGGCGATTTCTGAGCGCTTAGCCAGGAGTAACCCCTGAGCATCAAACGGGTGTGGCCCGAAGAACCAAAAACCAAAAACCAAAAACCAAAAAACAACTCCTCTCTGGGTTTGTAGCCAGCATCAGGCCATACCCACCTGGTGCTTCTTCTCTGTGTCCAGCCGACGGCGAGAGTGCAGCGAGGTCAGCGCCTCCCGGAAGGTGGCACGCAGCGCGCGCTCCATCAGCGCCTTATGATATGCCCCCACCACGTTCCCGCACAGGAACAGTACTGCATTTGCAGCCAGCTGCGGGAGAGGGACAACCTCAGAGGGGCTTGGTACAGCTGGGTGCTGGGCGACTGGGCGAAGGGGTGGCTATGGGTGGGGGAGCCGAGCTCCCTGAGTGCTGGGAGAAACTGTAGCAGAAGAGCTATAGTTACACACACGGTGATATTTCTAAGCTGCAGTTAGACAACGTGGTGCTTCCCTAAGGGCAACCCCCTCCCAGACTCTTAAGAGCACAGCTCTAGGCTCTCAGCTCCTTTACCAACAGGAGTTTTCTTCCCTTCTTCCCTCCATTCCTCTCTTTTGCCTCTTACTCTGCTCTTCCCCAATTTAGTGGTGGGCAACCTTTTTTTTCAACTAAGCCAAATCTCGCCAAAACCACGATTGAAATTTATTTTGAGAGCCACACAGGGCGCGCACTGACAGAGGCTAGGAGCAGAGTCCTGACTCCTGGAGCAGCCACTTGGCACACAGAAGAGCTCAAGAGCCGCAGCTTGCCGATCACTGCCCTACCGCCCCCCCCCCACCCCGATTTCTTTCCTTCCTTTCTTTGCGGTGCTGGTGCTGGGGATTAAACCTAGAGCTTTGCACATGCAGTGCTCTATCCCTGAGTGACTGAGTGACATCCTGGCCAGGTAAAATCTCTTCCCCCACCCCTGGTGCTGGGGACTAAACTCAGGACATCACACATGCAGGGCCAGCTCTAAGGTTGAGTCATAACTCCAGCCTCTTAGCCTTTTCTACGTTTCCTTCTTCTAAAATCCCACAGCTCACCCCCCACCACAGCACAAAACTCCTTAAGCTCCAACTTTTGCATTCTTCATGAAGCTTCCGTCATTCCGGTGAACATTGTGCTGAGATGGTACACGCTGTACCCGCTGTACAAGGCAGGTCTGTTCTGTCTGTGCCCGTGCCATGCCATAGTCACAGCTCAGCAAACATCTGGTGAACACCTAAGGAAAGCAACAAGTGCAGTGGAGCCTGTTCTGGTGCAGCCTGACCTATGTTTGTGCTCACCTGTGGCAGTAGCGCAGGCTGAGAGTCAGGTTGAAGCCCAAGGTAGAGACCGAGGACCAGCAGGTGTGAGAGTGATGAGGTGAGGCCTGCAGCAATTGCATCCCCCATGCCCAAGGGCAGCATAGAGTACACAGTGAAGATGATGAAGAGGAAGAAGGACACCTAGGAGAAAGGGGGCGTTGCTCATTACCATGATTCCAGTTTCAGGCCCAGACGGCTCCCTCCCCACTACTCTTCCTTACATCTCTCACCTGGTTCCAGGCGCTTACCACTCCCCCAGTGAACAAGAAACTGTGGCCAAGTGCCAGCAGTGAAACCCACACGAAGCCAGAGAGGGGCCGTGTCCAGCGCTGTAGCCTCTGCTCCCGGGAAGCCAGACCCAGAAGCAGGGAGAAGCCGCCCAGAGCACACAGCACGGTGGTCAGGAAGCCTGGGTCTGAGGTCAGATCCTGTGCAGAGATGGTAGAGACAATTTTGGAAGCTGGGATCCTTCATAAGAGGAATCTGAAGCCCCTCCAACCATATCTAAATAGTCACAAACTCAAGTATTATAAGGAGGCAAACACCTCTGCTTGATATTCAAATGAGATTTCCTTATCTTCATCCTGCTTCTGTCTATAGAGCTTGCAGTCTTTTTTTTTGGGGGGGGGAGGGGTCACGCCCGGCCGGCTGCACTCAGAGATTACTCCTGGCTCTATCAATGCTCAGAAATCACTCCTGGCAGGCTCAGGGGACCATATGAGATGCCGGGATTCGAGCCACCGACCTTCTGCATGAAAGGCAAACGCCTTACCTCCATGCTATCTCTTTGGCCCCAGAGCTTGCAGTCTTAAACAGTTGAAACTCTTTCTTTTACACTTGCATGCTACAGGGCTCTAGATACTGAACCTATCTACTTGGTACACCTGGTGGCAATCCCATAGTCACCCTATGTAAATCCTTTTGTGAATCTTTCCATAGTCAGCCTATGTAAATCTGTATGTGAAGTCCTAGCTTTCTTGTCTATCACACACAAGTCAAAGCACTAGTTTGGCATCCTAAAGCTACCAGAAAATCCTCGCTTGAAAAAGCATTAAGGAATGTGCCTCTCAACTGCCAGAGAAGCTGATAATGCTCCTTCCCCAGCAGCCTTGTGAGCACTGACTGTATGTAGTTGCCTGAGGAGTGTCCACAGCCTTATGCTCTTGTAGAGACTTAGAGATAGCTCTTTGTGGTAGACATGGATATTCATATCTGCTCCCCAGGCTGTCTCTAGTCTTAAGCTCCAAACAGGTATGTGGGGAGCTTTTGGAAAGTCCCAGTAGTTACACAGACAGGTCAGTGGTTCGTGTGCCCCAGCCTGCAGAACAAGAGCATATAGTGAGCCCTAAGTGCACATGAATGCATCCTGGTTCCCAAGCCTCCTGAAGATGCACATTACCAAAAACGGATTTTACCAAGTTTAATGAGAATGAATTTTGTTCGCTTGTTTTTATTTTTTATTTCTTTAGACCACTTGTTACTGTACTCAGGATTACTCCTGACTCTGTACTCAGGTATCACTTTTGGACAGGCCTCCGGGCAGTATATAAGATGCTGGAGATAGAACCCAGCTTGGCCTTGTGCAAGGCAAGTGCCTTACTTGCTGTGCAGTCACTCTGGCTCCAGGATGAACTAGTTTTTTATTGTTTGTTTGTTTGGGTTAATTTTATTTTTTGTGGTCACACCCACAGATGCTCAGGGCAACTCCCTGCTTTAAACTTCAGTGGCTACGAGCAGTGCTCAGGAAACAGTGCAGAGATATGGGAGATGTAGCCCATGCTGTGTTACAGCCCTCTAACTTAAATTATCGTCACAGCCATGAAATAGATGAATTTGAGGAATTGTAGCTGTGAAGCGGCTATGGGGTCCAATAAATACATCCCCCATCATGGTCCTTCTGGACAAATATGGGCCCTGAACTCCTTTTTGTTCGTTTGCTTTTTTTATTTTGGGGCCACACCCAGAGATGCTCAGGGATAAATCCTGGCTCTGTACTCAGGAATTACTCCTGGTGGCCTCGGGTATCATAGGGGATGCTGGGGATTGAACCCTGATTGGTTGGAAGGCAAGACAAGCTTCCTACCTGCCATACTATCGCTTCAGCCCAGGACCCTAAACTCTGGGAAGCTTCAGAGCTTCTCCTTGATCCTAATCACCAACAAACCCTACTTTTTATTTAAAGGAGAGAAAGTGAATGGAAAGAACCTGTGTCCATAACTGGCCAATTGGCTCAGCAAAGATTTCTTGTCCAGGAAGAGGTGGACAGCAGAAGGCAGCAGGGGGCGCCCTACATCTAGCCGCCTGGAGCTCAGCACCCGGCTCTGGGTTTAGGTATCCTTTGCTGTCCCGCCCTTTGTCCTCAAATCTTCCTAAGCTTTGACTTGGACCAGCAATAACTGGGGTCTATTTAGCGATTCTCTCACCTTGTTTCGTAGGAGGGAAGTGAAAATTGGAACCGTTTGTTTTCAGAATGAACTTGCAGACACCTCTCTACCCAAAGAAACTGAAAATGGGTTTATTTGGGGATTAGATAGAAGGGGGTGGGGTGGGAAGGGAAGGTCGCTATCTAGGAATATTGAGTTTAAGAAACCCAGAAACCGCTTGCATCAAGACACAACGTAGCCCACCCACCACCCACCCATGGAAAGGCGGTAAATCCGCTGCTGGGCTTTATTCTAGAGCCAGCTGACCACTGGACAGAAAGTCGGGAGACTCTCCTGGAGGGCAGCTGGCAGCATCCAGGGCTCAGCTCATGGCCCTTGTGAATCCAGGGGTGGTGAGGTGGGAGGTGGCAGACTGCCCGGGCTAGGTCCCCCTTCTCTGTGCCCGCCGGGGAAGACCCGAGGGTGGGTCTGCAGAGAAAACTGGCACCTGGGAAGCCTCACCAGCTGGCGCACAGAGATTCCGAGCAGCAGCCACCCTCCGCCCCTGCTCCGCGAGGGCCCCTGCTCACCCTGCCGCTGGCCCAGGCGACCGCCAGGAGGGCCAGCAGAGCGCCCAGCACGATGAGCAGCAGCAGCAGCAGCAGCGGGTACTGCTGGCTCAGGCTGTAGTAGGTCTCGTAGAACAGGTCCTCGCTAGGGGGTGGCCGGGACCCGAACAGGCGCGCCATACTCGCTCCGTTTTCTCCCCGGGCCGGGCCGGCTCTCCCGCGGGGCGCAGCGCAGCGCCGGGTCTTGGGCCCCGGGCTGGGCAGGGTGGGGTGAAGGCCAGTTACTTACGGTTGGTCTGGGGTCCCAACACCACCGTCCCCATTTCCTTCTGAACTTTCCTTTCCCCCACCTTCGGTGCCCCAACCCACTCCCAGGTCGAGTTTAGGGGGACCTGCTTAATTGTGCATTCCGTTACCTGCAAACCCAGTCTAGCAGAAGTCTCTTCTCCAGGGGGTCGTGACTTGCGGGGAAACCATGCAACCCCGCAGGGGTCCCCCTTTCCCCGGAACTCACAGCCCTCGTTGCTGCCGCAGCTGGAGGGAGCCCAGAGGCTCTGCGGGGATCCCGCTGTCCGCCCGTCCAGCCAGTGGCTCCTTGCCCAGTGCGACAGGCGCTTTCCTCCCGCGCCCTCCACCCGCCCCCCACTTCCCCGACGGGACAGCCCGGCCCCTTCCCGTGCCGCTGGCTCCCGGGGCCTCCGCCCCTGTCCGCCCCCCACACCCTAGCCTGTCCCCTGGGTCACCACCGGCTTAGGATCCGGAATGCGCAGCCCAGGAGAGTCGCTGGAGTTGGAGTGAGCCGAGGAGTGTCTGGGGTTCGAATGAGGGTGAGATGCTAGGACTCGGGTGAATGGGGCCGGGCAGGAGGGAACTGGCCAGAATGTGGTGGAGGGCACCTTGTGGGTGTTTGAGCTCGGTTAGGATTCGGGGTTAAGAGGAAGCGAACTTCCCTGCTCTCTCTCCTGAGTGGCACATCCAATGGTCAGCTATGTCTAGCGTGGAGGCACTTGATGCTTTGTGGAGCCTGTCTTTTTCCTCTCCTGGACACCACCTAGAGATCAAAGAGTCCACAGCTTGGAAGCTTTGGGGGTATGCGTATGTGATGGAGGAAAAGGACTGTGGTGGGGAGCTGACCGATGTGAACTCGAGGGCCTGTGTGATGGCTGAGGGTCTGAAAGTTCCCGTGAATTCCCTCCCCATAGCATTGCAGAACAGCCAAGTCTAAAAGAAAAAGGCAGCAGTGGAACTCAGCCTCTCCTGCAGCCAGTGGACTTAGTGTGGAATCAACCCCCCCAAACCCCCCTGCCCGCTCTAGAGGAAATGCTCCACCCGGAGATTAGAGTGACCAGAGCCTGGTGGCTGAGGTTCCTTCCGGCCTCAGGCTGGGCTCTGACCCCGTGTGCCAGGCCATTGTGGCTCCTCAGTCCTCAATGCTCAACTTCCTGCCTTCATGAGACTACAGAGCCCCGTCCCTCCCTGGCAGTGAGTTCCCCAGTCCCCTCTCCCAGTTGGTTTAGACTCCAGAATCTGTTAAGATTCTCTCTGTTTATTGAGTTCTGGAGGTACAAGATCTTTTTTGCACACTCCTTGGAGAGTTCTTCATATTAGCAGTTTCTCTAGGAACTTCTTTAGAAACTACTGGTGAGGGGTTTGGCACCGATTAGTTCCAATTGAAGACCCAGGGCGCTGAACCCTGCATAATCTGAGAGTGTTGTTGTTTCCGATCTGCACCCCTTGGCAGCCTCGTATAATAAGAGATCCTGGAAGAGAAATGGTGGTGGATGGGTTAAGTCATCAGAAAGTTGGGACAAACAGCAGGACAGAGTGACAGTATCCTGGGTTCACTCTGGGAAATGTATATCTGGTCTGTGGGACCCAGTGATTGGGTCCACCTGGGCCTTCAGTCTTCTCATTTGGGCTGCCCCGTCAGAACCAGGGTTGAGATTTAGGAGGAGTGGTCATTAATATCCATGACTCCAATATTCAGGTCTTTCCATAGGATGACCACTGGATCAATAGAGCAGCTAGAGAATTGAAGAGCTTATAGAGCTGGAGCTGGGGAAGTCCCAGAGGCCAAATCTGGGCTTTGTGGTAACCTCAGTGAGGTTCAGTTCTGTGGGTGTTTTCTTATTCATCAAACAGAAAAGGAGTAGATGACATCTTACTCTTCCTCTCCCCTCTCCCCAAGGTAACAGATCTAGATATGGTCTTGAGAATAGCAGGTTTAGAAAGAAGGGAGGGGGACAGAATACCTGTTGTTGACACTGGTGGCCAGAAAAGTGAAGGACTGCTTTGTCTCCCAGCATTCTGCAAACAACACACAGCTCTCAGCTCCTGGTCCTCAGCATGTTCCCCACAGCCCACTTCCTCACTTGTAAGGGAACAGGAATCACATATGTCCTAATGTGCCCTAGTCCTCTCACAATCTCACCTGATTCTCCGAGGATCCAAATCTTGGGTCCCCAGTTAAGTTGGGCCTGGGATTTTGGGGAGGTCGGGCCGATGTATTGGAAGCTGTTTCTGTCGGATGGACATGCTGAGTTGGTTTCCTCTGTGCCTCCCTCCTCTCAGCAAGGTTCATACACCTTCCAGGTACAGAGGTGGCCGATTCTGTCAAATTCAGGGTGCTCATGGGCTCAGAGAGCACGCAAGAACTACTTGCTGTGGTTCCTCCAATGCAATCTGGTTCTGTCCTTCCCAAGCTTGACTCAAGGGCAGACAATGCCTCATTGCTGCCTCTGTGCTCATCCAAGTACTTCTTCACCTGCAAGGATGGGGATGTGGGTAGGGAGATCAAAATTAAGCTCATCTAAAGTGCTTGAGGTATGGGATCGGTTGTCTAAGAACTCGGTGGGGGATGTGAGATGATGAGAGAGGGGATAAAGATCAAGGTATAAAGATGAAAGGTGTGTGGGGGCCTGGTAAGGGTGCCCCTCTGCTCATCTGCGGGGGCTGAATAGGTAGGGGGTTGACACTCACCCTGGAGACTTCAGTATCTATATCCATCTTTGTTGCTTTCACCAGTTTAAAGGCAGCTTCGATTTTGGAGCTGCATTCTGGAGAAAAGCAATGTGGCAGGTGAACAGAACTTACCCAGACAGATAGACCAGGATAGGCTACCGATGAACTGCCAGCTTACCACGAAAGGAGGGTCTATCCTGGGGCGTGAAACTCCAGCAATCTTTCATTAAAATTGTCAGTTCTTCCAAGCCTGGCCTCTCGGAGCTGGGCTGGGGCAGCTCTGTCAGGGGGGGCTGGTTGTGTCTCATGCAGATTGCTCCCTGCATCAGCGAAGTATGTGACACTGCTAGGGTGGGATGGGCAGGGGAAGAGGTGGCCTTAGGATATCTGCTTCATCAAGTGGAGGGGCAGGAGCTGGAGTGCAAGGGGCAGTGAGAAATCTGAGCAGGGAAGCAGGCAGAGGAGGGCATGGGGGCTGGGGTCAGAGGATAGTGGGGTGAAAGAGGCCCTGCCTAAAATCTTACTCTCAACTTCTCTTCCAGCGAGCACAGACCACATTAGGATTCCAAAGCTGCAGGAGACACAGAATTGAGGAGTGGTCCAAGAGTTAGCTGGAGACTACAATCCAGTTCCATCCTGCAGGAAGGACCCAGAGAAATGTAGATACTGGGGGTATATGCTAGGAGCAGGTACCTCACCTGTAAACATCACTGGCCCTTGAGGCCTGTTGATTCCTTTTAGCCAACAATTCTGGGGCTAGGTATTCCAGCGTGCCTCTAGCCTGCTCAGGTTTTTCAGTCTGAAATGTGGACAGGCCGAAATCTGCCACCTGTGAAAGCAGAGAAAAGGAGGGCACACTGGTCTTGACAAGCAGAGTCCAGACCCCCAGGATCCTCTTTCCCACCCCTGGAGACAGAAAAGATACCCTAGAAAGGGGTGTGGAGGTGTGAATGGTAGAACCACCATAGGGGTCTTGGCTTGGATTTCTGGGTCTTCTCTTCATGGAGCTGGGTTCAGGTTTGAATCTCAGGGGTCTATGAACCATAAATATTGGGAGTGCCTGGTGCAGGGAATCCTCTAGCACTGATCATATGGGTTATGGCCTGTCACCTGTCACACAGGCACAGGAACTAGCTCTTGAGCACTGGTAGAGTGGGGAATGTTGAATGCACTTGGTCTACCCAAAGCAGCAGCAGTACTGGGGAGGGCAGGGCAGGGCAGAGTGTAGGTTGTGGGCGGGACTGGGGCGTGCCTGGGCTGACCTTGGCGTGCAGCTCCTTGTCTAGCAGGACATTGGAAGGCTTGAGGTCCCTGTGCAGAAGCACCGGGTTCAGGCTGTGCAGGTAACACATGCCACGCACCACCTCCCACAGCAGGCGACAGAGGAGCGGCCAAGGACGCGGGCACTCTGGCTGCAGCAGCCCAGTCAGGGACCCATACTCCATGAAATGGGTCACCAGGGCCGGCTGCGCTTTGCCTGCCCACGTCAGTTTATTGGTGACCCCCAGGAGCTGCATCACGAATTCGTTCCGTAGGTTGGCCATGGCTTTGACCTCCTCCGATATGGACTCCCTGCAGTGGGGGCAGCAGAAGTTGCCAAGGATCTCTGCTCCCTGGCTGCGTTAGGTCCACCCCATCCCAACGCGCCCCATGTGCCTCTTCTCCCCGGCCCAGTGCGCGGGGCCAATTGCTCCTGCTCGGGTCACTCACGAATCTACAATCTTGACGGCCACATCCTGCATCCAGTCCTTGTGCCGCGCCTTGAACACCTTGCCGAACCCGCCTTTGCCGATGAACTGTGGGTTCGTCAGGATCTCGCAAGGCATCAAAGGGCTGTCTCGGGGGCCATTTTGCCTGCAAGAGGGACACCCCCTTTAGCTATCTGTGCTATGTCCCCTTTCAGGTGAGCCCAGAACCAGGCACGGAGGGTACAACCCGGGGCCTCAACCCTCTGCTCCCATTTCTGCTCCTTGGCACCAGCGTGTCCCGGAGTTTCCTCTCCACTCACCATATACTGTCTGTCAACATGAGACTTGTGCTGGGGGAAGTTGGGGCCCCGCAGTCAAAGCTGGTCTCAGGGCTTGGGGTCTGCGGCGGCGGAGGAGAGGGGTCCCGGCGGGATTCAGAAGATGAGTCCATGTCTCAAAATCAGATTCAGGTTCCGGTCACAGGGCCCAAAGGGTTGCAGCACTTCCTTCTGCGACCCGCGAAGTCAAAGTCACGCCCCTGGGGGAGGCGGGCACGGACAAGGGGTGCTGCCTAAGCGTGCGCTTTCCTTTTCCTTTTCTCTGCCGTCTGCCAACTCCAGCTGTGACTGAGGTCCCATTAGATGCAACTGGGTGGTTAGGTGGAAGGAAGGAGTTCTACCTTTCCAGGAAACTGCCATCAACCTACTGGGGGTGGCTCCCCACTCCCCAAAGACTCAGAGATCCATTCCTGCCCCAGCCCTGGAGTGGAAAAGAGTGTTGAGGAGGAGTGAGTGTTGTTGTTGTTGGTGGTTTTGGTGTTCCGGGCTCTCCCACCACTGCACAAGAGTTTTATTATGAACCTGCTCACTTCTCACCGCAGCCCTTTAGGGGAGGTACTGTTTTTACTGCTTCTTTATGGTGGCAGAAACCACGCCCCATTCCTTTGGTACCTCTGTTGTCTTATGTCTCAGACCTGATTCATCAGGGGATGAGTTTCAAGGGGAAGCCCTCAGCTGTCAGGAGGCGGTGAAGCATCTGACAGGGTCCTCCTAATCCTCCTCTTGAGTTTATTGACCTAAGATTCAGCAGCATTAGTGGCTTACCTGCTCAAAGACCAACAACCCCTGGCCAGGCATTATGGTCAAGCTAGGTGGATGAGCTCAACCCAGGGCTGCTGATATTGCCATGTACATCCCAGTTAGGACAGGTGAGCTTTGCTGACAGCTTCCCTGTGAGAACCTCCTGGTTAGTAATTCATGTTCTGGACTCCTCTGAAAGGCCTTTGTAAACTCGGGAGCTTGGAGACTCTGATTTAAGACAGGCAAAAGGTATTCATATTTTACATGCCTGCAGTCTGACCTTGACTGCAGGTATGGGAGCCAGACATAGCCAAGCCTAGGCCTTCAAGTCCTGCAGGAGGATACTCAAGTCTGGGGTCATTTGCCAGCTCTCAGTTGAAGGCTCTCACCTCAGCATGCACTTTACATCCCTCTAGTGGTCCAGGGCTCTGCTGGTTTGGAACAAAAATAGCCAATGCTTACCTGGTTTCTAGATCAACTAGAAGCTCCAGAATTCACACTGTGTATGCTGTCAGAGTAGGCCTGCATGGCAGAGCCATCTAAGGAATTCTTAGTAGCCTCTTTGAGGTGATGGTAGTAAAATGAATGAATGAATGAATAAATAAATAAATAAATAAAAGTGATGGTAGGATGGGACCGGTTGATAATACAACAGGAAGGGCGCTTGACTTGCATGAAACCAGGTTCATTCCCCAGTATCCTATGTGGTCCCCAGCATCACCAGGAGTAATTCCTGAGAGTAGAGCCAGAAGTAACCCCTGAGCATTGCCAGGTGTAGCTCAAAACCAAAACCAAACAAACAAAAAGTGATGTTAGGGTACAGGAAGACGGTACAGGCTTAAGGTGCTTTGTTTTATACTTAGCTGACCTTGGCTTGAATCCCTGGCACCACAGATGGTCACTCCAAGCACTATCAGGGGTCGCTTCAGTCACAGAGCCAGGAATAGCCTCTGAGCATCCAAAATTCCACCCTTACCAAAATTAATTGAAGGTAAGTGCCAAGTAACTATTTTTTTGCTGAATTAATAAGTGAGCAGTAACTATTTAAGGGGCTTCCTTAAGAGCTCAGTACCCCATTTGGAATTCCATCTGAATCAAGAGGAAGGATATTGCCTTCTTTATTATTTTGGGCTTTTATCTGCAGCTGACAGTTCAGAGTCCATTTATTATAGAATGGTGATGAGATCACATAGACTCTCAAAAACAAGCAAGAAAGGATCCAGAGTCAGGAGCTAAGAAGCGTTGCATTGCAACTCTCTTTTGAAAACAAACAAGGCAAAAACTAACACAGGACTCTACCTGAGGAGTCTGGCTAAAGGACAGTGAGTAAGCTGAAGGAGTGAGTAGACCTAGAGTCTGATATTTTAGGTCTGAGTTTCTTTTTTTGGGGGCCACTGGTTTTTAGGACTTCTTCCTGGTTCTGTGTTCAGGGATCACTCTTGGTGATGCATGGGGAACCATATGTAGTGCTGGGGATTGAACCAGGTTGGCCGTATGCAATGCAAGCAACCCTCTTACCCTCTGTATTATCTCTCTGGCCCCCATGTCTGAGGAATTTTTTTTTTTTTTTTTTTTTGCATTTGGGATACATCTGGCAGTGCTTGGGGCTTACTCCTGGATCACACTCAAGAGATCACTCCAGGCACCATACAGGGTGCTGGGGATCAAACAGATGGCCACGTGCTAAGCAAACACCCTACCTGCTTTAACCTCATGAGTTCTTAAAATTCATTTTGAAATAGTTTAAAAGAGCATAGTTTTTTTTAAATAGTTATTTTAAAATATTACTTGTTGGTGTACCTATCTGAGACCCTGGATTTGGGTGTAGCTACCTAAGACCCACCCTTCTGGGAGGGGTCTTGGGAACCAGATATTAGGTGTAACCTTACCTGCAAAACCCCGCCCATTCCTGGGAGGGGTCTTGGAATAGGTAGATAAACCCTGAAGCCAGGGAATTAAGGGGCTCTGCCCTGCTGCGCTCCCTGGCTTTAGGTTCTTTGCCTCTTTTGGTCTTTGACCAGGATGGAGGCCAAAGGAAGATGGCTGAATTATAAGATGCAGGGCTAAGAATGGCCGAATGCTTGAAAGGTTATGAGATAGGCCACACACCTGTGGTGGTCAGGGCATGAATAAAGATGATGCTTCCTAATGCCTGCCTGTGAGTGAGTTCTATACCCGTCTCTTTCCTGAACCCCAGACCCGCCGGTAAATGGGGGATGAAGCCACGTGGCCGGGGCCTAAGAACAAAGGCCTCCATCCTTCACCATCCATCGCCATCCAGATCAATCCTTAATTATTTGATACAACATTACTGAGAGAGGGACCAGAATGATAGTGCAGAGGTAGGGTTTGCCTTTCATGCAGCTTATCCAGGACGGACCTCGGTTCCATGCACGGTATCCCATATGGTCCCCAAGCTAGGAGCGATTTCTGAGCACATAGCCAAGAGTAACTCCTGAGCGTCGCCAGGTGTGGTTCAAAAAACAATAACAACAACAACAAATTATTTAGAGAAATGTGAAAGGAGAAAGAATGAGTTAGTGAGAGCATGAGAGAGAGGGAGAGAGAGAGAGAGAGAGAGAGAGAGAGAGAGAGAGAGAGAGAGTGAGAGAGAGTGAGAGAGAGAGAGAGAGAGAGAGAGAGAGAGAGAGAGAGAGAGAGAGAGAGAGAGAGAGAGAGAGAGAGAGAGAGAGAGAGAGAGAGAGAGAGAGAAGGGGGCTTTTCCAGTTTTCCAGAGGGGGAAAATGCAGGGAGTACACATCTTAGGTTGAGATGAGGGCCATGTGTCTGAATTTCTTCCTTTTTTGTTTTTTGTTTTTTGGGCCACACCCGGTGATGCTCAGGGGTTATTCTTGGGTATGCATTTAGAAATTGCTCCTGGCTTGTGGGGACCATGTGGGATGCCAGGGATTCAACCAAGGTCTGTCCTAGGTTAGCTGCATTTAAGGCAAACGCCCTACCGCTACGCTATCGCTCTGGCCCCATGTGTCTGAATTTCTTTAGATTAAAATGATTCCCTGAAAATTGGGGTAAGTCATTAGGAAGCTTAGGATGATGTTTGATGAATGTGACTGAGAACCTCACTAAACAGGGTAGAGCAGCAGGCCCATATCTGCAAATATCAACACACTACAGGCTGTTTCTCCCTTTGGAGGCAGATTCTCTAGAGTCTAGAAGTTATCTAGAGTATTGTTGGCCTTGAATTTGGGAAGTGCACTTGGGTCTTCTCATGATTTCGATATTAGGAGCCAGAAAGGTATAATGGATAGAGCATTTGCCATGACCAACCCCTGTTCAATCCCTAGTATCCCATATGGTCCCCTGAGCCTGCCAGGAGTGATTCTCTGAGTGTAGAACTAAGAGGGAGCATTGAATACTGGCCAGATGTGGTACCCAAAACAAATTAAAAAAATGAGAAATTCCAACATTAGATCAAATAGCATTAATTTAAGATATGATTAAAATAATTATGGAGAATTTTCTTTTGCATGTGTCAGATTCTTGTTTCATTTTGTTTTGTTTTTGTTTTCAGGCTATACTTGATGCTACTCAAGGTTTATTCCTGGCTTTGTGGTCAGGGATCACTTCTGGTGAGCTCAGACGACCATATGTGGTACTAGGGATCAAATCTAGGTCAGCCACATGTAAGGTAAGTCTTACTCTCTGTATTACCTTTCAGCCAGTGTCTCAATTTTTTACTAGCCTATATTACTTTTATATGTAATCAAATGAGGAGGTTTATAATTTCTGCAAGAGTTAGCTGTAAAAGTATATTAATCACTGAGGTATTTAAAATGGTGAAAAATTAGTGAAATATTCACTTAAAATAGTGAAAATTTAAATATCCAATAAAAAATAGATCAAATAAATTATACAATAACATTTTATTTTCATGAAAATGATGCTCTAGGGCCAAAGAGACAATATAGAAGATAAGACATGTGCCTTGCCTATGGCTAAAGCTGATTTGATCCACATTTGGTTCTCTGAGCACCACTGGGATCTCTTGCACCATAGGGCACAAGCAGGCCTAATGGCTAAAAATGGCAAGGCCTTCCTGCCACTCACCCAAGGCCTCATGAATACTACTTTGAGGATTCTACAACCCCAACTTCAAAGGTAAAAGAGGAAAAAAAATGCTATAAACCGGTATTTATTATATACATATATTTATCAATGAGATATCAAATGAGATAAAACAGAGGATATGGATTTGCCTTGTATGCAATAGTCCTCTTCCAGTATTTCCAGGAATGAGTCCTGAGCATAGAGCCAGGTATAGTCCTGAAACAAACACACACCAACAACAAAGGGAAGAAAGTACGTAGAAAGCAATATGTAACATGCAATCATATTTTTTATGAAAATGCTCTTCCAATGGTAAGACAGAATTCTCACAAACCTTTCTTAAGAGAATATCTATATACTATGTAGAGTTTTAAAATTCATTAGTGAGCTCCTAAGAAAATTAAACTAATCTCCCAAAGGCATCTTTTGGTATCTACAAAACCAAACCAAACCAAAACAAAATTAAAAGTAACAATGCAGTTGAGGAATAAAAAACTAGAATTTGGGGCCAAAGAGATAGCACAGCGGTAGGGCATTTATTTGCCTTGCATGCAGCAGACCTAGGACTGAAAGTGGTGGTTCGATTCCCAGCATCCCATATGGTCCCCTGTGCCTGCCAGGAGCGATTTCTGAGCGCAGAGTCAGGAATAACCGCTGAGCGCCACCGGATGTGACCCAAAAACCAAAAGCCAAAAACAAAACAAAACAACCTAGAATTTGGGGGCTATGGAGGAGATATGGGATTCAGGGAATACCAGAAAAAAAGACCTGGGATCTGGGGAGGTGGAGTAATTAAATGTGTAATGCCCTGATTTTTTCCAAAGGAAGTACCCACACAGGGCAATGTTCTGAGTAGAATAGACATGTCCACCTGCTTGAGGGAGGGAACCTGCAAGACAATCTGTCTAGATTTCTGCAGTTAGTGCTAAATTTAATAAAGAAAATGGCCTTCATGTGACACCCTACTGGATCAGTGGAAGGAATTTTTACTTTCCCTTCGATGAAGTAAACCGGAAGCTAAAAATTTTAAGTTTTTCTGGATTATTAATGCCCTTCAGAGTTTAGGAGAAGCAGAATGAATTCTCCTAGAGGAAACTTCTCAGTCCAAACTTCTGGATTACATTCAGCCAACTATACACTCACACCGAACATTATTAAATACGGGATTGGGGAGAGTGCTCAAGTGGAAAAGCAGAGGCCTAGCATGTATGAGTCCTGAATTTGTCGTGAATTTGTTTCCCTGCATTGCATGGTCCTTGTTCTGCAGGTGTAGCCAACTTTCTTGGGCCCACACTCCCAACTGCAACCATCACTACCAGGCTAAACATCACCAAGAATGAATCTGTCCCCTATAAAAGGTGTGATTTTACATAAAAAAAAAAAGCAAGCAAACAAAAAACAACAAAAATAAAAACTTATAAAAGAGCTGGAAAGATAGCACAGAGTGTAGAGTGTTTGACTTGCATATGGCCAACCCTGGTTCCATCCCTAACACCACATATGGCCCCACATACAGTAGAGCTCAATTTTTTTTTTTGGTTTTTTGGTTTTCTGGGCCACACCCGGTGATGCTCAGGGGTTACTCCTGGCTGTCTGCTCAGAAATAGCTCCTGGCAGGCACGGGGGACCATATGGGACACCGGGATTCAAACCAACCACCTTTGGTCCTGGATCAGCTGCTTGCAAGGCAAACACCGCTGTGCTATCTCTTCGGGCCCAGTAGAGCTCATTTTTGCATGCAGACAACTTGGGTTTGAGCTCCTGAGCACCACCAGACCCAGGTTTTAGTTCTGAGTACATTCAGATGAGGCTCCAAGACAAAAATAATTATATGCATGTATGTATATATATATGTGTGTAACCATTAAAATAAAAGTGGCAACACTTAATTGAACAGAAGACACCAATAACGAGAGAAAGAGTGTACAGAAACATAGATCTGAAAAAATTCTCCAGAATGCAGCAGGAACAAATAGAAAAATTAAGAGACAAAAAAATAAGATCAAATTGAACAAACTAGATTCCCATGAGCAAAAGAGGGCAAAATGGAAGAAAGGAGTATTTAAGGAAGAATAGTTGAGATTTTTAGAGAATTGATGGAAGATATAAAATAGAAATATATAAAGTCAAGGATAAATTTTATATGAATAAACAAATATTTCTATATATTTCAGTGAAGCTACAGAAACATGAAAACAAAAACAAATTTGGGGATGGAGAGATAATACAGCTGATAGGGCACTTACCTTGCATGCAGATGACCCATGTTGGATCACCAGTATCCCATATGGTCCCCCATGTCCACCAGAAGTGTGCCTCTGAATGAAGAAAGTCAACCCTGAGCACCAATCCTGGTTCCATCTAGCTCTGAGTATTTGGGTGTAGCCTCCCAAAAACACCTCATGGGAGAGGGGGTGTGACAGGAGGAAAGAAGGGAATACTAGGGCCTGGAGAGATAGCACAGTGGCGTTTGCCTTGCAAGCAGCCGATCCAGGACCAAAAGGTGGTTGGTTCGAATCCCGGTGTCCCATATGGTCCCCCGTGCCTGCCAGGAGCTATTTCTGAGCAGACAGCCAGGAGCAATCCCTGAGCACCGCCGGGTGTGGCCCAAAAACAAAACAAAACAAAAAAAAAAAAAAAAGAAGGGAATACTAGTAGAGTAAATTGACACTGATGATGAAATTGGTCCTGTAACATTGTATGTCTAAATTCAACTATGAATAACTTTGTAAATGATGGTGTCTTAATAAAACGTAAGAAAAAAATCTCAAGTCTAGAAATAAAATATGAAATAATCTACAAAGAAATACAATGAAACTAGTAGCATAATTTTCAACGTGCAGAGTGAAAACTAGAAGACATTAGAATGAAAGTACTAAGAGAAAGGGGAGGAATCTATAAACAGAATTGTTAATTAGGGGTGTGGCTCAACAACAGAGCACACGTCTCTGCATGCATGCAATCTGGGTTTGATTCCTAGCAACACACAAAGAAAACCAAAACAAGAGATGGGACATTCTTCACCACTCTCATCTCTCAACATATGGGTTAGATACCAGTGCCTCTGGTCCTGCCCCAGTCATACCATGGCATGACAATATCTTTTTGACAGCTGGATCTGGATTCTGAATATTCTGCAAAAACCTTTAATAAAAATTTGACACATACAAATACACACACCTCATACAACTGTATACCTAGAAAATTATTTTTTTCAAGATACATGATAGGGGCCGGAGAGATAGCACGGCAGTGTTGTTTGTCTTGCAAGCAGCGATCCAGGACCTAAGGTGGTTGATTCAAATTCCGGCATCCCATATGGTCCCCCGTACCTGCCAGGAGCTATCTGAGCACCACCGGATGTGACCCCCCCCAAACAAACAAACAAAACAAAACAAAAATACATGATAAAAAATACCTTTGGGGACCAGAGTGATGCACAATGGTAGGGTGTTTGCCTTGCATGCAGGTTACCTGGGTTTGATCCCCGGCATCCCATATAGTCCCCTGAGCCTACCAGGATCGATTTCTGAGCACAGAGCCAGGAGTAACCCATGAACACTGCCGGCTGTGGCTCAAAAACCAAACCAAAACCAAAAACAACAACAACCAAAACAAAGAAAAAACTTTTTGGAGGGCACACTTGTCTTATACTCAGGGTTCACTTCTATTTTGTTTATGGGCCACATTGGTGAGATTCAGGGGTCCATATGCGTTTCTGGGATTTGTGATCATAGCTGTGAGCCAGGCAAGCACCTCAACATTTGTACTATTTCTGTAGCCCCTAAAATAGAAATATGTGTGAATGTAGGGGATTGGGCCACACCTGTCGATGTCAGGGCTTGCTCCTGACTGTTCTCAGAGATCATTCCTGGTGGCATACAGTGCCAGGGGTCAAAGTACACTAGGCTTCATGCAAACCAACTGCTTTATGCTCTTTGCTATCTCTCTGTTCCTTTTTGTTGGGGGCTCAGTGTTGAGTCACACTTGGCAGTGCTCAGGACTTCTGTCTCTGCTTGAGGGAGGGATCATACACAGTGCTGGGAATCAAACTGGGATCTGCTTAATGTAAGGCAAATGTTTTATTCCTTCTGCTATTTCTTTAACTCCCTAAAAGAGAAAAATTTAAATGAATAAAGACCGAGTTTGCCAATAGACTGCTCCCCAAAGAAATTTGTAATAAATATGCTTCAAGAAGACAAAGCTTATGCCAGACAGAGCATGTAAATATAAGAAGTAATACTTTTTAGTAATTTCAAATCACACCAAAAATTATTAACCTTATATAAAACCCAGAAATGGGTGGTTCATTGATTTTAAAAGGTATTACAGGGCATCTAGAGTGATAGTACAGTAGGTAGGGCATGTTTCTTGCACATAACTAATGTGGGTTAAATCCTCGGGACCCCATATGGTTCCCCGAGCCTCAGCGATACCTGAATGCAGATCCAGGAGTAAATCCTGAACACCACTGGATGTGACCCATGAACAAACAAACAAACAAACAAACAAACAAAAACACAACAAAAAAGTATTGCAGAGGCGGGGAGAGATATGAAAGTTAAGGTGCTTGTCTTGTATACAGCCAAACTAGCTTCAATTCCAGGCACCAAATATGGTCCTTTGAACACCAATGAGGAATGATCCCTAAGCACAGAGCCAACAAGAGGCCCTGAACAACACTGGGTATAGCCTCAAAACAAACTAACGATGGGAAAAAGGTGTCTGCTACCCACAATTCCACAGATGAATCCAAGTACCAAGAGGAGACAAAGGCAGGGACTCAAAAAGGTATCAGTGCTCCAAATATTATTTTTGCATTACTTATCATGGCCAAAAGGTGAAAGACAAGCAAATGCCCATCAAAAAAAAAATGCACAATATGGTATGTTTATACAAGAAAGACTAGTAATCTTAGAAAGGAAAAAAATTCTGGCACTTTCTATAATGTGGGTAAAACTTGAAGTTATTTGTGCTAAGTCAGTTACAGAAGGACAAGGATTGTGTAATTACACTTAGGAGGCACTTAGAACAATCATACCCACTGTACTGTTTCTGGCCCCTCATTTATTATTGTTTGGAGGTGAAAAGTGGCAGAGATAAGAGCTTTTGTTTGGGTTTGATTTTGGGGCCACACCAACAATGCTAAGAGGGATGCCTGTGATCAAACCTCTACCCGCTGTAATATCACTTTTTTTTTTTTTTTTTTTTTTTAACTACAGTGAGGCAGATCCCTCCCACTGGCGCCAGGCTCATCAGGGAATTCTTATCTCTGCTCACAGCTGCTGAAAAACAAAACACCTCACCAGAGGGGGAAAGGGCACATTTATGAGCACAGGAACTCTCACTTTGGGTCCTGGAAAAGTCACAAAACAAATCCCTGGGGATCAACAGAAAAGGGTTTTGGGGAAAATGTTCCATTTGAAAAGGGAGATTGTGACTTATAGTAAGCACTATATATTTTGTCTTTAACATTGATTCTTGGCATAGAGCTCCTAAAAATTGCTGGAATTTCCTGTGATAAGAGAAATAAAGGTGTTTTTGAAATTATATTAATTAAGTGATTTTTGGAAGGACCTTAGGTAACCTAAGGATGTGGTCTGTTTGTCAACGTAGAAAACCACATGATTGGAGATTATGGGTCAGCTTTAACCTCTGCACAGGAAAAGGTGCAGGTGGAATCGCCAATGGCCAATGACTTAATCATGCCAGTCTAAGAATGCCTTTATAAGGTCCCAAAAGGATGAAGTTTGGAGAGCTTCCAGAGGGGTAAACAGGTGGAGATTTGTGGAGAAAGTGCCACACCCAGAATACTTTGCTCTCCCATAAGGCTATTCCTGAACTATATCCTTTTCCAGTAAATAGGGTATCCAGTAAGTCAGTGAGTGCTGTGTGCCACTGTGCAATATAACCAACCCAAGAACTTGACTGTTGGACTCTGATCTATAGCTGATTAATCAGAAGCACAAATAACATCATAAGTCTGTATGTATGTGTGGAGTGGAGGGGAAGGCTTGTGGGCTTGATCCTGTAAGCTGTGGGAGCTGATGTGATCTCTAAGTAGACAGCATCTGAATGGAGTGGAATTGTAGGATGCACTGCTGACGTCTGAGAATTGCTTGTAATATTGGTCTTTCTTCTTCCCCTGCTACCATGTTGGAATTGGACACAGATTGTTCGGATCTCTTCCAACGTGGCCATTCTTTCCCTCTGCCTTTTGGGGTTCTTTCACTAACATGCTTTTTATGCCTAAAAAAGAAAAAGAGTGCAGAGAGATAGCACAACGGTAGGGTGTTTGTCTTACACACACCCAACTCAGGACGGATGTTGGTTCAATTCCTGGCACGCCTTATGGTCTCCAGAGCCTGCCAGGAGCAATTTCTGAGCGCAGAGCCAGGAGAAACCCCTGAGCGCCACTGGGTGTGCCCCCCCCCCCCCGTAAAAAAGAAAAAGAAAAAGCATTCCAAGCAGGTCAAAAACTGTTAATTCCCACCCACCTACCCCGTGGTTAGAGAGATAGCACAGTGGCTAAGGCACTTATTTGCCTTATACTCGGCACACACGAGTTTGATCCCTGGCATCCCAGATGGTTCCCTGAGCACTGACTGGAGTGATTCCTGAGTGCAGAGCCAAGAGTAACCCCTGAATATCACGAGGTATGGACTCAAAGCACAAACAAACAAAATTCTTATTTTTCCTTAGCAATGCTTTCACAAAGAGCTATACTGCCCCCCCAAAAAATGAGGTGACATTTGTGGTGGTGTTCCTAGGGCGGCACCTAGGTTACCTTACCTGTCCATAGCTTCACATAAGCATGGTTGAAAATGGAACTTCTTTGAACAGGCTAGAATTTAGAACAAGCTGGGGCCGGGGAGGTGGTGCTAGAGGTAAGGTGTCTGCCTTGCAAGCGCTAGCCAAGGAAAGATCACGACCGCGGTTCAATCCCCGGCGTCCAATATGGTCCCCCCAAGCCAGGGGCAATTTATGAGCACTTAGCCAGGAGTAACCCCTGAGCATCAAATGGGTGTGGCCTGAAAAACCAAAAAAAAAAAAAATTTAGAACAAGCTGGTCATATAGAAGTGTCCATGTCTTTACAGCTATCTGAATCCACTTCTGTCAGTTGGGAGGTAATCTAGTTTTGTTTCACATCCAGTCAAGTCCGAGATCAGATCTGTCTTCTGATCAATCTTAGAGATCTGTCTTCTGTCTCACTCTGTCTTCTCCTAGCCCTTCTCATCCCAGTAGGGCAGGCACTGCTTTTATATTGCTTCCTTTTCTGGTGGTCTATAGGGAGTAAGTTGTGCCTATAGTGTGGCCTAGTTGTTAGTTGTTAGTTAAAATTAGAAATCTGGGACTGTTGGGGCCGGAGAGATAGAATGGAGGTAAAGCGTTTACCTTTCATGCAGAAGGTCATCGGTTCGAATCCCGGCGTCCCATATGGTCCCCCGTACCTGCCAGGAGCGATTTCTGAGCACGGAGCCAGGGAGAACCCCTGAGCACTGCCGGGTGTGACCCAAAAACCACACACACGCACACACAAAAAAAGAAATCTGGGACTGAATTCTGCTTCTGCCAGTTAATGGCTGATTGACATTTAGTAATATTTTCCACCTTTTGGTGCTTCAGTTATACTACCCAGTGAAATGGGTTACTGGGGTTTTTTGTTGTTGTTGTTGTTTTTTTAGAGAGAAGTGGGCCATACCACTGGTTGTCAGGATACTGTGGGTTCTGGGAGTCATACCTGGGTCTCTTGCTTTGAAGACTGTGCTTCAGCTCTCTAAGCTTTCTTGCCAGCCCTGGATTAAGTTAGTGTGGGATGAACTGGAATAAGCCATAAGAGAACACAGCATATTGTACATAAATTACAGGTTAATGAAAGATACTGGGCTGGAGAGATAACAAGGAGGTAGGGTTTTTGCCTTGCATGAAGAAGGACGGTGGTTCGAATCCCGGCATCCCATATGGTCCTCCGAGCCTGCCAGGAGCGATTTTTGAGCATAGAGCCAGGAGTAACCCCTGAGCGCTGCAGGGTGTGACTAAAATAAAATAAAATAAAATAAAATAAAATAAGAGAGAGTGCAAATGGTAGAGCACCTACCTTGCTTTGTGAGGCCCTGAGTTTGATCCCTGGCATCACCTGGTCTCCCAGAATGTTTAGTGCTGGTCACCAGGGAGGAAAGTCTGGAGTGCCCCAGGTTTATGATCCTTGTTGGGAGTAGCCACCAAACATGGATGTGGTCCCTCAAAGCAAATGAAAGAAAACACACGTCTTGGGCCGGAGTGATAGCACAGTGGTAGGTCATTTGCCTTGCACATGGCCAATCCAGGATAGCCGACCCAGGTTTGATCCCTGGCATCCCATGTGCCCCCCCCCCCCCCCCCGGTGTCTGCTAGGAAAGATTTCTGAGTGCAGAGCCAGGAATAACCCCTGAGCCCTGCTGGATGTGGCCCAAAAACAAAAAAGAAAAAAATTAGAAGAAAAAAAGAAAACATACATCATTATCATTATATTTCCAAACTGAGGAACATTTTTAGTTCATAATTTCTAGAAAGAAATACTTTGAAATACTTTTTGATTTCTAGAAAGAAACACTGCTTAGTGAATCAGGGAGTTTTTCCTTCTCCTGATAGTTTCCCAGACCCACCCTTTCCTTCCCAGCTTCTGTAGTGACTCACCCATCAGGTATTGTCCTGCTGCACCCCCAGATGAAAGTCTTGAGGGAGCATGAGAGGAAGTCAGCTGAGTCTCTTTAATGGACCGACCTCAGCTGGGAGCAAGGCCTCAACTTCTCCCGGTGGCAATTGTCACTGACGTTCTGCAAGGAGTAAAGACATTGTGGATCTAAATTGTGTTTGGGATCAGGGATAAACTGTTTTGGTTCCCTGAGACTTCTTTAGGCCACCCTTTATTGGAGTTAACCCTGCCAGCGTCCACTGCAAGTGCCCTGTCTGAGTTTTTCTCCTTCCATTGACAGAGGGTGGCCAGAAAGGAGGGGGGCTAAAGCTCTGGAGCTGTCCCTGGTGGAGGACATGGTCAGTCCCTTACCTCCTGTCCTGATGGATATTTCTCCCTCCCTGACTCACAATTTCTGCTCCCTCCCTAGTCCAGACTATTCTTCAGGAAGTCTGTTCTGATCTGGGCACTGTTTTCAGGAGAACACAATCCAAGCTCTCTGCCTGTTTCCTCTTCATTGTTTCTCTTCTGAAGCTCTTTGTGATTAGGGTCCCTCCCAATCTGGAAAGAGAGGAAAAGACAGGAAAGAAAGGGAACAGAAAGAATTCTGACTGCTTTAGAGATGGGGCCCACCATTGAGTATGTGCTAGGGGCCCTCTCATCTGCTACCTCATACAACTGGTTATGACTGTAACCCAACTATGATCATGTTACTTAAATAAAAATATATATTAAAAAAAAGAAATTAGTGTGACAGATATATATCATCCCATTTTATTTTATTTTATTTTTGGTTTTTGAGTCACACTTGGCAGTGCTCAGGGGTTATTTCTGGCTCTGCACTTAGAAATCACTCCAGGCAGGCTCACGGGACCATATGGGATGCTATACGTAGTTCATACGCAGGGATCCAACCTGGATCGGCTGTGTACAAGACAAGTGCTCTTGCATGTGTACTATTGCTCCCTCTCCAATCATCCCATTTTATGGCTGAATAAACTGAGAGGTTGTGAGAGTAACCATCCCCATTCACATCATCTAATAAGTTTGTAGAAGGGTCTGGAGAGAGAGTGAAGAAGTAAGACACATGCTTTTATGCAGCCAACTTGGGTTCATTCCTTGGCTTTACAAATGGCCCCCTTAAGCCCCACCAGGAGAGATCCCTGAGAGCTGAGCCAGGAATCAGCCCCAAGCACAATCAGGTGTAGCCCCCAAACCAAAAATAAAACAAAAACAAAATAAAATAACTTTGTGCAGAGTAGGATTTTAAGTCCAGACTATGCCCTTCTAGCTATTTCCTTTTATAAGTGAAGTCCTTTGATAGAATTTGGAAGCTGGACTTTCAGTCAAAGGAGACTGTTAGGCCTTCTTGTTAGGCCACATCCAGAGGTACTTGTCTGAGGGGAGGACATTGTGTATTTAGGAAGATAATGTAGTACAGGGGATGACCTTACCTCCTGCACAAAAAACAGTCCTGGGGCCGGAGCTACAGCACAGCGGTAAGGCATTTGCCTTGCACACGGCCAACACAAGATGGACCCTGGTTAGAATCCCAGCATCCCATATGGTCCCCTGAGCCTGCCAGGAACGACTTCTGAGTGTAGAGCCAGGAGTAACTCCTGAGCACTGCCAGGTGTAACCCAAACAAACAACAAAACAAACAAACAAACAAAACCCCTCCAAAACCCAGTCCTCTCTGGTTTCAAGACTTAGATTTTTTTCAAATGAAATATTTTAGGGGCCGGGCGGTGGCGCTGGAGGTAAAGTGCCTGCCTTGCCTGCGCTAGCCTAGGACGGACCGCGGTTCGATCCCCCGGCGTCCCATATGGTCCCCCAAGAAGCCAGGAGCAACTTCTGAGCGCATAGCCAGGAGTAACCCCTGAGCGTCACAGGGTGTGACCCAAAAACCAAAAAAAAAAAAAAAAATATTTTAGCAGCCTTATTTAAGTGTGTTGATTTCCAGTAGATCACACGTCTTGGGTCTCAGGTGTACACAGCTATACACGGACATGCTGTTTTGACATCTGTATGTATACGCCTGTGGAAACATCACCACAATTATGGTAATGAATAACTTAACTGAAACCCAACTACAACTACAAACATGTTTGTAATCATGGTGCTTAAATAAAGATATTATTTGAAAAAAAATGAGCCAACTAATCATATCCAATGTTTTCTTGAAGCCCTTTTTATCCTTCTCCAACCAGTAGCCAGCTTTCTGGAGCTTTAGCTTGGCTGGCATAAGTTATTTTATATAAATAGATACATGGCATTTATTTTGGGGACATATTCTTTCTTTTTTTTTTTTTTTTTTGGTTTCTTGGGCCACACCCGGTAACGCTCAGGGGTTACTCCTGGCTATGCGCTCAGAAGTTGCTCCTGGCTTGGGGGACCATATGGGACACCAGGGATCGAACCTCGGTCCTTCCAAGGCTAGCGCAGGCAAGGCAGGCACCTTACCTTTAGCGCCACTGCCCGGCCCCATGGGGACATATTCTTTCACATAACATGATTATTTTGAGATTCACACATTTGAAAATCTATCAATCATTTACTATTTTTAATTGCTGTATAGTATTTCATTGTACCATGATTTTTTTTGTTTTGTTTTTGGGTCACACCTGGCAGCGCTGAGGGATTACTCCTGGCTCTACGCTCAGAAATTGCCCCTGGCAGGTCCATATGGCAGGGGACCATATGGGATGCGGGGATTCGAACGATCGTCCTTCTGCATGCAAGGTAAACAGCTTACCTCCATGCTATCTCTCCGGCCCCTGTACCATGATTTTTTATCCATTCATCTGCACATGGATAATTTTTGGTTATTACTAATACTTTATGAATTTTTTGTCTGGGCATGAATTTATTTTTCTCTCACCGGAGATTCCAGATGATTCAAAATTATTTTGGCACTGCACTTGGGGATGGGGTGCCAGGTGCAAGGCAAATGCCCAACCTGGTGCACTATCTCTCTAATCCCTGAGAACATAATTTTAGAGGGAATCAAATTAATTGCTATCATTGACTTCAATATATATATTGCAAATGTTTAGCTTAAACAAAATCCAGCATCTACCATTTGCAATGTCTCAGTGATTTTGCCTTTGGATGAGATGTGGAGTTCCTGTTGAGAGAAGAGCATCCTTGGTTAAAGTGGACACTGAAAAGCTGTTGTAGAGAGCATCATAGACAACATTATAGACAACATCCCTAAAGCAGGATAACCATGCAGCTCACACAGTGGTTAACTAGCTGTGAAAAGAACTTGCTTTGCTCTATGTATAAATAGAGAGTAGGTTTTTTTTTGGTTTTTGGTTTTTGGTTTTTGGGTCACACCCGGCATCGCTCAGGGGTTACTCCTGGCTCTGTGCTGAAAAATTGCCCCAGCAGGCACAGGGGACCACGTAAGATGCTGGGATTCAAACCACTGTCCTTCTGCATGAAAGGCAAACGCCTTACCTCCATGCTATCTCTCCGGCCCCAGGTCAAGAATATCTTATAAGAGGGCCAGAAAGATAGCACAGTGGTAGGGCATTTGCTTTGCACGTGGCCAACCCAGGAGATGGTGGTTCGATTCTCAGCATCTCGTATCACCCCAAGTTGGCCAGGGGTGATTTCTGAGCCCAGAGCCAGGAATAACCCCTGAACTGCCACCTGGTATGACCCCAAAGCCAAAAAAAAAAATCTTTTAGGAGATGAAAGAAGGTAATATAAGCAATTGGAATTTATGAGCAAACTCCAAGATCTTTTTCTTTAGTTTAGAGTTGTTCTTATCTTTTTCTCCTTTGGTAACAGAATCTGGCCATTTTTTTTTAGCTAGACATAAGTCTGCATAGAATATGTTTTTCCAAATTCCAAGTAGTCATATGTGGCAAAATAACTATATTCTGTCAAAGTGGAAATAAGTATAAATGGTATGGAAAGGTAGGTTATAAATCCTTTTGGTTCTTTTCTTGTTGGTTTAAATAAGTGTATTATGATTGTACCTGGACTTTCTCCATGGATGGGAAGCTAGGGATGGTGACTCAACAAAGAAATAATTTATGTTCTGGTTATTTGTGGTACTGTCTTATAATGTCTTGAGTGCCTAACTGGAGAGTCTATGAGAGAGTCTAAAATCACCCCACGTTCCATATCTTCAACCGCAGGTGAATGAGTCTGAAACAGGGTCACACATGAAATAATTCATACCAGACTGAGGGTGAAACACGTGTAGTCTGGCAGTCTTTTATTTCGTTTGGAGTACCTGCTGCCTGCCAGAACTGCCATTTTTATTGAGTACAGGAACAGTAAACCCACCCAAGTTTACAAGTTCCAATCTCTATTTTGGGATAAATCCAAGCTATAAACAAACATACAAAGGAACCAGGGATGATCTTTGTTTTAGGTAAAATAAGGTGTAACCTAACAAGAGAGAAGTAAATTTTATTGCTGTTGTTTGTTTTTAGACCACATTTCATGGTGCAGAGGACTCACTCGTTGCTTTGTGCCCTGGGATTACTTCAGAAGTTCTCAGAAAACAATATGGGATACTAGGGATTTAAACTGGGTCATGTGCAAGGCAAATATCCTAGCTGTTGTATTATCACACTGGTCCCTTGAGGGAGAAGTAAATTTCTATTTCATATAGGCTATGAATATTTCAGGGTTTTATGTCATACATAAACATACAGAATAGTTAACACAGAATACATAATAGTCAAGTCTAATTCAAATGGATGCATCTAATTATGTAAGCCTCATCTTTGATTAGTATTCAATTGGTCAACAAATCATCTTTTATCTGACTCCAACAATTTCAGAATAAAGCATAAAGCATGAAACAATTGAGATGTTCAGTGTCAATACCATAAACTTGAACACTGCTGTACCTTTGTACCTACATTGCAATAAAAATACAAACAATTCAGATGCTCAGTAAATGTGAGGGATTAATATGTAAATGTAAAATGATGATATCATAAGATATATGACATCTTCATGGATCACATAGGTTTCCCTGCTAACCTGTTAATAAACTCCCTATAGGTTCCCCAGGCCAATCAATAGCTTCCATTCAAGACACAACTGAAACTCTTCTCTCTCTCTTTTTTTTTTACTCACAATATAATTTCCCCAATCTGTTACTGACTGTGATTCTCTGTTGAAATTTAAGTGAATCCTTTGCAAGAGTCAACTTGGAGCAGTCTTTTCCTGTTGTTATTTGAGATTAGACTTCATTTATTTCTATAACTGTTTGTTGAATCAATGAGAGCAAAAGGAAAGGACTTGGATAGCTAGACAAAGTTCTTATAGAGTTGACAAACAGAAGAGTCCACATGCATAAAACTAGTATTTATGCGGGTATCTTTTTTTGTGTGTGTGTGGTTTTTGGGTCACACCCAGCAGTGCTCAGGGGTTATTCCTGGCTCCAGGCTCAGAAATTGCTCCTAGCAGGCACAGGGGACCATATGGGACGCCGGGACTCGAACCGTGATGACCTCTTGCATGAAAGGCAAACGCCTTACCTCCATGCTATCTCTCCGGCCCCACGGGTATTTTTTTAAATGTAGTTATCTTATTACAAGTGGATGTGGATTATGAATGTTGTGCAAATATCGTGAGATGAGAACCTAGATCTAGATGTAGGTAGAAGTTAATTAGACTAAGAAGATGGTTTGGAAAGAGAGATCCAGGCAGGAAGATCAGAATCTGCAAAGTCCTGGGAGCAAGGACTTGAGACATTTCAGAAGTGGAAAATGTCCAGTACTCAATAGACATCGGACTCCTTAGTCTCCAGAACTCCACTCTAGTTCCCAGTCTTCCTGACACCTAATTTGCCTTTTCTGTTTAGTTCTGTGTATTCCATAATATATATTAGTTCCTATATATTTCTATTTAGTTCAATATATTCCCCCATTCACTAAATTATATAGTCAATTTCTATAGTTTCCACTCCAACATCTTTTACTCTTTTTATTGTTTTATTATACGTCTTGAAATTCTTTCTCTGTAACTTTTCACTTTTTGGGGTGGTGGTGGTTTGGGTCACATCCGGCAACACTCAGGGGTTCCTCCTGGCTCTACACTCAGAAATTGCTCCTGGCAGGCTCACGGGACCATATGGGATGCCAGGATTCGAACCTCCGTCCTTCTGCATGCAAGGCAAATGCTTTACCTCCATGCTATCTCTCTGGTCCCAACTTTTCACTTTTGTTTTCTCTTCCTATTAGGTAGTAGGTATCTGGAAAAAGTCACTAACTTTTGAGATGATTTGTTACACAGCATTTGCTCAGGCATGAGGTCCAGGAAAGAGACAATGAGATTCAGGCCCTTGAACCTGGGGTTGATATAATATAGCCAGATTGTAGTTTCTGAATCTCAAAAGTGTTTGAGATTTAGTGGTCTAGGGCGGGAACAAGTTTAGAGACCTGTGAGTGGTATTAATCAGCAGGCCAACTGTGACTCCTCTCCCCTCAGCCTAGAGGGGTACATATATCTGTTTATGCTATCCTAAATGCTTTTCCTGAAGTGTAGCTGATATTCTGTTCACTTAAAGGTTGGGTTTATATTCTCACTCCTAGATTTTGTTTAATGAATATAGCTTTGTGTATGGCTTTCAAGGCTAAGCTGTGAAGCTTCTACCTGGATCTCTTTTTTTCTCTCTCAAGCTTCTTTGTTGTATAGAAGCCATGTGGATGGTCAAATGTATGTGGTATATAATCTGTTGCTCCGGCAAAAGTTGCAGCCATAGACAACATCAACTACTTGACTCATGGATGATTCTAGGTCCTTGCCTACAAATATCCTACCAGCCATTATGGAGTTGATAGGATCCTTCTTTCCTGCATCTTGTCTGAATTTCTTATTCATAGAAACCATGAGGGATAATAAATGGTCATTATAATTTGAAGCCACAATGTTGTTTGTTTTTTTTTGTTTGTTTGTTTGTTTGGTTTTTGAGTCACACCCCGTAGCGCTCCGGGGTTACTCCTGGCTCTATGCTTGGAAGTTGCCCCTGGCAGGCACAGGGGACCATATGGGATGCCGGGATTCGAATCACCGTCCTTCCGCATGCAAGGCAAACACCCTAACCTCCATGCTATCTCTCCGGCCCCCAAGCCACAATGTTTTGAGAATGATTTATTATGTAGTAATAGAAATGAACACATGGGTCCGGAGAGATAGCACAGTGGCGTTTGCCTTGCAAGCAGCCGATCCAGGACCAAAGGTGTTTGGTTCGAATCCCGGTGTCCCATATGGTCCTCCGTGCCTGCCAGGAGCTATTTCTGAGCAGACAGCCAGGAGTAACCCCTGAGCACTGCTGGGTGTGACCCAAAAACCAAAAACCAAAAAAAAAAAAAAAAAAAAAAGAAAAAGAAAAAGAAAAAGAAATGAACACATGATGTGAACACTTAAAGTGTATATTGATACCTAAAACTGTTCAACTAAGAAAACATTTGAAAGACGTTAACACTGACTCTAGAGAAACAAAGACACATTGCAATTTAAGAAATTTATTGTGAAATATAAACTAGGAATTTTGACAATATTATACTAGGTTTAAGATGTTTTTCTTACACATATTGCTTCATGTAAAGAAACGTTCCACAATTAAAACGTGGACTGGAGCCATAGTATAGTGGGTAGGGTGCTTGCCCTGCAGGTGGCTGGCCCAGGTTTGATCCCTGCCATTTTATATGGTCCTCTGTGCACCACCAGGAGTAATTACTGAGTGCACAGCCAGGAGTAATACCTGAGTATCACTAAGTGTATCCCCAAAAGAAAGGAAAAAAAGCATTTAGCTATAAGAAGGTATGAATTACTGAAACATATTATAGCATAGCTAAACCTTGAAAACATTATTCTGAGCAAAAGATCCCAGACTAATTCTTAGGAAGTGTTCAGAAAGGTGAGTCCTTAAGAGACAGGAAATGGGTCAGTGGTTTCCAGGAACCAATGAGAGAGCAGCAGGGAGAGTGGCCACTATCAACTTGATGGTTTGTCCTTTTGGGATGATGGAAAGTCCTGAAAATAGATATAGTAATATATATATAGATATAGTGATTCTCACACTTTGTGAGAATATAAAAATTCACTGAATTTATTGACAGGAATGGGCAGATTTTATGGTATCTGATTACATCTCAATAAAATGTTGGTATGATTAAAGTTCTAGGAATTTTTTAAAATTCAAGCTAAATAGACCAACTAAACTGAGTGTACTATCTGTATCCATGTGAAGATCATTTTGACAAAGTCTTTAAAAAGCTGGCAAAATTGAATTTCAAAATAAATTGTAGTTTATTCCTGTGATAGATTGATTATGAATTTCTCCTTTTTATTTAAAGCAGTGGAGAGCACCATGTGCAGCAGGGAAGGGCAAATCTTGTGAAGCCCAGAATGCCATCTCTCACACAAGTGTGTGACTGCCAAAAAACAAAATAAAAATCATAGAAATAACTTCTTTTGTTTTTGTTTTTGGGTCACATCTGGCGGCACTCAGGGGTTACTCCTGGCTTTGCACTCAGAAATCGCTCCCGGCAGGCTCAGGAGACCATATGAGATGCCAGGATTCGAACCACCATCTGTTCTTGATGGCTACGTGGAAGGCAAACACCCTACCACTATGCTATCTCTCTAGCCCCATAGAATAACTTTTTTTTTTTTTTTTTTGGTTTTTGGGCCACACCTGGCGGTGCTCAGGGGTTACTCCTAGCTGTCTGCTCAGAAATAGCTCCTGGCAGGCACGGGGGACCATATGGGACACCGGAATTTGAACCAACCACCTTGAGTCCTGGATCAGCTGCTTGCAAGGCAAACGCCGCTGTACTATCTCTCCGGGCCCTAGAAATAACTTTTATTCCATTATTTTTTCTTTCTTGTGCTATAACATTTTAATACACTATTTGTGCTATATATTTACTTGCATTATGATGCATATGAAGTCAATGCAGGGTTTTATGTCAGAGATAACATAGAAAACTTTACTCTGCATTTATTTTCTGGCTAGTATTTTGTGAGTTATTGTTTGTTTACACTATATGAGCCAGTAGTTTATTCGTAGCTCCACACTCATTCCTGATGGAATTCAGGGACCATAAAGGATACTGGGGGATTGAACCTGGGTTTGCAGTGTGCAAGGCAAACACTCTACTCGCTATGCTATATTGCTATACTGTTTTTCACTCTTTCTGGACATTATTCTTTTTTGTTTGTTTGTTTGTTTTTGGGCCACACCCGTTTGATGCTTAGGGGTTACTCCTGGCTAAGCGCTCAGAAATTGCCCCTGACTTGAGGGGACCATATGGGGTCATACCCGGCAGTGCTCAGGGGTTACTCCTGGCTTTACACTCAGAAATCACTCCTGGCAGGCTTGGGGACCATATGGAATGCCAGGATTTGAACCATCTTCCTTCTGCATGCAAGGCAAATGCTTTACCTCCATGCTATTTCTCTGGCCCCTAAATATTTTTTATATTGAAGTTAATCCTTTTTTTGGGGGGACACACCCAGTGACACTCAGTGGTTTTTCCTGGCTATGTGCTCAGAAATCATTTCTAGTTTGGGGGACCATATGGAACACCGAGGGATAAAACCACGGTTCATCCTAGGTCAGTCGTGTGCACCACTGCTTAGACCCCCTGAAGTAAATCCTTTTTTATGGAGATCTTTAATATCCCAAAGCTTTAAAAGTGACATGCTGCCTGGGATAGAGAGATAGTAGAGTGGTTAAGGTTCTTGCCTTGTATGTGGTCAACCCTGGTTTGATCCTTAGCACTCCATATGGTTCTCTGAACTCTCCAGAAGCATCCAAGTGCAGAGCTAGGAATAAGCCCCATGCACCACCAGGTGTGGCCCCCAAATAAAAACAAAACACATAAAACACCCTAATCAAAAACAAAAATGCAATCTCTGGGTCCATAGAGAAAGCTTAAGTAGTAGAGAAAATGCCTCACACATGTAAGGCCTGAGTTTAGTCTCTGGTACTACATGGCCCCCAGAATCATGGGGACCAGAGCCAGTGGGATAGGTCTGTTATTAGAATACTTGTCTGGCCAGTGTTCAACCCCTGGTTCTGTACCATAAGTCAGGTTTTGAGGATTCTGCTGTTTATACCCAAAGTAAAAGGGGTATGACAAAATGACAGCCAAAGAAGGGGTGACAGCAACTTGAGCAGGAGGTGAGACATGGATAGTAGGTGAGTGAGAGCATATGACCATATATCATGGCCAATCAATCCTACCCTGCATCCTCAATGTGTGTGAGCCTTGGCATGAGTTCTTTCTCCAATACCTCATATAAGCCCTACCAGGAGTGATCTCTGAGTGCAGGGTCAGAGAAGTAAGTCCGAAACCAATATTGAGTAGAGGGATCCAACCTGGTCAGCCACGTGCAAGGCTAACCCTCCATTCTATCTCTCCAGGATCTCTTTTTTCCCTCCTCCCCCCAGTTTTCTCCTCCTTTTGCCTTCTTCCTTCCTTCCTTTCCACATCCAGCAGTTTCCAGTTCTTACTGTTGGCTCTGAACTCTGGGATTACTCTGGTGCTGTTCCGGGGACCATTTGAGGTGCCAGGATCCAACCTAAGTCTACATACAAGGCAAGTGCCTTACTCGCTATGCTATCTCTTAGACTCCAGCATCTTTTTCTTGTCTCAGTCTCAGCTTCCTGGGAAGCCCTACCTTAGATTTTTGTTAGAGCAGGGCATGGTGAAGTTAGCACTGAAAAAAAGACTCATGAGGTCTGGCTCTCAAATGTAGCACTGTCACTAATATAGTTTTGTGAAAGTCATTTGATCAAATGAAAAAGTAGGCACCTTTGTCACCATATTCAGGGACAGCAATAGATTTTCAAGACAAGTGTTGAAGTGGGGAAAAAGAGCAAATCAAGAAAAACACTTACTGGGGCCAGTGTGATAGCACAGTGGTAGGGCATTTGCTTTGCATGCGGCGGATCCAGGATGGACCTTGGTTTGATCCCCAGTGTCCCATATGCCCCCCCCCCCCAGCCAGGAGCAATTTCTGAGCACATAGCCAAGAGTAACCCCTGAGTGTCACAGGATGTGGCCCAAAAAGGAAAGGAAAAAAAAAAAAGAAAGAAAGAAAGAAAGAAAAGCACTTATGGCATGGTCGGAAGTTGTGTGTACTTTTTATATATGCTAGTCACTGCATTAAATAATCACTATTTGCTCTATACTAAATATCTGGAGTTGTTAACAAGAGGAATGTACCTTATTTGTAACTAAAAAAGGGGAGACGGAGAGATAGCGCAGCAGTAGGATGTTTGCCTTGCACTTGGCCAACCCAGGAGATGGTGGTTCGATTTCTAGCATCCCATATGGTCCCCAGAGCCTGCCAGGAGCGGTTTCTGAGCGCAAAAGCAAAAAGCAATGACTTCCATTTTCAAGGCCAGGGCAAGTGCAGAGCTGACACTAAAATTTTTTTAAAAAGTTTAAAAATAAAAAGCAGAAGACCAGAGTGATAGCTCTTGCCTTGCACGCGACTGACCCTGGTCCCATCGCCAGCACTCCAGGGTCCCCCGAGCCCGCCAGGAGTATGTCTTGAGTAAGTGTGAACCCAAACCAAACCCAAACAAAAAGAAAAAACTAAAACCAAAAACAAAGAAAAGGCAAAGTCGAGCAGTGCCCAGGTGCGTTCGCTAGGGGGCACCAGAACGTGCAACCGGGTTCTGAGCTGCAGAAACCTGCCAGATGCGCGCCGCTGGGCCGCCCGACCTCTGGGGGCTTTGCAGTCGCCAGGGGGCAGAAATGTGGAGCGACCCCAGTAAACCTACCACGGCTTCCCCTCAGCCCCCAGGTTCCCCGAGCAAAGTCAAAACTCGGTGAACACCCCACGATTCCGTCCTGCTTGCAACCTAGACGGGGGCAGAGAAAGATTTTCCGCGTCGAGGGTTCGCGTCCCACCCCTGCCGCCGCCCTCGGTCTTCCCGCTCGGGGACGGGGGCTGTGTGTTCCGCTCAGCAACTCCGCCCCCACCTTCTCCCAACACTTGCTGAGGGGAAATTGAGTCACTGGGAGGCGAGGCCTGCGCGGCCAGCGCTCGGCGCCTTCCAGATGCTCGGGGGAGGGGCGCGATCTCCGGGCGAAGACTTCGGGGGTGCCGGGGGTGGTGGTGGTGGAGGGAAGGCTGGCCCGCAGCCGGGCCAGACACATGGAGCGATGCAGCCCAGGATCAAAGGCGCTGTGACATTTGCAAAGAATGTGCGCGTCTGCCGGCGCTGCGGAGGGGTGGGGCGTGCGGCTTGGGGCGGGGGGGCCTTGGCCGGGCTGCCGAGCGTCCAGTGCACCCCAACCCCGCACGCAACTCAACTTCCCCACTTGGGGTTCAGGCCGCTTGGGCGGGGTAGGGTGCTCCTCGCCTCTTCTCCCCGCGCCTGTCCCGTCTTTCGTCCACCGTAGGAACTGGGGGAGACAGGCCGACCCCAGTGGGGTGCGGGGTGTCAGAGGAAATAAAAAGAAGGGGCTGGAGAGGTAGCACGGAGGTAGGGCGTTCGCCTTGCGTGCAGAAGGATAGGTGGTTCGAATCCCGGCATCCCATATGGCAATCCTAAATTGCCAGGGGCAATTTCTGAGCATAGAGCCAGGAGGAACCCCTGAATGCTGCCGGGTGTGACCCAAAAACCAAAACCAAAAAAGAAAGAAAGAAAAAGAAAAAGAAAAACCCAACCGGGCTCGGCCTCGGAACATTCTTTCTTCTTTCTCTCCCCGTCCGGGCCCGGCCTCTGCTCCCCGCCCGCCCCCCGAGCGTCGCGGCCCTGGGCTCGCAGCCGGGACTGCTCCGCACGTCACTGGGGTCCCCGGGGGCCGGGGTGGGGGTACCCTGGGCGGGCAGAGAGGCAGAGAGGGAGGACGCAGAGCAGGGAGAGGGAGGGAGGGAGGGAGGGAGGGAGGGAGGGCGGTCGCAGCCGAGTTCTCGCCGCCGGCCCGGCCCGGCCCTGCCCGCCCTCCTGCCCCGGCCCCGCGCAGCCTGTTTCTCATTAGAGTCGCGGTCCCGCCCGGCTCCCGTGTTTGTAAACGTCTGACGGTCGCTTAACCCTTCTGGAGCGGGCCCGGGTGGGTCCACAGGCCGACGGGCAGCCCGATGCTGGGGGAGCCGGGGGGAATTCCTCTGCACACACCCTGGCACGCATCTCCCCGCAGTCCGAGCCATGGGGTTCAGATCTAAGTCCTAAGGCACCCCCTGCTTGCACAGCCTGCAAAGCTCCAGGCCGAGCCTTCCTGGCTCCTCCCTGGGCCCAGGTGACAGGTGTCCAGTCCTGGGGGTCCCCGGGAAACCCGGACAGGACTTTGCAGACGAGCTGGAGCTTCTGAGAAGCCTCTAGAGCCCAAGTTTCCTTCCAGACTCCAGAGATCGGGACTTGGGGAGCCGAAGTCCGTGTCCGCGGCGGTTAACGAATGGCCCCCTCGGGATGACGGGGACCAGGGTGGAGGGAAAGCCTGGCCTGGATGGCCGCCCAGCAGGTGGTGGTGGTGGTGGGGGGGAACCCAAGAGCGGCTCCTCGACTGGACTAAACTCAACTCGACCCCTCTTGGACTTGACTTGGCACCCTTGAACATTTCTAGAAGGCTTTGCAGCTTCAGATCATCAGCCCGGCCTGGAGCCCCCGACTCTGGCTCGCCAAGTCCGACTGGCCTCCAGGCTGAGCGCAAAAGAGGAGCAGAGTCGCACCCCCACATTGTTCGTTCAGAGCAGGCTACACGACTCTTTCGTGGGCTCAGTGGCCCCTTTAAGGAGCTTGGACCTGGAGCCGCAGAACTTAGACTTGGTGGTGGTTGTGGGGCGTGGGGGTGGGCGGGTGGGTAGGTTGGGGTGTCCCGGGAGATGACTGCCACGGCGGCGGACCAATGAGCGCCAGGATGTTCTCGCACGCTAGGGACCGCTTTGCAATTCACTTTTCCAGCCTTCCTCGCTCGCATTCATTTTTTTTATTTTCCTGGGGGAGGGACTGGAGGGAGGAGGGATGGAAGGAGGGTGCGGAGGAAGAGGGGCGCGTGGTTTTCCCATCTCATCCCCCGGAGGAGGGGCTGGAGCATCCCGGGCAGCCAATCAGCGAGAGACTGCTGCAGGGGGGGGGTGCGCTTTGAAGAAGTTTGGGGGAAAAAAGTTTGGAAAAGTTTCTATACTAACGAGGGGGCGTCCGGAGGGAGGGAGGGAGGCGGCGGCGGCGGCGCGGCGGAGGAGGGGGCGTCCTGGAGAAGGGGCGGGCGGGCGAAGCCTCGGCAGCCTCCTGCGCTCCCCCTCCCACCCGGACCGGGACCGGGACCGGGACCGGGGGCTCTGCTCTGGCCGGACCCATGGGGGCCGCGAGCTGCGAGGATGAGGACCTGGAGTTTAAACTGGTGTTCGGGGAGGAGAAGGAGGCCCCCCCGCTGGGCGCGGGGGGCTCTGGGGAAGGTCAGTGCGGAGCTGGGGTCTGGGGGGGTCTTGGTGGGGGTCATTGTAGGCAAGGGCCTGGGGACCCCGATGCTGGGACTCCAAGGGTGAGGGGATATGGGGATCCGAGGCTGAGGGTTGTTGGGGGGCTCGGGGTGGGGGGTGCGGGCACCACTTTCTCCTTTTTAGGCTGTGGCTGGGCTGGGGGTGGGGGTGCCCTTGGCCGCGCGCCTCCTCCCGGCGCTGTCGACTGTCACCGGGATGGGGGTGGCGGGCACGGCGGGTCCTGCGGGCGCCCGGCCCCGCCGGGGAAACTGAGGCGGGCTCGGGGGCCCGCTCTGGGGCCCCGCAGGCCGCCCCACCCCCGGCTGGCCTCCACGAGCCTCTGATGGCGGGGACTGAGCCGGGGGCGGCGGCCGCTGCTCGCACGCAGCATTGCGGCCCGGCCCGGCCCCCCTGGCCCGCGCCCCGGCCCGGCCCGGCCCGCCCGGGGGCCCCTCACCGAGCGAGCAAGCGCCCCTTCGGCGGCGGGGTCGGGGGTGGAGCCAGCCCGCTCGTCTCCGCAGCCCTGGCGCCCCTTCTCCCCGGGCCACCGTTGCGATGGCAACTGGGGCTCCTGCCAGCGCCGTTTGGGGGTTTGGGAACCGCTGCTAATTGGGTTCATGTGTGAGTCGTCGCCCCCCGGCCCAGCCCCGCGTCTCGCTGGACCCGCCTCCAGGCCCGGCCCGACCCGGCCGGGCTGGTCTCGACCCGCCTCCCGCACCTCGTCCGGGCCCGCCCCGGCTGGTACCCACCCGGGGGTCCCCGGCCCGGGGCTCCCCGCGAGCCGATCCCCGAGGGGAGGGAGAGCCCGGCACGCCCCCACCCCTCTCCGCGTCCAACCTGGCCTTTGTCTGCCTGAGCGGCTAGACAGAAGTGCGCCCCAAACCCCTCAGCCTGGCTTGGGAGACTGGACGAGCCGGCCACCCGTCTCATGCGCGTTTCTCCCCCATCCCCTACGTCCCCCTTCCCCTCCGCTTTGACAGAACTGGACTCGGAGGACGCCCCGCCATGCTGCCGCCTGACCCTGGGGGAGCCCCCGTCCTACGGTGCCACCCCCATCGGCATCCCCCGGCCGCCGCCGCCAAGGCCGGGCATGCACTCGCCGCCGCCCCGGCCCGCGCCGCCGTCCCCGGGCACCTGGGAGAGCCAGCCGGCGCGCTCCGTGAGGCTGGGGGGCGCGGGCGCGGGCGCGGGGGGCGCCGGGGGCGGCCGCGTGCTCGAGTGCCCCAGCATCCGCATCACGTCCATCTCCCCCACTCCCGACCCTCCTGCCGCGCTCGACGACCACCCCGACGTCTGGGCCGACGGCTCTCCCCGGGAGTACCCCGCACCCGAGGGCTTCGGGGGCTACCGAGAGGCCGGCGGCCCGGGCGCGGGCCCCTTCTTCAGCCCGAGCCCCGGCAGCAGCAGCCTGTCCTCCTGGAGCTTCTTCTCCGACGCCTCGGACGAGGCGGCCTTGTATGCAGCCTGCGACGAGGTGGAGTCGGAGCTCAACGAGGCCGCCTCCCGCTTCGGCCTAGGCTCCCCGCTGCCCTCGCCCCGGGCGTCCCCGAGGCCCTGGACCCCCGACGACCCCTGGAGCCTGTATGGCCCCAGTCCCGGGGGTCGGGGACCTGAGGACAGCTGGCTGCTCCTCAGCGCCCCCGGGCCCAGCCCGGCCTCCCCGCGGCCGGCCTCGCCTTGCGGCAAGCGGCGCTACTCCAGCTCGGGGACCCCGTCGTCCGCCTCCCCGGCTCTGTCCCGGCGGGGCAGCCTGGGGGAGGAAGGTCCTGAGCCCCCTCCACCCCCGCCGTTGCCCCTGGCCCGGGATCCCGGCTCTCCCGGCCCCTTTGACTATGTGGGGGCGCCCCCCGCCGAGAGCATCCCCCAGAAGACCCGGAGGACTTCTAGCGAGCAGGCAGTGGCTCTGCCTCGGCCCGACGAGCCTGCCCCGTGCAATGGGAAGCTGCCTGCAGGGCCGCCCGAGGAGGCCGCTGCTCCTCCGGGGGGCCCTCGGAAGGAGGTGGCAGCCATGGACTACTTGGCTGTGCCCTCCCCACTCGCTTGGTCCAAAGCCCGGATTGGGGGACACAGCCCCATCTTCAGGTGAGGGTTGCTGCCTCTGGCCTGGCCCTACTGCTGTCCGCTAGTCTGCTTGCTTCCACTTCCTAGTAGGGTCAAGGGGTGGGTAGAAAACAGGTCTGTACTCGTGGCATTGTCAAAAGAGAATCAGCCACAGCAAGGTTGGGGCCATTTACCCAGTTTTCTATAGGATTTTAAAAAGCAGCCACCCTGCCTCTGGACAGATCTTACAGTAGGGTGCAGAGATAGTATAGTGCCCATGGCTGACTCCAGTTCGATCCCTGACACTCCATAGAGTCCCTTGTGCCCTACTAGAAGTGATCCCCTGAGCACAGAGATAGGTGTAAGCCCTAAGCATCGCCAGGTGTGGCCCCCAAACAAACAACCGAAAAGCATTTCTTTCCAACAATTTACAAAAGGACAGTCACTCTCAGTGGACACTATTAACATCTCTCTGATTCCCTCTCCAGGATCATTTAGGTAAGGGAGTGATTCTGCTAGACTAGAGAGTTTCCCATATCTAGTTAGATGGGTAGAGAGCGGACTGTATGATGTGGAATACCCCTTCTTCCCTAACACAATTCCTAGGGCCTGCTTGAACAGTATAACTCCTTTTAAAAAATAGCACATATTTGCAAGTCAACGAATTCAATGAAAAGAGCAATGAAAAGGGGCAGGGGCCCCTTTTACCCTCAACCAGTCTCCCACCCATTTAAAAAATCCTAAATCTTGACCAGAGTAGATTTTTATTGAGCTACTGGCACACAGAAATGTTTCCTGGAGGAAAGACAATAATTTCTCTCCTCTCTCCTGCTTCCCCCTCCTCCCGAATTCTGATCTGGCAGTATCTCAATGCTCCCGGACAATTGTCCCTTGGGGATGGCATAGTCACATCCTAGCCTCTAAAGATGCCAGTTATGGGGGCTGGAGAGATAGCACAGCGGTAAGGCTTAGACGCAGAAGGATGGTGGTTCGAGTCCTGGCATCCCAGATGATCTCCCGAGCCTGCCAGGAGCGATTTCTCAGCATAGAGCAAGGAGTAACCCCTGAGCACTGCTGGATGTGACCCCCCCCCCAAAAAAAAGATGCCAGTTGTGATATGAAAACTATCTCAGGCATTGCCAGTCATCACCTGGAGCAATGAGCAGTTGTGCTAGAGTGGGAGCCACTGAACTCAGCACAGGACAAGTTGTGTTCCTCGCTGTGGTCCCTAGTCCCTTGGAGCTGACCTATTCAGCCTCACTAGGGGACAGGCATTGGCCCAATTGAGCCCAATCTTGCTTTGTCATCCACTGGCTCTGATATCCCTTCATTCTATTCTCTGAGCCTCTTCCTTAATCCCTAGAAGAGGTTCACCTCTGAAGTCTGTTATAGGCTTTCTTTACATGAGTCTTCCTACCCAGATCTAGTCTGTGTGAGGATGTGGTTGGTGTTCCTCTGTATCCAGGGGAATCCTTGCTACCCCAAAACCATGTGTTGGGGGCTCAGAGAAGGGCCTCTCAGTTCTCATCCTCCTCTTTAAGGACTCAAGGGGTTTGTGTGCCCATCCTCCCTCACCTCTGAGCTCTTAGATGATTTCTACTGTGACTCCTCTCCACTGCCCCCTGATCAGTGCTCTCTTGCCCCTGCAGGACCTCTGCGCTTCCCCCACTCGACTGGCCGCTGCCCAGCCAGTATGAGCAGCTGGAGCTGAGGATCGAGGTGCAGCCCAGAGCCCACCACCGGGCCCACTATGAAACAGAGGGCAGCAGGGGAGCTGTCAAGGCTGCCCCTGGTGGTCACCCTGTGGTCAAGGTAAGGGGTCGAGGTCTGGCTTTTCTCCTTTAGGACCAGTCCCAGACCCTTGTCCGAATCTATGACCAGTTCCAGACTCTTGCACTCGTCTCCTGCTGGGAGAGCTCCTGGCACAGTGTTTTCCCACACTCCTTGTTAGCAATTACCCTGTCTGTAGATTGGGGAGGGGCTGAGGCTGGGGGAGAAAGGGTACAGACTGCTGAGGACCCAGATGCACTCTCCCCTTTCCTCCACCCCCTCAGCATCCCATGGGACACCAGCCTCCCTTTGACTCTGGAAAATGGTGGCTTGCCAGATGTGGGGGAGGGCTTAGGCTGAGGCCAGAGTTCACTGGGAGTGAGGTTGTCCCTCTGTCAAGTTGAGCCTGTCTCCCTTGCAATCTTTTCCCCTCTGCCCAGCCCATTTAGGGCTTTCGTCCAAGGAAAATACAGCAAACTCCAGGCCATGTTTTCTCCACAACTGGTGCCCAATTCCCCCTGGGAACCCCTTCCAGGATATCCTTTATCTTTTACCATTCTCACCCCCCTGGTGGAATGAAAATCCAGGATTGGACGAATGTAGATAGCAGGGATTTCAGTGGGGTGTTCTCTTTCTCTACTAGCTCCTGGGCTACAGCGAGAAGCCCCTGACCCTGCAGATGTTCATTGGCACAGCTGATGAGAGGAACCTGAGACCTCATGCCTTCTACCAGGTACACCGGATCACTGGCAAGATGGTGGCCACGGCCAGCTACGAGGCTGTGGTCAGTGGCACTAAGGTGCTAGAGATGACGCTGCTTCCTGAGAACAACATGGCAGCCAAGTAGGTTTCCACTTACTTCTTCTCAGTCTTCTCCTTTGGATCTGAGCTTTCTTCCTCTTTCCTAAAGAGTTAGACTTTGGGGCCAGAGAGATAGTACAGCAGGTAGGGCTTTTGCCTTGTATACCACTGACCCAGGTTCTATCTCCTGCACCATGTATCTCTCCCCACCCCCAGCCCCACTAGGAATGATCACTGAGCTCAGAGCCAGGAGTAAGCCCTGATCATGTTGTGGTCCCCAAACTACAACCATAATGCAAACAACAGCAAGAAAAATAGCTAGATTTCATTCCAAGGAGCTGATATCTCTTCATCTAGAATTGGGCTTCTGGGGCCTTTGAAGAAGTCCTGTCTGGGATAAAATAGGCAGCAGAGAAGATCATTCAGGCTTTGGGGTGGTGATGGAAGGGTTACCTTCCTTTTGGGGGTAATGTGTCAGTACCCTCTGGTATCAGCTAGGCACTTGCCTTTCATTCCTTGCCCTCAGCATCGACTGTGCTGGAATTCTGAAGCTTAGGAATTCAGACATTGAGCTGCGCAAGGGTGAGACAGACATCGGGCGCAAGAACACGAGAGTACGGCTGGTGTTCCGGGTGCATGTGCCACAGGGCAGCGGGAAGGTCATCTCCGTGCAGACTGCATCGGTGCCCATCGAGTGCTGTGAGCAAAGAGGCTCTGTACTACATCTCTGTCGTGTGTGTGTGTGTGTGTGTGTGTGTTCTCATCCATCAGTTCTTGTTCTGCCCTGGGCTCTGTCTCTCCTACCTCATCTGCCAAAGACCCTGGGCCCCAAGTTCCATCATGGATGCAGACTGATTCAGGGCTGGACCCAAGGGCCTATGTGTTACTTGCCACTGGTTGGGTAATGGTCTAGCCTTCCTTGTGGCTGTCTAGGCCCAGCAGGGTACCTTCTATGGTCTGGAGGACCCCAGTACTGGAGGTTTTCTGGTGTGTCTGCTCTCCAAGGCTTTGGAGCACTTACCCTGAAGGTAGGAGGCAAAGGAAGCCTCTCTATCCCCTGCGCAGCCAGGCCTTTCTTGCTTTGCTCCACAGCCCAGCGTTCTGCCCAGGAGCTGCCACAGGTAGAGGCCTACAGCCCTAGCGCCTGCTCCGTGCGAGGAGGGGAGGAGCTCGTGCTGACTGGATCCAACTTCCTACCAGACTCCAAGGTGGTGTTCATCGAGAGAGGCCCTGGTGAGTAGCCAGAAGCTTAGGAAGGTGAGCCAATGTCTGGAGCGCACATTCTTTCTACGAAAGAAAGAATTGTGTGGTCAGGTCTGTGAAGAGAAGTGGCCCTCAGAATGATCCCAGTGGTGAACAGGGTCATTCAGCTCTGATGACCAGAGCCTAAGAAGGGCTCCAGGTTGGAGCTATAGAAGTGGAAGCAAGAAGATTGAGGGGTCCAGGACACTCATTAACCTGAGGTCTCTTTCTCCCAGCCAGCCCCCTTGTAGTTTAGCCCACCAGCCTCTTACCACCCTAGGATCTTAACTTGAACGGATTGGGAGGGTTTAGGTTGTGTGACTTGAGATCTCATTGGTTTCTTTCAAGCTGGGACCCTTTCCTGCCCCCCACCCCCATTTGTTTTTATTTTTTGTTTTTATTTTTGTTTTGGGGCCATTCCTGGCAGTGCTCAGGGGTTACTCCTAGCTCTGCACTCAGAAATCACACCTGGCAGGCTTGGGGGACCATGTGGGATGCCAGGGATGGAACCTGGGTCCGTCCCAGGTTGGCAATATGCAAGGCAAATGCCCTACCGCTGTGCTATTGCTCTAACTCCACCTTTCCTGCTTTTGACTCTCTTCTCCACATCAATGGGAGGGTTGTTTGAATGTGGCAGGAATGAGAGCCCAAGGGGCCTGTCACTAATTCCCTGTGGTGCCTGGGCTAGCGCTGCCATTTCTGTTGGTGTCTGCTGCCTGCTTTATAATTGGGATACAGTTTCCAAACCTGCCTTTTCCATGGCTCTGAGTTCACATGCAGTGGCTTCTCTGTGGGCTGGGCTTACTTGGGAGTCTTGGGCAGGAGGTTGGGGGGCTGGATTGTGGAGTTGGACTGAGTGCCCTTGTCTCCTGCACAGATGGAAAGCTACAGTGGGAAGAGGAGGCTACGGTGAATAGGGTGCAAAGCAATGAGGTACCAGGGGACACTTCCTGGGGTGTGGGGTGGGGTAGGGAAGGGGGAGTAGTCTGGAGTATCTCAGCTCTGTGCCTGGGTTGTGGCCACCAGGTCCTCCCCACTCTCTTCTGGCCATGCAGACGGCATCAAAGAAAGCCTGGCCACTGGGTTGGAGTGGGTTCTTCTCTAGGGAAGAACTTGGCTCTTGAGCTGATGGAGAAGGAGGCAGGAGGAGAGGTGGTGTTTGAAAAAGCTGTTTCTAGATCCCAAAAGTCTCCCTGTTCCCCTTCTGCTTTCAGGTGACGCTGACCCTGACTGTCCCTGAGTACAGCAACAAGCGGGTATCCCGGCCAGTCCAAGTTTACTTTTACGTCTCCAATGGACGGAGGAAGCGCAGCCCGACCCAGAGCTTCAAGTTTCTTCCTGGTGAGTTCCAGGACAGCCCAGGATGGGGCATAGAGAACTGGGGAACATGAGAGGACAGAGGGCATCAGAGTATGGGGGCAGGAAAGGGGTCTCAGTGGCGTTCTCTTGTTCCTCCTCTCCCAGTGATCTTCAAAGAGGAGCCTCTGCCCGATTCATCATCTCTCCGGGGCTTCCCTTCAGCACCACGTCCCCCCTTTGGCACTGACATGGACTTCTCACCTCCCAGACCTCCCTACCCCACTTATCCTCCTGAAGACCCTGCTTATGAAACTCCTTACATGTCAGAGGGCTTCAGCTATGGCACACCCCCTTTGTACTCCCAGACAGGGCCCCCACCATCCTACAGACCTGGCCTGCGGATGTTCCCTGAGACTGGGGGTACTACAGGCTGTGGTCGCCCATCTCCAGTGCCCTTCCTTCCCCGGCCCTTCCCTAGTGACCCTTATGGAGGACGGGGCTCCCCATTTCCCTTGGGGCTGCCGTTCCCCCCTCCAGCCCCTTTTCGACCTCCACTGCCATCATCCCCACCACTTGAAGGCCCCTTCCCTCCCCAGAATGTCCACCCTCCACCTCCTGAGGGCTACAATGAGGTAGGGCCCAGCTACGGTCCTGGGGAGGGGGCTCCGGAGCAAGAGAAAGCCAGGGGCAGTTACAGCAGCGGCTTCCGGGATAGCGTGCCAATCCAGGGGATCACGTTGGAGGAAGGTGGGTGCAGGCAAGGGTGTGAGTGTGTGTGATTGAGTGTGTGTAATTATGTGTGACTGGATAAGCATGGGTGTGTATATGTGAGTGTGTGTATGTGTGTAAATGTGTTTGCATACATAAATGTGAGCCTGTGTAAGAGTGTATAGGAATACGAGTACTTGTGAACATATGTGTGAATGTTGTGAATATGAATACATATGAGTATGTGTGTCATTGTGAGAGTGTGTCAGCATGCAAGTTTGCCAATGAGTTTGTGAGTGTTTGAGTGTATATGTGTACAGATATGCCTCTGTGTGTGAGTCTGTGTGAATGCAAATGTGAAGTGTGAATATGTGTTGAGTATAAGTGTGTTAGAAATCATGCTGAGGGTTTGCTGATGCACTGGGTGGCTGTCCAGAGAACATGCATCCTTGGTCCCTCACCAGGTTGGAGGGTGCGAAGAGGCATGTTATTGGTGTGCAGCCTGAATTCACTTCCCTTAATTTTGCAGGGTGTGCAGAATACCTGCCCCAACCTGTCTCCTGCCTCTGCCCTTGGTCCCTGGTCACAAACCTGTAGGGCTCCACACCCTCGTAAGAGTGCCCTGCCCTCCAGCGGCAGAAGCAGTGGCTGCCTTTCTATGAGGCAGGATTTGCTGCTGGTCAGTCCAGCGTGTTTGCACCTGCCTCAACTTTTCCTCCTCACGGGGCCTGAGGTCAGGTTGGCATGGAGAGACTTTTCTATTATACCCTTCCCTCATCCTGCAGACTGCAGCTACTCAGGGCCCTGCTCACAGCAAGGATCCTGACATCTCAGGCCACAACTCAAGTAGAAGGGAAGGCTGGGCCAGGGACTTACATGATGGAGTGGTACAAACATGCCTGGGAAGCAGGTGTTAAGTCACATCAGGGAGACTGAGCTTGTGGAAAAGAAGCCAGGGCCTGAGGGTCTCTGAAAAAGGGGGGAGCCCAATCTCTCATGATTCTTCCTTTGCAGTGAGTGAGATCATTGGCCGAGACCTGAGTGGGTTCCCAGCACCTCCAGAGGAACCTCCTGCCTGAATTGCAGCTGCACGGCCCAGCCTGGCCCACTGAGCCTCCGGTGCTGGCTCCAGAAGCTTCGGGCCAGTCTGATCCCTTATTCTTCAGTTGTTGCCTCCTATCTCCAGCCTCCCCTCTCCTCCTCTGAGGTGTGAGCTGAGGTCTGAGCCCCAGCCTGGTGCTGCCTGGGAGGACTGGGGAAGGGAGGGCCTGGAGGCTGAGCTGGGTGGAGCTAAGGTGGGGCTGCTGGAAGCAGGGCTTGAATTGTTCATGTGCCCTGGTGCTGAGAGGCTGAAGACAGGTGGATGAGTAATAAACACTCACTGACAAGACTTTAGGCTTCACAGGTTTTTGGAAAGAGAGATGAGACCACTTTTTCCCACCCTAGCCCTGAGAAAGAAGTGGGGAGAGCTTGTCAGAGGATGGAGAGCTAGAGGGCTTTGAAGGGGGCCCCAGAGACTCCCTAACAGTGATGATGTGGGTGGAGATAGAGCTTTGGGAGGCCTCTTCATGATTTCCACATGTCCCTCCTCTCCAGGATTCAGATTCTATTTGTCTCTTGGGAGCAGGACTCAGGAATCCATGCATTTGTTTGTTTATTTGGGGGGCCACACCCAGCAATGCTCAGGGGTTAGTCCTGGCTCAACACTCAGGAATTACCCCTGGTAGTGCTCAGGGGACCATATGGGGTACCAGGGATCAAGCCCTGCTTGTAAGGCAAACACTCCCCCCGTACTACCTCTTGGATCTGAATCCATGAATGTTTAAAGTTCTCTTTTCTCTTTCTCTCTCTTCATGAATATTTAAAGTTCTCTTCTCTGCCTGTCTCTGTCTCTGTCTCTGTCTCCCCCCCCCCTCAATAGTCTGGGATTACTCCTGGCTCTGCACTTAGGGATCACTCTTAGTGGTGCTCAGATACCAGAGGTCAAACCTGGGCTGGTTGCATGCAGGGCAAGTGCCCTAGCCTCTGTACCATCACTCTAGACCTGAATCCATGAATTTTTAAGTTCTTTTCTCTCATTGACATCCAGATGGTTCAGATTCATAGCCAAGAACTGGAAACCCAGGTGTGTCCTGCTTTCCCCATTACAGAGATATACTCTAAGGTGTACAATGAAAGAGACTTGCCCATGGGCACATGGCTCATCAGTAACAGGTTGAGCACTTCCTGGCCTCTGGCCCCAGCCCACCTTCAGACTCCTATACTCACTGGGCTCAGGTCCCTGAGACTTGAAGTGGGGCAGGAGGCGGGGGAGAGCTGGCAGGGATCCATGGCTCTCTAGATCTTTTGTGTGTGTGTGTGTGTGTGTGTGTGTGTGTGGTTTTTGGGTCACACCCGGCAGTGCTCAGGGGTTATTCCTGGCTCCAGGCTTAGAAATTGCTCCTGGCAGGCACGGGGGACCATATGGGGCGCTGGGATTCAAACCGATGACCTCCTGCATGAAAGGCAAATGCCTTATCTCCATGCTATCTCTCCGACCCCTCTAGATTTTTTTCATCCTGGGGACTGTGTATGCCTTCTGGAAAGATCTGTGCTTCAGAAATTAGACTATAGGAATCCACATAAGCTCCCTAGAATTTCTGACCAATGCCTATCTGGGGAGCAAGAGCACTATAGGAACTAAAGTTGCACCCCATATCACCCCTGAACAAGGCTGGTGAACCATGGTAACGAGTCCCTGGAGGTCTGGGGAAAGTCAATCCTGTGGCGGGGGTGGGGGGGGGGCTTCTTTGTCTAGTGCAGTGTCCAGAAGGCTCTAGTGCCAGCAATCCAAGGAAGCTGTGCCCAGCTGACATTCAGGGCACCCCTGCCTCTCTGCTTGCCCACTTGCCCAGACCAGTGGTAAGCAAGTATAGGTTCAGGGTGAGTGTTGCAGGGGCTGGATCTGGATGGCAAAACAAGAGTCAGGGTGATACTCTCCTCTCCTGCGCTGGTCCCTTGATACTGGCAAAGAATTTCTTCCATCTTCCTAAATGCAAATCACAGCAAGTCAAATAGATCTAAATGGCCCAATGATCTGCTCTCCGGGCTCTGGCTGCCTCCAGAGCTATTGGAGGGAGTATGTGTCATCTCTCCTGCTCAATCTCTAGTCAGGAGGGACCCTATCAGATGCCCTGAGTTCACTCGCTTCAATGAAGGCAAAGCTATAGTAGTGGGGATTCCCTGACCCTCAGGCAGCCATATCCATAGCCCTTTCTAGTCATTCATTTAGTGTCAGGCATTTGTGGTGCCGCTGTTGAGTACTAGCCAATGGGACCTTGAACACTCAACCTTCTGGGTAATGGTGAGCAAACAGCTCATTGTAAAAATTCACTAATTCATCTCAGAATGTGGGGAAGGACAGTGACCATCTGGCATGTGGAGTGAGCAGAATACAGGACATTCTATCCAACTATGAGGGCTATTGGAAACTTCACTAGCTAAACTTTTTTGGGGGGAAATCATATATTTAGGTGATCTGGGAGATAATTCTTTGCTCATTAATTGGTGTCTCTCCTAGTAGTACTGGGGATAAAACCCTGGTCTGGATGCAAAGCCTGCTTCAGTCCTTTGAGTTATCTCCCAGCCATGAGATGCATTCTAGATTGAGACTAGAACCTGACTGAGAATGAGCAGGCTCTCTGGTACAGACCCAAATGGCCAATTCCTGGAATAGAGAGGCCAACAAGTGGATTGGAGGCTTAGAGGCTCAAGAAAGGACCTGTTTAATGTACTGTGGGACTGTAAGACCTGAGAGGGACTTAGCACTGACTTCAAGGGTGTGTAGCTAATCATTTTAAACACACACCCTGTTTTAACACCCAGAGCATGTACCCTGTAGTTTCCCTAATCCCCTTACTCTGTCTTCCCTAGACACAGAAGCACACACCCTCCTTTAATCCCCTCTCACATCCTACTTGATTGGCTGACAGAGTCCACACCCTCATCTCTCCTAATATAAATATCCATTTCCCACCTACAATAAACTGAGTTACTGACCTGATGTGGCCAGTGGATGCTTCTTTGGAGTGTTCTACTTGCCTAAAATCAACCTCTCCAGTGACTTCTACATCTTGGGGTCTGACTTCACCAGCTTCATTACAAAGGAGACCTGCTGCTGACCCCACAAAAAAAATACAGAGAATTCAGAGTTATTTAAGGATGAGGGGAGCTCCCTCACTCAAGGTGGCCTTGAACTGAGAAGACCATAGCTATATACCTTGAAACTCTGTCTGACCTCCTCATTCAAGAATGGCAACTGCCCTTCAGGGCCCTTCCTTGTTCTGTCCTCTGAGTCCATACTGGACAGTTCTGTCCTGTCCTCACACTAGAATCCTAACTGTGGCTTGACTTATGGGAACCATTATCTTTTCCAAGGATCCCTTTGGACTTCTAGCTCCTTGAGGCTGGAAGTGGGAGAGAAGAGGAGGGAACAGGCTCTTTGGCTGGTGCCAGAAAACTCTTTCTTGGCCAGGGTTTCTCATAGTATGGTCTGAGAATTACATGTATTTGAATCACTCAGGAGGTCTTTATGGTTTTATTCAGTTTTTCTTTATTCTTTTTTGGTTTTGGGTTCCTCCTGGCTCTACATTCAGAAATTGCCCCTGGCAGGCTCAGGGGACCAGATGGGATGCCGGGATTCAAACCACCATCCTGCATGCAAGGCAAACACGCTACCTCCATGCTATCTCTCCAGCCCTGCTTTGTTTTCTTTTCTTAATATAGATTCACAGACAACCTCAGACTTACTTGACTTTTTTTTTGATACCTTCTCAAGGTAATGAGATATTTTTTTATTTATTTATTTATTTATTTATTTATTTATTTATTTATTTATTGGTTTTTGGGCCACACCCAGTGGTGCTCAGGGGTTACTCCTGGCTGTCTGCTCAGAAATAGCTCTTGGCAGGCACGGGGGACCATATGGGGCACCGGGATTTGAACCAACCACCTTTGGTCCTGGATCAGCTGCTTGCAAGGCAAACGCCGCTGTGCTGTCTCTCTGGGCCTGATATTTTATCTTTTGTTGATCACAAATTGACAGCTTTTATGACATTCCTCTTGCTAAATCCATGACAGGCCTTTATATATATATTTAAGCACCATGTTTACAAGCATGTTTGTAGTTGGGTTTTAATTATATATATAAAAAGAACACCCCCCCCTTCACCAGTGTAACTTTCCCACAAGCAATGCCCTCTCTTCTCCCCCACCCTTTCCTGTATTCAAGAGAGGCTTTCTATTTCTCTAATTCACTACCAGTGTAGTTATTTCTCTAACTGAACTCACCACTCTTTGTGGTAGGCTTCATTTCGTGGGCTGGTCCTTCCAGCCCTCCTCTCTATTGTCTCTGGGTGTTATTAAATAATGTCTTTTCTTTTTTTTTTTTCTTTTGGTTTATTGGGCCACACCCACTTGACGCTCAGGGGTTTCTTCTGGCTATGCACTCAGAAATCGCTCCTGGCTTGGTGGGGGACCATATGGGACACCAAGGGATTGAATCACAGTCTGTCCTAGGCTAGTGCTTGCAAGACGAATGCCTTAACTAGCGCCACCACTCCGGCCCTGTCTTTTATTTTTCTTAAAACCCATACATGAGTGAGACTATTCTGTAACTATCTCTCTCCCTCTGACTTATTTCACTTAGCGTAATAGTTTCCATGTCCGTCTATGTATAGGAAGATTTCATGACTTCATTTTTCCTGATGGCTACATAGTATTCCACTTGTTTATGTACCACAATTCCTTTGTTTTTCTTTTACTGAATTATTATTATTATTATTTTATTTTTATTGTGACCAAAGTGCATTACAAATCTTTCACTGCATCATTTATGGTATACCACAATTTCTTTAGCCACTCATCTGTTGTGGGGCATTTTCACTGTTTCTAGATTCTGGCTATTGTAAATAGCACTGCAATGAATATAGGTGTGCAGAAGTCCTTTTTGTGTTCCTAGGGTATATCCCTAGGAGTGGTATAGCTGGATCATATGGGAGCTCAAATTCCAGGTTTTTGAGGAATCTCCATATTGTTTTCCATAAAGGCTGAACAAGACAGTATTCCCAATTTCCACCAGCAGTGAGAATTCCTTTCTCCCTGCCAGCACTGATTGTTCTTATTCTTTGTGATGTGTGCCAGTTTCTTTTAGATGGTACCTCATTGTTGTTTTGATTTGCATCTTCCTGATGATTAATGATGTGGAGTATTTTTTCATGTGTCTTTGGCCTTTGTATTTCTTCTTTGAGGAACTGGCTGTTCATTTCTTCTCCCCATTTTTTTTTTTGTTTTGTGTTGTTTTTGGGTCACATCCAGCACTCAGGGGTTACTCCTGGCTCTGCGCTCAGAAATCGCTCCTGACAGACATGGGGGACTGAGATTCTAACCACCATCCATTCTGGATTGGCTGCCTGCAAGGCAAATGCCCTACTGCTGTGCTCTCTCTGGCCCCACTTCTCCCCATTTTTTGATGGAGACTTACTTGATTATATTCTCTGCCACCCCTTCCCATTTACATATGAAAGAGCACCCTAAGGGAGTTCTTTGCACTCAGAAGTTGGAGATTAATTCTTCAGCCATGAACAGGTTTCTCCTTCCAAGCCACACTCTGAAATAAGACCCAGTCCCTGGGGCTGGGTCACCTGGAAGAGGGTTCTGAGGAAAGATCACCCAAAGATGACCCTGGGGACAGCTTGAAGTCCCTTGCAGGAGTTGCGGCCCCTTTCCCTGTCCTCCTGGGGAGGGTGCTGAGATGCTTCTTGTGGGTTGGGGCTCTGCTTGGAAGGGGTGGGATATCTTGGAGCTGCTACAGGTCTCTCCAAAGAAGGCATAGAACAGTGGCCTGCTGTGTCCTCCTGGGCCTTTCCAGACTTCTAGCTACTTTGCAGAGCAGATTGAGTAGCCTCAGTCTTTGAGCTGACCCCCACAAGGCCCTCCCAGGAACTGTCACCCCTCATGCAGTATGGCATCACAAAGGCTTAGCCCAAAGAAATGGACAGTGTGGTCACTGATGGGGAGAGCTTCGAGCCTAGAGATAGGGGGTGGAGGCACTTTGATCTGCACTGTCTGAGAGATGAAAATGGTAAACTGCTATGTTAATACTGTGGCCTAGCCAAGGAAGGCCAGGGTGAACTCTCTGAAGGGGGATGATTCTGACCCAGGTTTTCAAGGAGGCAAGTGAATTTTTAAGTTAGTTAGGAGCAAAAGAGGGGGTCAAGCCTGGAGGTTTAAAGTGTGTGAGATCAGCACATTACAGGTGATATTACAAATATCAGATTTGTATTTTTGGTTTGTTTTTGGGCTATACCGGGTAGCTTTAGGCATACTCCTGGCTCTGTATTTGAGGGACATTCCTGGCAGTGTTGGGCAAACCATGTCTACTTGGCGTTCAAACCCAGCTTCCACATGCAGAACATGTGCTCAACTCATTGACTTGTCTAAAATTTTTTTTGTTTTAAATACAATACAAAAACCCCTTCCTTACACCTATATTCATTGCAGCACTGTTTACCATAGCAAGACTCTGGAAACAACCAAGATGCCATTCAACAGATGAATGGCTAAAGAAACTGTGGTACATATACACAATGGAATATTATGCAGCTGTCAGGAGAGATGAAGTCATGAAATTTTCCTATACATGGATGTACACAGAATCTATTATGCTGAGTAAAATAAGTCAGAGAGAAAAATGCAGAATGGTCTCACTCATCTATGGGTTTTAAGAAAAATGAAAGACATTCTTGCAATAATAATTTTCAGACACAAAAGAGAAAAGAGCTGGAAGTTACAGCTCACCTCAGGAAGCTCACCACAAAGAGTGGTGAGTTTAGTTAGAGAAATAACTACATTTTGAACTGTCCTAATAATAAGAATGTATGAGGGAAATGGAAAGCCTGTCTAGAGTACAGGCGGGGGTTGGGTGGGGAGGAGGGAAATTTGGGACATTGGTGATGGGAACGTTGCACTGGTGATGGGTGGTGTTCTTTACATGACTGAAACCCAAACACAATCATGTATGTAATCAAGGTGTTTAAATAAAATATAAAAAAAAGAAAAGAAAATACACATTATTCAAATTATAGAAATGCTGTTATAACCAATCAACACTACTAACAGCTAAAATTTTCCAGTTTTTAAACCACCAAAAGCAGATAGTAGAGGCAAAAAAATTTTTGTTTTGTTTTTTGGGCCACACCCATTCGATGCTCAGGGGTTTTTCCTGGTTAAGCACTCAGAAATTGCTCCTGGCTTGGGGGAACCATATGAGACTCTGGGGGATCGAACCGTGATCCTTCCTTGGCTAGCGCTTGCAAGACACTTAAACTCTAACGCCACCTCTCTGGCCCCGACTTGTCTAAAATTTTATGTATATTTTTGAACTTGGGATGTTTCAATAGGCCTTGAGTATGAGTAGGAGTCATTGACTAAGGGAATCTATTATGTGCGCATGCGTGTATGTGTGTGTGTGTGTGTGTGTGTGTGTGTGTATGTGTGTGTGTAATAGGGCAGCACAGTAGGTAGGGCATTTGTCTTGCATGTATTCTATCCCTAACATCCCTTAGAGACCCCTAAACAGCCAGGAGTAATTTCTGAATGCAGAGCCAATAGTAATCCCTGAGCACTACTGGGTGTGGCCCCAAACCCTCCCCCCAAAAAACTCCCCCAAATTCCAAAACCATAGAGAGATAAGGATTAGAGTTAAGGAGTTTGAAGTAATTCAGGTACAACATAACTGCTCAAAGGATGAGCTAAGATCCAGGCTAAGAGAACAGGAAAAGCCCTGGGCTGAAGTTCTTAGTCATGAACTTTGATTACTTCCAGACCTCACTGCCTCATCTATAAATGTCTACTGAGTGTCTTCTCCTTGACAGTGTGTGATGACTTTTGGGGATAGACAAGGAGAGAAACATGGTTCCTTCCCTCATGAAACTCAAAGTTTAACATGCAATTTCAGAATTATTTGTAATGGTAGAGAAGTTCTGGGCACTGAGGCCTCATTAAAAGGCCCTTGGACTCTTCTTCTACTAGTGTTTGTGTCTCTCAAGCCATGTGATGATGGTTATTTTGAGAAAACCTGTTGGCTCCATCCCTTAGTCTGAAAAGAATGGCTTGCTCTGAACTAAGACTATCCAAGCTGGGTGGGTGATGTGTTACTTAGGTCCTGAGGAGACTGAGAAATCTTTTGGGCTTCTCTCTTGGGCCTGAAGCTGGTAGCTCAGTTCTATCCTTCATGTATTGATGTAATCTTTCCTGTGGTGAAGCAGGGACCTGGTAGGGCAGGAAGGCTGAGCCATGGCTGGGTAAGGTGGCAGTCTTTTGATTAGGTAGATCTCTGGGGAATGTTTTATAGGGTTGTAGCTAACAAAACAACACACTTATTAATGCTTAAAGCAGCAGCAGTCTGTTCTCTTACAATGCTGGAGATTATGGTTACACAACTGGTTCCATGGAACCCCTGGGGCACATCTGTACATTCCTGCCTTGGCAGCTGATGGTCCTTGGTGCTGTTCAGTTCATAGGAGCATTATTCCAATTTTCCCTTTGTTGTGCATGAACTTCTCTCCTTTTCTCTGCCTCCATGTCCAAATAACAGACACCAGCCACTGAATTTAGGGCTTCAAATGACTACCTCTTGATTTGACTACATCAGCAAATATCTGTTTTAAAGTAAGGTAGCACAGATGAGAATTGGACTATTTTGAGCCACTCCAAGCAGTGCTCAGGGCTTATTCCTGACTCTGTACTCAGGAATCATTCCTGGTGGACTCTTGGGACCATATGGGATGGTGGTTATGAACCAAGGTCCATCACATGCATTATTAATGTATTAACCATTGTACTATCACTCTGGCCCCGAGTCCTCTTTAATTAAAATTAAATATATATATATATATATATATATAAATATCATATATATAGCTAGGGGCCATGTTTATAATAGTTCTCTTATTTATGGCTGTGGTGTACAGTTACTGTATCTTCATCACCACCAAAGTGCCCCAGATACCCAACCACTGTCCTTATGTCACTTTTTTTTTTTTTAATTTTTTTTAGTTTTTGGATTTTGGGCCACACCCGGTGGTGCTCAGGGGTTACTCCTGGCTGTCTGCTCAGAAATAGCTCCTGGCAGGCACGGGGACCATATGGGACACCGGGATTTGGAGGCAAGGCAAACACTGCTGTACTATCTCTCTGGGCCCCTTATGTCACTTCTAATCTCATCTTCCTTTCTCTACTTCCTCCTCACAAAATCTCGATTTTGTAATCCAAGGTCAAGAGTGTGCCATCATTACAGCTTATAAAATTAATTTTTTAATTTAACAGATTGGAGATAACAAGAAAATAATCACTTGAAAATAGAGTTCTCATCAATATTCTCCTCTTCTACCTTTTATGTATTTTAGGTGTATTCCTATTATAGAAGTCCATTATGTATTTATTGGAGGGCCAGTTTAGTAGCAATTAATTCTGTTAACTGCTGCCTAAAAAACTCTTCCTTCTTCAAATATTAATAATCTACTAGGCTATATAGTTAGTATTCTTGGATAGAGGTCTTTTCTATTTAGCATGACTTTAAATAGGTCATGCCACTTTGATATGGACTGTAGTTTCTATAGAGAAAACTGCTGATAATCTTTTTGGGGGATGGATGCAGGGGTTACTTAACTCAGGGCTCACACAAAGGCACATGCTTATACACGAAGCTACATCCCTAACCCTTGCTGATATTCATTGGGAATTACGTTATATGTGATTCTTTGCATTTTTTTAGCTCTTTTTTTAGTTTTTTTCTTTAGCTCTCTTTTTTATTTAACTATTTCAGCTCTTACATGTCTTGGTGTGCATCTGTTTGGGTTCTGTTTGTTTGGAATCATTAGTTTCCTGGATGTTAGTTCTCTTTTCTCGGCTCAGGGGAGTTCTCAGCTATTATTTCTGCAAATAAGAATATTCCCTTTTCCCTCTGTTCTGAAACTCTTAAACACCTGTGATATGAATAATATTCTTTCTAGTGCTGTCCCATATTGCTTTTGTACTATCTTTATTATTTTAAATTATTTTTGTTTTTTTTTGGGGGGGGCACACCCAGTGACGTTCAGGGGTTACTCCTGGCTATGCACTCAGAAATCGCTCCTGGCTTGGGGGACCAGGATAGGATGTTGGGGGAGCAAAACGTAGTTTGTCCTAGGCTAGCACGTGCAAGGCAGATGCCTTACCACTTGCGCCACTGCTCCAGCCTCTTTTGTTGGTCTTTTTTGAATGACTCTACTTTCCTCCTTGATTTGTTGTTTGACTTTCTCCATTATGCTGCTGAGCTATTGCTTTCCTTCATCTATTTTTAGTTTTATGATTTCTGCTTGACCTTCTCTCATTTTTCCTGTTGTTGAGATTATCTTCCACTCACTTCCTCATTTCAGTAAACCTCCAGGAGGAAACTACTGCTTTGAGGTCTCCTGGTAGTCTATGGGCTTAGTTCCTTTTTTTTTTTTCCGGCTTCTGTCATGATCCAATGGTGAAGGTGAGATGGTCTCTCTCTCTCCATTACATCTGTCTGTGTGATCCATGTGAGGGTTGAGGGTTCAAATTCAAGCAGGTCTGGAGGTGCTAACCAGGAGTTTGTGGTTATAAGTGCCTGGCATTAGCTGCAGCACCAAGGTTGAGTGTGGCTGGGAACATCTTGGTGAATCACAGTCTTGAAAGCCAAAACTTTGCTGTAACACTGAATCAGGGTGGGCCTGGATAGTCCCAGAAGTTAGATAGTACATTTGAGGTTATCTAGGACCTGTAACTCAAATTTGAGTAGGTCTGGGCAGCCAAAAGTCACCAGTAACGGGTATTATCTGAATAACCAATACAAGTTGATAAAGTGATTAAGATTCTGTCATCAGCTAGAAAGGCTGAGACTCTGTGGAGTTGACCAGAAGCAGTTTTACCTGCTGGCAAAGGAGCAATGCAGGTAGTGTAGATCCTTTGTTAATTGGCTATGCTTTGGGAGATTCAGGATAAACTTTCTGTATAATGTGCAGCTTGCTTGCTAGGAGGAATCAGCTTGCTGCTGGAGTAATCACTTACTTTTCTTTTGGTACTCAGGAGCTTCATGGATGTGAAGCAAGTGCTCTTCTGCTGAGTCACATAATTATCACATCAGCTTTTCATTAGAATTGGGTGGTGCTCTACTTCAGTGTCTATTATAGAGGATGAAATTCAATATGGTACCCACCATATCTATATATTAGCATGGTTGGTTGGGAAATTATCAAGATGGCACCTGCCAATGACTTTCTATATCCTTTCTATATCCTGTCATGTCTTGCTTCCTATAGAGTTAAAAGTATAGGCTTTCAGGGTTGAATTGCCTGGTTTTGGTACAACTCTACCCTTTCTTCCACCCCAGGCTGAAGTTTTACAACTTAACTCTCTCTTCTGTTCTCTCTCTTGCAATTCTATTCTGTGATGGGGTTTTGTTTTGGCAAGAGCGTCTGAATCTAATTCCACTGGGTACTTTTATTTTGTCCTTTTCTGTGAAATTTTGTTCATTGGTTTCTGTGTAGAAGATTCAACTTTTGTTATAGACTTGCTGTGATTGCAAGAGAAGAAAACTTTTAAGGGTGTGGAACTGTTTCATATGATATCACAGTAGTGAAAAATGCCATTGTTGGGCCGGAGCAATGGCACAGTGGCAGGGTGTTTGCCTTGCATGCAGCTGACTCAGAACTGATTTCAGTTTGATCCCCCAGCATCCCATATGGTCCCCCAAGCTAGGAGCGATTTCTGAGCGCATAGCCAGGAGTAACCCCTGTGCGTCACTAGGTATGGCCCGAAAATCCAAAAAAAAAAAAAATAAATAAAAAATAAAATGCCATTGTTAAAGTCTATCAATCAGGCTATAGGGATAAGTAGAGAGACTAAGATGATTGCCTTGCATGGGACTGAACCCAATTTAGTTCCTAGCACCACCTATGGTTCCCCCAAAAAGTGATCTCTGAGCACAAACTGAGGGGTAAACCCTGAGCATCACTGGTTATGTTCCCTCTCCACAGAAATCAGGTCAGAATGATAAGAGAGTATATCAAAAAGGATATAGGAACTATATAAAAGATAGTTCTACATCTAAAAGGTGTTCCAATGATTAAGACTGGAATCATTTGAAGAATGTAGTAAATAACAATATGAGATGATAGCTCAAAAAGAAAATAAATATCTATTTGATAGAAATCATATGACGGGGCCTGGAGAGATAGCACAGCGGTGTTTGCCTTGCAAGCAGCCGATCCAGGACCTGAGGTGGTTGGTTCGAATCCCGGTGTCCCATATGGTCCCCCGTGTCTGCCAGGAGCTATTTCTGAGCAGACAGCCAGGAATAACCCCTGAGCATTGCTGGGTGTGGCCCAAAAACCAAAAAAAAAAAAAAAAAAAAAAAAAGAAAGAAAGAAATTATATGACATGGGGCCAGAGAGATAGCATGGAGGTAAGGCATTTGCCTTTCATGCACAAGGTCATTGGTTCGAATCCCGGCATCCCATATGGTCCTCTGAGCCTGCCAGAAGCAATTTCTGAGCGTGGATCCAGGAGTTACCCCTGAGCACTGCCGGATGTGACCCCCCCAAAAAAAAGAAAAGAAAGAAAGAAAAAAAGAAATCATATGACATAAATAAGTGGCATTGAATGACTAACTAGGAGAAGGAATTAGTCTCCTATATAGAATAATTCCAATATCAAATGTATAAGGAATGAGGGAAAATAAAATCACCATTAGATGGTTATAATAATTATTGCTATAGGCAAGATCCATCAAAAACCACTAGGTATACCTTATATAAGAAAAAAATATTTGGGCTGGTGAGAGAGTTTAGTGGACCAAGAACATGGTTTGCACACAGGACACCTGAGTCCAATCCCTGACATCACATAGTCCTTAGAATACTGAACTACTAAGCTCAGCCAGGTGTGGCCTCAAAATAAAGATGAAGAGAACAAGATATTTGTAAAACCTCAAAAATACATACTCCAAAACTCACAAATCTTGTGAGGGCTTTAATCTGCTATCCTGTTATTCTTTGATACCTTTATGCTCCATACAAACCCAAATCAGGACACGTTCTATACATAAAAAGCCCATGTATAGATAGATCTTGGAAAGGGTGGAGATTTTAATTTTCTCAGGTAAAAACACAAATATTTTTATACATCATTGTCAGCAGGAAAATGAAGCTGATGGGGGTAGGGTAGTCCACTCTGAAAGTGTGTTTTGAAAGTTTTGGAGACACTGGAGCTGTGCTCTTGGGAATTTGCTAAAAAACAACAACAACAACAACAACAACAACAACCAAACCCTGACAGTGCCTGTTGGTGGTATCTGGGGGCCCATGGATGCCAGATCCAAGTCCGGGCTCCAGCATGCAAGTGCATGCACTCCAGCCTTTTGATTCATTTTCCCGACCCACTAGGCAATTTGAAAAAGAGAGATACTCTTTTCTCCCAGGCTGGGCCCTGGCATGTGTGTGTCCCTTTCCCAGGAATTGTCCCTGGCTGAACAATGCTCTTGGATTACCCAGGGGTGCAAGGGAAGTGACAGACACAAGGGGGCAGCAGCTACAAGGTGGAGGTGTGGCAAGAAGGCGGGAAGAGAGAAGTCACAAAAAGTCAGGGCCTCCTCTTTAATGGCTCTGTGTGATTGGTTCTAGGAATTGTCAGTCTTTTCGTTAGTAATCATTGATTTGAGTTGCTAGTTGAATATTTAGGAAGCTTTCTCTTCCCTTCTAGATTAAAATGTCCTGAAGAGCAGAGAAGGTACTGACCTCTGTACAAATTTCTTTGTTGTTCTTGTTTTTGGGCCATGCCCGGTGATGCTCAGGAGTTATTCCTGGCTCTGCACTCAGAAATCACTTCTGGCAGGCTTCAGGGACCATATGGGATGCTGGGGATCGAACACCCAGGTTGTTAGCGTGCAAGGCAAACACCCTACAACTGTGCTATCTCTCCAATCCGTAAAATGCCTTTTTTTTTTTTTTTTTTTGGTGACGCACATTAGTTTACAGATTTGAGTTTCCAGGTTCTAACTTGGAGTAGGCTGTTCTACCAAAGCAAACTCAGAGATTTCTGAAGAACAGGAGTAACAGCAATATAAAATGTGAAAATACATAGGGCGTGTTCAGTCTATTCCAAGCACTTTATCAAAGCCTTTTACATAGCTCATTTCATTGAATCTTGTCCCAACAACCCTGGGAAACTTATCCCTGTCATCCTTATTTCATAGAAGAGGAAACGGAAGAGCATAGAATTTAAGTCACATCTAGAGTCACATAGCTCCCCAGGGATATATCCTGGGATTCAAGGCTATGTTTTTATTTTATTTTATTTTATTTTATTTTACTTTGGGGCAGTATACCCAGGGGTGCTTAAGGACTATGCAGGGGCTCATTCCTAACTGTGCTCAGAGGACCACTTGAGGTGCTAGGGACAGAATCAGGATTGGCTGCATGTAAGGTAAGCACCTTAATCTCTGTACTATCCCTCTTCACAAAACTAAGTTTTTAATTTTTAGTTAAGCTTCCACCATTTCTAGTATACTGTAATTTCTTCCCACATGTGGAATTAGATCAATGTGAGTATCTAGTGAGATCATCAGATGGTCAGAATAACTGTTGAGCCCCCAGCATCTGGTTCTTTTTTTTCCCCTCCATTTATGAACTGTGTGTGAGAGAGAAGAGAGGAAGTGTGTGTGTGTGTGTGTGTGTGTGTGTGTGTGTGTGTGTGTGTAAGGAGGGGTGGTTACTGAAATTTATACTGAGGAGACTAGAGTAAGAATGGCCATCAAAACAGGCATTGCATTTTGATTGTTCAACCGCAGCATCTGGTTCTTTTTTTTTTTTTTTTTTTTTTTAGATTGAAGTTTGGCCAACACACAGTGGTGCTACTGCTGAGCTCGTTATTTTCAACTCTGTGTTCAGAGCTCACTCTCAGCTGTGCTTAGGGGCTTACTCTGCTCAGAAATCATTCTTGGCTCTTCTTGGGGAAACCTTACGTGGTGGCAGGTTTGATTGCATGTGAGGCAAGTACCCTATCTGCTGTACTATGTCTCTTTGTTCTTAAGGTTCTTTAAGGATATTCATCCTCAAGAGGTCTTAATTTCATGGGGCAAAGGGCAGAAAGGGCAGGTGGCCAATATCTTGGGCTTTCCAGGTACTTAGCCAGTTCCTACCCCTTGGCTATGGACACTAAGCTCGATTACTTGGAGTGAATCAGGTATTAAAACACTGCCTGCAGAGCACCTGGGTTTCCCATAATAGGGTAGAACATGCTGATTTTATTGGGGTGTATTCTGTATTATTTTGTCTATCCAAACACTTCTTCATTTAGCACCTGTCCATGGATGCTGCCTATAGTCTGGTTTTGACATCTTCTACATTGGCCAAAGCCCCTCATTGTTTATTTGGGTTGGAGCTGATTATGGTTACCTCTTTCTCTTGTTCTAAGATGGACCACAGTGTCATCAACTTTCTCTTTTTCTTGGTACAATTGTTTAGCAGCATCCAAAATTCCAAAGTTCTATGGTTCACATGACAAGCCCATTGTTTCACAGGCATTTTTTTTTTTTTTTTTTAAGAAGAGTTGTATAACTGCATACTTACCTGGCAGGGGAGATACCATGATCATGAAGGTGGTTTCCCCAGGGCAAGGCTTATCCATTGCACTCCAATGTGCTGACCCCTGCAATTTCCCCAAATGTGGGAACCTCAATTAAAAAAAAAGAGAAATGTATAACTGCAAAGAAAAGCATTGGGCTCTTGGAACAAGAAAGACAGGTGAGGCCAAGGCCCTACCTCATGGCTGTGGCAGTAACTGGAGAGTTAGACATCTGTTCTCACAGAGAATGTGTGAAGGAGTTTCTTTACCCAGTCACCTATTCTTGGATACTTGAAACCTGGGCTTCTTTTTTTGGGGGGCGGGGGGCATCATACCCGGCGGTGCTCAGGGATTACTCCTGGCTGTCTGCTCAGAAATAGCTCCTGGCAGGCACGGGGGACCATATGGGATGCCGGGATTTGAACCAACCACCTTTGGTCCTGGATCGGCTATTTGCAAGGCAAACGCCACTGTGCTATCTCTCCGAGCCCGAAGCCTGGGCTTCTTAAATGTGAGGTGTACATTTAAGCCAGCTCCATAGCCTGACAATTATTTTATCTCAGAGGACTACCTTATGATTCCAAGATAGAAGAGCCTAGGGAAAAATATTTCCTTGGGTCTGTTTGACCTGTATTAGGGGAATAAAGTGGGGCTGGTCCTTTGATGTCCCCTCTAATAGCAAGGGTGCTAACCTGTTCTGAGCCTGGGAGAGCAACCTCAAGTGATTGCCTTTGTCTCATTTCTTTCTCCTTTGGCTCCTGAGCAGATCTGGTCAGTGCTAGGCACAAGCAAGAAATAGAAATGTGGTTTCCCCAAAGTGTACCTCAATTGGTTGGTGACTGCTTATCTATTTTATCTCTTTCCTTGCAGAGCATCAGGGATTGAACCCAGAACCTCAGGTATATAAGGCAAGTGCTTGACTCTGAGTACATGCCCAGCCCCAGCAGCTATGTATAAGACTGTAGCTTCAGCCTAGTATCTTCTAGCATCTTGTAACCACCTCCATATTGTCTTTCAGATCTTCACATCTTCTCCCTTTCCTCATCCAGTGACTGAACCCCAGAGCAGCATTTTTCAACTAGTGTGCCGTGAACTATTGTTTGGTGTGCCTGGTATTTCTGGTGTGTCTGATGGGAAAAATTCCAATTTCATTCGTAACATGCGGCTTCGGCTCACAAATAGACCAATCATTAGATTATTTCATAATAAAGTAATTTCCTATTCAAAAGAATTACTTTATATATAGTCAATAAAGGCACAGAAGGGCCGGAGAGATAGTATGGAGGTAGGGCGTTTGCCTTGCATGCAGAAGGACAGTGGTTCGAATCCCAGTATCCCATATGGTCCCCCGAGCCTGTCAGGAGCAATTTCTGAGCATAGAGCCAGGAGTAACCCCTGAGCGCTGCCAGGTGTGACCCAAAAACAAACAAAACAAAACAAGACAAAACAAAAAACTCAAAAAACCCAATATAGGCACAGAGTTACATTTTTTTTTTTTTTAACATTTTCTAATGGTGTTGTGACTCGTGGTTTTTTTCCATGGAAAAAGAGTGCCATTTTGGGGACGGAGAGATAGCATTGGAGGTAAGGTGTTTGCCTTGCATGCAGAAGGACGGTGGTTCAAATCCTGGCATCCCATATGGTCCCCCGAGCCTGCCAGGAGCGATTTCTGAGCAGAGAGCCAGGAGAAACTCCTGAGCGCTGCCGGGTGTGACCCCCCACCCCAAAAAGTGTGCCTGAGCACAAAAAGGTTGAAAAACACTGCCCTAGAGAATAGCATTGGTTATTTGATTTCCTGACCACCACCCTCTCCCCATCTACAGAAGATTCGTTCTTTCAACATTGTTTCCTATCCAGGTTCTGACCAATGTGGGTGATGCACATCACAGCAGAAACTCCAGTTCCTCAGCTCTTGCTCTCTTCTATGGGAGCCCCCAGGAATGAGGTCATAGGAGCTCAGGTGTGGACCTGAACAAGGCAGAAAATATTTTGGTGGCAATCCTGCCTTTCCCTGTGGAGCCGTGGAAGGGAAAAGATCTACACTGTAGAATGAGGCTCATCCCAAGTGGGGGTCTCTTCAGTCCATAAGCAAACAGGTTCCTGTCAGGGTAAGCTGTTTCATGGCCACATGAGCCAAGACAAATCAAATGCTTCTTAGACTGGAGCTGGGGTCTTTCTCTCCAAGCTTGGGAAGGTGGGTTTGGGCCAGGTTGAGGAAGGCCTTCAACACAATCACATGAGCAGTTTATCTATTTGCTTTTGACATATCTAGTGATGCTCAGGAGTTACTCATGCCTCTATACAGATACTCCTCGATTAACGACCAAGTTCCATTTTAAAGACTTGGTCGTTAATCAAATTGGTCGTTAAGTGAGGAACTGCATGTACTGTATACAATAGTAGTACAGTATATGAATAGTACTTGACAATACAGTATTCTGAATAAGTAAAATAACAAAAGTGTTACAGCTCTTTTAGAATTTGTCCAGCAGGCTTTCTGGTCTCCACTGGAAGGCCCCAGAAAGCAAAACAAAACAAAACCAAAAAAACCCCAAAAAAACAAACAAACAAAAAAAAAAGATTAAACTGAAAACTTCCACTTGTTTTAATTTGCATAGATTGTGTAATTTACACACAGTAGTGCAATGTATTACAGAACATAGTAAAGTAGGTACATTAAAGCACCAAAAACCCAGTACTGTACTGTAGAGTGTACAAGATGAAAAAATATATTTAAAATAAACAAAAATAAATAAATTCAGGCTATCATATAGTCAACTAATCCTTCAAAATCTTCATCTGTGTCATCATCAGAGCTATTATCAGGAGCTGCTGAAAGCCCAGGTAAGGGACACTATAGAGTAGAAATGGAAGTTTTGGTAGTGCTTGGTGTAACTTTCCAAAAGTATCCACTTAGAGTGGTCTGTTTTGTCATTTTCTTTTTTTCTTCATATATTTCATGATAGCACTGTAAAAATTCACTTATGTATCTTTCCACCTTTGTGAAACATTCGGATCCATACACTCAAGTTCCAACCTAGCTGCATTCACTTTTGAGAACACACCAGCTAATCCCTTCACAGTAAACTTCTTTGGTATTTCTTCCATGTTTTTATTTTCGTCTTCCTCCACCAAGTTCTGCTGTACTACTATCTCATGGACTTTTTTTTGACACCTTCATAATTCTTTATGATCTTCAATTCAGGGGTCCTCAAACTTTTTAAACAGGGGGCCAGTTCCCTGTCCCTCAGACCATTGGAGGGTCTGACTATAGTAAAAACAAAACTTATGAAAGAATTTTTTTTTGTTTGTTTGTTTGTTTTTGGGCCACACCTGGCAGTGCTCAGGGGTTACTCCTGGCTATCTGCTCAGAAATAGCTCCTGGCAGGCACGGGGGACCACATGGGACACAGGGATTCGAACCAACCACCTTTGGTCCTGGATCGGCTGCTTGCAAGGCAAACGCCGCTGTGCTATCTCTCCGGGCCCATGAACGAATTCTTATGCACACTGCATATATCTTATTTTGCAATGAAGAAACAAAACAGATACAAATACAATGTGGCCCGTGAGCCATAGTTTGAGGACCACTGATCTTCATTCTCTTCTGAAGATCAATAACTTTCCTTTGTTTCTTGGCATTTCCTGGTGAAGCCTTGCTTTTCCTTTTTGGAGACATCTGGGGTAAAGTATAATTCAGAATAAGGTACCCAGATCACAAACAACTTGCATGCTTGAAGAAAAAGCTTTATAAAGTTACACTGAACTGTACATACTGTAATGTACTATATCTGTACTGTATATTGTCACATTGCTGTGCTGTGTTGTGTGGGCCTGAGAGAGATCCTAGACTGTATACAGTATAGTTGTACTGTATGTATAGTACATTATAGCTGTTTATAACGTGTTTTTCTTTGTGTCACAAAAAAATAATTTACTGCTGAAATGTGAATACTGACCAGGGAAATAGCAGTACTGGACCTCAGAATAGTGTACAGCAGCCATGAATGACATTGAGACGCAGGGCCGCTACCACGTTCTAGCACATACCATCAGTGAAATGCTCGTAAGTGTGAGCAGTCCTAATGATGAAGAGATGGTCGTAAGTGCGAGCGGTTGCTCAACAGGTAGGTCGTTAAGTGAGGAGTATCTGTACTCAGAAATCACTTCTGGCAGTGCTCAACAGACCATATAGGATGCCTCATATTGAACCTGAGTCAGCCCCATATAAGGCAACCACCCTACCTTCTATCCTATTTTTCCAGCTCCACAATCACACAAGTTTTAGCCTAATGTCCTCAAGCAAGGAATTAATTGCTCAGTGTATATGAGTTGAGGACTTAAAAAATGGTTCAGAACTTATGGTGCTGCTGCTCAGTGGCTACGTTCATGTCCTCCTCCTAGAGAAGGGAGACCTTCTCTCCAGAGGGCCTCAGCAGAGACCTTGCATGTCTTGTGGAGTTTTATCATTCCCTGGAATATCTGTTTTTCTCTTTCTTTGCTCCTTCCATGGGTGCCGAATGATGAGTTTTAGTGTATGCTATATTCTTGGGCGGGTTAGAGCTGACAATAAGTATTTGTGGGATTTGTGAAATGAGTGAATGGATTTGGCCAAATGAATGAACTTATAGGAGGCAGCCCAGAGAGGTCAGAGAGCTTAAGAGGCCACACATGCCTCATTACTAGCTAAAGTGGGACTGGATCCAGGCTACCTAACCCAATCTGTTACACCTAGAGGGAGAGGCAGAAGACAGGAAATGGACTAGAAAGGAAGGTGAGCCAGCCTGATGGAAGAAGGCTGGCAGAGATGGTACAGGAGTGAAGTCACTTGTTCTGCGATGCTGCCAACACTCGATCCCTGGCACCTCATAGTGATCCCTGAGCACCACCAAAGGCCACTCCTGAGTATCCAGCCAGAAATGGCCCTTGAGCACCATTGCTGTGCATGGTCCACCCCTCAAAAGACAGTTAAAAATAAATAGGAGAAAGGCTGGTGGCAACAGATTTCTTAGGGGGAAAGAGGGGATACCTGTGAAGCTCCAGACACCCTGGGCCGGGCTGAGCTGCAAGAGAAGCCGGACCTCTGGACTATTTGGGTCTCCTCGGCCTAGCTCAGAGCCAAGGGGTGGCCCTGCTCCTGGGCCATGGGTAACACTGCCCCTTCTCTGCGTGAAGGAAATGGAAGCATAAGTTTAAAGCATTTTTTTTTTCTCTTTTACTGCCTATCCGGTGCCGAGTCCTAAGCCTGACCTCTTCCCACGCCCCACACGGTCTGTCTCGGAATACAGGGCTAAGGCCAAGGGCGCATTCCTAGGGGCTGGGGGGCACAGGTGGGGGTGGGGCGGCTGGTCGGACCAGGGCCTCCACAGCTGGGGAAAGAGTGGGGCGCAGGGGCACGTGGCAGGCAGGACCCTTTTCTGAAAAAACGGCTGCCCCTGCCTGGGAGTCACCCTCGGAGTTCTGGGTCCGGGAAATAAAGGCCCCAGGTTCCGGACGCTGCCAGGGCGCTGGGGCCCCCAGTGCACAAGGTGTGCTTTGTGCTGGGGACTCCGCCCCGTGCCCCCCGGCTGGTGAGGGCCCCAGACGACAGACAGGGGGACGGGGGCGGGAGGGAACCTCGGAGGTGGACTCCTCCGATCCCACGGGCCCCTCCAAGTTGCTGAAAGGCGCTTTCAGGAGCCAGGCTTCAAAGCCCAGCCGGGGGGCTCAGTCTGGGGTGGGGTGGGGTGTCTCCGGGCGTCCGGCCTGCAGGCCCCTCGCAGGCCCCAGACTCGGGGGGGGGGCGGGGGCTGGAGTTGCCCTGTCCTTGGAACTTGTTCTCCAGCCCGGAGTTTCTTCGGGCCCGGCCTTCCCGGCTCCCCACCCAGCTCTCATCCCTTAACCCTTTCCAGCGAGGCTGGGGAGGGGCTCAGCCACGGGGCTCCCCTGCCCCTTCCTCTCCCCCCACCAGAGAGAAAAGGGAACGTGGAAGGAAATTAACTTTGACCTCCCCTTTTTATTTATTTATTTATTTTTCAGATCCTGCAGCCCCATCGAGGTGGACGCAGAGGAGGCTTCCAGGACCCTCCCCGGCCCGCCCCCACTCCGCGCCCCTGCCAGCTTTCCCGCGGCCGCTGGAGAGTTTTTGGGGGCGGCGGGGGCAGGAAATTGGGGGGCTGGGGCGGAGGGAAGGGAGCCTGGCCGCGCCCACTCTGCAGCCGCCCCCGGCGGGAAGCGACAGTCGCGGGCAGGCGGGCGCAGCGGCCGGCTGGAGCGCCGGGCCTCGGAGGTTGGGGGCGCGCCGCGGGCCCGGAGGCGTGGCGTGGCCTAGCCCGGCACCCCCAGCGCGGACTCTTGGCGAGGGGACTCAGTGGGCTCCCCGGGTCCGGAGGGCAGCCTTCGCAGCCATGCTCCTGTCGGGGGGCGAACCTCTGATTCAGGAATGGCTCCGGGTGCAGAACCAGTCCAAAGCCCGCGTGCACCGCCAGCGCCTGCCTATGCAGCGCATCTTCAGGGTCAAGCTCAGTGCCTTCCAGGGCCGGCCCGACACATCGTACTTCTGGCTGCGGCTCGAGGGGCCCAAAGAGAACCTGAGCAAAGCCAAGGTAAATTGCTTCTCCCCACCCCGGCCACTTCCAGCCTGGCTCCTCTGTCTCTCTGCCCTAGCAGTTGGCAGGGGTCTCCTGTCTATCCTCACCCGCACCCCCATCTGGATTTGCTCTGTGGTGTGCAGGTTCGGACCCCCTCCTGACCTCGGTGTCCCAGCCCTGAGCCACTTAATTCCCTCCATCCCCGTATGTGTTACCCCCAAAGCCTGCGAGCTTCAGGCCCTGCCACAGCTTTGTTCTCCCGAGGGCTGCTCCCAGGCCCTGCTTGCCTCCCTGGATGATTCTTTGAGTCCTGGGTTGACCCTTCCAGATGCTTCCACGGCTTATGAGGCTGTGGGAGGGTGGACCAGGAGCCTCCTGAGTGCTCAGGGTTAGGCAGATGGGGTGATGGTGGAAGAGACTAGAACCTCCAGACCCAGGTCTGTTCCCTCCTCCCACTCTCCTGTCTTCCCCTCTGCTTGAATCTCTCAGATTCCCCTTGTTCAAGCCAAGGTTCTCTTCGTCCCCTGGTATGTTTGGGCCAGCCAAGGTCCCCCTCTATCCCGACGGAGAGTTCTGGTGACTTCCAAGTTGCACTAACTGCTCCCTGTTCCTGCCCCCCGCCCCCCTCTGTGTGCATGTCTTCCCCAGACTCCTCACTGATCTAGGCTGAGGAGGCCCCAAACCGCTGGCCCTAGCTGCTGGTTGGTGGGCAGGCAGGCGGGTTGTGGAGTTTTTAGCTCAGCCCCTCCACAGAGCTGCTTCGTCAGCGAGTTTTCCTCTGACAGAGGTGCTGGGGGGAAGGGAGGGGTGCCAGCCTGTGGAACTGAAGTTCTGGAGCTCAGGAATACCCCTCCCTGTTAAGAGGAAGACCCAATAGAGGCTGAGATTAGGGCCTGACATAGGTGCCTTCCGGTTGTGTTGGGCTTAATCTTCTTTTGTTAACTTGAGTTTCCTTTTTTTTTTTTGTTTTGTTTTTGTTTTTTTTTGGGTCACACCCGGCAGTGCTCAGGGGTTACTTCTGGCTCCACACTCAGAAATCGTTCCTGGCAGGCACGGGGGACCATATGGGATGCCAGGATTTGAACCAATGACCTTCTGCATGGAAGGCAAACGCCTTACCTCCATTCTATCTCTCTGGCCCCTTCTTTTGTTAACTTGAAATGCAACAGTTCTCCCTAGTGCCATGCTTTCAGCTCTTTGCCCCAGTCCTTCTCCAGGTCTGTCAGTTCCAGTTCCTACAGCTGCCCCAGTATTTGGAGGGAGGCACTGATGCTGCTCTCAACCCCAATTTCAGTGGCCCCTGTAGATTCTCTCTACCCAGTAAAAAAGCAGTTTCAGATGGAAACAGTATGAAATGCTGGGTAAGGGGAAGGTGTTTTGGTGACTTCTGGCTGCACTAGAGGAAGAAAGAGCTGATGATGGGTGGTCTGGAGCTGGAGGATTGGGAAGGTGGGACCATTAGGTTTTACCTGAGAAGTCAGGAAATATGCTGCTAAGTTCCAGCAGTCAGAGTGGGATGGGGGAAAAGAACTTGTGCCTGGAATCTGCTCCCGTCAAACCCACTGAATGAGTGGGGTCCTGTCACTGACCCTCTCTCATTCATCTTTCTCCTTTCTCTTACAAGACCTGCTCAGTGGCAGGCTGATGAGAATGACTTGGAGCATTGCATGTGGAACTACCTGATGGGGAGCTGTGTAGATTAGGTGCCCCTTGTTAACCAGTAATTAATTCTCACTAAGTTCTGTTCCCTGTGTGAGTCTCCGTCTCTCATACTTGTTTGTAAAATGAGAGACTTACATGGAATGTACTTTCTGAATCATGATCTAATCCATGAAAAGTTCTCACACAGAGGGTGCCTGTGGTCTCCATGTCGGGGTGCTATGCTGATTCTCATAGATATGGACTCTTAGCATAGGCACCCAGAGTTTTGATCTTGAACAGTGATCTGCTCACTAGATGAACCAGCAGAAGACTTGAAGTCTCAGGATGGGATAGCTTCTTTGTGGGGGAGATGTTCCCAAGCAGTGCTGGGAAAAGAAAGATCATGGAATATCATTCCGAGCAACATTTCTCAGTCTGGCTATGTGGGATGGTTAATTCAATGCTTCATCTTGACGATGTGGGACTGCCAGTGGTGCTGGGGGCCACCAGGGCTACACTGGTTTGTGTGTGTGCATGCACACACATGCTCCTATCGTGCCAGGAATTGAGCTCATGATCTTGTACATATCAGGATTACACTCCAATACTCTGATCTGAGCTGGCTTTCTTGTGAGGGGAAGAAGGGTCAAAAGGGATACAGGCTTGTCAAGAAGTTTTGTTTCTACATTCATTAGCTGTGACTGGTTTTCCTGGAAAATCTCTTCAGCTTTCAAGAATACCGCCTCCTGGGGCCATAGAGATAGCACATCGGTAGGGTGTTTTGCCTTGCACTCAGCCGATCCTGGACGGATGGTGGTTTGAATCCTGACATCCCATATTGGTCCCCCCATCTCCCCACCCCTGTGCCTGCCAGGAATGATTTCTGAGTGCAGAGCAAGGAATAACCTCTGAGTGCCTTCGGATATGACCCAAAAACAAAACAAAACAACAACAACAAAATAGAAAAAAATATTGCCTCCTTTCTCTCTCTGTACGTTAAAAACAAAGATATTCCTGAAAATCACAACCCCATGTTTCAGTATATGGTATTACAGAAGACTAATTCCCAGCCATACAGTTGAAAGCCCAATGTGGTTGACTTGAATCACGTTCTCCTATTGTGTGCATTCAAAAATGATTAGTTCTGATTTGTTATTTTGAAAATATTAAATATTTACATACAACTCTTAACTAGTAGTCAGTTAATAGAACAATAAATATTTTATGCACTTGGCATAAAGACAAAGAAGCCCTCATAACTTTCATTCCATCATATCTTTATTTTGGGGGGAGAGGCTTTTGGGTCATACCTTTTGATACTTGGAGTGTCGCTGTGGTTCTTATGGATAGTGAGTAAGTTGCACAGATCACAACTCTTTCTCTTCAGCTCACTTAGGTACATCTCTATGATGTATTCTTCTATGGACTCATAAACGGTACTAAGGGGTATAATAGTAGTACAACAGGAGCATATTCTTTGTCTGGAACAGCAGCCTCAACTCCTCACTACATTATAGAGACCTGAGCTTAAATCTGTTTGTATCCCTGAACTTCACTATCTGATTGGTTGTGCTATCTGATTGGGTTTGTTGAACTGACCAATCAGATTGTGCCATATGCAAAATGAGAGTTTGTGAGATGACCAATTGGAACATGTATATAAATGAGAGACCAATCAGAGGTCTTGATTTTCTGGCCCCTCCCTTTTCACTTTATACCCAGACCATTGGTGACAGGGATTGAACCTGGGCTTCCTTTGAGTTATGTCTCTAGCCCTATATATTTTCATTGTACTTGTTGTTTGTGTATAGTTGAAATGTGGGGTGCTTGGGGGTGTTAGTCTATACACCATTATCATGTATCTGATCCGATTCTCCAGGGATGGGATGAGACCAGCTGAGGTTCTGAGTGAGAGGGATTGACTTGAGATGGCTAATAAGGATTTTGTTTTGCTTTGGGGTCATGCCTCGTGATGCTTAGAGACTAGCCAGCATTACTTGAGTGTTTGAGAGACCAGGTAGTAGTGCCAGGGTAGGCCCTAGGTGTCTCACATGCAAAGCATCTTCCCTAGCCCTTGGAACCATCTCCTTGGTCCATGTCCTTCAGGTTTTTAAGCTGATTTTGAACTGACTGGGCAGGGGTCAAAGCTGAGTCCATGTACCTGGGTGTATCAGGTTCTTTGGAGAATGAGTGTGAGTTCCATGGCCTGAAAGAGGAGAGCATATTGGAGTGAACAGGGAAGGCTGGTCTGGGACTGCAGTGAGGTAGTGACTTTCAGGATGGCTGTGGGAAATGCCAACTAATTTGGGGTGGGGCTATGATTGCCCATCAGGGGATGGGACATGAGACCCTCAAGAGAGGGTGTTGAGTGTTCATGTCTCTTGGAGCTTATGGAGTGGTGCTGGTAGAACTGAGTCATGCAGGGGAAGAACCCCACCGCACCCATGTTAGCCCTCAAGGGAGATGCACTGTGGGAGCCCTGTCAGCACCACAGATCCAGAGCCTTCCTGCTGCCTTGGCCTTCTTGCTTATCTGTAAGGCTCTTTTGGACACCAGCCCAGTCACTTATCTCTGTCTCCGTCCAGCTGGGCCACCGTTTCCATGGTTACAGGTGCAGGTTGTACTGGAGGCTTTCTGGAGGGGGATTAAGCAGAATCCGGGAGGATTACCCTGTAGTCATGGTGCAGTGGGCCTGAGGAGGAGCAAAGAGCTCTTGTTTCAGAGTCACACAGATGTGGACACGAGCTGGGCTCAGTCATCCCCTTTTTGTGTGTCCTTGAGCCAGTGGCATGGACTTTCTGAGCCTGTACCAGGCTCCCTGCCAAGCCCCTTTTAGTTTCAACTCACACAAGTTTCCTCCTCCTTAATGAGGTAGGGCCAGATCTCTCCTTTTACAGATGAGAAAACGCAGGCACAGGGAAGATGGAGAACATGCCTAGTACACAGGAGGGGGCATTGGGCACTGTTCTGCCTTCTCTCACATCTTATTCCTCTTCTCATCCCCTTTCCATTCCTCTTTATACTTCCTTTCCTCTTCCTCCTCCTCCTCCTCCTCCTCCTCCTCCTCCTCTTTCTCCTCCTCTTTCTCCTCCTCCTCTTCTTCCCCTTCCATACCCTCCACTTAATCTTCTTTCCCTCCTCCTCCCATTTCTCTTCACCAGCTCAGTTCTGGGCTGGACCTGTACAGAGCCTCACTTGAACCTGTCATTTTCTGGTTGAAGGGGCCCAAACTCTGAGATCATGATACACTCCCCACTCCCCAACACATACCCCGCTGACCTCCTGTTGAGGTTTAGTGGGAACTTGATGCCAACCTCAGGTTCCAGGTGCCTGTCAGCATTTCCAGAAAGATGAGTGTGTGGGGAGGCAGGACCAGGACGAGGGTGTGGCTGTGGGATCCTTGGTTTGTGTTTGAGGGGAGCCTGAATCCTGCAGCCCTGTTCAATTCCAATTGAACAGAGGACCAATTCCCTCTGTACCTCCTTTTTGCCTTCAGGAGTACTTAAATGGACTGTGCAGTCCGGAGCTGTGGAAGGAGGTGCGCTACCCACCGATCCTGCACTGTGTCTTCCTCGGTGCCCAGGGCCTCTTCCTCGAATGCCTGTGCTGGAGCTCCCGGGCTTACCTAGTGCCTGGCCCCCCTGGCTCCCTGATGGTGGGCGGGCTCACCGACTCCTTTGTCCTCACCCAGAACTGGCTGGAGGAACTGGTGCGCCGGCTGCTCTGGGGTCCTGTCCCCCAGCCCTCCCAGGGGGTCAGGGAGGCTGAGGTGAGCCGGGCCTTTGGCACCCTGGTCTGGCTTCGTGCTGACCAGTATGCAGGCTGCCTACTACAGTTGCCCCTGGCTGTCCAGGAGCTGCTGCTCAGACTGGTACAGGACACAGCGGGCAAGGAGGACATCATTGAGTGGCTGGGCAGTGTGAGCTCCTTTGAGCGCTGCTGTGAAGATCCTTTCCTCCCACTCAAGCAAAGCCTGGCCCTGATGCCCACAGGGGACAGTGCTGGGTCCTCAGGGGAGGCAGGGGCCCTCCGGAACGGGGCCTCAGAAAGCTGCAAGAGACTGAGTGGCTCTGGGATCACCCGCCCGCTGCCCCCCAGCACCCCAGGCCAGAGCTCACAGCTGGAGGCAGCGAAGCAGCTAGTCTGGTAAGTTCTAGAGGATGAGTTTGACTTCTCCTACCCGCTGCTCCAGCCCCTGAAAAAGTAATTGTTGGGGTCCTGAAGAGCCTTCCCACCTTCCTAACAAAATCACTTTTCCACAGGGTCTCCTCTGGCATCCAAGGTGATTCAGACCTTGCTGACAAGGAAGGGGCCTCACAAGGTGACAACGAAAGCCAGGACTCTGCACGCCGCACACAGGCCTGCTCCCCACAAAGGCAGGTGCAGAGGGTGGAAGACAAACTCCCCTTGCCATCACCTCCTATATCTGTCCTGGGCCTGTATCCACCTTGGAAGGCCTGGGCCCCTGCTCCAGCCTTTGGGCCCCTGTGGCCAGGGGCTATGGCTGCCACCATCTGGAGGATCAATGAACTGCATTCTCTCCACCTGGCCTGGCTCCTGTCTCAGGCCTGCCTCACATTCCCCTTCTGGCAGAGGCCCTTGGGCCCCATTCAGCTTAAGCTGCCAGGGCAGACTCCCATGCCCTTAAAACTGGAGTGGAAGCCAAAGGAGGTGGTTCCTTTGTCCAGTATGGACAGACTGGATGGAGGACCAGGAGGAGAGGCAGCCCTGTCCAACTGCCTGAGGCCAGAGAACCCCCATCAAGTCGTGAGTTTATTGGTGGTCTCAGGGGGCTCAGAGGTAAAGGAAAAAGCTAGCCCGAAAATCCCCCAGATTGAGCCACCTTTGCCCTCTACTCACCAGATGCCCGCTGGAAGTGAGCCAGGGTCTCAAGGCAGCAGGCAGAAAGATTGTAAGGGACCAGAAGCAGGTCCTATTCCAGCACTGCCCTCAGGGCAAGAAATGCTTCCTGCTCCAGAGAGGCTCGAGGCTCAGGGTGGGGTGCCAGCTCTGTCGGTTCTGGAAGCTCAGATAGTGCCTGAAACTCTCAAAGTGCCCAGGGTTGAAGCTGTGCCCACAGTGCCAGTTCTGTCCTCAATGCTGGAGCCACCTACAGCTGCCCAAGTGCCTACAGCACCAGTGCTACCTGTGGCTTCTGGAGTGCCTTCAGCTCCAGAGAAGCCTTCAGCAGTGCAGGGAGTGCTTATGGCTCATAAGGCTGCAGAGGACCTGCCGGCATCAGCAGCTGCAATGGTGCATGCTGCTACTCAGACACTGCCCACTCAGAAAGGGCCCAGAGCTGAAGCAGCCCCTGTAGGTCATAGAGCATCCAAGGCCTTCACAGGGCCTGCAGCTCAGATGAGCTCTGTGACTCCCAAAGCCTCCAAAGCTTCCCAAACACCTGCAGCTCAGAAGGGGTCACCAGCTGCAAGATCCACCTCAGACACAACCAAACTTCTGAGCAATGCCACATCTTCCCCAAAGGGCTCTGCCTCCTGCCCACAGAGCCGTGGGGAGGCCGGAAGGCAGGGCAATCCTCTCAACATCACTAAGCTCCAGCCTCACATGGAGGGAATCCTGGGAGCCTGGGATGGAGCCCCAAGGCAGCTGTCTCGCCAGTTGCAGCCCAGCAGCACAGTGACTAGCTTCCAGAGGTTTCACGAGGCCCTGAAGACACCTTTTGAGCTGGTTCTGTCGGGGGAACCAGGGGACCAGGGCCTGCGGAGGGTGATCATCGATGGCAGCAGCGTGGCCATGGTGTAAGTAACCAGGGCCCTGGGGATTCTGGGAATGTTGCAAGTGACCTCTTTGGGTGTGGCTGGCTGGGGGCAGGGATAACTCAGAGCTTACAGAGGGACAAGGACAGGCAGGAAGAAGCACAAGTTGAGTGTCTGCAGTAGCAAGCAGTGAGCCTGCATCAGCAGGTAGACTCTGCAAGGCCAATTTCTGCTTTCTGTCCTCCCGCAGAGAGTGAAAGTGGGCTCATAGAGGTGAAGAATCTTTTCCAGGATCCCAGAGGCAGGAAGGGGCCCCACTGGCCCAACCTCCGCCTGCCTCCCATGGCATAACATCTGGCAGCCCCAGGCCACTGCACCTGCTTGACCTAGGACCCATAGCCAATGAGTCATTGTACATGTGACCAAGCCCAGTTTGATCCCTGGCACTGCCTGGTTCCCTCAACACTACTGGGAATGATCCCTGAACATTGATTTGAGAGCAATCCCTGAGCAGTGCTAGCAGTGCCCTCCTCCCAAGGCGAAAACAGACAAACCATAAGATAGCCTGTAGGAAGTTCTTCCTGACCGGCACAACCCCGACTGTCCTTCCTGCCAAGCACTCCCTGCTGCTTTGTCTGAGTCAGTATTCCAGGCCACTTGGTTCGCCACCTGGCAGTGATCTGTGCTGAGCAGTTGCAGACGTGGAAGTAAAAACATGTTGGCTTCCTGTCCTCAACTGAGCTCTTTGAATTAGAGAGATTGTGTTGTGTGCTCGCATGTGTACACAGAGGTATACAGTTGCAAAGGCATACAGTCACACAGAGACACAAGAGACATACATACATAGATACAGGCACACACAGATATGTAGACACAGAGATAGGCACAGAGATACAGAGACACACATTCATAGAGAAACACAGTCACACAGGGATACATAGAGACAAATACATACATACATACATACAGAGACAAATAGATACAGACATACACAGTGTGTTGAGTGCACTGAGTAGGTGCTCACAGAATTGAGGCAGAAGAAGGGGGGATATGTGCCCCCATGTGGCCCTCTGTTTTGACTTGGAGGGGAGGAGGGGAAGCAGGACCATGTCTGAATCAAGGAGTTGCCCCCTCACTGCCATCCCTCTGCACCCTCTAGGCATGGCCTTCAGCACTTCTTCTCCTGCCGGGGCATTGCCATGGCAGTGCAGTACTTCTGGAACCGTGGCCATCGAGAGGTCACTGTGTTTATCCCCACCTGGCAGTTGAAGAAGAACTGGCAGGTGCGAGGTGAGCTGTTTGTGGTGAGGGGGCACCTAACTTCTCTGGTTTTCGCCCTCTGCTTCCCCAATGGCCTTTTCCTCTTAGATTTTCTCCTGAGCATATGCCTTCTGCTTGTTCCCTCCAGAAAGCCACTTCCTGAAAAAGCTGCACTCCCTCAAGATGCTTTCCATCACCCCCTCACAGCTGGAGAATGGCAAGAAGATCACCACCTATGATTACAGGTCAGCCCTATGTGAAGTCCTGTGCCTCCATTTGCTAGGGGCAGATGTGACATGGGGTCACTGAGAGGACATGGCAGGATCAGTCAGAATACAGTGGGGGTCATGTCAGAGGAGAGAACATGGCAAGGATCAGTGAGATGACATAGCAGGGGGTCATGTCAGAGGATGGTGGATCATAGGCCTTGGGTTGCAGAGGAAAGGCCTCAGGGCTGTCCCTATCTGGCTTGCTCTCAGATAAGGAACTTAGGAGCCAGAGCAGGGAGGAGTTTATGAGAGTGCAGACAAGCCTGTGGGAGTCTGTATGATGTCTGTGCCTAGATGTGGTTACCTGTGTAGGACATAGGATTTGTGTTTTTCTATACAGTTTTATTTTCTTTGGTGTCTCCTAGCTCATTCTCCCAGGTGATTCAAAATAGCTGGGGGTACCTTGCTGTCAGGGGCTGTATTACTTGTCCAGCACACCCTACTAAAAGCTACCAGTCCCTGTCCCCATCCTTGCTCTTTGAGATGGACTCAAGATGAGGCTGTATTCTCTCCATGCAGGTTCATGGTGAAGCTGGCAGAGGAGACTGATGGTGTCCTTGTCACCAATGAGCAGCTCCATGTCCTGATAAATAATTCTAAGAAACTCATGGTCAAGGATCGGTGAGGAGACTAGATCTTGTACCATTCCTTCTATTGGTTCCCAGGAAGACCCCAGGGGAGGGAGGTATTGGAGCAGGGAAAGGATCCCTGCTGGAGGGTATGGGGCTCAGCTACAGTGGTAACCTAGTGGGGCAGGGATGGGTCAACTCTGTGACCACTAACTACCCTGTCTCTGTCAGCCTGCTGCCCTTCACCTTTGCGGGAAACCTCTTCATGGTGCCTGATGACCCCCTGGGCCGTGATGGCCCCACACTGGATGAGTTTCTGAGGAAGCCAAACAGGTAACAAGCACAGGCCTTGGTTCCCCTCCTAGGACTCAACAGAAACATCCCCTTTGTGGAAGTCAGTGATTGTCTGATGCTCAATGAGGAGCAGGTGATGGGACTCTCTCATATCTATACTCCACTGTGCATTCAAGCCTATGTTCTGATATGGCTGTCTAGATCGACAGTGTTACATACACACACACAGACACACACACACACACACACATGTGCACAGGCATACACCTTTGTGTCCTCCCATGTGGTTCACAGAAGAATTCCTTTGGCTGCTTTACCAGGGCTTCTCCAGGGGTGTATTTCTTGACTCTCCTATGGAGAGTCTCTGAACAGTTCTCAGTCAACCTGCTGGCAGTTGTGCCATCTTGCACAGCCTGTCCCATTTCATTATTAAGATATGGAACCAAATGGGATTTTGTCCACACTTGTGTCCCTTTGATCTTCATGATTTGAGGTGGACAACAGGATCTCTATCCTAAAATAAAAAAAAAAAAAAGAGGGGCCTGAAAGGTATTACAGGATTTGATGACTTGCATGCAGCCGGCCCTGGTTTGATTTCCAGCACCATGTGGTCCTGTGCACTGCAAGGTTGTCTGGGGGTATCCCTGACACAGCAGGACAAGAGCAGAACCACATCCTTGGGACCTTTCAGAGAATTGACAGCCCACTTGGCTGAGAATCTTTGGAAGGAGTCCCCAGGCATCCTGAACATCATTTAGGAAACCTCCATATTTATGTTGCCCCTATTCCTTCCCTTAGTTGTGCTCAGTGTGTGTCTCATAATGGGGAGCTGTATTTACAAGTCAGGCCAAGTAGTGGGCCATGGGTTGCATGCCTTTAATTGCAACTGCCATGGTGAGCTGTTTAATTCTAGTGCTCACCTGAGGGTGCTAGGTGCTTACATGGGTTCTTAATTTCTGGTCCTTGTGTTTATTCAGTTTTCCAGTGGTGCTTGCCACTGCTTTTTGGTGGTACTCACATGCACACACCTGACTGTGGGATAGTGGGAAATCAGCTGTAGTGTTGGGGTCCCAGACAGCAGAGCTGTCGGGGTCGCTTGGTGCATGGGGCCACACTAGAGGTTGAACTTGAGGGATTGAACTTTTGCAAGGAAATACGTGGTGCACCTCTGCACCACCCTTACTCCATGTTCTTCCATTTATTTATTTTTGGGTCACAGTTGGTGGTGCTCAGGGGTTACTCCTGGCCTCTGTGCTCAGGTATCACTCCTGACAGGCTGTGCTAGGGATTGGATCTGGGTCAGCCACATGCAAGACAGCATCTTACTTGTGTACCATGTCTCCCATTTTGATTCAGGTTAGACACTGACGTTGGCAACTTTCTGAAAGTATGGAAGTGTCTTCCTCCTCGGTCAGCTTGTCTCACTGAGCTCAGTGAGGAGGCCGTGCTGCAGCCCCCAGAGAACCCATCAGAGTCAGCAGAGGAAATCAGGGAGGAGAGGGAGGAGAGGCAGGTGGAGCAGCAGGGAGAAGGACTGGGGGTGCAGAAGCTGGGAGTGCAGGAGCCAGAAGTGGAGGAGCCTGGGGTGCAGGAGCCAGCTGAGGAAGACTACGAAGAGGACTCTTTGCTGGTATCTGTGTTCAGACTTGAATGCCCAGTGCTCTCAGAAGAACTCCTCCGGTGTCTCAGTCTCCCTGAGCCCCCCAGTGGGGCTCTGGACATTGATCTCCTGCCAGGGTTGCCTTCTCCCTCCCTAGGAGTCCCCTGGGATGGGAAGCCCCCCTGCCAGCAGGTTCTCACCCACCTGGCCCGACTGACCATCCCCAGCAACTTCACTGCCCTCTCTTTCTTCTTGGGGTTCATGGATTCACACCGCGACGTCATCCCAGACTACGAATCCCTCGTAGGCCCCCTGCACAGTCTGCTCAGACTAAAGCCTGATTGGAGGTGGGACCGTGAACACGAGCTCGCCTTCCTGGCTCTAAAGCGAGGCCTGGTGTCTGCCCTCTGCCTCTCGGCCCCTGACTCCCAGCTGCCCTTCTACCTGGAGGTGATGGTCAGCCAGGTGGCACTGACAGCTGTCCTCTACCAGGAGCACTCTGGGCGGAAGCACCCTGTTGCTTATACCTCGAAACCCCTGTTCCCCGACGAAGCAGGCCAGGGTCCCCAGTCGGGGGGAGATAGCCCCTACGCTGTCGCCTGGGCCCTCAAGCATTTTTCCCGCTGCATTGGGGACAGCCCAGTGGTTCTGGAACTCTCCTATGCCTCCCGACCCTCCGGGGACACCGAGGGGCAGGCGGCCCACCCTGCTCCTGAAGCCTGGCTGATCCGATGGAAGCTCTTGGTACAGGACAAAGGCAAGCGGACTCTGGAGCTGACCCTGCTGCATGGCCTGCTGGGAGAGAATCGGCTGCTGACGCCCGAGGCTGCCCTCCCGCGCTGTTTCCAGGTGCTGCCGCCTCTCTCTGACCTGTCGACCTTTATCTGCATCCACATGTCAGGTTATTGCTTTTCACAGGATGACGACAATGAAGAGTGGCGCACGGGCTTTGGGCTCTATGTTCTATCTCCCTCCAGTCCCCCAGTTTCCCTTTCCTTCTCCTGCTCCCCTTCCACACCCACTTTTGCCCATTTGGCTGCTGTGGCCTGTGGCCTGGAGCGCTTTGGCCAGTCCCACCTCCCGGTGGTCTTCCTCACACACTGCAGCTGGATCTTTAGCATCCTGTGGGAGTTCCTGCCACTCTGGCAGGTCCGGGGCTTCCTCTCCTCCGATGGGGCGCCACTACCTCACCCCGACCTGCTCTCCTACATCATAGGCCTCACCTCTGGCCTCTCGGCCCTTCCGTACATCTACCGAACCTCCTACCGCGGCTCCCTGTTTTCTGTGACAGTGGACACTTTGGCTAAGCGGGGTGCTCAAGGTGGTGGACAGCGGTGGGATTTGCCAACAGATATGCCCAGCCCCTCGGTGTATCCTCGGGCTTTCAGCAAGAGGCTTGACTTACTGGCCTTGCAGCTGAAGGACAGCACCCTGGCAGACATAATCACCAAGCTGCAGAGTGGGCAGAAGCTTCCCAACTCCTCCCCATTCAGCTCATTCTACAGCTCGCTCAGCCTTGACCCAGAGAGCAACCTGCTCATGTTCAAGGGGGAGAAAAAGCCCAGGGTCTGGGTGGTTCCCAGGCAGTTGAGGCGAGATCTAATTTTCTTCGTGCACAACCTGCCCATGGAGGCCCACCAGAGTCTCGAGGAGACCTACAAGAAGGTGCGGTTGCTGGGCTGGTGGCCTGGGATGCAGGAGTTTGTGCGAGGGTACTGCCGGAGCTGCCTCTTCTGCACACCCCAGAACCCCGTGAGTGGAGAGATGAAGTTCATTGAGTCCCTGTGGCCACTCAATTCCACCGCTCCCTGGGCTAATCTGCAGATCGAGGTGGTAGGCCCTGTCACTGCCAGCGAGGAAGGCCACAAGCACGTGCTGATTGTGGCGGACCCTAACACTCGCTGGGTGGAAGCGTTTCCCCTGAAGCCATACACACACATGGCGGTGGCACAGCTACTGCTGCAGCATGTCTTTGCCCGCTGGGGGGTGCCCGTTCGCCTGGAGGTAGCCCAGGGTACCCAGTTTGGCCGCCATGTTCTGGTGAGCTGTGGGCTTGCCCTGGGTGCCCAGGTGGTCTCCCTGAACAGAGACCTCCAGCTCTCCTCCCTGAATGATTCAGGGGCCTACTGGGAGTTCAGGCGGGCCCTCAAAGAGTTTATCTTCCTGCATGGGCGGCACTGGGCTTCCTCTCTGCCCTTGCTGCACCTGGCCTTCAGGGCCTCCTCTCCACTGGCCACTCCCATGCAGATCCTGACAGGGGCTGAGGGCAGGCTGACTGGGCCCCTGTGGTGGGAAATCAGTGGTGCCAACATCCAGGGCCTGCACATGGACAGATTCTTGCAGCAGCTGACCCAGGAGCTGCTGGAGTTGCATTGGAAGGCAGCTGACAAACCCAGTGAGAAAGCTGAGAACCGGCGCTTCCAGCAGGAGAGCCAAGAGAGGGAGTGGAAGGTGGGCGATCAGGTTCTGCTGCTCTCCCTCCCCAGAAATGGTAGCGGGGCCAAGTGGGTAGGACCCTTTTATATTGGCGACCGGCTGAGCCCGTCTCTTTATAGGGTCTGGGGTTTCCCCACCCCAGAGAAGCTGGGCTGCATCTACCCCAGCAGTCTGATGAGGGCCTTTGCCAAGAGTGTGGGCCCCCTGTCCCTCAAGATCTTAGAACCATGAGTGAGCAGAACCATGTGAGTGACTGCTCGGGGCTGGATGTCTGCTGCTAGACTTACCATGCACACTGTCTCAATTTGGCCCTTTTGGCCCCGGGGGGCCTCAGTTGTGCCTTTTGTAGAGCACTTACTTAAGCCTTGCGAAATTGCCTTGAACGAGGGGCCCTTGTCTCTGGACATTGTCCCCATTTGGGGTTTTAGTAAACTTTTCAAAGCTGTCAGATATGCTCCCTGGCAGTTTTGCCTGGACACTAAAATCCCCTTACTAAGCCATGCCAGGCTTAATAGCTTTCTCCAGTATCCCCCTTGTTCTGACATGTATACACACACACATATATACATCTTAGACACACAAATTCCCTCAATAAAAGCACATACACTACACACTGCTCATAACAAACAGTAACACTATGCCTCCTATTTAATACACTCCCCATTGCACACAAATACACCACAAACATCACACACCTCTCCAACACAAAAACATCACACATGACACACTCTCCTAACTGTCTGAACCGCGAAAAATGGCAGACCTGGACCTCAGACTGAGAATCGTATTCCCCTTCCAGACAGAAACTTGGAATGAGGGCTCATCTGACCTGGGTCTCTTAGAGCCCCTTTTCCCTTGATATTTGTTCTCACAGCTGACATACTTGTGCATGCTGTGGAAACAGCCTCTTGCTTGCTGTGCTGTATGAGACAACCACACCTCCTGTTTGTCAGCTGGGAAGGGCAGAGGAGACTGAGTCAGCCTACCTCATCTGACTCCAGCCAATGGAGACAGTCCTGACCCTTGACCCTAACCCCTGCTTCCTGGGGTCAGCCCTGGGGGAAACAAGGGTCCAGATGCATTGTATGGCATCTTTACCTGAAGAGCTGCTTCAATTAGACTGAGGGACCCAGGCCTGTGTGTATTTTTTTGAAGGGGGGGGATGTGTTATGAAATGAGGCTCTACCTCCCAATTTCTCCAATGCCCTCTCCTCTCACCCTCACTATACCTGTTACCCCCACCCCCCAAACCAGACTATCTGTGACTGTTTTGAATGGCTTGCCCATTTAAATGGGCCCCATTCAATGTAGTACCAAGTCCTAAGACTCTGGCATGGAATGTGGGTCAGACTGGCATGTGTGCTTCTACCTAGCCTTGCATTGCCACTGCCTCCCGGCAGACTCAGGAGAAGGCTAACACCATATCCCTCTGGCTGGACCTTGGAGTTGTTCGCCTTCTCCTAGGTCGAACACATCTCCTGGCCTAGCACACTCAGGCTGCCAAAACAGTTGGCATTGCTAGAGCCAGAGTCAAATTTACCCTGGCAAAGTCCTAGTATATGTGTGTATGTTACAGTTGAGGGAAGAGGCCAGAGATGAAGTGACTTGCCAAAACATACCTGGCTAGCTTGTGGCAGATCTAGGACCAGGATTAAGTTGGATCTTGTCCCGTGTTGGGGTCTGAGGACAGGTTCAAGAAGCCACTCAAACCAGCCATACCTATTTTCCAACAACACCTCATCTGAGTCTAGTAGACAAATTACTTAGATATGCCTTTTCCTCATTTCCAGCTGTTAACTTTGCCCAGAAAGTGATGGGAAGACAACTGAGAAAGGAAAGAGGGGACATGTAGAGGATCCGTGCTTTGCTCTTCCCCCTTTCCTTTTTGCTTTTGCTCCTCTAACCTTGAATACTGTGTTCAACCTCAGCTCCCTTCCTGGCATACACATTCCCATTAATCACATTTATGATCATATACCTCTTTTGTGTGACCTTTTTTCCATTTGATTTGTCAATAAATAGATCAAACTGGAACCAGTATTCTGTCCCTTTTTGTAAGCATGCAGAGTGAGAATGAAGACCAAGCAGGGCTGGCGAGGAAGTGACATTTTGATTTTCCCTGACCTCCGTGTGTGTGTGTGTGTGTGTGTGTGTGTGTGTGTGTGTGTGTGTGTGTGTGTGTATTTACCACACCTGGGGTTCTCAGAGCTAACTCCTGACTCTGCTTAAGGATCACTTCTAGCGGGGTTCAGGAGACCATATGGGATGCCAGGGATTGAACCTATGTCAGCTGTGTGCAAGGCAGGCACTCTACCTGCTGTACTGTTACCATTCCTACTCCATAAATCAGGGGTCTCAAACTCAATTTACCTGGGGGCCGCAGGAGGCAAAGTTGGGGTGATCCTTGAGTGCAAAGTCAGTAGTAAGCCTTGAACATTGGTGGGAGTGACCCAAACAACTAAAACAAAACAAAACAAAAAAAGATTTCTCTAGTGCAGGGCCACAAAATGTTGTACGGAGGGCCGCAAACAGCCCTTGGGCCGTGAGTTTGAGACCCCTGCCATAAATGATAAGTTTTTTTTTTTTTTTTTTTTGGTTTTTGGGCCACAACCGGTGACGCTCAGGGGTTACTCATGGCTATGCGCTCAGAAGTTGCTCCTGGCTTGGGGGATCATATGGGACGCCGGGGGATCGAACCGTGGTCCGTCCTAGGCTAGCGCAGACAAGGCAGGCACCTTAGCTCTAGTGCCACCGCCCAGCCCCAAATGGTAAGTTTTGATATAAGTGCCATGACCTTTTCTTCCCCAAGGGGTGGCATTCTTCCTCAGCTAATAATGATGAAATTTTATAGGTGTCCATACTTAAGTAGGTGGTGAAAAAACAAACCAGAGGAGATTGTAGTACCTGAGCAGTAAAGCCACATTAAACTGGAACAACACACTAAATTAAGAAATATGGATTTCATTCTGAACCACTGCACCTGCCTCCACCTCTTCAGGGACTCTAGGGGTGGTTTGTTCTAAACAGATCTAACAGAATTTGTTAACAGATTTGTCTAGCAGATCACTATGGTTCCCCCAATCTGTACAGTTTGAAGCAGGACATTAGGCTAAGGGGCTAAGGATGTTTTTTGTTGTGTTTTGTTTTTGGGTCACACCTGGCTCTGCACTCAGAAGTCCCTCCTGACAGGCAACAGGGTACCATATGGGATACTGGGATTTGAACCACTGTCTGTTCGAATCATCTACGTGCAAAGCAAATGCCCTACTGCTGTGTTATCTCTCTGGCCTGGGTCAGGATATTTTAATAGAAAAAGGGTATGGACAACTAGGGTGGAGGCCATGAAAGTGAATGATTCAGTATGTGGTTGAGGGAGAAGATAATGATTGGTGTGTATCTGAGGTAGAAGGGAGGGTCAGTTTACAGCCTGGCATACAGGGCCAGAGAGCAGATTTAGGGAGGAAAGGATAATTCTATCAGGTTGGCTTTCAGATGGGATATCTGGGCTTGAGGAGGGACATGGGATAGAGGTAAGGATGTGGACACGATAGACACAAGGATGGAAATTTGGACTTCTGAGGCTAAGTCAGCACAGAAGGCAGCCTGGGGCAGAACCTGTAGAAAAGCCAACATTCAATAGTGGGGTAAAGACCCAGGAGCCTGAAAAAGAAGCTGGTGGAGGAGAAATCCAGAGGAAAATCTAGACCACAGAATCAAATGAGGGGGTTATTAAAGAACAGAAGGACAAGGTCTAGGCAGTGCTGTTGCCTTTAGGGATGTAGGAGTTATGCACAACTAGCTGACAGCATCTTAGGTGGGGCTTGTGAAGTCAGAGTTGACTTAAGGGTGGACTTTGGGAGCACAGTGATTTAGCTATGTCAATATTTGGAGCTGACGCAGACTAACTCTCTGGCTTTTAGCTTTAAGAATTTGGAGTCTATTTTATTGCCGAAGAAAAGGAGTTAGCCAGAGGGAGAAGCTGGATGTGTAGACAGGAGCTAGGGAGGGAGGGAGAGAGAGAGAGAGAGAGAGAGAGAGAGAGAGAGAGAGAGAGAGAGAGAGAGAGAGAGAGAGAGAGAGAGAGAGAGAGAGAGAGAGAGAGAGAGAGAAAGGAGAGAGAGAAAGGAGAGAGAGGAGAGAGAAAGAGAGAAAGGAGAGAGAGGAGAGGAGAGAGAGGAGAGAGAGGAGAGAGAGAAGAGAGAAGAGAGAGAGAGAGAGAGAGATGGAAGTGGGATTGCCTGACCTGTGGGTAAAAAAAGTAGTCAATTTTGCAGAAGAAGGCATGCGTGTTCTACTGGGTCAGGCAGACAGAAGTGGATGCGAGGAAGAAAAAGGTGAGTTTGTCATTGTGGAGCTGGGAAGGGATCCTGCCTTGAGTCTGTCTTTCAGTGAGGCAGAAAGCAAGGCCAGCTATACTGGCAGAGGTGATAAAGGAGAAAAGGGGTTTTGGTGGGTTCCAGAAGATGAGGAAAGCTGATGAAAGAAACCACAGAGCTGCCCAAGTCTGGAGAGATAGCTCCAAAGGCTTTACATGCAGCTTTACATGAGCTTTACATGCAGGAGTCCTTTTTTTTTTTGGGTGGGGTGGTCACACCCAGCAGCACTCAGGGGTTCCTCCTGGCAGGCTCGGGGACCATATGAGATGCTGGGATTCGAACCACTGTCCTTCTGCATGAAAGGCAAACGTCCTACCTTCATGCTATCTCTCCGGCCCCAAGGAGGCCCTTTTCAATCTTAGTATTATATGATCCCTCACCACATAATTCCCCCAGCCCCATCCAGAACAAATAGGAGTTGCTCCTAAACATGAATGGGTAAAACCTAAAAATCAAAACCCAAACCCAAACAACAACAACCACCAAAGAACTGCTTAGGAGGGCAAAGAACTGCTCTGGAAACCAGGCAAGTCTCTGGTTTTAGATCTCATTTAGATTCTTCACATAAGCTGCCAAGTGTGTCCAGAGAAGATGGACAGCGGGTCTTATTCTTAGCGTCCTTAAACCCTGAGGTAGTTTCTACCTGGAGGAACTTTAACCACCATTTCTGATTCATTGATTGCTTAATTTAACTACTTCAGAAAGCAAGTTTAAGTAAAAATTGTCTAAACGAAATGTATTTTGTATAACCAACAAATGTTTAAACACTTTTTTGTCTAACAAGCAAGCCAAAAGTTCTCTGTTTTAGAAATTAAGTTACTTAAGCATTAATCCCAAACTTAAGTTTTGCTACACAATTCAAGAGAATCATCAGTATATCAGCTTTGCTAAATGCATCGAACATTTTAGTAAGATAAACACACACATTAAAGGATGACAGAATGAATTGCATCTAATTTAATCCTGTAATTAAATAATTGGTTTTAATTTTTATTTGAAAATTTTCTTCTTATTTTTGGTGTTAGGATCAAACACAGGGCTTTCTACAGGGAAGATAAGTGCTCTGCTGATGAGATACATCCCTGGCCCCCTATAAGGATATTTTAGATTTGAACTTCTCTGGGTTTATTGATTGATTGATTGATTGATTATCTATTGCTTACCTATCTATCTATTTATCTATTTAGTTTTTGGGACATACTCAGAAATGCTGAGAGGTTACTCTTAGCTCTGTACTCGAGAATTACTCCTGGTGATGCTCTGGGGATATATGGTATGCTGGTGAACCGAACCAAGTCTACTGCATGCAAAATAAGCCCCTACCCACTATTCTATCACTTTGGCTCTATGGGTTAAGATTTTTTATTTTTTTAAAATTTTTTTTTTTGCCACACCCATTTGATGCTCGGGGGTTACTCCTGGCTAAGCGCTCAGAAATTGCCCCTGGCTTGGGGGAACCATATGGAACGCCGGGGGGATTGAACTGCGGTCCTTCCTTGCCTAGCGCTTGCAAGGCAGACACCTTACCTCTAGTGCCACCTCGCCGCCCCCCCCCACCCCCGGGTTAAGAATTTTTGCTTTGTTTTTGGGCCACACCCAGCTGCACTCAGGGCTTAATTCTGGCTCTGTGCTCAGAAATCACTTCTGGCAGGCTTGGAGAACCCTATGGAATGCCAGGGATCAAAACTGGGTCAAGCGCTAGAGAGATAGCACAGTGGTAGGACATTTGCTTTGCAAGCAACCGATCCAGAACGAATGGTGGTTCAAATCCCGGCATCCCCATATGGTCCTCCCCCCACTCCCCACACCCCCGTGCCTGCCAGGAGTAATTTCTTTTTGTTTGTTTGTTTGGTTTAGTTTTTGTTTTTTGGGCCACACCCGGTGACACTCAGGTGCTACTCCTTGCTATACGCTCAGAAATTGCTTGGCTTGGGGACCATATGGGAAACCGGGGGATAAAACCACGCTCTGTCCTAGGTTAGTGCTTGCAAGGCAGATACCTTACTGCTAGTGCCACTGCTCCGGGCCCCTTGCCAGAAGTGATTTCTGAGCACAGAGCCAGGAGTAACCCCTGAGTGCTGCAGGTCAGCAAGGCAAACGTCCTACCTGCTATACTATTGCTCCAGCCATGGGTTAAGATTTTTACATTTGAGGATTTTGAAGAACATTATCTTTGTCCAGGAAAAATTTGGATTATGAAGTTTTGGTTGGGATCTGGAAACTGGTTTATCTTCTAAGATGGTTAAAATTAGAGTCAATAGGAGCCAGAGAGATAGTATAGCAGGTATGGCCCTTACCTTGCATTCCTGGATTCCACCCCATCATTCCATATGGTCCCCTGAGCCTTCAGGAGCCTTCCTGAGTGCAGAGCAGGAATAACCCCTGAGCATCACAGAGTGTGACACCAAATCAAAACAAAACAAAAAAATTATAGTCATTATTTAGCTGTTATAACAAGGAACTTTTCAAACTCACACCTTTTCCATATATCTGATCTAGTGTGTGATTGGATACCTTTTTTTTTTAAACAAAGTTGGTTTTAATAAATATGTAATTTAGATGATAGACCATAAAATAGAGAGATTATTCTGGATTGTTTAGGTCAATCAAATCACTACCCTTAAAATCAGAAACTTTGGAGCTGAAATAAAAGTTAGAAACATGGGAGAAAGGAAGGTCAGAAAGGCTCAAAGTGCAATGCTTGAAGGCCTGATATTGTTGGCTCAGAAACAGACTTTTACTCTGATTTTACTGACTACAAGGAAATTAATCCTAAAAGAGCCTAGAAGTGTATTCCTCCCTTTCTGTAAGCAAAGCAACTTTGTTTACATCCTGATTTTGACTTGTTGAAACTGAGCAGAGGACCAGGCATGCTTGCAAAATTTCTGATCTACAGAAATTATGGGACAATGATCTGATACAGTTTTTGATGCAAAGTTGGTAGTTATCTGTTAACACAGTCATAGACTGCCAACATATTAACTTTATACAGTTATTTATAATTTTACCTACTCCATTTATACTTCTTTCTTTTCCTTTTTGTGCTCAGGGCTTACTCCTGACTGGCTCTGTACTCAGGGATTAGTCCTGGCAGTGTTCAGGGAACCATAGGAGGTGCTAGGGACTGAACTCAAGATGGTCATATGCAAGGCACATGCTTTATTCACTATTCTACTTCTTTGTCCACTATTTGTATTCTCAAAAGCTTCTAGGTATTTTCCCTAATACCTATTGTCTTTTTATTCTTTTTTGTTTGTTTTGCTTTTAAAACATTCCTGAGCATATACCCAGCTGCACTCAGGAATTACTCCTGGCAGACTCAAGGAACTATATGGGATGCAGGGATCAAACTGGAGTTGGTCATGTGCTAGGCAAACACCCTACTCCTATTCTATCACCTGGCCTGTCCTTTTATTTTTTTTATATACATATAATACTTGCATTTTGGCTGAAATGACTGCCTGGATTAGAATTATTTCCTAGCCTCTTTCTCTGACCAGGTGAGACTAAATTATAGTCAATGGGATGCAAACAGAAATTTTGGATGTTTGCAGAAATTTTAAAGGAAACAGTAGTGTCCTATTTTCTTTCCTTCTCCCTAGAAATATATAAGTCTGATGTAATGGGTAGAACAAAGGCAGTCAGTCATATTGGATCATGACATAGCATGAAGAGGCAGACCAGCAAGAAGAGGAAGAGGTTGTGATGATCATAGACTGCCATACTCAATTGAAGAGATAATATAGCTGGCAAGACACTGGCCTTGAACACAGCCAATCTTCATTTGATCCCTGGCACTGTAGATGGCCCCCTGAGCACATCAGGAGTGACCTCTGCACACAAAACCAGGAATAAGCCCTGAGTATTGCTGGGTGTGGCAAAAACAAAAACAAAAACAAAAACAAAAAAAAAAACAAAACCAAAAAAAAAAAAACCACCCAACAACAATGTGTCCCTTCTCCCAATTAAAAAAAAAAAGCCACCCATTTCAGGACTCTTCTTGGAGGTGAAAAATAGTGCTCAGGGGCTACTCCTCACTGTGTCTAATGGTCTTTCCTAGTTGTGTTTAGGGGACTACTTGGTGCCAGGGATCAAACCATGGTTAGCTACATGCAAGGCAAGAGTCTTCGCCGTTGTATCATTTTGTTATCAGAATTCTATTTGCAGATCCTTCTATATGACCAAGAAATAATCTCCTAACAACTGAGAATGTGGCTCATTGGGACAGTATCTGCCTTATATGTATGAAGCCATGGGTTCTATTCCTGGTTTTGCAACATCAACAAACCAAACAAAGGCGTTACTTTGGATTTTTGTAGCTGCGATCTCATGTCTAGGAAGGTTATATTAAGGCTTTCTTTCCTAAGAGATGAAGACCCAGTTTGATCAGTGAACTGTTATCTTTTGGAGTTTTGATTGATTGATTGATCATCTTGTAATATACTGTTGGACTCTCTTTCCACCTAGTTGTTCTATATCAGTCTATTTCATTCTTGGTACAGTTCCAATGTTTTCTAGAATTACTCACAGCTCTCAGAATCTACTCCTCCATAATTAAACAAAGAAAAATAAGTGTATCTTATAATAAAATACCCACTATATATATTCCTCTAATCAAAATTAAGATACCATTTAAAATTTACTCTTCACTTTGTATGTTAAACCCCTTTAGCACAATGTAAAGTGACTCTTTCCTGTCTGAATATCATTTGTTGGGATTTTTAAATATTTACTTTGCTCCATTAACTGTCCCCCCATTTTTTTGGCCACATCCGGTAACACTCAGGGGTTACTCCTGGCTGGCTATGCTCTCAGAAATTGCTCCTGGCTTGGAGGACCATATGGGACGCCGGGAGATTGAACGGAGGTCTGTTTTAGGCTAGTGCAGGCAAGGCCTTACCACTTGTGCCACCACTGTCCCCATTGATGCTTAAGTTGTCATAGTATGTTAAATGGACTTTTCTAAAATTAATTCATTGCAATTTTGTCTTATCCGCTTTAAAACATATCCTTGCCATTTTTGTTGTTGTTTTGGGCCATACCTTGTGGTGATCAAGGCTTACTGATAGCTCAGAGATCACTTCTTTTTTTTGTTTTTTTGGTCACACCCAGCAGTGCTCAGAAGTTACTCCTGGCTCTACGCTCAGAAATCGCTCCTGACAGGCTCAGGGGACCATATACAATGCCGGGATTTGAACCACCAGCCTTCTGCATGCAAGGCAAACACCTTGCCTCCATGCTATCTCTCTGGCCCCTAGAGATCACTTCTGGCGGGGCTTGAGAGACCATAGTTTCTGAATTGAACCTGGGTCAGTTGTTTGCAATGCAAACACCCTACGTGCTGTCCTATTTCTCCACCTCCTAGGCAGGAGTCCTCAAACTTTTTAAACAGGGGGCCAGTTCACTGTCCCTCAGACCATTGGAGGGTCTGACTATAGTAAAAACAAAACTTATGAACGAATTCTTCTTTTTTTATGAACGAATTCTTATGTACACTGCATATACCTTATTTTGCAATGAAGAAACAAAACAGATACAAATACAATATGTGGCCCGAGGGCCATAGTTTGAGGACCACTGTTAGAGTATCCTTGCATTTATCATCAATATGTTTTTGTTTGTTTTTTTCTTTTTGGGCCATACCCAGTGTCGCACAGGGGTTACTCTTGGCTCTGCACTAAGAAATTGCTCCTGGCAGGCTAGATAGACCATATGGGATGCCTGGAATTGAACCATTGTCTGTCATGGTTGGCTGCATGCAAGGCAAACACTCTACCACTGTGTTATTTCTCCGGTCCTCATCAATATGTTTTAAACCCCAAGTTATTAGACCTGGTGCTATTTTCCAGGGAACTTGGAGTCTTTTTATGTTTGTTTGTTTTTGGGCCACACCCCGCAGTGCTCAGTGGTTACTTCTGGCATGGTGCTCAGAAATTACTCCTGACAGGCTCAGAGGACCATAAAAGATGCTGGTTGGCCACATACAAGGCAAACACCCTACCCACTGTGCTATCACTCTGCCCCCCAGGAGTCATTTTAAAGATGAATGAGATTTGAGGCAAAGATCCAGGTAATAAGTATGCATAAAAGATTTTTCTTTTTCTTTCTTTTATTGGTGGGGGACGGTTTGGGGTTACTCCTGGCTCTGCATTTAAAAGTTGCTCCTGGCATGCTGGGTGACCATATGGGATATCGGGGATCAAACCTGAGTTGGTGGCATACAAGGCAAATACCCTACTGCTGTGTTATTTCTGTGTTATTGCTCCAGCCCCCAAGATTTTTCTTTCAGTGATGCTTGAAAAATGAATTCCTTTGAAAATCACAAATTTAATATGATATTTTCTGTTGGACACAAATCTAATTTTATTGTGGCTACACCTGGCAGAGTTCAGGGGCTATTCCTGGCTCTGTACCCAAGAGTGACCTGAACTCTGGTGGTGCTTGGGGGACCATATGTGGTGCAGGGGCGTCAAACCAGGGTCATTTACATGCAAAGCAAGCACCTTAATCTCATGCTACCTCTCCAACTCCAAACCTAGGTTTTAAAATTTTACCTAGTATTATCTTTTGCATATGTCTTCTCTACTACTTACATGTCTATATCCTGTAGTCCCTGATCCAACTGTAATTGTAATGGCGTCTTCAATGATTTTGTGTCTCATTGACCATCATTCTCCAGTTACTTTATTAATATATTTCTCCATGCTGGGCTAAGGGAACAGTGAGTGAGGCAAGACATACACAGACATACACATAGTTTATAATACTGGCTAAGAAAATGAAGAAGGGTCTCCAAAGGAATAGGGAGTTTGGGAAGGCAGATAAAATGGCACAAATCAGAAAAGAGGAGATGTTGGTCTGGAAGAGGAACAGTGAAGACAGGTGTGTGTGTGTGTGTGTGTGTGTGTGTGTGTGTGTGTGTGTGAGACTGGGGAATGGAGATTAAAGCTTATAAGACAATGAGAGCATTGAAAGATGGCTATGCTGCATGAGTGGAGAGCTATACTTGACCATGCGGGGCTTACCACTCTCTGAGCTGGCCAAGAAAGCCCTGTACACTTGTTCTTGGCCAGAGCACACACGCTCACCTCATGTCACAGGCAAACTAGGGACCTGGCACAGATGGACACCTGAGTACCCTGCCAGCTGGCTGCTCCAATCACATAAAACCTTCATCCTCTTCTCAGGCTGGGTGTGTGTCTCCTTCCTACTTCTCAGCCACCATTTTCGCAGGACTTTGTGGCCACCCCCATGGGCTGTTTGCCTGTGGCTGGGTCTTCTGCTAGATCCCTACCTTGCTGGTATCAGCTTAGGATTGTGCTGTGGCAGATCCCTGATGCTGGCACTCCTCACTGGAGGGGGCCTGCCAGGTCAGCTGAGGCTGGTCCATCTGGGAAACTGTGGGGGGGCTCATCAGGCCACCAGTGCCACCTGTCCCCAAATAACACTGCACAGGAAACTGGGGATGGGAGAGAGCCAGAGGAGCAGAGCCTGCAAAGCTGCACACCTTCCCTGTTGATACCTATACTCCAGGGGTGCAGTACAAAGAATTGGAGGCTAGAGGGATGTGTGTGTGTGTGTGTGTGTGTGTGTGTGTGTGTGTTTTGAAGCTGGACCAGGTCCTATTACAGATCTATTCTTTCTTCATCTTGGGCACTTGGCACAGGGTCCCATGCAAGATGGCTGAATACAGGCAGCTAGGGGAATTTCTGTCCCAAAGATCCTGCTTTTGGGGCAGTAGAGGGCGAAGGTCAGGGCTCTGTCCTTGATCGGCCGGAGTTCAGAGCGGGAAGATGAGAAAGCCAGAGAAACTGGAGTATTTCCAGCCCCCCAGAAGATTTCCCCTCCGCAGGCGCAGTGACACCCGATCCCCTGGGTCCAGGGGCAAGAGAACGGAGCTGGTGGCTGCCTCCCGGGTCACATCGGGGTCATTGGCAAAGGCAGAGATGACGGGCCAGGTATTCAACATCAGGCTCACCTGCGAAGGGAAGCCCAATTTGCACCTTGGGGCCGAAACAGTGCCTCAGGAACCCACTCCCCCCAAGGCTTCCTCTTCCTTTCAGTCCAAGATGGACTCTCGGGGGATGTGGGGGTGTGAGGATGCAAGGGAATCTGTTAAGTTGGGACAAGGAGGGGTGGAGGCCAAGTATGTGTGGGAGGGGGCATCAGGCAGTGGGGCTGAGGGGCAACTGGCTGCCACGGGGAGTCACATTAAATCAGGGACTCGAACATTCCAAACTTCTGCTAGATGAGCCCTTTCCTCTTGGTTCACCCAAACACAGAACAAGGGAGCCTGCAACCATAGGAACCTAGACTGTTGAGCAAATCTTAGCCCTCTTCCTTTTCCTCCTGAATTGAGCAGAATCTTAGCTCTCTCCTTCCTGAGTCCAGGAGTTCAGACACCAAAGGCATGAGTCCCTCTGCTGAGCCAAGCCCTCCTTTCCCGGCAGAGATGGGGACAGGGCACAGTGAGGTCACCTGGACAGTCTGGCGGTTGTACACCTTCACCACGTGGAAACGGAAGCTGTAGACACCCCGGACAGGGGCCACGAAGGAGCCAGAAGCCCGGTCGAAGCCGCCGCCTTCATTAACTAGGACCTGGGGGAGCAGAGTCTGCTGAGGGGGGCTTGGGACGGAACCAGGGAGGATGGGGAAGAAAAAGTGGCAAGCAGGAACTATAGGAGGAATGTAGGGATTCAAAAGGAAGATGAGAGGCCAGGAGGGCTATAGGGCTGCATGGAAGGGAATGGCAGTGGTGCTGGGAGCCACGGTTGTCCGGCCAATGGCAGGTCCTGCAGGGCCAGTGTTACCTGATCGAAGTAGATGGCCCCGATGGTGCCGTTGCCAGTATCCCCTGCAGGCTCATGGTGGTGGCTCCGGACCGCAGCAAAGGCTACTCTTCCAGGTGGTGCCTCTCCCAGGGCTGCTCCCCCGGGACCCCCAGCGATAGCTCGTCCGGGCTCACAGACCACCAGGCACTCACCCTCCAGAAGGACGGGTTCTGTGCCCTCCTGGGCCCACCCAGCCCCCAGGGCCAGGAGCATCAGTGCCATGGGCAGAATTGGCTTAAGCATGGCTGAGTGGCTCTGGGGTCTGGTGCTTCTCTTCCTGCTGGTCTCTTCCAGCTTCTGGCACCCTGCTCCTCACTCCTTTCTTTGGAGTTCGCTCCCTCCAAATCTCCCTTCAGATCTCCTCCTCTCCATACTGTTCTGTGCCCTGTAGCTTTCCAACCACTTGCCGCCTGAGGCCACTGCAGCTCCCGCCTCCTTGGCAAGGCACAAGTGACAGCAAGTGGGTTCTGGGAGGGACAGAAGGGATGACACAGTCAAGTAGGAGGATTCTAGCCAGAACACCAGAGCAGTTCCTAGGCCGGGTAAGAAGAAGACTGGAACTGGGCGGGCGGCACAGAGAAAGTGGTTGTGTGCACCTCAGACAGCCCTACAGTCCATCTCCCCTCTCCTAGAAGAAAGGGGGTGTCTGCACTGCTGCAGAAAAAGGGTGCCCTACTCTTTCCCCACTGTCGATTTTGTTGGAAAGCGCTGGAGATGACAGTGTTGTTTCCTTTCGTACTGGGTCTTGCATTTCTTCCACGAAGGGGCCGCATTGCATTCAGCCTTAGGAGGCCGTCACCCCGCCCCCGTCGAGGGGACGCCCAGGCTGCCTGGGGAGGGGAGGAGGATGGCCGGGCAGCCTTGGGGAGGGGCCCGGTCGACTCCACCCCGCATCTGGCCAGGAAGTGACTTAAAAAACACACACACACAACAAAACATACACCTCCAGGCTCCCAGGCACTCAAACGCAACTGGACTTGTGGGGTCCCGCTGGGCGAGAAACCTAGATCGAGGGCCCCACCCTCCCGGCCGAGCGGGGCCCCGCGCGCTGCACCGAGGTCGGGTAGGCGCCCCGTGCGCGCAGGGGTCCCGGGGACCGGGCGCGCGGCCTGAGTGCGTGGGGGCCGGTGGGAGGGACCAGAGGCGGGAAATGGTGGCCCTGGGACCCCGGGCTGCCGCCCATCTTAGCCTGGGCGGGGATTTCCCCCACGGCGCCGTCTGGCCGCCGGAGGAGGCAGAGTCCACCCAGGAGATGGCGCGTGCGCGTGCGCTCCGGGCCGCCCCTCCGGCCTAGGAGGGGGCCCCTCGCTCCACCCCAACTTTCGGTGCTGGGTCTCCGTTGGCGAAAGGCCAGATGGCTGTGCCCGACCGACGGCGCCGGACTCGGGGCTCCGAGACCCCGACGTGCCCCGGCCGAGATGAGGGTGGCCTGCGGGCTTGCTGAGCTCCCCGGCCACCGTGGGGGCCGGGACCTGTGGATCGCCGGAGTCGGCCCCGCGCTCAGGCCGTGAGTGGGGCGCACGAGGGACCCCCAGCTACTTTCCCCCCCTGCAGGCCCGGCTGGCCCCGCAGCCATGCCGACCTACGGGGCTGCCTTTGCGCCCCCCGACCGCTTCGCCGTGTCTGCGGAGGCTGAGGCTAAGGTGCGGGAGCAACAGCCCCAAGTGCAGCGCATCTTCCGCGTGAGCATGAGCGTCCTCCCCAAGGACTGCCCGGAGAACCCTCACATCTGGCTGCAGCTGGAGGGTTCCAAGGAGAACGTCGGCAGGGCCAAGGTGAATGCGCCATCCAGGCTGTGCCCGCCTCTCCACTCCGCTCCCTGACCCTTCTAGGGGATTCCTGAGCAGAAGAGGGCGGGGTTGGAGGGGGGGGGGCTTAGGTTTAACCTGCTTTCTCTATTTGTATTTGGAGTTTTGGTTCCATTTCTAGTGTAAAGATTCAGGAAATCACGCACCTAGAAGGAAAACACACACACACACACACACAATCACGCACCTAGAAGGAAAATACACACACACACACACACACACACACAAAATCACGCACCTAGAAGGAAAACACACACACTACTCTCTCTGTCTCTGTCTCTGTGTGTCTCAGACTCTCTGTCTCTGTGACTGTCTCAGTCTCTCTGTTTCAGTCTCTCTGTCTCTGTCTCTCTCTCTCTCTCTCTCCAGATCGTGATTTTGGTTTCATTTCCTGTGTAAACAACCAGGAGATCACGCACCTAGAAGGAATACTCTCTCTCCCTTTCTCTTTCTCCCCCACTCGATTGTGAATTCATCCAGTGTAGAGACCCAGGAGATCACGCACCCAGAAGGAACTCTCTCTCTCTCTCTCTCTCTCTCTCTCTCTCTCTCTCTCTCTCTCTCCCCCCTCTTTCTTTCTCTCCTCTCTCTCCTCTCTCTCTCCCCTCTTTCTTTCTCTCCTCTCTCTCCTCTCTCTCTCCCCTCTTTCTTTCTCTCCTCTCTCTCCTCTCTCCCCTCTTTCTTTCTCTCCTCTCTCTCTCCTCTCTCTCTCTCCTCTCTCTCTCTCTCTCTCTCTCTCTCTCTCTCTCTCTCTCTCTCTCTCTCACTTTCTCACTCTTGAGATCCTGATTTCATCCAGGTCCGCACCCCCGCCTTGCCCTTTGGGAGAAGTGCACAATTTGAGTGTGGAATGTGGAAACTACATCACTTCCTCTGACTTAAGCCTGGGATTCTAGAACAGCAACGCCCCTGTGGTCCTTGTGACCTGGGTTTCAGTTTCCTTATCTGTACAGCATGAACAGCAGCATCTACTACCTTGAGTTTACAGTGGGTGAGATAAGGAACATGGAGCCCGAATTCAGTAAATAAGGGTGATCAAGATGGAAACAGACCATCTGTGCACACGTAGCAGCCCCTTGAACATAGCGGGGGGTGGGGGGGAGGTGGGGATGTGGGTGCACCAGTTCTCACAGGTGAGAAATCTGCCCAGTTTAACTGCAGGGCCCCTTGAGATGTGAGGGGAATTTGATCTGAGGACCCCTGAGTATAGTTGGCCCTTACACGTTGATTCAGTCGGACTCTGTCACTTTGGTTAGTTGAAATCCAGAATGTGCATACAAATGAACCAGTAGTTCAAGAATTGACTCGCAATCTCTGAGAGTCAGGTTTGTAACAATTTCTTAGAATAGTATCTTAAATGGAACCAAGTCATATGTACAAAGGGAAAGTGAATTTCTTGCTTCCCTTTCCAGGCACTGGGGGTGGGATTTGGGTATGTGTGTGTAAGTCTATGGTTTTGCCCTGAGAACAGTAGTAGGAGGGAGGCATTCCCAAGCCCCTTAGGACCCAGCGGTTTCCCTTCCTTTTTGTCTCTTTCTAGGAGTTCCTCAAGGGCCTCTGCAGCCCAGAGCTGCAGAATGAACTCTACTACCCACCTGAACTGCACTGCATCTTCCTGGGAGCTCAGGGCTTCTTCCTTGAGTGCCTGGCCTGGAGCACAGCTGCCCACCTGGTGCCTGGCGCACCTGGCTCACTGAGGGTCAGCGGCCTGACTGAGGCCTTTGTCATGGTTCAGAGCCGAGTGGAGGGGCTGGTGGAGCGGCTGAGCTGGGACCTTTGGCCTGGGCCATCCCCTGACACCCCTCAGTATGCTGCAGTGCTGAGGGACTTCTCTGCACTAATTCAGCCACGGGCAGATGCCCACAGAGAGGCCTTGCTTCAGCTGCCCCTGGCTGTCCAGGAGGAACTGCTGAGCCTGGCGCAGGAGGCATCCAAGGGGCAGGGACCCCGTGCTTCTCCCTTCTTGGAACTGGGAAGCCCAGGAGTGCTTGGTGCTCACTCCCCAGGAGTCAGAGCTCCCCTGAAAGCAAGTGGGGATTCTCTGGACATTGGGCTTCCAGGGCAGCGAGAAGGATGGGCAGTGGAGAAGGAGCAAGGGAACCAGGAGATCATCAAGGGAATCATGGGCTGGAAAGAGCAGTGTGGGGAAGAGGCCCAGGGGAGGGATGGGGGGTTCAGGTCCCATTCAGCGTTATCCCTGAAAGGGAAGGCCATGGGGAAGGAAGGTGTGCCCGTGGAGGGGGGTGCGGTCTGTGTCCAGGCTGAGCCCCCTGGTGCCCCTGGGCCCTGTCTGAGGGCAGCTCAGCCCCGGGGACCTTCTGTCCGCCAGCGGCTGCACACTGAAAAAACTGCATCTCCCAGAGTAACCAGCCCTTCACCAGCCCTCGAACCTCTGTGGCATACTGCAGACCAAGGGGGCCAAGGGGACTGGGGAGATAGGCAGCAGAGTGGGCTTCCAGTTAAGGGATCTCCCTCGAAAGGCACCAGAGGGAGCAACTTGGTGACTGGCACTCAGCGCTTCCAGGAGGCCTTGCAGAGCCCCTTCACCCTTTGCCTTGCTAATGTGCCCGGCCAGCCGAACCTCCGCCATATTGTCATCGATGGCAGCAATGTGGCCATGGTGTGAGTGTGGGGCTATAAGTGGGGAGAGGGGAGGGGAGGAAGTTCATCTTGCTGAGACTGGAGGCCTTGGGGCCCCTACTATGGTTCCCCCCACCCCTGGTGTGGCTGATACTTATTGCTTCCCTCCACCCCGAACAGCCATGGTCTTCAGCACTACTTCTCCAGCCGGGGCATTGCCATTGCTGTGCAGTACTTCTGGGACCGGGGTCATCGGGACATAACTGTGTTTGTGCCTCAGTGGCGCTTCAGTAAGGATTCGAAAGTCAGAGGTAAGTTGGGCATCCTCCTGACTTCAGGATCCTCTGCTTCCCCCTGGAGGATTATGCCCACCCATGTTTCTTCCTTTCTCCAGAGGGGCATTTCCTGCAAAAGCTGTACTCTCTCAGCCTGCTCTCTCTCACTCCCTCCCGAGTCGTGGAAGGCAAGAGGATTTCCTCCTATGATGACAGGTAACTTTCTCTCCTGTGTATTCTCTGCCTGCCAAAGATGAGGGAACAGCCAGCAGTCCCTTTCCTCCTTTCCCTCACTCAGCAGCCTGTGTGATTGGATAGGTCGAACCTGCCTTGCAGGATAGATGATACAGACCAGAGACCACAGTGTTTGTCCATTAATCATTTGCCAAATGAAATGAAGGCTTGTCTAGAAAAGTGCCCCATTGTCTAGAAAATGCTGGTTTAATGAAAAGATGAGAGAGCTGATGACATCAAGAGCTGACAAATGCTTTCTTACAACCTGTGTCCAAACATGTACAGAAATTGCCTTGACATTCTGAGAAAACTAGAGTAAATGCTCAAAATAAGTCAGATGGGGCCAGAGAGATAGTACGGTGAGCAGGGCCAGAGAGGGGCCAGATGGGGCCAGAGATATAGAACAGTGAGTGTATGTATATGACTTACCGTACATGCAGCTGACCTGGATTCAAACCCTGGTACCACATATGGTCCCTGACTCTCTGATTGATCCCTGAGCACTGGGCCTGGACAGCACTGGGAGTAGTCCTAAAACAAAAAAGTCGATGTAGAGTCAGAATTTATACACAATAAGACTAAACAAAATGGTATCAGAGAAAAACAAATGCCTCGGGGATTTACAATTTAAGATGGTCTTTGAGCCCCAGGGTGCACTGACTCATTGATTGTGTCTTTGTATCCATTTCTTTTTCTTTTTTTTTTTGGTTTTTGGGTCACAACTGGTGATGCTCAGGGGTTACTCCTGGCTATGCGTTCAGAAATTGCTCCTGGCTTGGGGGAAGTGGGGGTGGGGCTGTGCAGAGCCGAGGTCTGTCCTAGGCTAGCATGGGCTTGCACCACCGCTCTGGCCCCATTTCTAAGCAACTTCTCTGTTCTAGGCTTCTCTTCTTTTCATTCAATTCTCCTGGTGAATTGAAGATCAGACATATGCCTGTCTCAGTGGGATGCTAGGCAAGAGGGTGGTGCCACTGATTAACTTTCATGAATCCAACTGGGTGTAGTGGAGTCTTGTCTCTTAACCTGCAGGTAGATACGGAGACTGTCTAGCAAAGGTTACTAAGTGGCAAAGGGAAAATGTGAACTTGGAGTTGCCAGTTGGTTTCAATGAAAAGCACAGGGTCCTTTCCCTTCCCAGGATACATATATGGAGTGGGAAGTCAACAAGTTTTCAAGGTCATTACCACCCCCATTTTACAACTATAAGTTCCATATTTACTAGAATTTCAGTTCCAAGTAAGACTGATTTCCAAACCATAGTGATGAGACATTTGATCTTTTCAAATACTTAACTTTTATTCACTCTCTAGAAAGTAAGTAGGATTCTATAAAAGATCATTTATTCTATCACCACCTCCATGCTATTCTTTTTTTTCTTTTTTTTTTTTTAGATTTCAGATATTATGGAACCTTCTTTCCACACTAACACTGACACCAATCAGAACTAAAGATCAAGTTGATTGCACTGCATTTTGTTGTTGTTGTTGTTCTGGGGTTACTCCTGGCTCTGTGTTCAGAAATCTCTCCTGGCAGGCTTGGGGAACCATATGTGATGTTGGGATCGAACCTGGGTCAGCTGTGTGCAAGGCAACCACCCTACCTGCAGTGCTATCGCTCTGGCCTGATTGTACGGAACTTTATTGTTTGTACATTTATTCATTTATTTATGTATTCATTTATTGTACTTTTTGAGTACAATCATTGATGGCTGGGGGCACTCCTGGCTCTGTGCTCTGTGCAGGGATGGAAACCTGGCCTCCTATAGCAAAACCTGCACTTATCCCTTTGAACTCTGTCTCTGACTCCTGTAATGATTTTCAGTGCATATGTCTGTGTGGTTGTATAGGTTTGTTAGACAGCTCAGTATCTGAACTTCCACAGTTTCAATTAGTAAGCACAGGCCTACTGAACATTGCAGAATAATATATGATAGTATGTGACAATAGTAAAATATATTCAGCTTGAAATTACCTTTGTCTACTATAGCACATAGACACAAACACACAGCTATGCAATCACACACACTACCTTAATTTGTTTCCCAGACAGACATTCACAACCAGAATCCTTCACATCTAATCCTGAGAACCATTTACCTTTGATACCAGATACCATGCTGGCTTGCGAATGCCAGCTACCCACTTACTATGGGCTGTGTGGCTGAATGGTAGCAGGAATGCTGGGAATTGGGGAGGATCTGGTTCTTGACTTCAAAAGCCAAAAAACCTATAAATCAAACTCTTCAGAAACTTCAGAGAAAGGGAGCTGCCACTTGTGCCTAGGGTGTAGTGAGAAGGGAAGCATGTGTTAGTTTTTTGTTGACTGAGAGGGACATGGGCCAGTGAGTCAAGTTTTTTAAACTTAGTTTTTAAACCTATTTGAAAAAAAAGCTCAACCCCTGTCTTATAGACTTGCTTGTTCTGTGGAATGAGTATGACTGAAATGGGCCCCAAGCATCTTTTCAGAAGTTTTTCTAGTCATTTTGTCCATCGGGTGTGGCAGCCATGTCCAGCTGGAGAAATCTGGAAACCAGACAGTACAAGGCTTGTTTAGACAACAGTGTCAGCTGATCATTGGTTTTGGCAGGAGTTGAGAGTTTATTAGGGAACAAGGGGAGAAATAAGGTCATTAGGATAGTTGGAGCTGGATTCTAGAAAACTTCCAGGCTAAAGACTAAAGGCTGTGCACTTTATTCTGTAGAGGAAGAGCAAGAATGGAAGTGTGTAGGGGAAGAGCAGACTCTCGCAGGAGTGTGGTTGATGGCTGGGGCCAGGGGACCTACTTACTGGGAGGCAAAGCAACTGTAATAGCCAAATAACTAAGATGGCAATGGTGGGAGTGGAAAGGAAAGGATTCATGTGGAAGACTTGGAAGGAAGAACATGGTAGATTTCTGACTGGTTGCTGGAGTAGGGTGAAAGAAGACAGAGCTAGATTGTCCTCTGCTGCCAACAGATCACAGTATTAAATGGAGGGGATAGTGGTGTGTGAGGGGATGCTGTGAGAAAATGTGGGGCTTTGTCTTTGTTCTCTAACACATGGCATCTGAATCCAATCACTTAATTGGTGGCTGGGTCTGGAGGTGTGGGCCTCCCAATCCCCAGCGAAAATGCCAGTGGTAGAGACATCCTCTGGGGTTGGGGTCTCGAGCCTCCCAGTATGGCTGCCATACTTTTGCAACAGATTCATGGTGAAGCTGGCTGAAGAGACCAATGGCATCATTGTCTCCAATGACCAGTTCCGGGACCTGGCAGAGGAGTCTGACAAGTGGATGGCGATCATCAGAGAGCGGTGAGGATGTCTTTGAGCATCCTTCTTTGTACCTGGCTCTGCCTGCCACCAGCTCTAGGACCCTGGGAAGGGGTTGATGTGGTCCTGAGGGATGGTAGTGGGCAGTTTCTGGTGGCAGCATTCTCGGCAGCCTGGGAAGAGGGCTGGGGCTCTGCCCATGACAACACATTCTCTTGTGCCCGTCTAGCCTGCTGCCCTTCACTTTCGTGGGCAATCTCTTCATGGTCCCTGATGACCCCTTAGGGCGAAATGGCCCCACCCTGGAGGATTTCCTGAAGAAGCCAGTCAGGTAATGGGCCACACTCTTATAAGGCAGAAGTCCTGGCTCTCACCCAAGGAGCCCTGTGGACCTGAACATTTAGGGAAATGGTGACAAGCCTCGGTCAGCTTTAACTCCTACTTCCAACTGCCTTGGGCATAACTTTTTTTTTTGGGGGGGGGAAGGGTTATACCCAGTGGCGCTCGGAGGTTCCTCTTGGCTCTACGCTTAGAAATCGCTCCTGGCAGGCTCGGGGACCATATGGGATACCGGGATTCGAACCATCATCCTTCTGCATGCACTACCTCCATGCTATATCTCCGGCTCCCCTTGGGCATAACTTTTACCTCTGGCCAGCAAGTCCTGTCAGGACATGCTGGTGGCTAGGAAAGTTCCTATTTCCTCTACTCATTATGTCTGATGGAATCATGTGGGAATTGGTTACTTTTACGTAAAACCAGTTGTTGTTGGGACACTACATTGCATCGCTGAGTGATTTCATTTATTAGACTAGAACCAGGTCCCTATGGGCAGCAACACTTTTCTTGATTCCAGGGAATTTCGACTTTTCGCTTTCAGAAGTGGGCTGGAGGGCTAGAGTGACAGTTCTGGAACAGGGTGTTTACCCTGTACGCGTTTGAGCTGTGTTTGATATATGCTGCCCTGGTTCTATACCCTTATGCTTCCCCAAGCGCCACCAGAAGGGATCCCCGTGTGCTGCTGTTTGTGGCCCCAAAACAAAAATAAGATAAGTGGGTTGACAGTGCCACCCAGAGGTCAGTGTGGGGGACTACTGGATTGCTGCTCCCAGGTACCTCAATGCCTTCTGACCTTTCCCCTTGCTCATCAACTTTTTCTGTTCTCCCTGCTTCTTCCCAGGAAGCAGAAGTCTGCTAAGGCTCAGAATCCTTCCAGGAGCAAAACAGAACATGGTCCTCAGTGGCAGGAGAAAGAAGAGGTAAAAGGCAATGGTGGCATCCGGAAGAACCGGGAGACTGAGCGGCTCAGGAGGCTGCTGTTGGAGGTGTTTTTGGGCCAGGATCACAAGGTGGACTTCGTCCTGCAGCGGGAGCCCTATTGTCGGGACATCAACCAGCTCTCTGAGGCACTGCTCAGTCTTAATTTCTGAACACCCCCTGTACTGGTCCTGCCCTGTGCCACTGGACCATACCCACAATGGCTCTGACTGATGGTTTGCCTGAGGAGCACCCTGGCCTGGCTGAGAAATGCTTTGCCTGGTCCTGACTCTGAGACAATGGTTCTGAAGCCCTCACCCTGTCTGTTCACTTTCCCCACACTATGCTGCACAGGAGAATGCATAGATGTGGGACACTCAGGCTCAGTCCTGGGATCAGGGCTCCTTAAAGGGACCTCATGTCCTCTTCAGGCAGGGCCTCTCCTAGCTCACAGGAGGCGCTACTGAGCTTATCTCCCCACCTTGCCTCTGCATGGGCTTTTCTATGGGGATGGTTCATTGGGGCTGTCAGAAAGACCAGACCCTGGAGATTAAGACTGGGTGCTCTTTCATGCTAAGTGGGATGGAGGCAAGGTGGGCAGTGGGTACTGAACCTTTCTTCCTGCTGGCTGTGGCTTGACTGCATCAAGGCCTTAGCCAGAGTTCTTGGAATAGGCTGGGCAGGCTTACGCCCTGAATGGTTGGCATCCCGGGACCTGAGGTGGCTGATGGTGGTAAAGGTGGAAGGAGACTTGGCTTCTGGTCTTCACTCTACCTGCCTGTCACGGACCTTGACTGAGTTGTATGGCCTGCTTTTCTGTGTCAAGGTTAGGAGTATGTTCATCTGTTGGGAGGAGACATGGAGAGCATGGAGGGAAGCTTGTTGGAAGAGAGGTAAATAGACCTGTCTCAGGTGTATCTGTCTGTGGCTGCACCGACTCCCAAACCCAAACCTTGCTTCCAGAAAACCAGTGGGCTTCAGTTCCCAGGGCCTGTACCAAGATTTTAATGCTGCATCCTCATGCCCTATCGTGGCTGCATATATCCTCAGTATAATCCTCATTTTAATGTGCCCTGTCATGGCTGCGGCCCACTGGGGCCACCTCCCAGATCCACATATATGAAATAGTCAGTTAAGGGTGACTATTTGTATTACCAAAATACTCTCAGGGTTCCTACCAATGGCAGCTTTCCTATCGCACTCACATGTTTACAGATGAAGGGTCTGAAAGTCCCTGCTTAAATGCGCTTGTTGGTTTGTGTGCTGAGTCTTTGTCAAACCCATGAAACCATGCTCTGCAGTGATATCAATGTGACCTAACCCTAGCATTTCCTCTATGGGACACCGCTGATGCATAAATTGAGACCCTCTTCTGCTGTGTGTGAATGGGGATGGGAGGGTTGAGAGATGTACTGCAATGAACCAGTTATCTGGAAAATAAAAACTCAGGCATATAAGTCATTGGCTGGCCAACTCCCAGACTAACAGCTATTAGTTCCGGACACCATATACTACAGGTCATGGACTCTCATCTGCAGAGAGAACTGTGTTTGGTTATTATTAGTTCATTAGTTTCTACACACCCACCCATTGGGTGATATTAGAAATCCTTCCTTTTAAGTAGCACCAAGCATTCTGACTTGTCTTTGGGACAGTAACTTCCTAACAGTAATCCTGGAGTTAATCTGCTCTAAGAGTCTGAACCTTGACGGAGTGGGTCAGGTGCCCAGGACACATTACCCTTTTCAGTCTCTGCCCAGGTGACCTGTGCAGCATTGGAAGTAGGATATGGCCACTCCAGCAGTTGGCCTGACAAGCAGGAGAGGATCCTTTTCACGGATGGCACTGAGCAGTGGGTTAAACTGAGCTGGGCTGAGGACAGGCCAAATAAGGAGATGACAGATTGAGACACCCCCTCTTACCCTCCAAATACATATTACAACTCACATTGGGGGTCTAGGGCAGTGATGGCTAACCTTTTTGAGCCCGAGTGCCCAAACTGCCACACAATGACCAGTCCTCCCAAGGGCCAGTCTGGCCCTGTTGCCAGGTGAGCTGCAAAGCAGACACCGGTACACTCGCCTCCCACCTCGGCATATCTTTTAATTGTGGACCTTTCCTCGTGCCAGCTACAAGGCCTTTGTGTGCCACCGCTGGCACGTGTGCCATAGGTTTGCCATTGAGGGTCTAGGAGAACTACTGGTCATTATGGGATTGAAAGCAGGGTAGATAAATGGGGAAAGGGTCTTGGAAGAATACTCAGCATGTGATTCCTCAGGGTGGTTTATAAGTTCCCTGCTCCTTTTGTTCTCAAGGCCAGTGGGGATACAGTAGGTGGATTATGTTCTGCCTTGGAGTGCTGGATCCTGGCTGACAGTAACCAGGGCCAGTTCAGAGCAGGAGGCTTCTTAGGCATCTGGCTTGTCTGTTGGGAGATGAGGAATAGTGCTAAAGTCTGATACTTTTCTGACTCAAGATTCAGGGGTGGACGGAAGGGGCACATGGGGCCTCCTCCTTCTATCCCTTTCTATATGACTTTGGACAAGCAAGGACATAGGGCTGCCGCCTTGCCTTTGTCTCCCAGTTTCTTTCATCAGAACTTTGTGGAACCCTCCCCCCCTCATTTATTTCCATCTTTTGGGGTGATGAAGCAAAGGGAGATATTGCCCAGTATAACTTTCAGAACCCCATGTAGGGGAAAGAGTAGTAGAGGGCAGCATTCCTCGAAATAAATCTCAGAGGATCTTGGCCAAAGAGAAGAGCCAGAGTTAGAGAAGTAACTGACTTTTATTGCTCCTACTACAGGGAAGGGAATTCTCCACAGTACACAGAGAAGCGAGTAGGAGCAGACATGGAGGGAAACAGACATGGAGGGAAACCAAGCCTGGAGATTCTTTTACGAGGAGTGGAAGAGGTTAAGGCTTTAACTCATCTGAAAGTGACCCTGAGACGGGGGCAGTCTCAGTGAAGAAACTGGGAGTAGGGTTTGGGGCAGAGGTGTTTCTAAAAAGCTGAGACTTTCAGGTCACTAGTACAATAGTACCAGAGATTTATTCAGGCTCTAACCAGGTGGCTTCAGCAGAGGAAGGAGCCTCCCTTACTCCATCCAGTGCAGAGTCTCCTCTTAGGCTACAATTTCCTGCAAGGCAGCTCTGAGTTCAGGGAAGGAATACTTATAGCCCGAAGCCAGTGTCCGCCGAGGAACCACTTTCTGGCCCTCCAGAAGCATGATGGCCCGATCTTTCCCAAACACGGCTTGCACCACAGGGCTAGGGAGAGGGATGAAGGCTGGGCGTCCCAGCACGGCTCCCAAGGACTGGGCAAACTCAGCATTGGTAGTGGTAGACGCTGGGGCTACTCCGTTGAGGACTCCCTGCACGTGGTTTGCTTCCAGGGCAAGGGTCAGGATTCCAGCCAAATCCCCGATGTGAATCCAGGGGAAGAACTGCTGGCCAGAGCCAATGGGTCCCCCCAGGCCCAGGCGGAAGGGTAGCAGCATGTGACTAATGGCACCACCACCTCGGCCCAGGACAACCCCTAGGGTGGGAGAGATGAATGGTAGAGGTCTCTCAACCCAGAGATTGCCCTACTGGATCCTTTTCTTCTCCTTCAATCTCTCCCCCACCTAAGTTCTGTACCAGAGCTCAGGGGAGGTTCTCAGGGATGTCCCAGTCTCCCATCTGGCCAGAAGTTGTGGCACCCCCTACTTCTCATAAGCTCAGCTATCCTGATCCTCTCAGCCGCTAGCTAGAGATGATGGTTCACTCATGCTGGTCTTAGTTCCAGTCACTGATTCTCACCTGAGCGCACCACGACTTGGCGCGTAGCATTTCCAGGAAGCCTGGCTGCAGCTTCCCATTTGGTGACGAGGTTTGAGAAAAAGTCAAAATTCCCTCCCGGGCTGTCCTCATCGTACTCTGCAGTCAGGCTGGGCTGGTAGTAAGCTGTGGGGAACAGCCTTGTTTGTTCAGCTGCCCTGGGCCTGGCCTTACCCTTGTCATTGGAAAACTGTGCCAGTGAAATTTCCAGTGAGGTGATCTGTGCCTTCCTTGGAGGAGCACTTAGGTATGGTCCTATGCTAGGAGAATGAGGTTATGACCGAAGATTTGGGTACCAGGTTACCCAAGTGTTCACCTTTTCCATCAATGATGAACTGATTTTGGCAGGTTCTGTGACCTCTCTGTGCAGAATCTCTACCATTTTCAAATGGAGACAATAGCAGTATCTACCTCACTGGCTTTCATGAGGATTAAATAATGAAACATGGGTCGCTTACAATGGTGGCAGATGTACAGTGGGGTGGCAATTATTTGGTTCTCAGAAGAAAATAGGAGAACCTGGAACTCTATTCCTACAAAATTGTGCTGTGAAAAGCTAGGCACTTGGCATAGGTGGAATTCTGCTGGGCAATGTCCCCCCCAAACCCCTCCACACACACTTTTCTCAGGCCTCCCTTTCTGTGGGAAAGCATCCAAAAGCCAGGCAAAACCAGAATGACCCAGGATGCCCCTATACTCTACAGCACTGCTGTAGCGGGGAAGGCAGAAAAAAACAGTTACCCCTCAGTGGGCATTTCCTTGCTTTTGAGCATTACTGGAATTTCTGTGATGTTGGCATACCTACACCTGTCACCAAGACCCAGGCCTGGGGCGGCTGCTGGGCCTTGGTAATGGCCTGAGTCAGAATCTGGGTGGTCGTCAGGCGGCTGTTGAGAACTTCTTTTTGGAAGGCTTCATTCCACCTGCAGTAGGAAGGGGATGGAGCATAAACACTGAACACACCAGACACATGTCCCTCTTTCTCCATGCATTTTAAAACCACTGCTTTGTGGCATCTCTGCTGCCCAAGGACAAGGCTGGGCCTTTTGGGCATCCCAAGGTCAACCTGCGGGGCGGAGGTAAGGGCATGAGGATCCCCCCCAGGCTCTGAAATCTGTTCGCAAGGTCCTAGGTACCCGTCTGACCTCCGCAGGGGGTTGAGGATGTTCTCCCCAGCTAGGTTGACAGCGGCATCGCAGGGGGGCAGCCCAGAGGAGGTGAGCTCTTCCTTCGGAACAGGAGAAAGGGCACAGTGCTCGAGAAGGCCCACAGCAAGCAAGACACCCCTCTCCGCCCCAGCTCCAGCTCCTGGGGTTCCACTTACCCACGTGATGCGACCCGGTCCCGGTTTTCGGGAGACCAGCGTCACCTCGTGGCCCCGGGCTTTCAGGAGCTGCGTGAGGGCTGTCCCCACGAAGCCCGTGCCGCCCCCTGGTGGGAAAATAGGGGGTGTTTATCCTCCCGGGCCATCTTGCTTTGGAGCCATCCCATGCAACTAACATTTGTCCCATGCAGAGGTGACACGGGTCACAGGGCTGCAGGGCGAACGTTCGGCTCCTGCTGTGCAAATTGCAAAGGTCAAGCGCAGCTTGCTCGTGTACGGGACCGAGCATCTCCCTTCCAAACCGCCTCCCACATCTCAGCCCCAAGTTCAATGAACTTCCTAAGGAACCCGCCTCTCGACCTCCCCTTTCAGCCTCCCTCACCCACAAGCACCCGCATTGCGAGCGATCAGGGCCTGATGCGCATGCGGAAGAGATGTCTCCAGCTTCCCTCCGCTGCTCCGCCCCCTGGTTTGTTAGGCGTCACGTCCACCGCTCTGCGCATGCGTTCTTTGTGTTTTACGCTCCCGGGGCGAGGCGGCCCCAATTGGGATTGGGCGTGGCTCTGCCTTGCGACCCGGAAGAAATCCTAGAAAAGGACGCGCGTTTCCGGGCCTGGCTTGAAGTGGGGGCGGAAACGGTCTGTGGGTGGGTCTGCGAGCTCGGAGCTAGCTGAGGGGGTGGGAAAAAGGCGGGAAGGAGGCGGAGCAATGACGGATTTAGGGCAGAAAAAGGTCTTGGAAGTTTGAAGCTACTGTTATAGGTCGGGGTGCAGTGGCTCAACGGATTGGAGGGAGTCATAGCATGGACTCCCAGCACTTACATGTCCGTCCCCTAAACAGAAGAAACGACACCCCCAGCTCAAGCTACTCAAAGACCCAAACCCTAGCTACTCAACACCTCAGACCCAAAGTTACTCAACACTCTAAATCCAAGCAACTCAAACAATGCCCTGTTTAAATTTTTTATTATTGTTTTGTTCTATACTTGCTGGCATTTAAACATGTTCCTTTTTATTACACACACACACACACACACACACACACACACACACACACACACACACACACACACTTTCAAAGCTGCGCTGGTGGAAGAGATTAGAGAAGAGACACCAACTGAAGTCTGGTAGTTTGTTCTTTATTGAGATGATAGTCTCAAGTAGGTCGAAACTTTCTGAGGCTTTGGGATGGGGCAGAAGTTCAGTGGGAACTGGAGGCAACTTGAGCATTGGCTGCCCATGAAGCCTTCTCAGGTCTGGTTCCAGATTTCTTCTCTGGCTGACCCAGGGCACACACTCAATTCTCCTTCAGGACCTTATCAATCCAGGGCCGGTAATGGGAGATCCGGGTGAAGACTGCAGGGGGTTTGGCATCAAATCGGCCATAGGACACAATGCCTTGAGCCACCCCAGCACACAGAAGAGGGCCCCCCGAGTCTCCCTATGTATTGGGGGTGAGAGAGAAAAAATAGGTCAGGAATGACATTTAATGCTGCCCATCCCGTGGATCTCAGGGGTTCTCTGTCTCCATCTAATGCTCCTTGTTCCCTTTGCTTCCTGTCCCCAGTGGCCTGGAAGAGATAGGGATGACATGGGACCGTGGGAGAAAGAATCACAAGAGGGTCAAGGCTAGGTTCCTCAGTCCCCTGGGCTTACACCTGTCAACTACAGCCCTTCTTCCTATTCATTTCCTTCCAGGAGAAGATGTGGGATCCCTAAAGTGATGTGTGGAGAGGAGTCCCAACCTGAAGATCACCTTATATGCTGACTTGGTCTTCCTGGGGCTGCCCACACACAGCTGGAGATTGTGATTGAAATTGTTGTAGCGTTCGCAGGCCTGGGGGTCCATAAGCCTCTGTTTTACCTCTTGCAGAGTGTTGGAAATGTCCCCATGCAGTGATGTTAGTCCCCAGCCAGTCACCCGGCACATCTTCCCTGGTGGGATGAAGTTGAGCTGAGATGGAAGGGGAAGTGTCCCTACAGCCAGAGTTAGGTTGGCTTTTTCCTTCAGCTGTAAAGGAAATGAGGGGCTGTTTGCACTGGAAATAGGTGGGGAGACAGTGGGAAACTACTGGGGAGGGACAGGGTGGTGGGCTGGGAAAGTTTTAGGGCAAAAGAGATCTGCAGAAGAGGCCCAAGAGAACAGAAAATAGGAAAAACAAAGGGAGAATTGTCACCTTTAGTAGCATGATGTCATTGCGAATAGTGAATTCATTATATTTGGGGTGGATGAACTGCTCTGCGACCTCAATTTTTTGCTGCGTGTCTTCTTTTTTCTTTACATTATGGGCTCCCAAGGTGACTGTTATGGAACTGTTGTGAGGAAGAAAGAAGGACAAAGAGCAACAGGTTGTTTTCTCCTCAGACATGCCCCTTTTTTCAGTTATTACAAGCTCCACCCTTCCTTTCTTGGGTCATTTGTGTCATTTGCTGGTGGTGGGCTCAGGTTTTTGCTCAGAGAAGGACTTTCTCAGAGTGTTGCCATTGGGACTTGAGCAAAGGTTAGGGAAGACCCAGGGAAGGATCTCCCTAGTTCCTGATCCCCAGAGTCCTAGAAAGGCCTAGTAATCTCTAGCAACAGAACAGAAAGAAAGGGGAAGTGTTGGGATCCCTGGTGGAACATGGTTTCTTTTTTTTTTTTTTTTTTTTTTGGTTTTTGGATCACACTTGGTGGTGCTCAGGAGTTACTCCTGGCTCTGCACTCAGAAGTCGCTCCTGGCAGGCTCGAGAGCCATATGGGATGCTGGGATTTAAATTGGGGTCCGTCCTGTGTTGGCTGCATGCAAAGCAAACGCCTTACCGCTGTGCTATCTTCTGGCCTGGAATGTGTTTTCTGCCCCCCTGTAGATGGGCTCATTTCTCTGAGAATTAAACTTAGGCTTGTGTTCTTGCAAAGGGCTCAGAAAACTGGGTGGGACCCTGAAGAATGAATTCCTCATCTTATTGGTTGGGATAGGAACAAGGCTTTGAGAGAGAGTCTTGGTCAGTCTTTGTTTCCTTTGAGAGGGGACCTGAGCTCCCAAGAACAGGTTGGAGCCGGGTCACCTATTCAGTGCAAGACCAGTCACCTTATCCCCAAACCTTACATCACTTGTGAGGGACTTGGACTCATCAAGAGGGGATCACTGGTTGCCAGCTCAGCTGTTTCCATGAGGAGAAGGATGGACTCTATCTCACCTCCCAGCACAGTGTGCAGCTGTCAGCACAAAGTTTCGTCTTATCAGGAAGCCACCACAAGATCCCTCGTAACCCTCAGCAGTGACAATGTGCAGGAAGGCCATGTAAGGGCGGGAATGTGGCCTGCATTCTGTGCCCCCGATGATCTCCCCTAGAAAAGAGGGTTAGGGCCTGCAGTATGAAAGCTGTGCAAGGTGTTTGTTTGCTTGTTTGTTTATTTATTGGTGGTGGTGGTTAGAACACTTAGCAGTGTTCAGGGATAATTTCTGAGCTTATGCTTAGGGATCATTTCTAGCTGGGCTTGGGGGACCATTTGTGGGTCTGGGGATTGAATGTGGGTCAGTCACATACTAAGCAAGCATTCTACATGCTGTAGTATTGCTCTGGCCCTGACTTCATTTCTTTTTTTTTTTTATCACACCCACAGGGTTTTAGGGCTTACTCCTGTCTCTGTGCTAAAGAGTTGTTTCTGGAAGGGCTCAGGGACCATCTGGGATACTAAGGATGAAACCTGGATCAATTGTGTGCAAAAGGCAAGTGCCCTATTCTCTGTACTATAGTTCTGACCTCTGGGAGAGGTTTCTTTAGAAACTTTCACTTCTCCTTTCTCAGATGTCTCTAGTAATTGCTTTCCACCTGAATCCCTCCTCCCAATAAATTCTAATTTACTCCTCCAGGTACAATAGCCAAAATGCCTCAGATGCTATAAACATTGCCTCTCCTGGAGTTCTCCCCATTCCTGGGCCTGTCTCCACCTCCCTCTCAGGCACAACTGTCCCTCCAGGGTCTTTGACCTTCTCACAGCTCATGAACAGGGTCACAGAGGGCTCAATTACTTAAGTATGTGTATTCCCAAAGCTCAGGAGATGGGAGAGCACAGTGCTCTACAGACATCCTCACATACATCTTTATACCCAAGAAGATATGACTCCTTCTTCTGCCTGTTGAGTCTTTCCCAGACTCAGCATGGGATACCATGTTCCTAGCAACTGCCAAGGATATAGAGAAAGTATGGGCATATCTGAATAAAGACTTAAATCTGGCTCTCAAGAAGCATTCCAGGACCCAATTTGAGCATTAACTGTATTCCTACTAAGCTTTGCTTTGGGATAAGAGCCTGCAGTTCATAGAAGGACACCCAGAGACTCACCAGCTTCAGCTTGGGCACACAGGAGAAAGATGAGCAAGGCAAGAGGAAAAGTCTGCATCTTTCCAGTGAGGCTGCCCCTGGCAGGTGAAGCTTCTCTTTTCCAGTCATGAGTTTTATAGCTGCCAGTCAGTGAGGGCAGGGCTAGTAACCACAGGAACTGCATGGTCAGTCCTCTTCTTCTAAACTGGTTATCTTTGTTAGAATTAGAAACTTCCTCAGATTTTCTCTCTGCTTTACTACAGTTGAAATTATAGTCTGAATTCCCTGATGCTTATCTGGGCAGAAGGTGGAATGAACATGTCTCAGGCATTTCTCCAAAGACCTCCATTGGAAGGTCAATGTTCCTTACTCTGAACACTATAGCCAAGTATACTTTTGTCTATGTGTGTATGTATGTAGGGGTGGGTGGGCATTTGGGTCACACCCAATGGTTGTCTGGGGCTACTCCTTGGTTCTGTGCTCATGAATGTCTCTTGGTGTTTCTAGGGACCATATGTGGTGCTGAAGACCAATTAAGAGTTGCTATATGCAAGGCCAGTGCTTAACTCCAGAAGGAGTTTTATGCAGTTTTATGGTTATGGCCACAGTAGAAAATGCATTTTGCAAATGACCCAATGAATTTACATGAGTCCAAATATAAACAAATTAAGCAAAAGTTTCAATGAAGCATATTTATTTTCATGTGTAATGCTCTCCAATAAATTCTATTTCATTTTGTTCATTTCATAATGAAATGTGAGCACATAAGAATAATTACTTGCTTTTTGGGGCCAGAGAGATAGCATGGAGGTAGGGCATTTGCCTTGCGTGCAGAAGGATGATGGTTCGAATCCCGGCATCCCCTTTGGTCCCCCGAGCCTTCTGGGGGTGATTTCTGAGCATAGAGCCAGGAGTAACCCTTGAGCGCTGCCAAAAATAAAGAATGATTACTTGCTTTTTGAAAAGTGCTTATCTGGATCTGTGTTTAGGTCATTGACAGAAAGATCCAAACAGAAAAGATGTGGACAGGGATGTACCCTCTGATATAATTTTATTCCATTACCATAAGAACAGGTGGATTAGCATATTTTGAGAGCCTTTTTATTTATCATTTTGGTCACTTTTTTTCATGTTCTATGGTTCTGTTTTTTTAAAATAAGTAATATCGTTATTTAAACACTGTGATTACAAACATGATTGTAGTTGAGTTTCAGTCATAAAAAGAATACCCCCCTTCACCAGTACAACATTCTCATCACCGTTTCCCCTTTCTCCCTCCTCCATTCCCTTCCTTCCCTAAGTCATTGACATTGTTATTATAGTTCTCAGTGTAGTTATTTCTCTAACTGCACTCACCACTCTGTGGTGAGCTTCATATCGTGAGTTGGTTCTTCTGGACCTAAACTCTGGAAATTATTTCAGTAATGTATTTTATTTTTCTTAAAACTCATAAATGAGTGAGACTATTCTGTCTGTCTGTCTGTCTGTCTGTCTGTCTGTCTCTGACTTGTTTCACTCAGCATAACAGATTCCATGTACATCCATGTGTAGGAAAATTTCATGACTTCATCTTACCCGACGGCATAATATTTCATTGTGAATATGTACCTCTATGCTCAGAAATCACCCCCGGCAGACTCAGGGGAACCATATGGGATGCCGGGATTTGAACCACCATCCTTCTGCAAGCAAGGCAAACACCCTACCTCCATGCTATCTCTCTGGCCCCAAAAAGCAAATAATTATTCTTATGTGCTCACATTTCATTATGAAATGGACAAAATGAAATAGAACTTCTTCTGTTGAAGTGCATCTGGGCTGTTTCCAGATTCTGGCTATTGTAAATAAAGTTGCAATAAATATAGGTGTGAGGAAGGCATTTTTGAATTGTATTTTTGTGTTTTTAGGGTATATCCCTAGGAGTGGTAGAAATGGATCACATGGGAGTTCAATTCATATGGGAGTTCAATTTCCAGTTATTTGAGGAATCCCCCTATTGTTTTCCATAAGGGCTGGACTAGACAGTATTTCCACCAGCAGTGAAAATGAGAGTTCCTTTGTCCCCACATACCTGCCAGCACTGATTGTTCTTGTTCTTTGTGTGTGTGCCAGTATCTGTGGTGTGAGATGGTACCTAATTGTTGATTTGATTTGCATTTCCCTGATGACTAGTGATGTGGAACATTTTTTTCATGTGCCTTTTGGCCATTTCTTTGAGAAACTGTTCATTTCTTCTCCTCATTTTTTGATAGGGTTAGATGTTTTTTTCTTGTAAAGTTTTGTCTGTAACTTGTATATCTTAGATATTAGCCCCTTATCTAATGGATATTGGGTGAATGGCTTCTCTCATTTTGTGGGTGGCTTTTGTATCCTAGACATTATTTCCTTTGAGGTGCAGAAGCTTCTTAGCTTAACATATTCCCATCTGTTTATCTCCACTTCCACTTGTTTGGAGAGTGCTCTTTCTTCCTTGAAGATGCCTTTAGTCTCAATGCCATGGAGTGTTTTACCTATGTGTTGTTCTATATACCTTATGGTTTAGGATCTAATATCATCTGCATTTGACCTTGGTGCATGGTGTTAGATGGAGATCTGTGTTTTTTTTTGCAAGTGGCTTTTGGTCACAATTTTTAGGTACATTATTATTTTCATAACACTGGAGAGTAGGAGGGCTTGTATACAGTTGATAGGGTGCTTGCTTTGCACACAATTGATTTGGATTGGATTCATGGCACCTCGTGTGGTCCTCTGAGTCCCACCCAGAGTGATCCTTGGGCACAGAGCCAGGCGTAAGCCCTGAGTACCTTCTGGATGTGTGCCTCTCCACCAAAGACTGTGAAGTAGGTATTATATTTTAGTCTTATGGCTAAAACTATCAAGGCTTTTTTTCATGAATAAGTTTTCTGGATTCAAACAAAGGACATTTTCTGCTTTGCCATCAAAAAGAAATAGTGTGGGCATTTTAATGATGACAATGACTGTTTAGTCAAATATTGCAGAAGTATTGCATATTATAATATTAGCTGTGGGAGTTATTATTCACTTTAATCTTCAAAGTATTCAGTTGGCTTTACATTTAGATGAGACAAGCTTGAATTCTACTTCTAACATTATGGAAAGTTCTTTAATTCCTCAGCTTTGGTTAGTGCATCCATAAAATAAGAAGAAAGACTTGGAATGGCTTTAAAATAGTTTTGATTTTAGGGGCTGGAGTGATAGCACAGCGGTAGGGCATTTGCCTCGCACACTGCTGATCCGGACAAACCCGGGTTTGCTCCCTGGCATTCCACATGGACACCTGAGCCAGGAGCGATTTCTGAGTGCAGAGTCAGAGCTTAGGAGACTGAGTGCTGATGTGTGTGGCCCAAAAACAAAACAAACAAAAATAATTTTTTTGTTTTAATTTTTGGGAACATCCCTAGCAGTGCTTAATGACACCTCAGGAAACCCTTGGCACTAGTGGTACAATGCTATAATGCTGCTTGGATCTAGAGGTGCTTAAGGATCATAAGGGCTACACCTAGGAATCTCAAGAGGACATCATCTGCTAGGGCAGATAAATGATGTGCTTGTACCTTTGTTATCTCTCTTGCCCCTGGAACAGGTTATGATTATCATTGTTGTTGTTGTTGGAACAGGTTCTTTTGAGAATTAATGTTTTTTTTTTTTTTTTTTTTTTTTTTTTTTTTGGGCCACACCCAGTGACGCTTAGGGGTTACTCCTGACTATGCGCTCAGAAATCGCTCCTGGCTTGGGGGACCATATGGGATGCTGGGGATCAAACCGCAGTCTGTCCAAGGCTAGCGTAGGCAAGTCAGACACCTTACCGCTTGCGCCACTGCTCTGGCCCCTGTATGTAAGATGCCCCATAGCTTATCTTTAAAAAAAAAATACTAGCTCTGGGGGCCGGAGAGATAGCATGGAGGTAGGGTGTTTGCCTTGCATACAGAAGGACGATGGTTCGAATCCCAGCATCCCATATGAACCCCTGAGCCTGCCAGGAGCAATTTCTGAGTGTAGAGTCAGGAGTAACCCCTGAGCATTGCTGGGTGTGACTTCCAAAAAATACTAGCTTTGAGGCCAGAGCAATAGCACAGCTATAGGACATTTGCCTTGCATATGGCTGACCCAGGACGGACCTGGGTTCGATCCCTGGAGTCCCATATGATTCCCTGAGCCAGGAGTGATTTCTGAGCACAGTCAAAAGTAATCCCTGAGTGCCACCGAATGTGGCCTCAAATCCCCCCCAAATATAGCTTTATTCCTTTATGATATTGACTACATTTTTATATATTTTTAAAATAATATCTTTATTGAAGCACCATGATTGCAAATATGTTTGCAGTTGGGTTTCAGTCATAAGAAGAAAATCCCCCTTCACCAACCCCCCTTCACCAGTACAACATTCCCACCACCAGTGGCCCCCATCTCACTCCTTCCCCACCCCTTGCCTGTATTCGAGATAAATATTCTACTTCTCTCATCAACATAGTCATAATAGTAGTTAGTGTAGTTATTTCTTTAACTGCACTCACAACTCTTTGTGGTGAGCTTCATATCCTGAGTTGATCCTTCAAGCCCTCCTCCCTATTGTCTCTGGGCATTATTACAATAATCTCTTTTATTTTTCATAAAACCCATAGATGAATGAGACTATTCTGTGCCTATCTCTCTTCCTCTAATTTTGTTGTTTTTTATGTTTTTTTTTGTTTTGTTTTGTTTTGTTTTGTATTTTGGGTCACACTCAGCAGCGCTCAGGGGTTACTCCTGGCTCCACGCTCAGAAATCGCTCCTGGCAGGCTCAGGGTGACCATATGGGATGCCGGGATTCGAACCAATGACCTTTTACATGAAAGGCAAACGCCTTACCTCCATGCTATCTCTCTGGCCCCTCCTCTGACTTATTTTACTCTGACTTATTTTACTTATTTTACTAGTTTCCATGTCCATCCATTATAGAAAAATCTCATACATTTTATAAATTTTATCCATGTATAGAAAAATTTCATCTCTCAATGACTGCATAATAGTCCATTGTATATATGTACCACAGTTTCTTTAGCCACTCATTATTTGAAGGGCATATGGGTTATTTCCAGATTCTAGCTATTGTAAATAGCATTGTAATAAATGTAGGTGCTCAGAAGTCATTTTTGTATTGTGTTTTTGTGTTCCTAGGGTATATCCCTAGGAGTGGTAGAGCTGGATCATATGGGAGCTCAATTTCTAGCTTTTGGAGGAATCTCCATAATTGTTTTTCATAAAGGTTGGACTAGATACATTCCAACCAGCAGTGAAAGAGAGTTCCTTTCTCCCCACACCCTTGCCAGCACTGTTTGTTCTTGTTCTTTGTGATGTGTGCCAGTCTCTGTGACATGAGATGATACTTCATTGTTGATTTGATCACCATCTCCCTGATGACTAGTGATGTGGAGCATATTTTTTGTAGGCCTTTTGGTCATTTGTATTTCTTTTTTAAGGATGTGTCTGTTCATTTCTTCTCCCCATTTTTAGATGGTATTAGATTTTTTCATGTTAAATTCTGTCAGTACCTTATATACATTTGATATTAGCTACTTATCTAATGAGTATTAAATGAATAATTTCTACCATTCTGTGGGTAGCCTTTTCATCCTAGTCAGTATTTTCTTTGAGGTGCAGAAGTTTCTCACTTAATATAGTCCCATCTGTTTATCTCCACATCCCATTGTTTGGACAGTGCTGTTTCCTCCGTGAAGATACCCTTAATCTCAATGTCATGAAGTGTTTTACCTATGTGTTATTCTATATACCTTATGGTTTCAAGTTTACTATCAAGGTCTTTAATCCATTTGGATTTGTGCATAGTGTTAAATGAAGGCCTGAGTACACTTTTTTGCATGTGGCTGACCAGTTGTGCCAACACCACTCATTGAAGAAGCTTTCCTTACTCCAATTTGCACTTCTTGCCACTTTATCAAAGATTAATTGTTTGTATGTCTGGGGAACATTCTCTGAATAATCAAGTCTACTTCATTGATCTGAGAGGATCTGCTTTTTTTTTTTTAATCAGTACCATGCTGTTATAATGATGATAACTTTGTAATACAATTTAAAGTTGGGAAAAGTGATGCCTCCCATATTCCTTTTCCCAAGGGTTGCTCTAGCTATTCTTGGGTGTTTATTGTTCCAAATGAATTTCAGAAATGTTTGATCCACTTCTTTGAAGAATGTTATGGGTATTCTTAGAGGAAATGCATTAAGTCTGTACAATGCTTTGGGGAATATTGCCATTTTAATTATATTAATCCTACCATTTTTTGAGCAGGGTACGTGTCTCCATTTCCTGTGTTCTCTTTTATTTTTATTAAGTAATTTATTTTTTATTGTGATCAAAATGAATTACAAATATTTCACAGTAATATTTAAGGCATATAGTTATAAAGTAATTTTATTTATTTATTTTTTGTTTTTGGTTTTTGGGTCACAACCAGCAGCACTCAGGGTTTACTCCTGGCTCTATGCTCAGAAATTGCCCCAGCAGGCATAGGGGACCATATGGGATACCGGGATTCAAACTACTGTCTCTCTGCATGAAAGGCAAATGCCTTACCTTCATGCTATCTCTCTGGTCCCAAAGTAATTTATTTATTTAAATATATATATATATATATATATATATGTGTGTGTGTGTGTGTGTGTGTGTGTGTGTGTGTGTGTGTGTGTGTGTGTATGGCACTTCACATCGGTCATTCTCCAGGATAGACCATATGCTGGCACATAAAACACATCTCCATAAAAATCAAGGGGCTAGAATTTATACAGACTTCCTTCTCAGATCACAAAGGAACTGAAATTAGAAGTGAACTACAAAGGGACACAGAGAAAAACTTTAACACTGGGAAATTAAACATCTCACTACTGAACAACCAGTGCGTCAAACATGAAATCAAAGAGGAAATCAAAACATTTGATTTTGGAAACAAAATGCAAAATAAGACACAAATTATCAAATTTACGGAACACAGCAAAAGTGGTAGTAAGATGAAAATTTATAGCTTTGCAATACACATCAGGAAGAAAGAAGGGGCCTACACAAATAGCTTAATGACACAGCTTTTAAAAATAAAAAAATGACCAACAAAAGGAGCCAAAAATAGGCAGACATAAGGAAATAATAAAGCTTAGTGCAGAAATCAATGAAATGGAAATTAAAAAAAAACAATCTGAAAGATCAACGAAAGCAAAAGTCGGTTCTTTGAAAAAATAAACAAGATTGATAAACCACTATTAAAACTCACAAAGAAATGGAGAGAAACTTAATAAATTGTATTATAAATGAAAAGGGTGAGATTACTACAGATACTGCAGAAAATAAAAAGGTAATCAGAGACTACTTTGAGAAACTCTATGCCAAGAAACACAAGAACCTGGAAGAAATGGATAAATTCTTGGACTCCTACAACCTTCCACGGTTAAACCAGGATGATCTACCATATCTAAGCAGACCCATCACTATTGGGGAAATTAAAATTGTAATCAAAAGTTTTCCCAAAAACAAAAGCCCAGGCCCAGATGGATTCACTAACAAATTCTTTTAAACTTTTTTAAAGGAACTACTACCAATCCTTTTTAGGCTCTTTCATGATATTAAAGAAACAGGAATACTCCCAAATAATTTTTATGAAGCTAACATCACCCTGATACCAAATCAGACAGAGATGCTGTCAAAAAAGAAATTTACAGATCAATATCCCTAATGAACGCAGTTGCAAAGATCCTCAACAAAATCTGGCAAATAGGACTCAATGCCTCATCAAGAAGGTCTTACACCACGACCAAATAGGTTTCATTCAGGGGCCAAAGAGATAGCATGGAGGTAAGGCAATTGCCTTGTATGCAGAAGGATGGTGGTTCAAATCCCAGCATCCCATATGGTCCCCCTGAGCCTGCTAGGAGCGATTTCTGAGTGTAGAGCCAGGAGTAACCCCTGAGCACTGCCGGTTGTGACCCCAAAACCAAACCAAACCAAACAAAAAAAAAACCAAATAGATTTCATTCCAGGAATGCAAGAATGGTTTACATACATAAATCAATCAACATAATACATGATATCAACAAAAAGAAACATAAAAAGTACATGATCATATCAATAGATGCAGAGAAATCATTCGATAAGGCCCAACACCCATTCTTGGTAAAACTCTCATCAAGTTGGGAATGGAAGGAACTTTTCTCAATATAGTCAAGGTCATCTACCACAAGCCAATGGCAAATATTCTCAATGGAGATAAACTAAAGCCTTTGCTCTAAAATTTGTTATAAGACAAAGCTGCCCTCTCTTACCACTGCTATTCAGTATAGTGCTAGAAGTTCTTGCAGTAGTGATTAGGCAAGAAAAAGTTATCAAGGGCATTCAGATAGGAAAGGAAGAAGTCAAGTTCTCACTGTTTATATATGACATGATGCTATGTTTAGAAAACCCTAAAGACACTACCAAAAGCTGCCAGAAAAAATAGATTCATATAGCAAAGTGGCAGGCTACAAAATTAACACACAAGAAATGCCTTCTTATACACCAATAATGATTGAAAAAATGAACATTAAAAAAAAAGCAATCCTTGGGGCTGGAGAGATAGCATGGAGGTAGGGCATTTGTCTTACATCCAGAAGGACGGTGGTTTGGATCCCGGCATCCCATATGGTTCCCTGTGCCTGCCAGGGGCAATTTCTTAGCTCAGAGTCAGGAGTAACCCCTGAGCGCTGCTGGGTGTGACTCCCCCCTCCCCCCAAAAAAATCCAAAACAAAAAACGAACAAAAAAAATAAAGCAATACCAAATACCTTGAAGTCAACTTAACTAAAGAGGGGAAAACTACATATAGAAAACTACTATATTTCTTAAAGCCTTGCTTTAAGAAATAAAAGAGGACACAGAAAATGGAGACATGTACCCTGCTCATAGAATGGTAGGATTAATATAATTAAAATGGCAATATTCCCCAAAGCATTGTACAGATTTAATGCATTTACTCTAAGGATACCCATAACATTCTTCAAAGAAGTGGATCAAACACTCCTGAGATTCATTTGGAACAATAAATATTCAAGAATAGCTAGAGCAACCCTTGGGAAAAGGAATATGGGAGACATCAAATTTTCCCGACTTTAAATTGTATTACAAAGCAATAGTCATTAAAACATCATGGTATTGGAATAAAGACAGATCCTCATATCAGTGGAATAGACTAGAGTATTTAGAGAATGCTATCCATATATACAATCAATTAATCTTTGATAAAGCGGCAAGAAATGCAAAATGGAGTAAGGAAAGCCTTTTCAACAAGTGATGTTGGGACAACTGGTCAGCTACTTGCAAAAAAACGAACTCAGACCTTCAGCTAACACCATGCACCAAAGACCTTGATATCAGGCCTGAAACCATAAGGTATATAAAACAACAGGTATGTAAAACACTCCAGAACATTGAAAGTAAAGGCATCTTCAAGGAAGAAACAGCACTCTCCAAACAAGTTGAAGCAGAGACACACAAATAGGACTAAATTAAGCTGAGAAGGAAATAATGCCTAGGATGCAAAAGCCACCCACAAAATGGTAGAAGCTACTCACCCAATACCCATCAGATAAGGGGATAATATCTAAGATATACAAGTTACTGACAGAAATGAACAAGAAAAAAACACCTAATCCCATCTGAAAATGGGAAGAAGAAATGAACAGACACTTTGTCGAAGAAGACATACAAATGGCCAAAAGACACATTAAAAAAATGCTCCACATCACTAGTCATCAGGGAGATGCAAGCAAAACAACAATGAGGTACCATCTCATGCCACAGAGATTGGCACACATCACAAAGAACAAGAAAAATCAGTGTGGATGACACTGTTGAGATCTCCCACTATTGTGTCGCTATTGATGTCGTCTTTCAGATTTGTTAACAATTGTATTAAATATTTTGCTGATCCCTCATTGGGTGTGCATATGTTTAGGAGTGTTATTTCTTCCTGTTGTACATACCCCTTGATTATTATGAAATGTCCATATTTGTCCCTTATAACTTTTCTAAGTCTAAAGTTTGTGTTATCTGATATTAATATGGTCACTTCAGCTTTTCTAAGGGAGTTGCTTGTTTGGATGATTTTCCTCCAACCTTTTACTTTGAGTCTATGGTTGTTTTGACTATTCAGATGTGTTTCTTGTAGGCAGCAGAATGTTGGATTCAGCTTTTTAATCCATTTTGCTACTCTGTGTCACTTAACTGGTGTATTTATTCCATTAATGTTGAGAGAGATAATTGTCTTGGAATTTATTGTCATCTTTGTGTAACAGCTTGGTGTATCTTTTGGTCTGTCTTGTCTTAAAGTAGACCTTTCAGTTTTTCATTTAAGGCTGGTTTTAAGTCTGTAAAGTTTCTGAGCTGTTGTTTATCTGTGAAGCTATGTATACTTCCTTTAAACCTGAAAGTGTGCAGTATTCTAGGGGAAGCATTTATTTTGTTAAGTTTTGTCACTATATCCCATAGCTGCTTACTGGCATTGAGGTTTTATTGTAACAGGTCTGCTGCAAATCTTGAGGATGCTCCTTTGAATGTAATTTCCCTTTTTTGATCTTGCTGATTTCAGTATTCTATACCACTCGGTGGGATTTGTCATGGTGACTAAGATGTGTCTTGGGCTGCTTTTCTTCGAGTCTCTTTTAGCTGGTACTCTTTGGGCATGCAGGATTTGGTTGCATGCAGTATTTAGTTCTGGGATTTTCTTTGCTGATGCCCTTGACTGTTGATTTTTCCTGGGGATTTTCTTCCTGGGTCTCTGGGACTCCAATGATTCTTATATTGTTTCTGTTGAGTTTATCAAAGACTTCTATTTTCATCTGTTTACATTCATTGAGTACTTTTTCCATTGTCTGATCATTTGCTTTAAGGATTTTTCCAATCTCTTCTGTTGTGTGAAGTTGTTATACATCTCATCTTCCAGCTCACTGATTCAGTCCTCAGCTGCTGTTACTCTATTGGAGAAGCTTTCCATTGAGGTTTTCATTTCGTCTATTGAGTTTTTTAGACCTGTTATTTCAGTTTGGAGTTTTCTGATTTCTATCTTCATATCATCTTGATTCTTATTTGTCATCCATTCAGCTCAATCAGTCTATGCGTTCTTTGTGTTCTATGAATATCCTCCATATTTCTTCTCTAAACTTCTTATCTAGAGGCTAAGTAGATGGTTGGCACTTTTCGGGTCATCAGAGCTGCCATCTTCATTCTCTATGCCTGGTGTTGGCCTGCATTGTTTCTGTTTCCCCATTGTCACACTTGTGTGTGGTTTTTTTTCTACATGTGATGGTGCGGTTCATTGGCTAGAAGATGCGATTGGACGCAAAGTGAAGCAGAGTGACCAGGCTCCTTTGGCTCCATCCTCCTTAGGTTCTAGTTCACCTTCGATCATGCAGCTTCCTCAGACATTTCTGGGCATGATTGGTCTCAAAATCCACAGCCAATGGTCAGGCTGCAGCTCTTTGCAATGGCGTTCGGAAGCAATCTTGACATCTTTCTAATGCAGATTGAAGTTCACTCTGTGCTTTCCTTTATAAAAGCTCTACATAATCTATAATTGATGATTCTGGGTAATCAAGTTTTTCTAAAGTCTAATTTATTTACTTTTTTTTGCCACACCCGGTAGTGCTCAGAGGTTACTCCTGGCTCAATTCTCAGAAATTGCTCCTGGCTCGGGGACCGTATGGGATGTCGAACCCAAGTCCATCCTGGGTCAGTCACATGCAAGACAAATGCCCTAACACTGTGCTACCACTCCGGCCCTAATATATTTACTTTTGCGTGCCTCTTTCCCCCTGGCACTGACAATGCTCTAGGGTTACTCCTGGCTCAGCAGTCAAGAATCACTACTGGTGGTGCTCAGGGGACCATATGGGATGCCAGTGCTTGAACTCATGTTGGTTGTGTGCAAGGCAAGTGCCCTACATGAAGTATTATCACTGTGGTATGTAAACTCCCATTTTAGGAGAAAATATGCTTAGAATGCTTTGCCTTATGAGTCACCCAGTGATGCTCAAGGGTAATTTCTGGCACTGCATTTGGAAACCATTACCTTTTAATGCATGGGGGAACCATATGGGATGCTGGGATTGAACCTTGATTAGCTGCATGCAAGGCAAATGTCCTACTCACTGCACTATTGCTCTGATCCACTTTGAAATATTTATGAGCTTGTCTATTTTTTTTTCTGGGTCAGCTTCAGGAGAGATTGGTGAGGTTGCAACTGTGGTTTCTATTCCAGGTTTCTATTCCACATGATGCTTGTTTAATTTGTGTTAGTTAAAGGAAGTTCCGTAATTTAAGATTTAAGTGCTGTTTCTTAGTCTCCAAGAATGTTTTCCATAGGTTAAGCTTTCAGGGTACTCAGCGCCTGAAATGGGAGCGACTTGCTTTTACATTGTCTAAAGATGACTTAATAATCTCCTGGAACTAAAAAAAAAACCTCCTTTTATGGTGAAATATTATGGCTGCCCCGATTTTTATTATAACACAGTGATTTACCAAGTTATTTATAATACAGTCATTTCAGGCATTACATATTCTAACACCGATTTACCACCAGTGTGACCTTCCCTTTACCAGTGTCCTTAATCTCCCACCCACTACTATAGCCTGCCTCCATGCAGGAAGAAACAAATTCATATTGCTTGTTACAACACAAAGGAAAATAAAATTATAAAGTATTAGATTAACACAGTTTAATTTGGAATTTTTTTGTTTGTTTGTTTTTGGGCCACACCCAGCAGTGCTCAGGGGTTACTCCTGGCTGTCTGCTCAGAAATAGCTCCTGGCAGGCACGGGGGACCATATGGGACACTGAGATTCGAACCAACCACCTTTGGTCCTGGATCAGCTGCTTGCAAGGCAAATGCCACTGTGCTATCTCTTTGGGCCCTTTTATTATTTTTTTTGGGGGGGAATAATTGTTATATCTCCCCATGTTGTTACTAAAGCCAATGTCTAAGGATTTCATGGGCTATGGTTGGTTACTTGTTGAGTCTTCTGTGTTACTGTTAAGCTCACTGAGTTTGGTAGGTTGTCATGTAATTTTCCCATTAGATTTCCTGTGATACTACTATAAGGTATTGAGGTCCAGGATGTATAGATCTGATGCAAATTTGGTGGTTTGGAAGTTTGATAAGGTTAAATCATGAAGCCGGGTCATTTCTGTCAGAGGATGTAATGGATGGCATTGAGCTGCTGTAGTTCATGTAGAGAGGGAAATCTGCCACCTCCCTTGTCTTATGATGCCACAGAGGTATCAGCCAGGCCAGACTACCTGGGAAGTATTGGTGACTATTATTATTTTTTTTTGAGCTTGGAGTATTTTAAGGTCTAATTAGAGTTTCTCACTGTATAGTTTTTGTGTATATATATATATATGTGTGTGTGTGTGTGTGTGTGTGTGTGTGTGTGTGTGTGTGTGTGTGTGTGTGTGTGTGTGTGTATACCCTACATTCTTGGTTGCAAGGAGATTCTTTGTATTTTGAATAGCAAATGCTGCTAACTGCTTATATTTTTTTGTTATATTGTGAAGGGGAAAGTTGTAGAACCAATGAGACAAAAACAATATCAACATTCACAAAGTAGGACCAAATCTCCAGGTATCATTTAAAAAATTTTCCATGGGGATTCTGTCCAGTTGCTAAAGACAGAAGAGCAGAGGGAGATAACCAGGACCAGCAACAACTCTAAACTGTTCCATTTCCTTTGGGTCAAATCCAGTTTGGTCAAAGTAGAAATGGGTTAGCATTTCGAGAAGGTACGGAGAGGAAAGTGCAGTTCAAGAAGCTAGGGGTAGTGTTTAAATACCTTGTATCACAATTGTTTATTAATGTAAATTTATTGGGAAATTACTTTCCTTCTTACTCTTCCTCTCCTAATCCCCAACTTCAATTGACAGATTCCATCATCAAACCTAAATTCTCCCACAAGGATATGATGTATTTGGGAGGAGAGAGTGAGACTGTTTGGGTATCCCAAGTGCTGCAGATACATGAATCTTACATGCATTACAATTCATAAACTCAGGGGCTGAAGTGATAGTACAGTGCTATCACCTTGTAGTATTGAGGTGCACTTGCACTTTGCCTTGCATTTGGCTGATGTGGGTTTAATATTCAGCATCCCTTATGCTCTCTTGAATCTGTCAGTAGTTATTTCTGAGTGCAGAGTCAGGTTTAAGTCTTGACCATAGATGTTTTCACAATAGTCACTATCATTTACAATATGATAAAATGGACTCATTGAGACATAAAGTCAACAAATAGCTGAGATTCTTACTATGAACTTGAAATCATTTTCACTCTTAATGGCAACATGCCTTAATTGTTCAAATTAATAGCCATACAACATGTATAAGATACTCTATATGTTATTATAGTTTTGGATTTTTGAGAATTCCATGTAAATGGGAATCCCATAACGCGTGATTCATTGAGACTGGCTTTATTTTTCCTTTTTTTGGTAGAGCCACGGATTGAACCTAAGGTTTACACATAAAAGGCAAGTGTTCTACCCTTGAAACACATCTTCTGACCCTTCGTTTTTTAAACTCAACTGTTGGAATATCTTTAGGTTATTTTCAGTTTTTGGTAATTATGAAAGAGTTTTAATAAATATTGTATACAAGATTTTGCATGAGTTTAAGTTTTTATTTCTAAAAGATTAACTCCTAAGAGTATATAGTAGATGCATGTTTAATTTAATAGGAAATAGAAAACATTTGGAAATGTTTTCTAAAATAATTGTGCCATTTGAATGCCAGAAATATATGAGAGTCATAGTTTGTTCGCATCCTTTCAAGTTACTGGTGTTTTCAATATATATACATACATTTTTATTTTTGAGCCATATTGATGATGCTAGGTGCTACTCCTGGCAGTGTTCAGAGGATCAAATGGTGGTAGGGATTGAATTTAGGCCTGCCTACAAAAACATATGTTGGTCCTTTGAGCCATCACCTTAATGCAGCCCTTATTTTCAGTATTTTTATTTTAGACACTCTGATAAGTATATTAAAGTTTATCTTAAAATCAGAAGTTACACATTTTTTTCATGTGATTATTTGCCATCCACAATCTTCTTTAGTGAATTGCATTTTCATGTCAGTTTCCTATATTTCTTTTGAACTTTATCAATACTATAGATATAGATGTAGAGAGCTGGAGAGATAGCATGTAGGTAGGGCATTTGCCTTGCATACAGAAGGACGGTGTTCGAATCCCGGCATCCCATATGGTTCCCCATGCCTGCCAGGGGCAATTTCTGAGTGAAGAACCGGGAGTGATCCCTGAGTACTGCTGGGTATGACCCAAAAACAAAACAAAACAAAACAAAACAAAAGATATAGATGTAGATTCAACTTAGCTTTGTGATATACAGATATTTTCTTTTTGTCTGTAGCTTGTCCTTTCATTCTCTTAACTAGGAATACTTTTTTTTGGTGTTTTTTTGTTTTGTTTTGTTTTGTTTTGGGTTGTACCTGGTGGCACTCAGGGGTCACTCCTGGCTCTGTGCTCAGAAATCACTCCTGGCGGGCTTGGGGGACCACATAGGATGCTGGGATTTGAACTGGGGTTCATCCTGTGATGGCCATGTGCAAGTCAAACACCCCCTAGGAATACATTTTGATGGGTTAATATTTTTTTAAATTATCTTTATTTAAACACCGTGATTACAAATATAATTGTACTTGTATGATTACAGTCATATAAAAAGCACCCCCCTTCACCAGTGCAGGATTCCCACCACCAATTTCCCAGATCTACCCACTCCCCACCCCACCCACACCTTGTACTCGAGACAGGCTTTCTTTTTCCCTCATTCATTCACATTGTTATGATAGTTTTCAGTGTAGTTATTTCTCTAACTGCACTTATCATTCTATGTGGTGAGCTTCATGTCATTAGTTGCACCTACATGGGAGGATGGGGGAAGTAAGGGTTGGGACTGAGGCAGTAAAATATTAGAAATGAGCTTTGTAGGGCAGTATCAAGGTCCCAATACAAGATGGATATTATGGATATATAGAATATATGCACACAATAATATCAATATGAAAAAGAAGAGAAAAAATTTCCACTGACTGTCCCAATATAAACCAATGCTAGAACAGCCTGCCCTCCTCCCAGAGTGCATTCCCATTAGTGTAGGGAGAGATAGGGGGAAAGCCTGTTGACCCCTATAGAGTCCACCTAGACCAGTGTCCAGAGACAGACTGAAGTCCAAGGGAGAAAAACCTTATACCTGGCAAGGGCTGGTCTCCAGAATCAAGGACGAAATCGGAAGCCAGATGTCTGCCTGCCCTCCTCCCCATGCACCTCCCCCCTGGAGTACGGAGGGGGGGGGGGAACCTGAGGACCACTAAGAGTCCACTTGAACCCACTTCTGGCCATCTGAGCTGGCACCCAGGGAAGGCCTGGAGTCAGGGGAAAAAGACAAGGATGGCTGGGGGCCTGCCAACCCTCCCAGCACTCCCCAGGCTAGGGAGAAAGGTTTTGGTATGGGGCCTCCCCAAACCCCATACCTGGCAAGAGCTGGTCTCCAGAATCAAAGAGGAAACTGGAAGCCAGATGTCTGTCTTCCCTCCTCCCCATGCACCTCCCCCCTGGAGTACCGAGGGAGGGGAGAACCTGAACCCACTTCTGGCCATCTGAGCTGGCACCCAGGGAAGGCCTGGAGTCAGGGGAAAAAGACAAGGACGGCTGGGGGCCTGTCACGCCTCCCAGCACTCCCCAGGCTAGGAAGAAAAGCTCTGGTATGGGGCCTCCCCAAACCCCATACCTGGCAAGAGCTGGTCTCCAGAATCAAAGAGGAAACCGGAAGCCAGATGTCTGCCTGCCCTCCTCCCCATGCACCCCCCCCCTGGAGTACGGAGGGAGGGGGGACCCTGAGGACCACTAAGAGTCCACCTGAACCCACTTCTGGCCATCTGAGCTGGCACCCAGGGAAGGCCTGGAGTCAGGGGAAAAAGACAAGGAAGGCTGGGGGCCTGTCAAGCCTCCCAGCACTCCTCAGGCTAGGAATAAGGGTCCCCTTAAGCTCAGTTTTTCTCATCTGTTAGTTCAGTGTGAAAATTTCTAATTTCAGTTGACAAAACTTCTTGATGCTTAATTTTGCTCCAGTCAAGTTTATCGATGCTTTTTTTTTTTTTTTTGAGCTCCCTAATAATTCTCCATAATTCTACTCTAAACTTCTTGAGAGGATACCTATTTGTTTCCTACTTTTTAGATTATTAGAGGAGCCATCTTGATTTCTGTAAATATGGGGGTGTACTGCAAAATTACTCCATGTCAAGGCTGTAGATTGCTTCTTAAAATGTACAGAAATGGAATTCAGGGGTTACAAGATAAGCATGGCCGCAAAGCGAAGCGGAGCGGCCGCGTTTCGAGTATGGGTCCTGAAGAGACTATAGTACTTGGATGTAGGCAGGCTTAGCAGAGAAAAGGCAGAGAGCAAGGCCACTGGGTTTAAAAGTCTCTGGGTACCCAATCACGGCAGGAATTGGCCCCACGTGTGTTGGGTGGGGACATCTTACCGGGATGGGTCCTGCAGAGGCTATAGTCCTTGGATGTAGGCAGGCTCAGCAGAGAAAAGCGATGGGTTAATCTTAACATATTTTCTTTATAATCCAGGTTATGAAGATTTTTTTTTATTTGGGAGGTGAGGGTTGGGACATATTCGATGTTCTCAGGGCTTACTTCTGATTCTGTGCTCAATATCACACATGGATATGTGCAGGGTACCATATGTGGTAACAGGGTTAAAACTAAGGCCATCCTCTTGCAAGGCAAGCACCTTAACTCCCTATACTATGTCTCTTGTCCCTCTATACTTAAAAATTAAGAATTTTATAGTTTTACACTTAGATCTTTAATCTGGGTTTTAAAACAATTTTGACATGATGAGAAGTAAAGATGTATCAAGTGTCCAACAGTAACAGAAACAAAGTAATAACAGAACCCAAAACAAATAGCTTCCAGAATGATGACACAGTGAGTAGGGCATTTGCCTTACACGAGGCAACATGGACATCTCTTATGGTCCCCTGAGCCTGCCAGGAGTAATTTTTTTTATTAATTTTTTATTTTTAATTATGAGGACAAAGATGCAAAGAAAGAGGACAAGGTAAAGTTACAGTGGAAGGACAATCACCCATAAACAGAATTCTCAGTAGTCCTATTGCTGATATCTTAACTTTGAACTTTCAGCCAAAGAACATTAAGAAAAATAAAACAGAACCCATGTACAATTACTTTGTCCCTCAAGTCCCCAGATTGTAGTACATAATATTTCTTAGCAGCACACAAAGCAATCTAAAGACATAAAACTTATGTAACTCCTTAAACATTGAAGGCAAAGTACTTTTTTACATTTCCATGCACATGCATATTAGTTTATGTTAACCTCAAAAGTTTAAGTGGGTTGTTTTTCTTAAGGATTAGAGTCAAAGGAACACAGTAAAAACGGTGTTAGAGTGGCAATTATTATTTGTATAGGTCCACCAAAATATGAGGGACATGGAAAGGAAAAGCCTTGGCCTAAATACAAGGAGACCCTACCCCTGAAGTTTCCTGGCATAAAACCAACTCTAGGTTCCAGGCAACCTAGTTTGTCCAATCCAGGTCATTGTCTGTAGTACCAATACACTTTTATTTTTCACACAGTCTCTGTTGTTGGTATCATGTTTCTGTATTAAAGATCCTGGAATCTGCTTCTCCTATATTGCAGTCAGGGTGATTCAGAGTGTCCTCTCATTTCACGTCACAATTAAAGGGCAATGCAAAGAACCCTGTCCTGTAAGCAGGTTGTTGTTGTTGTCAAGTCTTCTTAGTGTTAAGGGAAGTCTCTTTTGAGCAGGTCTATGTCAGAGCAGTGGTAGGGTCTTTCCTGGTAGAGGATTGCCTCCAGGTGATGTTATAGACAACCTTGGATGTTTTGTAGATAGCTTCCTTGGTTCAGGGGTGAATGGAAGATGACCATTCATCTGAGGTCTGTGCCAGGTCATTATATCAATGTTCAGGGTGTAAGGTCCCATTGCACTATGAGATTTGTGTGTTCCAATCTCTATTAGATAAGAAATTATTTTTATGTATAGTATTTTCCCACTTTAATGTGCCTATGCAAACAAGGAACAATGCCACGTGGCATTATCAACTCATATGGGGCCATAAGAACAAGTCCAACAATCCCCATGACATGATTCAATCATAAGCATTAAACTGAGGGATTCTTCCACCAAAATTCCTTATTGAACAGGTCACAAAGAGAAGACAAGATAAAAATCGGGTAGAACCGTCACGGTAAAAGAATATTTAGAAAGAGTTATAGCTGTTAAAGAAAATACACATAAAATATTCAAAAGACATATGTGTCCATTTTATGTCTTTTGAAACAGTTGGGGGTTGTTAATCCAATGCACGACTTTGGTGTGTGATTAGAACTGTGTAGTACTGAAGTTAAAAAGGGTAAATGTGGGGTACTGATGGTTGGGGGTGAGAGAGTTAAGGAGTAATAATGAGCTTTGTAGGGGTGTGCGGAAGGGCAGAATTTGTTGAGGCAAGAGGTTGGTCTTGGTGCCCAACAAATGAAAGAACTGAGGGTAAAGAGGGTTAATTAAAGGGAAGATAACAAATCCGGATTGGGAGATGAGAGAGTAGAAGGGGCTCTGGAGTGGAGGAGGGAAAATATATCAGTAGGACTATATACATTGTATAGATGAATTGTTTATGGATTAGGATTGGCAGTCAGAGAGGACCACTGTATAGGAAGTCACGTCTACATATAAACTGATATTAGAGACCTATTTGAATATTATCCTTCAAATCTAGGAAATTCAAATTTTTTTCTAGAAACAGTCGAAAATTAAGAATATTTTTGGGTGTTGTTAAAAGTATATATGAATACTAGGAAGAAAAGAACTCCTGAATGGGGTCCAGTATGCATAGGGGAGGAATTTCTCTCCCCCACCATCCCTCCAGGGCCCGATTTACCAGGCATGGCCCTGAAGACCAGTCTGGCGTGAGGGGATCTCAGTCCCCTAGACTAAGTGGTCAGCCCAGGGGGCATATGGCTAGCTGTCCTGCCCAGAGCCCCCAACATACCAGCTGAAGAAACACAGAAGAACTGGCATGTGGAATCTTTGGGTGCAGCCCCTGCCTCTGTAGTTTGTGGATGCATAGGGGAGGAATTCCTCTCCCCCACCCTCCCCCCAGGGCCCAATTTACCAGGCGTGGCCCTGAAGACCACTCTGGCATGGGGGGATCTCAGTCCCGCCAGGAGTAATTTCTGAACACAGATTCAGGAGTAACTTTTGCCCCCCCCCCAAAAAAAAAAACAAACCAAAAAAACCCCCAAACAAACAAATGATAATACATTAAGACTGAAGATATATTACATAGATGAAGCTACTTGCTTGCATGTTGCTGACCCCAGTTTGATCCCCACACTGCACAATTTCCTGAGTACCATCAGTCATGACCCCTGAACACAAATCTGGGTTTATATTCAGAGCATTGCTAAGTGAAATTCAAACACTATCCCTCACATATCCTGCCACACAAAAGAATTATATCAATCTAAAATGCTATTGCACTGCCAGAAGCTAAAATTAAAATACATCAAATATAATAGATAAAATTAGTTACACATCATACATCTGACAAATGGCTAAAATTCAAGATATATAAGTAACTCAAATAAAACTGAACAATAAAAAAAAGTGTGTGTGAGTAATATATGAACTCCTGTTTCACTAAGGAAGACATACAGATGGCTAACAACAGATGAAACAATATCCTCATCACCTTTCAGGAAAATGTAAATCAAAATGACAGTGAGAGATCATCTCATACTTGTGAAAACAACCTAGTTCATAAAGACCAGAAACAAGTGTTGGCTGGATGCGGAGAAAAGGGAGTCTTCATCACTGTTGGTGGTGAGAATGTAAATTACTCTTATCTTTTTGGAAATCAGAACGAAGAACACTCAACATATTAAAAGGGGATCTTTGGGCCTGGAGAGATAGCATGGAGGTAAGTCTTTCATGCAGAAGGACGGTGGTTCAAATCCCGGCATCCCATATGGTCCCCTGAGCCTGCCAGGAGCAATTTCTGAGTGTAGAGCCAGGAGTAACCCCTGAGCACTGCCAGGTGTGACCCAAAAATCAAAGAAAAAAAAGGGGGAAGATCTTTGGTATGCTCCAACAATTCAATTCTTAGTTATCTATCCAAAGAACAGAAAAGCACAAAACATTTGGGAAGATGTATATATGTACACAACTATGTTCATTGAAGCTTTTTTTTTTTTGTTTTTGGTTTTTGGGTCACATCTGGCAGCGCTCAGAGGTTACTCCTGGCTCTACACAGAAATCGCTCCTGGCAGACTTGGAGGATCATATGGGATGCTGGGATACTAACCACCGTCCTTCTGCATGCAAGGCAAACACCTTACCTCCATGCTATCTCTCTGGCCCCATTAAAGCATTTTCTATTGTATTCTAGACAGAAGAACAATCCAAATGTTCAGAAAGAGCTGAGAAGATACAGAAAATATGGTATATATACACAATGAAGACCCTACTTAGCCATAAGGAAAAAGAAAATCTCGTGTTTTTTGATAGCATGAACAGAACTGAAGGGGGTCATGATAAATAAAATGAGAAACAACAGAAACAACTTGTGATAGTGTGGTAACATGTGTTGTGTATGTAAATATTTTAGGGGATTACTATGTTACTCACCCTAAACTGATTGGTGATTGTGCCCTACCCTAGGGTGTGACCTGGCATTCTGCCCCCACCCTAGGGTAGTCCCTGATTCTGCTTCCACCATTGGTTGGTATCTGATCCCACCACTGGGTGGTACTTGACTCTGGGGGATAAAAACAAGGGTCTGTGGAAGGCCGGGGCTTTTTTGCTGGAACTGAGGCTGAGTCTTTGGACTTCAGTCTTGTTCACCGAATAAAGCAAATATTTCAACGAGCTGACTGTCTGCGAGCTGTTTACCCGCTGTTTCACCTCAGAACCGTTGGCTAGACAGGGTGGCAGAGGTGTGCTCCGAGCTGGAAGGGAAAGACCTCATCCTCCATCCCTCCATCAGTCAACCTCTTCAGGGGCTGACTTGCTACAACATGTACTTTGAAAAGGCATAAAATGGTGCCCCTAAAATACAGGCATGTAAATGATTGTAATTGCATTAAAATAAATAAATCAGTACCAAGAGATTTACTTGGTAAACCAAAGTTAGTGCTCTCTCCCCACAATGTCTAGGTTTCATATGTAGTGTTGTGCATACAAAGCAACTGTATAACTGAGCACCTCAAAGTCGAGTTTTTTTTGGGGGGGTCACATCTGGCAGCACTCAGGGGTTACAACTGGCTTTGCACTCAGAAATTGCTCCTGGCAGACACAGAAACCAAATGGGATGCTAGGACTCAAACCATTGTCCATCCTGGATTGGTGGCAATCAAGGCAAATGCTCTATTAATGTGCTATCTCTCCAGGCCCTACAAAGTAAGTTCTTATACTTGGATTTTGTATGGCCTTGAGTTAAGAAACTTGTTTCTTTTCACCCTTTTGGTATGGATTCATTGAAACCTATGATAAGAGGAGAGATAAGTTTGCCTTTGCATTTCTTTATTTCTATTAGAAACTTGATGAGCTATCAACATCATCTATTGTAACTTTTTGCTTGTTTTTGGACCACTTCCTGCTATGCTCAGAGGTTACTGGCTCTGCACTCAGAAATTACTCCTGGCATGCTTGGGGACCATATGGGATGCCTGAGATGAAACCCACGTCAGCCGCATGCAAAGCTAACACCCTCCCTTCTGTACTATCACTTCAGCCCCTCCACTTGAAATTATTTTATGAATGTCTTTCTTTTGAACTTAAGTTTCACTTAGCTGAAGTTTGCTTTATTCTCTTTTACTTTGGTAATAGGGATGGCAGTGTCCTTTATAAAAGGGAGTTTAGAATAAAAGTTCATTTGAACCATCCAGAGTCCATGTGAGGCCTGATATAATCCACAACTATTCACAAATGTTCTGGGACAGGGCTAGGGTGAGGTGATGAACAATTGATCATTCTTATTCACCACAAGGGCCTCCCTAAGGACCTGTCCCTTGAAGTGCTCCATGCTTCACTTCTCTGGCTCATCTTAAGGTGAGTTTCCTGCAGGTAAAGACCATAGACATGAAGCAATAAGGGGTAGCAATGAGGACTCTTATCCTAATTGCTGTAAAGTTTTTTTTTTTGAAGTAGACTGTAGCTACACATAGTATGTTGCTTTAAAGATCACAACAACCCGTTATTATAGATTCTTTCCTTAATATGTCTGAACATCAAAATTTAAAATAAAAAATGAATTAAATCCTACTGTTAATACAAATTTTTTTTTGAAAATAAAGGTCTTTGGTAATTATTTAAATTTTTAATATCCTGAAAACTTCATCTGAACTGTATTAATTTCCTAGATACCAGGTGATATGTAAAGTTAGGTGGCTTGGGGCTGAGAGATAATATAGCAGCTCTGGAGCTTGCCTTATATATGACCAATCCAGGTTTAATTCCTGGCACTATGTAAAGAGCCAGAAGTAAATCCTGAGGAAGTTGAGTATGGCCCCAAAACCAAAACAAAGAGCTTTTTTAAAAAAGGTCACTGAACTCTCACAGTTCTAGAAGCTAGAATATTGAAACAAGGGCTGGGCACGAAGGGTTCTTTCTGATGGCTGGTAGAAGAACTCAGTTCTTTTTCTTTCCCCTAGCCATGCCCTTTCCTATAGCTTCTAGCATTGGTGACAATTTGCAATCCTTGGCATTTCTTGCATGCAACTTCATTCTTCTCTGCTGTGTCTTCACAATATCATGCCCCTATGTCTGTCACTCTTCTTTTTTTTTTTTTTATTTGGTGGGGAGGGATTGAGGCAAGGGGAATTCTTAAGCATTGATTAGGTGGCCCAAAAGCTTTTTCCAGTGATACTTAACCAACTAGGCTGGCAATTCAGTGTTAGGGTTTGAGGATGTGGTACTGCTCAGGGCTTAGGCACAGGAGAACAACAGAGTTATCTGGCAGTGCTTGGAGGACTATGCAGTACCAGAGACTGAACTGGGGTCAGATAGATACAACTCTATCTGCTATCTCTCCACCCCCTGTCTTCTTATAGGGACACTTTCCATATTGAATTAAGGGTTCAGCTCAATTCTAGTATCATCTCCTTTTAATTGATTGCATCTGCAATCATTTTATTTCCAAATGACACATTCCAAGGCACTAGGAGTTAGAACTTTAGGATATATATATTATATATAGCTATATATTATTCACACAATAATATAATATTTATATTATTTTTTTGAGAGAAAGACTGTGCAACCTGTAATGCCTCCTTCAGCATGTCCACTTATCATGACTATCTGAGGGCAGAAGTTGCCAGAGGAATTGTAGGTGCAGGAGAGACAACCTCTAGGGGAGACTACCATTTGTATCTGGGATTGGCAACTTTAAAGAGACTTGGACTCCAAAGTTGTTGATACCTGATGAACAGGCTCTTTAACATTTCCCTGAGTGGCCCCTCTGTCTCTTCAGAGGCCTCTTCCTGTGAGTTTGGATACTTATCTGGATGGTCACTACAGATAAAGCCTCCTTATCTGGGTGGATGATTTCTTCTGCTGGCCTTGTGATGCTGAGGCAGTAGGCAGCCCCCCTTTTGAGGCCTTATGCCAGCACCATGGAATGAACACTGACACAATGATTATGAGCTTATCTTCTGGAAGTGATGGGGCCACCAACAGCTCTTTTCCACCAGGAAGCCATGTGATGCTTGCTGGTGTGCAGAGGGGGCATGTGTGGAGTGCAATGCCTGTTAAACCACAAAGGTCAACCACAGGGCTCAGCCCAGCTGCCTTTAGTTGCCATCCACCTGTTCTTTACTGGGGACCAAGCATGAGGCAAGGCTACTACTCCCCCATACCTCTAGTTGCTCAACTTCTGGGCTGTCCTGGAATGTTTTTTTAGGGTTTAGTGTGTCCTGAGTAGATGAAGCTTTTGATGAAATTCTGCGTGCATGGCTCTCCTAAGCCCACCTTGTGTCTGTAAGGCTCGACTTAAAAAATGATTTCAGGGGCCTGAGCTATAGTGCAGTGGTAGGACATTTGTTTTGCACGCTCTGACCCAGGACGGACCTGGGCTCAATCCCTGGGGTCCCATTTGGTCCCCCAAGCCAGGAACGATTTCTGAGAGCATAGCCAGGAGTAACCCCTGAGCGTCACCAGGTGTGGCTCAAAACCCCCCCCCCCCAAAAAAAACGAAAACAAAACAATGATTTCATTATGTAAGAGTTAGGCAAAACCCCAACCCACCCATACCTGTCCATTTACTACTATTCTAACAGAGCTTTATTACTTTTTATGTCTTCCGGGGAGTCTTGTTCTCTACACATATCCCTATTTTTTAGAAACAAAGTTTTTTTTTTTTTTTTTTTTTCTTTTTTTGGGCCACACCCGGTAACGCTCAGGGGTTACTCCTGGCTATGCGCTCAGAAGTCGCTCCTGGCTTGGGGGACCATATGGGACGCCGGGGGATCGAACCACGGTCCGTCTCCTAGGCTAGCGCAGGTAAGGCAGGCACCTTACCTCCAGCGCCACCGCCCGGCCCCAGAAACAAAGTTTTAACAAACTTTGAATATTGTGTTTTAAAATTTATATCCTGGGGGCTAGAGCGATTAAGGCACTTCTCTTACATATGACCAACCTGTGTTTGATTCCCAGTTTCCCATATAGTCTACAATGCCCAGGAATAATTTTCTGAGTGCAGAGCCACTCCTGAACACTGCTGGGTGTGACCCAAAAACTAAAAAAGAATTTTTTTATTTTGTACTCATTAGTAGCAAGGCTAAAAGCCCTGTTCTGTGGGTGAGAGAGTAGAGAGGAAGAGGAAAGGTGCTGGATTCTGCCTTGCATAAGGTGAGGCTTAATTGAATCTCAGGCTCCTGTGTTTCTAGTATGTATCCCTGAATTGGAGGGGTTGTGTATAACTGTGAGCACCTGTTTAGCTCAGAAGCGCTGGACATACAGTTCTGGGACACAGGTCACACAGAAGAGGATATTTTGGAGAATTTGGTGGAACTCAGGCATTTCCTTTTATTAAGACCTGGAGATGCTGTGCTACTTCTTAGAAAGATGACAATTAAGGGAGAGATAGCATAGCAGGTAGGGCTGTTGTCTTGCATGTAGTTGATCAAGTTATATCCCTGACACCCCTTAAAGTTCCCTGAGCTGGGTGTGGCTAAACAAACAAAACATGAAAGTTAAATTTGGGATCTTCTGATGTAGCTCAGGAGCCAGACATTCTTGGAGACCCCTCTCTGCCCTATTGGTGGATAAACTGCTGCAATGGTCAGTCCTCTCCTGAAGACTTTCAGGAATCACTACTCACCCCATCCTCACCTGAGATCTTGTGCTGGGAATTTCTCACTTGGCAGAGACTCTTGTGCAGGCTGAGAGATGGGGATGGAGATGACAGGGTTAAGGTGGGTGTGAGGACTGAATTAACAACACAGGCCTGAGACTAACTCTGGAAGAAGTGGCAGAAAGTTAGCTAAGTTGAGTCTGTTTGTGACTTGAATTGGAGGTGCTTCGACCTGAGGGTTGTGGTGAGAGAGGTGAGAAGAAAAGGGGGCAGGAAGAGGGGCCAATGGGCAAAGAAGAAGAATGAATGCCAGTATTTCTCTGTAACTTATATACTGTTAAGCCAACCCAGTACTTTCCTTACCAATCCCCACTACTGCCCTCTGGCCAGATGGGATGACATATGAGGCAGAGCAGATCCCAGTGTCCTTCCTCATTCAAGGAAAGTGGGTGCTCTGGACATCTCCCTGTAGGACAGATCAGTGCTGGGGGAATAGAACTCAGAGATCACACACACACACACACACACACACACACACACACACACGTACACACGCACACACGTACACATGCACACACGCACACACGCGCGTGTTTACCTGTAGGGGTCTCCAAAGTCTCAGGCCATGGCCAGGTTCACTGGGAGCCAACTGTTTTCCAGGTGGCTCTTAGAGAGTCTCACTGAGGGCTGGCCAGACTTCTGAGGCTACTACTGGTCTTTTACACATCAGGGTTACTCCTGGCTCTCAGAATTACTCCTAGAAATACTTGGGGGACCATGTGGGATGTCAGAGATTAAACCTGGGTTGGTTGTATGCCTTACCTTGAGTAGGAGACTGTGCATTCCTTGTGTGTTAGACAGTGCTGGGTCACAGATAGTGCTCCCACACCCCACCCTGCTCCAATCTCCCTATAGGCTAGAGAGCGCCAATGGTGAGCACGAATTGCCCTTTTTTTTTCCCTCTCGAAGCTCATCCTCCTGATTGTCAGCACCTAGCCATTCCCAAGTAGCCTAGAATCAGGCCAGGAAAGCTCATGAAGCCCCACGTTAGAATTTGTGGAGCCTAGAGCAGAAGGGACTCCATTTTGTTGATTTAAGGCTAACAAGGCTAAGTTTCCATTTGCAAAAACCTCACAGATCTCTCATGACTCTCTCATTGCTTTCAAAGCTGTTAGAAATCATAAATACAGCCGTAGGACATCTGGCCATAACTAAGTTAGCAGGAGCTGTGGAAAGTTTCCTAGACATTAGCCAATCAGTTTAAAGGATAACAGGATGAAGTAGCCTTTTGTACAAAATCCTATATAAATGTGCTCACATATATATGTGGCGGTGGGGAGAGGATTGCCTTCTGCAGGAAGCAACCTTATCCGGTCAGCTTGGGGCATACTGATAGATGTAATAAAGCTTAGCTTTGCTTTGTTTTAAATGCATGGTCTCATCCTTTGACTCTGGATGCTAATAGATTGTGGGTTTCTTTCCTCTCTAGCGCAGAACTCAGAGCTCAAGATCCAGAGCCCCTGCAACTGCTCCTTTTCTCAGCAGGACAAACGAGATGGGAGCATGAAGAGACACATCTTAAGTATGGTGGTGGGGAGCCCGGAGGAAAGTTTGGTTCTCACCTTCCAGGAATCCAGACTCAGAACCTGGGGACTGTTAAGGTTTCCTCAGTACAGCCCCTGCAGGAGGAAGTAGGACTGCATGGAATTGGTGCCCTGCAGGAGGCAGAGTGGGCGTGTGGCCTCTGCTGGTGCTCATTTCTTCCTCAGATCATCCTCACCACATAGAAATGGTGATTGTAAAGCAGAAAACCTTCTACTTCATGAGTCACAGCTTCACATCTCTCCCTCAGATTGTGGTTTTGTTTTTCTCATTATTGCCCAGCCAGTTACCAGGTGCCGTCTCCTGCTTAGTTTTTTAAAATTGTGCTAGTACTTAACTGTTTAGGGATATTAAAAAGTCAGGAACCTAAAGGGTTGAAAAGAAGTGAATTTCAAAGTCTCAGGGCAGACAGGGGAGAGCAGGAAATGAGGTGGGGCTTTAGGACCTCATTTACATTTTTTTTTTTTTTTTGCTTGCTTTTGGGTCATTTCTGGCAGTGCTCAAGAGTTTCTCCTGGCTCTGCACTTAGGATCACTCTCTGCAGTGCTTTGAGGAACACATGTGATGCTGGGAATGGAACCTGGGTTGGCTGCAGGCAAGGCAACTGCCTTACTCGCTGTGTTCTCTCCAGCCCCTCCCTTCCATCCTCATTTCTGCTGTAGATCCTTGCAGGCCTGAGAATAGCTGGCTGTTTTCTTCTCTGTTGTCTCTCCTCCCTAGCAGAATATTTGGTGGTGAAAGGCACTTGTCAAGCTTCCTTTCTTATGCTTTTGGTTGAAGTTCCTTAAATCTGAGATACTTCTCTCATAAATCTTATGATCTAGCAGTGTGTCTATCAGCAATCAGCTGTGGCCAGGACAACAGTGAATAACTCAGTGCTTCTTGTGGCAATCTGCTTTTATCCGATGGACTGTTGGAAAAGGCCAGTAGGGCATCAACGGTCCCTTTCATGTGTCAGCCTGAAGCTCATTTGATTTGTGGTTACCTCTAGGGATGGAGTGGTTTGGGCAGCTGCTCTGAGTTAGTGTAGCAGAAGCCAGGAGGGACAAGATTCAGATTCCCTTCATCTCCTTTGTTGAAATTGGGAGAAGTGTCCTCTCACCAGAGGAAGTGGGTTTGTCTGGTGGTTTGTGAATAATATTGCAGGTCGCCTGACTCTTGACCATATTGCCTAAGGTTGCAGGTGACTTGGATAAGTGTAGTGTGAAGGAAGTGGATTTGAAAGACTGCCACCTCACTGTTTGACTCACCTTCGCCATGTGGGGCAAATGCCTGGCAGAGTTCAGGACTGAGAAAGTCTACTTTACTGGTAAAGTCTACATAACACTCACTCATGGTCCTCCAGTATATGAAGTAGTTGTCTAACTGCATCTGAAAGCCACTTGGTCTACATGCTGCAGCAGGAGCTGTGGACTCAGGCTAGAGGGAGGAATTGCTCTTTGCAGGAAAAGGCAAGTCATGACTTAGAGTGAGAGAGCAGAAAAGAGAGAGGGAGAGGGCGAGAGGTTTGTATTCAAGGAAAGAGCACAGAGCTCTAGGGTATGGTGGGGCGAGCTGCTTGGTGGTCATGAGGAGAACTGTTTTCTAAGGGTGAGCACTAAGAGATCTCAATTCCTTCTCAGTGTGGGACTTGGAGGAGAAGAACAAAGAAATGGTTGAGGGGTAGGGTTGGCCCAAGTGTTTTCTGGGGTCCCAGTGTGACTGGCTCAGAGTCAATGTCACATGGTAAAGGTTTTGTGGTCACCCCAACCCACCACATTTCCTCAGATGTTCCTTCATTTGCCATGTAAATGTTTAGTGGTGAGACTGTTATAGACCAGAGCATGTGTCAGTGGATGATTTTTACATGTAGGTGGTAGCAAATAGAGAATGAGTATTGTCAAAAATGTGCTTCTCCTGAAGATCTCGCTAATAGTGGCTTATATGAAATGATAGGCAGATGGCCTTCTACTAGGAAATGCTAATTAAGGAATATATGCCAAGTCATTTCTGCATATAGATAGGTTAGATTGAGTAAAATCTTTGTGTCCATTGAAGATTATGAAAACTATCAAGATTCAGAGGGTAAGGGCAACACACAAAGAGAAATGAGCATTGTGATGAACACAGCAAAACTTCTCAGCTGACACTGTAATGTGAGCTGTATGTGTTGAAAGCATGGTTTAATGTTGGATTACTGGGTCCTACCCTACTCAGTATTTATTCTTCATCCTAGGGTGTTATCTGATGATTGATTACTGGGTCCCTCCCTACTTAGCATTCCTTCACCCTAGAGTATGGTCTGGTTCTTGCTAATAAAAGCCCGAGTTTCAGGAAGGCACTATCTCATTCTTCGATCTTCTCTCTCTAAGCTGCTTTCCTTCCTAGGCTTGTAGATTCCTGTCTTGAGTGTTGGAATTCCTGAACTTTTTCTTGCACCCTTTCACTGTGTGGATTATTTCCTGCATCAACATTTGTCTCCAGATCAGTGTCTCTCCAGGTCCTAGTTTTGGAGCCTGGGGTTTTCATTACAGTTTTAAATAATGGGACTTTAATATGCTTTTATTGGAATAGATTACTTACGAGGACAATCTGATCTTTAGGGTACAAGTTAAGCCAGTTTAGTCAACATTTTATATGGCATTTTTAATGATTTGAGAGTATTAACAACATGGAGCAGATGTTTGTAAGAGTACAGGAGAAAACAGTCCAGACATTGAGGGCAGTGGATTCCTTCCTATGTTCAGGGTCAGCTGAACACAGCTATGAGATCCTAAAATATAGTTAAGCTTTGTCTATTATTTTAATTTTAATTAATAATTATCTTGGTTTTGGGGGTCACACCTGACTGTAGACAGGGCTTACCCCTAGCTCTGTGCTCAGAGGTCATTCCTGGTGGAACTTGGAGGACTATAAGGGGTACCTGGGATAGAACCCAGGTCATAAAGGCAAGTGCCCTACTCACTGTACTATCTCTCCAACTTATTCGTTATTCTTTTAAAGATATTATCTTTTATTCAGTTACCATAAATTACACAGTAATTTATGTTTGGGTTTCAGGCATGCAATGTTCCAGCACCAATCCCTTCACCAATGTCCATCACCAATCTCTTCATCAATGTCTACTGCCCTCTATCAGTGCCCCATATATCCCTAACCTGTCATAAACTTTTTTTTTACAGACACTTTTACTGTAAATTTTAGGCACTGTGGTTTCTATTACTGTTACTGTTAGAGCTTCATGCTTTATACTTTACCACTTATTAGCAGCCTTTCCTTCTCTTGGTTGACCACTTCCTACTTCCCTCATTGTCATAGTGTTCTCTTCCCAGTCCTATTCATACACCTTTGCTCCCCAAAGTTTTAACTCCCTATAGAAGACTTTTTCATGTTCTTCATTTCTATTGTCTTTGTTCAGCACTTTATTCTTAAATTTTTTTTACCTTCCAAGTGGTGCCCAGGGAGCCGAGGTTCCCATCTAGAGAATCTTAAAGGGGCTGGTTGTTCAATGTGAGGGCCTAAGGATGCAGTGATGTTGCCCTGCAGACTGAGGCTAACTTGGGAGGCACAGTTATGCCGGGGGACATATGGTATGAGAATAGAACCAGGGTTGACAGCTACGAATATACCATGTAACTTAACCCCTACATTAAGAGATTTTTTTTTTTAGATATTTTTAAAGTATTTTTGTCTTAATTCTAAGGGTTTTTTTTTTGGGGGGGGGGTCCACATTTAGTGATCCTCAGAGCTTATTCCTGGTTTTATGCTCAAGGATAACTTTTGGGAGTGCTCTGGGGGTCCATGCCAGGTGCTGGGATTGAAGCTACATGGGTTGCCTACAAGGCAACACCTTACTTGTGGTACTATCTTTCTATTCTTTAATTTGTAACTTTTTGTTCTCTGATATATTAAGGTCAATTTTTAATTTTGTTGTGAGGAATGAATTTAATTTTATCTTTTACCCTCAAATATCTGGCTAGTTGTTCTAATACTATATATTAAAAGTTCATTATTTTCTTATGACTTGAGGTGCACCTCCTAACATGTATTACATTGGGTCTTGTATAAAAGTTGGTTTCTGGCCCTTGAGCCTAGAGCACATGGTTCTAGAGATATTCCTGCTCCTTGGAGGAGAATCTCTGGTTAGGTGAGGAGAACTTTCCTGGAAACAGAGCTGCCCTTGTACCCATCCTCAGGCTGTAGGAGGATCAGCACAGACTGCTTGGAGGCAGGAATATGCTCATCCTGTCCCCTGGATGGAATGGGTGGGCTCTGCAGTGAGGAACTCAGACTCAGTGCTGACAAACATGTTAAGTACTGAATGTTTAATGAATTGATTGATTTCCATTCAGAGAGGGACATGGACTAAAGTTGACAATTCCCCACCTCTGCTCCCTAATAATCAGTCATGACAGAGTCTCTCTCAGACTGGTCCACATTTCTCAATGTTCTCCTGACCCAGGGCATGAAGCTGGCGATCTTGGTGAAGACGGCTGGTGGTGTTCCCACACTGTCTCCATAGGACACAATGCCCTGGGCCACATTGTTGCACACCAAGGGGCCCCCAGAGTCTCCCTGTGGGTGAGCAAGAAGAGGACACTGAGTCAGGTCTCCTCCTGCAGGCTCTTGCTGCCCCCAAGGCCTGACCTTCAGAGAAGGTTGGGGGCTTATAGGCACCCTTCCCTAATGTGGGGCTATTTATGAGGTAGGAGAGTCATAGGGGTGCAGAGTCAAACTGCTGTTTCATTCTGTCACTGAGTGTCAGCCCTGCCTATGTTTGCTATCTCTAGCATGACCCGGCCATCAAGGTATCTCATCTTGCCCAAGAAAATGTAGCATGTCTATGTTTGTCTGCCTAATGTTTTACTCTCACATTGTATTCATTGAGACAGGGATGTGACAATTCAGTTGAGACTGAGTGTGGGGGCTATTTCTGCTCACCATAATGTGTGTCCAGGCCTCTTGGGCAGTCAGGAAGTGTTGGTTGCTGCCTTACCTTGAATGCGGACTTCCTCTCTGTTGAGTCCCCCACGCACATCTGTGTCTGGCTATTGTAGAAAGGGAAGCGCCTGCTGCATGGCAAATCACTCTGCACTCTTAGTTGTACCTCCTGGAGATTCTGGGTTCTCCGGTTCAGGCCAATAAGTCCCCATCCTGCTACAGTGCATGTGGTGCCTGGACGCAGCCTTGTTCTGGGAGTTGGCAGATTCAGGGTCCGGACAAAGCGATTCTGTCTGGCTCTTCTCTCCAGCTGGAGGGAAGGGAGAGGACTCAGGGGAGGTGATATTTCTCACCTCAGGGTTCTTGCTACCCTCCCCCTCTCTTCCATGAAGTATTCTTTTTGGGTGGGGCTGGGGGAACAGGGAAGGTGGGTGATCAGCAGAAGCAGAAGCTGCCAGCAGGTGGTACCTTCAGTAACATGATGTCATTACTGTTGTCCTGAGGATCATACTCAGGATGGGAGATGATTCTGCTCACGGGGATCCGCTGTTGACTAAATTCCTGTCTTCCGATGTTGTGGGCTCCCAGGACAGCAACGATAGAGCTGCAGAGAAGTCAGATTACAGGGCAAGAGTATAGCGGAGGAATGGGGTCCAATGAATACAGTGACCATAAGTTCTACCTGCCCTTGAATCAATGGAAACTGAATTTGTATTTTTAGCTTACTGTGTGCCATCCATCTCTCTTTCTGTTCCTTTTTCTCATATCTTACTTTTCTCCTCATTCTTATCTATTCCCAAGACCCTCTTGGTCTTTTATTCCCCCCTTGTCATACTAGAACCCTATTTTCCCACTGCTCCTCTCCTGAGTAACTTTGGGGCTGACTGGAGGAGATGCCTTCATTCCTCACCTTCCCATGCAGTGAGCTGCTGTCATCACAAAGTTTTCACGCACCAGGAAACCCCCGCAAGAGAGCTGCCCTACTGGAGTCTGGATCTGGAGATATGCCATGTACGGATGTGAGTGGGGCCTGGCTTCTTGACCTCCGATGATCTCCCCTGGAAGGAAGCAGCCGTAGTTACCTCTGTGCTCTCTTCACTTGCCCTATGGAACATGGGGCTCCAGGAAGACCAGAGGATGGGGCTGCAGGAGAGAGAAGGCTCAGAGGAGAAATCAGATCTGCAGGGTTCCTTCTTTGGGAAGAGAGGATTCAAGTTCTACAGGAAGAGTGGCCAGACTGCGGGAAAATCCACCCTCTATCTCAGACTTCTACCTGTTTCCACAGAGGAGTAGTTCTTGCTAGAGGCCAGGCAGTGTCAGCTTCCCAGACTAAGAGAAGCTCTGTTCTCAGAGGACAAGTTCAGAGCCCTCTGCAGTACCATCTTCTGGAAGTTTCCTGATATTTCCTCAGGGAGCATTTCAGATGGCTCATAATCTGCAGAGTTCTAAGAATCTATACATGAGCTGATGGGACAGTTTTTGCTGTATCTCTGAGCTCTGACACATAGGCTTCAGAGTGATTTGATAGAAAAATATGCTTTTATAGTATGTACTATGTGCTAGAGATAATTCCAAGGCTCTGTATATACCAATATACATAGTATGTATATGACTTAGGCATTATAATTCTCCCCATAGTATAGATAAAGAACATGAGCAATAGCTGTACAGTGTTCTAGTTAAGAAGAACCTAGCAGGATCTAGACTAGAGAAATAGTACAGTGTGTAGTGAACTTGTCATGCATGTGGCCAACCAGAGTTTGATCCCTGGCTTCCCATATGATCCCTTGAGCATTGCCAGGAGTAATTACTGAGCTCTAAACATTGCTCGGTGCAGTATCAAAACAAAATAAAATGACAGCAAAGAAACAGTGCCTAGCAGTCTGATTGCAGAGTCTGTGGGTGGAATTGGTTTTTGGAGGGGAGAGTCACTCACCTGCTCCAGCTCCAGTGGGCAGAAGAAAGGCTACCAGGAGCAGGAGTGGCTTCATCTTCTTGAGGAGGTGGCCCAGTGAGCTGCTTCTTTCTCCTGTCAGATTTTGTAGTTTTCCAGGAGAGGAAGGAAGGGTGGGGGTGAGGACTTGAAAATTTACAGACCTTTCTCTTACTGGGATAGTGGGTTTCATCACTCAAGGTTGCCAGGAGTCTTGCCCAACGACTGCCAGTAATCTAGAGGAAAAGAATCTCCAAGCCAATGCCATGATGTCCTGTATAGCTGCTGAGTCAGTGCTGACTGCAGGATTGTGGGCCAGAACAACATGAAGGGCTCTGGAACCCTGAGCCACCAAATTTAATTACATTTCATAGTGCATGAAGTCTTGTAGCTACCTGAATCCTCCATTTTATATGGCTTGAAAATAGAGCTTCAACAACTTTGGAGAATAAAAAAGGCTCTTTTTTTTTTTTTTTTTGGTTTTTGGGTCACACCCAGCAGTGCTCAGGGGTTACTCCTGGCTGTCTGCTCAGAAATAGCTCCTGGCAGGCACGGGGGACCATATGGGACACCGGGATTCGAACCAACCACCTTTGGTCCTGGATCGACTGCTTGCAAGGCAAACGCCACTGTGCTATCTCTCCGGGCCCATAAAAAAGGCTCTTAAAAGTGCAAAATCTTGCAATTTTCCACCACATGCACGGGATTAGTGGGAATCAAGGCGAGTGAAGTCAGTCAGAAGGAAAGGGGTAGTTACAGAATGATCATTATGATATATGGAATTTAAAGATACACAGTAAAGAAGAAACAAATGACCAAAAGCAAAGGAACCTGAGAATTGGTCCAAATTTAGCTTATGGGTGGGATTGCATGGGTGGTAGGGTGTGAGGAGATGGGAAGGAATATTTGGGATCTGGGTGGAGGAAAGTAGGTGGATGTAGTAGTGTTACTTGATGTATGCATGAAACTCACTAACAATACTGCAAATCACAATTTCTCCATAAAGATTAAGAAAAGTATATCTGAATACCCATACTTATCACTTTTACATTCAATATTGTACTGGAGATTTGAACAAACACAAATAGGAAGGAGTAGATGTGAATGGTATTAAGACAAAAAAAGAGAAGACGATAGTCATTATTGAAAGATATGACACTATATATAGAGAACGTGAAAGAATCCAGGTAATGTGTGTAATTCTATAATAGAATTAAACAAGTTTATTAGGCACATAATTAGACATAAAAAGTCAAAATTAACCATTATTTCTTTCTTTCTTTTTTTCTTTTTTTTTGTTTTTGGGCCACACCCAGTGGTGCTCAGTGGTTACTCCTGGCTGTCTGCTCAGAAATAGCTCCTGGCAGGCACGGGGGACCATATGGGACACCAGGATTCGAACCAACCACCTTTGGTCCTGGATCGGCTGTTGCAAGGCAAACGCCGCTGTGCTATTTCTCTGGGCCCAAAATTAACCATTATTTCTTTAAATACGTTTTTACTGTAGTTTATTTAGGTAATATGGTTACGATAATGTTAATGTTTATGACTTTGGTGTATAAGTAACTTTGCATCCCCATCATCAACATGCTCAAGACGCTCCATTCTTGTTTCTAGGTCACTTCTAGTTCACCTTTAATTCCTATTTGTATTATATAGAAACACTGAGAGAAAATAAAAGTTTGGAAAATATAATATTTAAATGGCATGAAAATGATCAAATAACTAAATGTAAAAGATGTATGAGTCATCTTTGGTAAAAATTATATTAAAAGATAGTTAAGATGCTCTAAAGGATAAACATGTTGCAAGTTTATGGTTTGAAAAACAAAACCACCAAATACCAAATATAATTATATATATAATTTTTTTTTTTTTTTTTGGTTTTTGGGCCACACCCGGTAACACTCAGGGGTTACTCCTGGCTATGTGCTCAGAAGTTGCTCCTGGCTTGGGGGACCATATGGGACACCGGGGGATCGAACCGCGGTCTGTCCAAGGCTAGCGCAGGCAAGGCAGGCACCTTACCTTTAGCGCCACCGCCCGGCCCCAATAATTTATGGAGGTCATGTTTGGTTATGGTCAAATTTAACAGTTAGGGGTCACTAGGGCTACATCTTGCAGTATTGGAAGGTATGGGATGCTGGGACACTAACTTATGACTTAGCACATACTAAGCATTTTCCCTGCAACTTGAACTCTTTTCTTGGCCTTTAAGAAGTGTTATATACTGGGCTCAGAGAGATAGCACAGCAGTGTTTGCCTTGCAATCAGCTGATCCAGGACCTAAGGTTCGAATCCCGGTGTCCCATATGGTCCCCCGTGCCTGCCAGGAGCTATTTCTGAGCAGACAGCCAGGAGTAACCCCTGAGCATCGCCGGGTGTGGCCCAAAAACCAAAAAAAAAAAAAAAAAAAAAAAAAAAAAAAGAAAAAAAGAAGTGTTATATAAAATTTAACTATGTTAAGAATATGGTAGGGCTGGAGAGATAGTACAGCAGGTCGACCAATTTGGGTTCAATTCCCTTCATACCATATGATCCCCTAAGAACTACCAGGAGTAATTCCTGAGTTCAGAGCCAGGACTAACTTTAAGTATTTTGTGGTGTGGCCCTCAAACAAAAAGTATATAGAGCTGATGCAGGTGGGGTGACTTATGTGAAATGTAGGAAGGGAGAAGTGGCAGTCTTGAGAAAGGAATTTATTCCTTTCTCACTATCCACCTCTGCCATCCTGCAATGCCTGGGAGAATTCTGAGCTTTTGTGAGCCTGTACTTTTTAGGCAAGAAAATTCAGTCACAGACCATACCCAGGCTTTTCAGGTAAGTTGTCTTTCTTTCAGGAGGAGACAGCAGTGAAGTAAAAATAGGTTTATATTTAGAAATTCTGTGGAGGGGAGGTAGAGAGAAAGAAATGATGAGAGAGAGAGAGAGAGAGAGAGAGAGAGAGAGAGAGAGAGAGAGAGAGAGAGAGAAGAGAAGAGAAAGAGAGATCTTCAAAGGCAGAGAGCCCCAGCACATGCCAGCATTAAAGTATGAAAATACACATCACAAGAGATGTGGGCCTCAGGTGCATGGCCTGTCAACATACATGCATACACCCACCTTTTTTGTTCCAAGTTGGTTTTTATAAGGTTTTTCACAAGCTGTTCTACATTGGACGTTATGGGCCTGCAGTGGTACCAGATAAAGGTTGAGAGAAGGAACCTCAGAGACTACATTTAACATGATTCTTTTACATGCAGTTTAAAATCAAATGAAACTATTGGATAAGGGATGAGCAGTGGCTGAGGATATGATTTGTAGGCCTAACGCCTAGTGCAATACCTGGTGGTACTTCAATTATTCTCATTATGCCAAGTCAAGTGTGTGTGAGAACCCTTAATACCCCCCCCCCCAAACAGTCAGAAAGGGAAAAGATGGGGAGGAAATACCTCTATATTTGATAGAAATGAGTACAAATAGGTAGTAAATTATGGGAACAACATAGGTAATGTTTTCATGGAAGTCACAAAAAAGTTAGTTCTTGGGCTGGAAGGGCAGAGAGAACTTTACAACTAGGAAGGAAGGTGGGGGGGGGTTCTAAAAAGATAGGAGAGTGGAATCAGGTGTTTGCTTTGGATGTGAAGGGCCCCTGGCACCCTTCTGATCTTCTGAGTACCACCAGGAGTGATCCCTGAGCAGAACCAGGTGTGGCACAACACCATCTCACAGAAGAAAGAAATGAGTGGGGACCATGATCTCTCTCTCTCTCTCTCTCTCTCTCTCTCTCTCTCTCCCCCACCCATTGTTGGGCCACACCCGGTGATGCTCAGGGGTTACTCCTGACTATGCACTCAGAAATCGCTCCTGGCTTGAGGGACCATTTGGGATGCGGGGGATTGAACCGCGGTCTGTCCTAGGTTAGCACATGCAAGGCAAACATCTTACTGCTTGTGCCAACGCTCCGGCCCTGACCACGATCTCTTTAGAGACTAAAATCATAGTGATTGCCTTATAATTATTCTGTAAACTGTACTTTTATGTTCTGTACACTTTTCCTGTGCATATATTTTGAAGTGCATTTTAAAAAGTCTGGTTGAAATAAAAATATAATTTTTTTTGCTCCCAGAGGGCAGTATTAGAAAGAATATTTGGAAGGAGAGGAACTATATAAGAGTAACAACAGGAGCAAACATGCTTTTAATTTCTATTTTAAAGAAAATAGAAAAAAAAAAAGAAAAGAAATAAGGAAAAGTTGTGATAGTTGAACAAAGAAAATTAGAACATGTTTCACAATCTTCATAGTTGGTTTCATCTGCTTTGACTGTTTTGTTACATTTCCGGCAGTTAGTGTGTTTCTCCTCCGGGATGTTGGGACATTAAAATAGGACACTTTCCAGGTCTTCCCTAGGCCCTGAACCAACAGCCATGTAAGGCTGCTGAACAGGTCTCTAGATGTTGCTGAGTCATATCCTGGTCTTTGGTTCTCTTCTGATAATAACAATCTGGTTGTTCTGATACAAGGAGCCCTTGTATCACTGAGGCATAGTGACATTGGAAGGCTGCTGCAGCATCCCTCAGAAGGATTTTGGGAGCTTACTGGAGATACATTGTGATTGTCTGTTGTTCTGTGAGTTGTTGGTGATACATCTGTATATCATAGCCAGATGATGGCTGAGTCTACACTGTAGACTTCAGGCCCCAAGTGTCTGCCTGAATGAGGCACCTTCTTGCCAAGAAATGGCCTATACTGGCATTTTATTATTTTCTTTTGGAAAGACCTACTTATTGGGAAATTCCTGAGGTACATGACTTGCTGAGAGAAAATCTCTCTGGTCTTCACAAAACCATCCCATTGGAGTAGTTAGTGGGAAAAGGGACATGGCAGATGAAGATTTGGAAAAGCCCAAAGACTTACAGGGCTTCCTTATAGAAACTTGCCACTGAGACAGAGCAGTAGACCTGAGAGCCTGAGCTCATGTGAAAAGGGGAAGTATGCACATTTCTTGAAATCATCTTTGAACGAAGCTCAGATATTCAAAATAGTCACACCAGGAGAGTGGTACATACATCATGATGCAGTTATGAGATGAGAGAGATGATTAGGGAGAAGTTTGCATCATGGATTAAGTGAAATGGATTAAGGTAAAGAAAGGCAAGCAATCTGATAGAAACTTTGCTAAAAACAGATAAGAATTAGAATGATTGTTTTATGTCACTCGTTTTTTAACCTTTGTATTACCCCCCCTTTTTTCTGTGTAGGAATGTATTGTTTTTATAATCAGAAAAAGAATTAGGGCTCATGATCCTTAATAACAGCAAATAAGGGACAGAGAGATAGTATAGGGCTTCAGGTACTTGTTTCGCATGTGGCTGATCCCATTTGATTTCTGACACTGCTAAGAGTGATCCCTGGGTACAGAACCAGGAGTAATCCCTGAGAACTGCTGGATGTGGCCTCCAAACAGAAAAGAAAAAGAAAAAACTGGAAGCCCCCAGTTTTTAGGGGACGGAACCTTGGGTCCTTAAGTATGGGACTACAATGTACTATAGTCCCATGGATCTAGGACACTGGAGAGTGAGGAGTTACGGTGTAATAGGGACACTCATTTTGTTCAGTGTGTGAACAAGAAACAAACTTACTGCAAATCACTTTTATGTGTGAGACAAGTTAGGGTTTTTTTAACCAACACATGTACCAGCTTTTCTTAGCCCATATTTTCTTCATATGTAATTAAAAAGTTATTTTCTATGTAATTAAAGTATTGAAGTGAAAAACACAAAGAATAAAAATGCCGGCTTAAATCTCCCTACCTGATCACTAGATGTTCATTCTAGATTTCTACTGTGAGTACTATGATATGGATTTAATCATAATATATTGAGTTTTGAATCCTTTAGTTTAAGTGAGTCAACATAATATTTACCTCCTTTTATTAAAATCTATTATAAATAGAATAATATTTTAGGATATCATTCATATTTAATAAACATGTTTTAAGTTTATTAATATATAGCACAAAGGTTGTAGAAAATGGGACAAATGGATATATTAGAAGGGAAGAAGCCTAAAGGAAAAACAAGTCCATGAGCAAAAATTTGGTGATAGTAAAAACTGCATTAATATTTTTGATCTAATCTACCTGTTGAACATTTTTCAGCAGAATGAGAAAATACTGATGCTTTATCTTATTTGAAATTTTTTATTTTATTTATTTATTTATTTATTTATTTATTTATTTATTTATTTATTTATTTTTGGTTTTTGGGCCACACCCATCGGTGCTCAGGGGTTACTCCTGGCTGTCTGCTCAGAAATAGCTCCTGGCAGGCACGGGGGACCATATGGGACACCGGGATTCAAACCAACCACCTTTGGTCCTGGATCAGCTGCTTGCAAGGCAAACGCCGCTGTGCTATCTCTCCGGGCCCTTATTTGAAATTTAACAATTATGATTTATAACTGTCCTTTTAAAAAACCAGTTCATTATATTATATAAAAGTAAATATGCAAAAATATTGCAAAGCAAAACATATTTTGAACAAGAGGATAGATTCATTGAAATTTCATTTATTTTAGTCATTTTATTATTATGTTCTGGCAGCCAAGAAGTCCTTAAGTTGACTAAGTCTCCTAAATTCAACTTTATTGCAAATTCCAACTTCTATGCTACCTCTGTCATTTGTCTTTCAAAGATCTCCTTTAGGGGTGGTTGTGTGTATGGCATTACCTCATTATATCTTTTTTTTTCGGGCCACACCCATTTGATGCTCAGAAGTTACTCCTGGCTAAGCGCTCAGGAATTGCCCCTGGCTTGGGGGGGGACCATATGGGACGCCGGGGATTGAACCGCGGTTCTTCCTTGGCTTGCGCTTGCAAGGCAGACACCTTACCTCTAGCGCCACCTCGCCGGCCCCTTCATTATATCTTTTTTTGAAGGAAAGTTTCTCCAGTCATATACTTCTTTCTCATGGCTGCCTTTCCATGCAAAGAATATGACTAAATGAATCTGACTCAGATGGTTCTGACTAAAATAAATATGGACTTAGCAACCATATAGGTAAAAATAATTTCTATTTGTTTTGATTAGTGAGCTTTTACTCTTCTACAAATATTTATTAGATTAAAAAAAACCACTTAGCTTTGGTATTTTTAATTTATTTATCATCAGTGTATAGAATTTCTGGGGTACAGTCTACCACCTTTGTTATAGGGTTCACTGCATTTGACATCAAAATAAGTGTCATCAGCAGAGACCTCTTTATCTCCAACTCAACTTCTTCCCATCCCTCTAGTAATCACCAGTTTTCACTAATGAGTCTAGGGCTTAGTTTTGCTGTTCTTACTAGTTTGTTTGATTTTATAATGACAATAATTATTATTTAAAGGGAACAATCCTAGTGATTGTGGCCTCATTTGTGGGCCAAATGGTTCTGTGTTCCAATCTGATGTTTCAGAACTGAGGTCCAATGGTGTACAGAAGGTTACCAAGATAATATCCAAAGGCGCTCAAGGGAACTTGCAGTGCTGGGGATTGTTCTTACAGTCTTGCAAGAGCTAGATATATTTTCGAGCGCTTGAGCTATCTCTCTGGCCTCAGTTCATTTGTTTTTAATTAGCCTATTAAGGAACTTTTCTGAAAAAGCCTTTTAGCTTTTCTCTTAGTTCTAAATTGTTAAATTTTTTTTGGTCAATTTTTACTTTTTTTTTTGCATCTCAGTTTTTCACAGTTTTGCACAGTGCAGAAAAGCCCAACATTCACATGACTATATCTTGCTTGACAATTTCCTTATTTTGAAGATTGCTTCTAATTTGGAGTCAGTTATTAAACCATGGTGTGGTGAATACTTTTATGAGTTACTCCACTGCATGCATTAGGAAATTGCCCTGTAATTGCAGGCCCTAAGATTTGGGCAGTATCCTGAGAAAGGCAAACTAGGGCCAGGTCACAAGAGAAGCAAATATGCAGCCAGGGACTAAAGGTCCTGCTAGGGAGAATTTAGATATAGGGAAAGTTTAAGTATAACCAGGAAATGTCCTGATGGTAGAGTATAGGCTAAGACAGACTTAAGGGGGTCACAATACACTCAAACTGGCAGAGAGAATTCTGCCAAAAGGAGCAGAGAATTCCATTCGTTGCAAAGCTATTGCTCAATGTTCCCCATGAGCACAGTTGCACTAACAGTTTATGCTTTGTTTTGTGTACTAATTACAAATGGTGTCTATGATGAGAGAAAGGAGGGAAGTGGAAATTTTTCGTACCTAATGAAAGGCCAAGGTACTCTTTGTTCAATCAAGGCTGTTGAATCTAGCTTGCTATCTGGACAAGCAATAAGTGTCTGTCTTATTCTTTGCCACTTATCTTGCTGGACCGAATTGAAGGTACCAATCTGTTTGGCTATATTGAGTGATCCTCAACATTAAGTATAGGGTAGAACACTAGAAACCTATATCACCAGATCACACAGAGAAATAAACATGGAAGTACAGAAGATTCATTTTCAGGAAACAAGCTTGCTTGTAAAAACAGCCCTAGTATTCTGATGGCCCACCCTTTGGATTACTGTTTTTCTTCCTCATGCATGTAAGTCTGCACCCAATTTTCTGTTGACCGAAAGGAAAGGTGCACACAATAGGCCTTGTCTCCTGAGGTTACACCGGATGACTGCATACTCAGCTTTTATCTTTGGAGCTCCCGGAGCTGACTTTCTATGCTCTGGCCTGGAGCTGCCCTAGAGAGTACATATTCTACTGTAAGGTAATAACCGGCATGTTTCCCCAACTTTCTTTTTCCCTAACCAATTCCTGTGAGATGTAAAAACCCTGGGTAGTTTCTTTTACATATCAAAAGAAGAGGTTTGAGAAAAAGGAAGTTGAGGGAACACTTTTGTTTGGTATTGATAGCTGGCTACTACCTTACATTCTACCATTCCTCTGCTCTTCTCTGTGCCTGCATGCAGCTCTTCTCAAAACAGTAAGCCCAGGAAAGGCCTGGGAAGACAAGTAAGTCATGTTTGTTTGCTGTCTCTCTAATCCCCCACCACCAACTAAGACCCCAAGCCGTCTTTATCAGTTCAGGACACTGGGAATTACACTCAGGACCTGCCCTGTGTACTTTCTAAGTTGCTGAATTTTTTTTGGACTCTCAGGATTGCTTCAGTGCTGAGGCTTCATGGGGATTTAAACCCATGATCTGTGCTTGCTAGGCAAGTCCCTTAACCCTCTTCAGGGCCTATTTTTTTTTTCATTTTTAAGTGTTTATTTTGCCTTTAATATTCATATAATTTTTTTCTAGCGAAGCTTCTTCCTTTTTTGATGTTGGCCCTTTTCAACTCAGGGTTTAACTGCCTCTCTTAAATGTGTTGTGTCATATTCAGCTCATAGGGGGGTATACGGTGGATGGCAGCAAAACTGTCTGGGTCACTGTCTTGAATGTTAAATATGGCATTTCATGAGCCCGAGTTTTGTCCATGTAAATTTAATAGCCTGACCTGGTGGTGTCAGTATCATCCCTTCCTCCCTGACTCAGGCATGGGCTACCTTGGGAATAGATTGGAAACTATGAGACCTGAGGTTTGTTCATCTCTTTCAGTGTCATATTCTGTCTCCCTTGAATCAGATAAGACCACACATTACATTATAAATGTAATATGCAAAACAGATAAGGTACAGAATGCACAATCATTTGCAAAACAAGATTTCTTATGGATTCCAAAATCTATCAGGAGGGGAACCAGGGACTTTATTTATCCATTTACTTATTTGTTTGTTTGTTTTTGAGAAGTACTCAGGATTGTTCGTGGTTCTGGAGTCAGGAACATGGAAGATTAAGCATGCCTTAACTTTGGTAAGGCCTGGAAGAAGAGAATTTAAAGGAAATTTTTCATCATTATAAGTTTCCTAATAACAGAATCAGAGTCTTTATGCCTATATCTCTGGAACAAAAAATAAGTCTAACAATTGATCTGTTGGAGCAGCTTCTTTGCCTTCATGTTCACAGGATGCCATAACCCAGGCTGTCTGCAGGGAGAGTCAGGGGTAAATTCAGTGAGGGCTGAACCCAGAGTGGTAGCAGAAGTGGTGGAACCCCTAACACATTCTGGACTGCAAGGATGAGGACAGGTGCTGTCCATGAAGTATGTGCTTACTCATTCCTCTGAGAGGTATCTGGTAACTTAAGCTCAGTTCAGCAACAGAGGAGAATTCATAGGGACACTGAAAACTGTTAGGGATTAGAGAGTGTGGGTTAACCGGTTTTTCACCCTGTTCAAAGATGGCTTCCCCTTTACATGTCAAAAACTTATCTGGATGGAAAGAACCTCTGAAGAGGCTCTCTACCTCAACCTGTTTTCCACCCACAGGGGTTGTTCTATCTTCCCAATATAAACTGCAGTCCTGGTGGGCTTCTTATTCTCTACATGGTAGAAAGGTCCCTAGACCCACATTTCCTCTCTCTCCAGCCTGGTGTGGAATATTTCCAGACCTTCTTCCCCTTTTCCTTCGGGATTGTGGATGTGAGTATTTTTATCCACACTTCCACAAGGCAGGCTGAAAACTGAGAGGGCTGGAGGAGAAAGTTGCTGGTGGTCTGAACATGTAGGTGGAAACTAGACAGTGAAGAAGCTTTTTAGTATGATATGATCCATTTGTTTATCATTGCTCCTGTTTGCTTGGCTAATGGCATTGGATCATTAAAGATGCCTCTAGATTCAATGCCATGAACAGGTTTATCTATATTTTCTTCAATATAACTTATGGATTCAGGTTTGATATTAAGGCCTGTAACCCATTTTGGTTTTGACTTTTGTGCATGCTGTTAGAAAGGAATCTGAACTCATTTTTTAAATTTAAAGTTGGGAAAAGAGAAGTCTCCCATCTTCCTTTCCCCTAGGATTGGATTAGCTATTTTGGGGATTTTATTATTCCATTAAAAATTCAATGCACTGGCTCTATGTCTTTAAAAAATATCAATTATTTTTACTGGGACTGAATCAAATCTGTATAGAGCTTTGGATAAGTGTGCCATTTTCACAATGTTGATGAGAGAGGATCATTTTTTAGAGAGAGAAGACAGACCCTTTGTAATGGAGTTTAGGCTCAACCTTTGCAGAAAGCTAAGTCCCAAAGAGGTGATGGAGAAATGAGTGAGGAACCCATCAACAGAGTTTCAGGAAGGGAGGAGGAAGAAAAACCCCAGAACTGACAGCAGGGGACTGTCCAGAGCTGAGGCCGTACGTACCCTGAAAGCAAGTGCATAGACAAATTAAAGTTCTATCACATGATCTGTTTATTAGTGCCCTGCTGTGCCTCGCACTCAGCCTCTAGGATTTCTGTTTTTGGCCCTGATGAAGGTCAGTCGCCCAGCATTGTCTGCTTCATGGTTCTCTTTATCCAGGGCAGGAAGGACAGGACCTTGGTAAAGACTCCTGGAGGCATCCCATTCTTTCTTGTGTAGGAGAAGATACCTTGGATCTCGTTGAGACACACGAGGGGCCCCCCAGAGTCCCCCTGTAGGTAGAAGAGGAAGGAGTGAGCTGGCCTCTGCATGGTCTTGACTTTCCCATTGCCGGGGGTGGAGTGGTGTGGGGTAGGGAGGGTGGGGTGAGTGAACTCCCAGTTAGGGCAGTGGGCCTTTTCAGCCTCTCTACCCCAACAACCAAGCCTTTCTCCTGCTAAAGATGACTGTCCACCCCCCTCCCCCAGATTCCCACTCCTGGAGGGAAAGGGCAGAATTTGTTGGACCTAGGTTGCTAGAGCTCGGAGGCAGACAAAAGGCATAGTCACGCTTAGCCGCCTCAAGTTCCTCCCCCCTGGAGCTGTGTAGGGAGATGCTGGGAAGCTGACCTGGAATCCGTTCTTCCTCTGGCGGGGTTCCCCCATACAGATCTGGGTGGATCTGTTGTAGTAGGTGCTGAAGAGCAATTCACACTCCTTTTCTGCTTGCACTTTCAGCTGCACCTCCTGCAGCTGTTCAGAAAACTTGCTCCCTGGCGCCACCCTTCCCCAGCCTGCGGTACTGCACACCTGGCCTGGCCGTACTCTGCTCTTGAGCCCAGGCAGGATGAGGGGCTTCACCGACTTAGTTATACTGGCCTTTTTCTTCAACTGTGGGAAGGCGAGAGAGGGTGGTGCTCAGCCTGTGCCCCCCCCTCCCGGCCTGGACACCCACATGGGGTGCAGTTTGTTTCTTCCCCACGGAGCTCCAGAGACTGGTGGGGAGAGGGGGCTTGATGAAGGCTGGGAAGAAGCAGATCTTGGTGAACAGACCTGGGTGAGCAATGCAACCGCTGCCTCACCTTTAGCAACATGATGTCATTGGTGAAATTGCTGGAATAATAGTCGGGGTGGGGGATGGCTCTGCTCACAAGGATCTTCTGCTGGTCCCTCTCCTTTTTATTGATATCGTGGGCTCCCAGGATCACATTCATAGAGCTGCACAGAGAACAGAGTGAGAATCTGTGTGGTGGCTTCCAAGAGATACAGTCTAGGGGTTTGAAGGCAGGTGGCAGAAGGAGCAGCACGAATGCAGCAGCTGAGGGGAAAGAGGCCACAGATGGTCTGACCTGAGGGACTCCGGCCTCCATTCCTTAGGATAGGAGGGAGTTTCCTCAGTCAACAGTATGAAGGGAAAAGACTGGGGTCATACTTGAGAGTATGCATTAGCTATTCTGGGGGTACTTACCATCCCTTGGCCCCACCAACGCAGTCGCTCTCTATTCTCAACAGTGTTCCTTGTTCTCTCACCTCTGAGCTTTCGTCTCATCTTCCCTGGCCCTGGCCTGTACTCAGAGAACTTCTCCCATGCTCAGTCTTTTTTTTTATTTTTTCTTAACAAAATATTTATTTAATCACCATGATTACAAGCATGATTGCAGTTGTATTTCAGTCATAAACAAAACACCCCCCTTCACTAGTGCAACATTCCCACCACCAATGACCCCCCCCTTCCCAACCCCTGCCTCTATTCGAGACAGGCATTCTACTTCTCTCATTCTTTAACATTGTCGTGCTAGTTGTTAGTGTAGTTATTTCCCTAACTGCTCTTTGTGGTGAGCTTCATATTGTGAGCTGGTCCTACCGGCCCTCATCTCTATGGTCTCTGGGCATTATTACAATAATGTCCTTAATTTTTCTTAAAATCCATAGATGAGTGAGACTATTTTGTGTCTATCTCTCTTCCTCTCTCATGCTCTCAGTCTTGAATAACTAGGAGTCTCATATCTCTGGGGTCCCTGTGGGTGCATGGGAGTATCAGGAAGTTAGGCCAGCTGTATCTCTCACCTTCCCTTGCAGTGAGCAGCTGTTAGCACAAAATCCTTCCGCACAAGCACGCCGCCGCACCTCTTCCTGTCTTTTTCAATCAGGAACTGGATAAATGCCATGTAGGGCCGGGAGTGAGGCCGGGCTGTGTGGCCCCCGATGATTTCCTCTGAAAGAAGCCAGGGCTGACTGTGCCGGGGTGAGGGAAACAGAAGGCTTGGGAAGGTGATGAAAGGGGTTTTTAAGTGTCAGTGGACCCTGAGGGGGACCATTTCTGCTTCTCTTGGGGAAGAAGCCCCAGAAATCCTGCCCTAGAAGAAGAAGACACACGCTCTCCCCGTTCCACTCAGGTGGAACATGTGGCTTGCTGATCTCTTGAGCCTCTACACTTGCCCCATGATGTTCTTTTCCAATGACCCAGAGGTGCTACCGCATGTCCTCAAGCACAGAACATTCTAGATTCTTAGTAAACTTTTATTTTTTGGTCGGGCGAATCTGTATGAATGAATTAACTTTTTGGCTGAGGTGGCGGGAGCACTCGGGTTGGATTCAAGGCATAGAGGTGTGTGTGGGCTAGTAGATGAGCAGGGAAGGTGGGGTGGTGAGACCAGAACTGGGTTGCATAGTTGGGCAAGATCAGGAGACAAGGCAGATTTGGGTGTGGTCATGTGGCCTCTTCTGAGATCATTTGCATCCTGCTCTATCCTCTGGGTGTGTAGATTATGGCTAAACAGTGAAGGTGATTCTTTGTTTTGGGTATGGTATTGGGTTTTGGGCCACACCCAGTAGACAAGGCAGGTCCCCAACCCCTTTACTATCTCTTCAGCTCTTGGAGGTTACTAGGTGGGATCCTAGACAATTAATTTCACTGCTGCTCTCCTGGACAGCAGTGAGGGATTTGAATATTCTGTTTTTTTGGAGCATCACATCTTCTGCCAAACACTTTTTCACAAAAAGCCTCCTTTCTGGGAGAATGAGAGGAGCCCTAACCTACTAATAGGGGACCCAACTCCTTCTGGGTCTATATAGCTTGGGACTTGCTAGCCCATATTGGGGACAGTAATCCTGGACTCAAGCTGAGGACACTGCACTGGGCAGAAGGATTATGGTCATGAGCTTCTGCAAAGGGGATGTGGTCACTCACCTGCCCCAGCCCCAGGGAACAGAAGAAAGATCCAGCAGAGCAGGAGCAGCTGCATCTTCTCTGAAGGTCTGTGCAGGCCAGAGTGTATGTGAGGGGCTTAATTCCGCTCAAAGCGGAAGTGAGGAGGTGGTTTAACACCTTTACAGACCCCGGAGAGTACCACTAGCTTTGCTGGGTGACACCCCAGAGCCATTTGTTGAAATTCTCAGGATGTTCCACCACATGTGCTTGCCCACTGCCAATGCAAGGCAAAAGCTTAAGAAAGAAATGAAAGTGAAGGTTGTAGCTGTGGCAGCAGAAGCTGGAGCCCCAGAAGCCCCAATGATGCACTCAAGAATGTCTGTTTCTCAGCTCTTGACTTTTTCTGTTCTGAAGAAATTGTGTGTGGAAATTAGGTCCAGGATTCTAACAGGCTTCTTCTACCTTGAAAAAGCTGGAAGTTGGTTGAGCACCAGATGAGCAGAGCCTTGGGTAGGGATCTGCTGAGCATTGTGAGTTTCAGGCTGGCTTGTCTTAGGAGCAGGAGGGCTGGCACATACCAACAGTTTGGGCTAACCCTAGCTTCCCCCAGATTATTTCATCCCACTATTTCAACCTGGATTTTTTGAAATTTTAGATTTTTCTCTCTAAATGTTCTTCCCACTAGAGGAAGAAGAGAACACTTATGGGGAAAGAAGCCAGTCCTGCCATGGCTATGGGGACAGCACATGTGATCTCTCATCGAGGATCCTACACTGTATGTATAGGCTGGCATGTCCCTGTTTACCTATAAAGGTCTTGTGGATGTCAAAGCTGGTCTTATTAATGTCTTATGCCTCTGAGTGTCATCCACTGCCTGATCCCAGTTTAACAAGATATAGGCACATCCCAGGGTATGGTAAATAAAATAGAAGTGGTCAATTCCTGGCATCCGGTCCCCAGCCTGCACTGCCTTTGTCTACGTGGGACACTCTGGGCTTTGTTCTCTGAGCGATGCTGGGACGGGAAGTGATGGGTCCAGTCTTCCCCTCACATCCACCAGGGAGACTCCTGGGGTCCTGGTATACAAGAATGTGGTCCAGGGCATTATGTTCTATAGAATGAAAAATGAAAAACCACACCATATTTACACTATAATATCCAGTTTCCTGCCATGAATAAAGGATACCCTGAGAAAGATGTAACCAAAGAATTAGAGACCTCCTCTGAGGTCTAGCATACCCAGAGAGTGTCTCTCTCAAAAAATGTGAAACTGTGACTTATCCTTGACTCTTTTTTTTTTTTTAAATATGGAACGCTTCACGAATTTGCGTATCATCCTTGCGCAGGGGCCATGCTTTTCTTCTCTGTATCGTACTGATTTTAGTATATGTGCTGCCAAAGCGAGCACTTATCCGTGACTCTTAATCACAGGCACAGCTCAGTGCTTAGGGGCTATTAGGGTCCCCTTGCTCCGCCCATCCTCTAATCTGTCTCCTCTGACCTGGGTCTCAGCAAAACATGAACCGGCATTGTTTGCTTCTGGGTGCTAATGGGAGAGGAGGATCCCTGCCCATCTGGCTCACCTTTTGGAGGCGGGCAGTGTCAGGCAGAAGCAGAGTTCCTAGGAAGTTTGGCTGACTCTCCTCATCTCCCATGGCAATGAGCATTGTCAGCATCATGACCTGTTGGATCAGGAACCCACCACAGTGGATTATTGTTACTTTAGGTTTCTTACCATAGATCTTCAGATATGCCATATAGAGAGTCCTGGCCTTGTGTTCCCTAACGGTCTGCCTTGAGAAAATGTCAGTGTATGTGTGTGTCCCCTTGATGCCCCTACTGACATCAATGACTGAATTTCCCAGATCCTCAATAATATGATGTCCAGCAGGAACCTCTTTCTAGCGGGAGGTTGAGGTTGGACATGGCCCACTATTCTAACCAGAGTTAACCTACAGTAGGTGCTTTGTTAGTGGGGAGCCTGTGGGAACAACTGCAGTGGGTGGATGAGGAGGGTGAGCTTCCTTCCTGACAGACAACAGGGAAGGTGGCCGAGGCTACCCTGTGCCTGGGCCAGAGTTCATGCTTTGTTCTTGAGGGTCTCCCAAGACTTGAGGGTGAGGAGTGCCCAGTGCCTAGGCGGTCACTGGGCCTCCACACCCCTCAGTCAGCCCTATCTCCAGGGTCGAGCTTGGCAATGGCTATTCTCATCGAAAAAGTGGTCTTTGTTTCCTCTGGGTGACCCTGCAGATCAGATGGCTCTGTTGCAGTAGCTGAAGAGAAATTTTCGTCCCTCATCTGCTTATACTACTTCATCTTCATCTCCTGCAGGCTGTCAGAAAACTTGCTTTCTGGCGCCACCTTTCACCAACCGGCTGAACTGCATCCTGCTCTGGTCACTTCTTGCTCCTGGGCCCCAGTGAATTGAGCTGCCTTCACCTTCTTAGTCGTTTTGACCTCAGTGTTCAGCTCTGGGAAGGCGAGAGAAGCTCCTGCTCGGCTCCTGCTCCCTGATACAGACACTCACATGGGGTGCACTGTCCTTGTCTTTCTCCCTTCCTGGGAGCTCCGGAGCCTCGGGGTCAGGGAAGAATTAGATCTGAGCAGAACAACCTTTTTTTTTTTTAATTAATATTTTTATTTAAACACCTTGATTATAAACATGATTGTGGTTGGGATTCAGTCATGTAAAAAACACCCCCCTTCACCAGTGCAACATTCCCCTCGCCATTGTCCCAAATCTCCCTCCTTCCCACCCCACCCCCGCCTGTACTCTAGACAGGCTTCTACTTCCCTCATTCATTCATATTGTTAGTTCATTCACATTGATAGTTCTCAGTGTAGTTATTTCTCTAACTGCACTCATCACTTTTTGTGGTGAGCTTTATGTAGTGAGCTGGAACTTTCAACCCTCCTTTCTTTTGTCTTTGAAAATTATTACAAGAATGTCTTTTATTTTTCTTAAAACCCATAGATGAGTGAGACCATTCTGCATCTATCTCTCTCCCTCTGACTTATTTCACTCAGCATAATAGATTCCATGTACATCCATATATAGGAAAATTTCATGACTTTATCTCTCCTGATGTCTGCATAATATTCCATTGCGTATATGTACCACAGTTTCTTTAGCCATTCATCTGTTGAAGGGCATCTTGGGATCAACCTCTTCTTTAACCTCAGCATCCTGATGTCTTTGCAGTAGATCAGAAGAGTCACAGTAAGGGTGGAGGATGGCTTTGCTCATGGGGATCACTTGCTCGCTCTCCTCCTAACTGATGTTGTGGGCACCCAGGGTCACATTAATTTTATAGAGAACCTAGAGGGAGGTAGAATCTCAGCTCACTCCATGGACATGGGCCCCAAGAAGAAATAGTTTGCGCTGAAATCAAGACTATAACCTTCCCCACTTACACTGACCAAAGAGGACATTTCCCTTCACATGCAGGGAGGCAGCAGCCTTAGGGGCTGCAGGGATGACTCTTGAGAGCTGAGGCTCTTCCCTGCTCCACAGAACTCAGGCACAGCTCAGCCTCCCGTTTCCTGGCTGCTTCCTCATCCTGCACCATTGGAGAGGTTGGTAATCTTCCTGTCTTTCAGACCTCGCTGTTTCGAGTTGTCTTTTCTCTGATCTCCATGAAGCCCAGAACTCCATGTGACACAGCAAGGCCTCTCCACTGGGAAGCTACTCATCCCAGGCCCCAAAGTGCTCACAAGGTTTGTCTGTGCTGGCCCAGCAAGGGTCTCCATGGCCTCCAGCACTCACAGTACAGATAAACTCAGCCTCACAGGCAGCCCCACCTGCACAGTTGCTCAGGGTCCCTGGGTCTTGTCACTCTTGCCCCCTCTACCTGTCACTTTGGTCACTGTTGGTCTCTAAGCTAAGCCACTTGGAACTTGAAAGTTGGTGGAGGAACTTGGTGGGTTCAGTGACTGAGGTGGAAGTTTCCTCTCTGCTGTGTGGCTGAACTCAGGGTTTTCTATTCAGCAGTGGCACAGATGCTCAGTGTCCTCAGCGGGACAGAGGGGCACAGGAGCTCAGCATGGGCCTCTGCTCTGAGCCCAGCAAGTCACAGTGTGGAAACTTGTCTATTCCATCAGATGCTAGTTTATTCCTGCACACATTCATTTTGTTTCTACTAATATGAGTAAAGATGAGGGTTTTCCTCCAGTATTTCTTTCTTTCTTTCTTTCTTTCTTTCTTTCTTTCTTTCTTTCTTTCTTTCTTTCTTTCTTTCTTTCTTTCTTTCTTTCTTTCTTTCTTTCTTTCTTTCTTTCTTTCTTTCTTTCTTTCTTTCTTTCTTTCTTTCTTTCTTTCTTTCTTTCTTTCTTTCTCTCTTTCTTTCTTTCTCTCTTTCTTTCTTTCTCTCTCTTTCTTTCTCTCTTTCTTTCTTTCTCTCTCTTTCTTTCTTTCTCTCTCTCTTTCTCTCTTTCTTTCTTTCTTTCTTTCTTTCTTTCTTTCTTTCTTTCTTTCTTTCTTTCTTTCTTTCTTTCTTTCTTTCTTTCTTTCTTTCTTTCTTTCTTTCTTTCTTTCTTTCTTTCTTTCTTTCTTTCTTTCTTTCTTTCTTTCTTTCTTTTCTTTCTTTCTTTCTTTTTTGGTTTTTGGGTCACACCCGGTGACACTCAGAGGTTACTCCTGGCTATGCACTCAGAAATCACTCCTGACTTGGGGGACCGTATGGGACGTGGGGGGATTGAACTGAGGTCCATCATAGGATAGCGCATGCAAAACAAATGCCTTATTGCTTGTGCCACCGCTCCAGCCCCCCAATATTTTTTTAAACATCTTGGGAATCATCATATTTTACCCAATACTCACCTAAATTTATCCTTTTATTTTACTTTTTCTTTGGCTTTGACAATTCCCATTGTTATAGATGGACTCCTACTTTCAGTGCAATTTATATGGCAAATTTTTTGTTTTTGTTTTTTTGGGTCACACCCGGCAGTGCTCAGGGGTTATCCTGGCTCTATGCTCAGATATCGCTCCTGGCAGGATCAGGGGGCCATATGGGATGCCGGGATTCGAACCACCAACCTTCTGCATGAAAGGCAAACACCTTACCTCCACGCTATCTCTCCAGCCCCTATGTGTTTTTTTTTTTGTTTGTTTGTTTGTTTTTGGGTCACAGCTGGCAGTGCTCAGGGGTTACTCCTGGCTCTATGCTAAGAAGTCACTCCTGGCAGGCCTGGGGGACCATATGGATGCCGAGATTCGAACTGGGGTCTGTCCTGTATTGGCCATGTGCAAGGCAAACGCCTTACCACTGTATTACTCCGACCCCTATGTTGCAAATTTTTATTACTTTGCTTGAATTTGCATATCCTGATTTTAACATAATGGGGATTGTATGGCTTAGTGCTTAAAATGCTTTACCAGGCACCCTAATGCTTGTTTCAAAGGGACAGTGGCACAAGAAGAGTAGTGGCTCCCTCTCACCCTAACAATTCTTTCTCAAGATCAGCCTCCCACCATTCCATTTTTACTTTTTTTTTTTTTTTTTTTTTTAAAACATCAGGTTCAGGGGTCTGATGTAGCTGGAATGTGGCTCAAAATTTTCCAGTAAAAATGGATAGCTAGGCTTAGAAGAGAGCAGGACATCCCTAGTGATTGGGTCGAAGGGGTCACTCACTTGTCTGTGCCCATTGGGTAGCAAGGCACAGCAGCAGTAGGAACTGGCACATCTTCCCAGGAAGGTGCATCAGAGAGCAGCTGCTATGGCTCTTCTTTGGTCTCTGTTAGCTTTTAGAAGAGGAAGGGCATGGATCTGAAAACAGAGGGGCTGAGCTCCTTTCTAGTTTGTGTTTCATGCTAGAAGGTTTTCTATGAAAGCTCCCCATGTCCTATGCTTCTGCTGCTGCTATTCTCTGGTTGGTCTGTGAGAATTTTATTGTCATTGTACCCATGGTCATAGTTGCTGCCTCAGGGCAGATGATTTGCTCCATCCCAGAACAGAAGGTGAAAGGTAGGGTGTAAGGTGTGGAGTGGGGAATGTGTTATTAACTGGTGCAGCCCCAGGACATATTCTGTACTCTTTCATCTTCAGACTACTAATTTTATCAGCTGATGATGTCTCTGATAAATGCGTTTAGGTCTTTGCTTGTGCAATGATTAAATATGATCACATGTTTTTAAACTCCTTAAATATCTGTGGTGGGGAAGTATGAGCACCACAGTCACCAAGGATTGCTCTTCTCATGTCCTCTATGCCCACTAACTAAATATGCCTAATTGATTAATTTTGTCAATTTGAGTTTCCATCTTTACATCGACTCTACTATAAATTTATGTCTCTGAGGAAAACAAAGTATCACCCTATATAATTCTAGACAAAAGTTCTTATTACTTGAAAGTTATTTATCAACTATCTACCTTATGAATATGATCAGCAAACAGAGGTTTAGCTGGTTAGGGTGAGCAAAACTCCTGTCTATTCTGTACCTCTTGGGTCACAGAGCATCTGTGTTGGTGCTGGATGGAAACTCTGGGGTCCAGTTCCACTGCAGAGAAAGTCTTTCCACCTGAGAGGCCAGCACAGTCTCAGTTTAGAGACCAGTATTATGTAGAGGGATAGGCAGAGGGGGCAGGAGTGACAGGGTCAGGGAGATCAGCTGTGGTTCTGGCTGAGTTTCCTCTCAGGCAGACAACTGGCAAGGCAGAGAGGTTCCCCTGAGCCTCAGGCCAGAGTTCATACTTCCTTGGTGGGAACGAGTCTTTCCTCAGGTGAAGGGAGAGAGGACACAGAGGTAGGTGGGCAGGAGCTGGGGGAACCTCTGGCCTCCTGAGCACAGAGCTGTGCCTGTGAATAACGGTCACACATGAGCCATAATTACACATTACTAAAGACATTTATTGAATGGAGACCCATATCTAGTCATTGCTGGATCACAGAGGAGGCATCAGAAGCTGAGGTTTATAACCTTCTCAGGGTGTTCTTTATCCAGGACATGAATCTGAAGATTCTGGTGTAGGCCCGGGGTGATGTTCCATTTTTCTTTCCATAGGACATGATGCCCTGAGCCACATTCTTGCACACAAGGAGACCCCCAGAGTCTCCCTTTGGATGTGAGGGAAGGACTGAACCTGTATCTCTTTTCCCAAGTCTCTCTCACATACAGAACCCTGTGAGTCTCATGGATGCGAGGCTGGCCACATCAAGGTCCAGTTGTTGGGCCTGAACCTAGACATCTTGAGATCCATCACATAAGAGGGCTAAGACTTTCTGGGGTTGAGGGTGTGCAGTGGGTGACACACAGTGGGGCCACCTGACACTGGTGGTCATTGATGGATGAGCAGGGACTCCCTTACCCGGTGCTGGAGTGGGGGATCTTCACTGGGAAACTCTATGTGCTGTGACCATGGCCCTGATAGAGATATTATTACCTGCCCCCTCACAACCCTGCCAGTGGGAAACACCCCATACTGGAGAGTGAGGGGTCCCCACTGCCTGGAACTGGGCCTCTACTCCTCCCCAATCAGTCTGTCTCAAGGGTCAAGCTCGGCATTGTCCAGCCTTACCGTAAAGGTAGCCTTTTTCTCCTTGTGGTCTCCTGCGCACAACTGAGTGTCTGGGTTCTAATACTGTTCTAAATAGGATTGGCACTCTTCATCTGCCTGCACCTTCAGCTTCACCTCCTGAAGCTTGTCAGAATTGTTGCTCCCTGGCGCCACCTTGCCCCATCCGGCCGCACTGCACATCTGGCCTGGCCGCACTTTATTCCTGGGCCCTGGTAGGGAAATGGGTTTCACAACCTTAGTCATCTTGGCGTTACTCTTCAGCTGCAGGGAGGAAAGAGAGGGCCTGTTCAGCCTGTGCTCCTTGGCCTGGACACTCACTGGTATGCACTGTTTTTTTCACCACGGAGATCCAGAGACTTGCTGGGGACTATGATGGGAGCAGGGAGGAGGCAGGTCTGAGTGGATCTGGGCAAACAGAGGAACCACTTCCTCACCTTCAACAACATGATGTCATTGTTGAATGTTTTGGAATCATAGTCGGGGTGGAGGAAGGCTTTGCTCACGGAAATCACCTGCTGGCTCTCCTCCTTCTGTTTGATATTGTGGGCCCCCAGGGTCACAGTCATATTGCTGCACAGAGAATCCAGAGGGAGGTTGAATCTCAGGGCATGTGGATTCAGGTCAAGGAAAATCCAGGAACTCTTGCGGGCAGGGAATAAATTGGGATTTGTGCTTCACAGCTGAGGGTGTTTTCTGCAGAAAAATACCTTAGTACCTTGGTGGCCATCAGTGAGTAACCCCAGCATAAGAGATGAATTAACACTGTTTGTGGGAGATAATGTGTGGCCCCCTATAGGCAGAGGGGGATCCCAGCGCTCTGCATCAGCCTTTCTCGCTCTAGAAACCTCGTTAATTCCTGGCTCACTTCATTGAGCTTGGCAGTGTCTGGGCAGCAGCAGGGCTCCTGCCTAGCAGATGAGTCTGCGACTCTCCTCACCTTCCATTGCAATGAGCGGCCGTTAGCACCACATTCTTTCGGATCAGGAACCCTCCACACCGGGAATCTTCACCAGAGTTCTCATCGAAGAACTTTAGAAATGCCATGTAGGGTCTGGAGTGGGGTTTTGCCTCATGTCCCCCGATGATCTCTCCTGAAAAAATGTCAGTTGGGCATTTGCACCTTCCCTACTGCCCCTGCTGACTTCCCTGAAGGCTCAGGGCTGTAGTGTGAGCTGCTGCTGCTGTCAGCTTGAGGGGCTTTATGTTCCTCAAAGCAAGAGCAGCAGTTCAGTCAGCAAGGCCCAGAAAAAGTTGGCCGTGTGCAAGGCAAATGCCCTACAACTGTGCTATTTCTCCAGCCTTCCTTTTTAACTTTTTGTAAAATATCAAGTTCAGGGGTCTGATATGGCTGGGATGTGGGTTCAGAAATTTTCCAGTAAACATGGATAGCTAGGTTCAGAGGGTCAGGAGCACCCCAAGTAAGTGGACAGGAGGGATCACTCACCTGCCTGTGTCCTGGGGAATTGTGCAAAGCTCAGCAGCAGAAGGAGCAGGAGCATCTTCTCAGGAAGGTGCTTCAGGGAGCAGCTGCTGTGGCTCCTCTGTGGTCTCTGTTTGCTTTTAGAAGAGAAAGGGCATGGATCTGAATTTAGAGGGTCTGGGCTCCTTTCTGGTTTGTGGGTGTTTCATGCTAGAAGGTTTTCTATGAAAGACCTTTCACTTCCTGTGCCTCTGCTGATGATATTTTCTGATTGCTGTGTAGAAACCTTGTTGTTATTGTCCCTGTGGTCATTGCTGATGATTCAGGACAGATAGATCACTTGCTCATTCCCAGAACTGAAGATGCAAGGTAGGTGTAAGATGCCAGTGGGGCATGTGTTATTAACTGGTGTAGCTCCAGGGTATATCCTGCACTCTTTTATCTTCAGGCTGCTCATTACATCAGTCAATGTCTCTGATAGATGTGTGTAGATCCTTGCTTGTGCTATAATCAAATATGATCACACAGATATTTCTTCTCTTTGAAAGCTGGTGGAAGAAGCAGAAACCTTTGTGACTAGTGTATAGAATGAAAGCTCCATGATGAGGAATGTGGGATGTAGCTGACGCAAGACAGCATGTTAGTGTGGATTCAACCTAGACAGGTTGACTCCATGACTTCATTCTTGTGAATTCTAGCAATTCTATTAAAATAGAAGTGTTGAGAATGACAGAAATTGTGAAATTAATTAATTAAATAGGATTGATCTGACCCCACTCCACTCAGTATACGCCTTCATACAATTAGGTTGGAAACAGTTTTGAATGTAGCAACTTGGATTGGTGTTTAGACCAACTAACCCACCTGCAGGTGTGGTCTCTTCCTTTAGGATAGATACTTGGATTTTCAGGAAAACACTCTCTTGTGTTTCCGGAGTGCCATGGAATTTGCTGCTTCTTAGGAGCTGAAGGCTTATGTGTTATCATAAATGCCTGAAATGATTTCAGTTTTTTTTGAAAGACAAAAAAGATAAAATTTATTAATTTTTTTCAGTCACAACACGTGGTCAAGCCCCAAACCCTGAGGTTGTTGTTCTACTGCCACCTACTGGCAATAGGCCAGAAGAGCCTATAGTTGTTTCACTAGTAGCTCGGGCTTGTCATTACTTACTGGTGCTAATGTAGACGAACCTCATAATATTTCACCTGAAAATTTTAATCTCATACAAGAAACCAATGTAATCCAATCAGCTGAATTAGAAGGCAGATCTGTAAGCTTATCACTTAACTCCTCTCTATCACAGACTTCCAGGGAGTGTGATACAGACTCTATCCCTCTACTGCAGACTTATAGGGATGGTGTTACAGACCATTTTTCTCTCCCACAGACTTACAGGGAGTGTGGTACAATCCTGTCCCTTTCCCAAAGATCTCCAGGACGTGTGGTACAGACCCAATCCCCCCCCCCCCCCCCACAAAGGATACTTATAAGAGAGTTGGCATTGTCACCCACCCCCATCTTCCTTTGTAACCTTACCTGATGGTAAGACCTGCCATTTTCTAGGAGAGGTCTTTGGAAAGTAACAAAAGGATTGCCTGAGGGGTGTAAAGGGGGTTGGAGAGAGATTCAGCAAGAGAGAAGTGGAAGGAGTGCTGGCAGGATGGAGAGTTATGAGAGACAAATTTAAGTGCAGGGCTGACGTTAGAGCGTAAAAAGTAAGCATAGGAGCAACACATGGTGGTTAGGGCCTTGAATAAAGTTTCATGTCTCCTGAAACCTGTCTGTGGATCATTAGAGCCAGCGTAAAAAGTAAGCATAGGAGCAACACATGGTGGTTAGGGCCTTGAATAAAGTTTCATGTCTCCTGAAACCTGTCTGTGGATCATATCCTCCCGGCTATCCTGAACCCTTAGACCCGCCAGCTGGAGGGAGTTGCAGGCCCCTGGCGGCAGAGAAAGGTCTCTCCATTCATCCCATCACCATCCACCTCCATCCACAACTTTATAATTAATATATTTTTCTACATAATGGCACTTGAACGTGGATTTGAACCCCGGTCCAAGAAGACAGTGATTTTGATTAGATTTTTTTTTTGTGTGTTCAATTTTGGCTCTTTTCAGCTGGAGTGAGCCCCAAACCTTGGGCCACTTGGAACCATTTTTAAACATGGCGAGTCCCCTTCTGGGATCAGAAGGACCAGTGAAGGAGGGGAAATGAAAGCCTGGAGCAATCCCCCCAGAGGCCCAGGCAGGACTGAGATTTTGCTGCAAAAAGTCCTTTTTCCAAGAATCTCAGCCTCCTCAGATATTGATGGAGAGTCCTGATTGGAAAAGGATGAGAATAAAGACTTTTTGAGGGTGGACTGATTTCTGAATGATGGCCTCCAGCCTGGACTTGAATTTCAACTTTAGAAATTTCAGACTTTTGGCTTAGATGGCCTTAATTGCTTTGAACACCTAGAGCCGGCCACCGCGGCAAAAAGCTACGCTTCCAAACACTGCCGGGAGGGGTGGAGAAGCGGCAGTGGGCAGGGGATCTCTCAGCGATAAGCACCAGACTGCTCCCTCCCTGATAGCAGACAAGACTGCTGCAGCAGCAGCGGGGGAGTGCCCTAGCTGCGAGAGGTGCGGTGGAGAAGCTGACAGGCTTCTACTGGGACCTGTCCTCTGAACCAGGCAAATGCAACAGCGCTTATGGCTTCCTCTGGAACCCCTCTGTGGAGACTGTGATTCCATGGAAGTAAAGCCATGTGGTGAGCGGCCTGGGAGAGCCCACTGACTTTTCACGTTTGGACATTGGTGTTAGGTGATGAAAAAAAAATGGATGAAAACAGCGAAGCCCAACTGAAAAATTTGATTTAAAGCCACCTGCATCTAACTTTGTTTCAGGTGTATCTCTTCATCTAAGACATTTTCTTGCTGACTTAAATGTGCTTTATAGCTTTCCATAATTAATGTTTCCAATTGCATAATACTTTATTGTGTATTTTAATGTAATAGCCTGTTTTCAAAATGTATTTTCTGTATAAATGTTCTTGTAATTTTGTTTAGGGAAAGGTTAATAGGAACAAGAAAGTTCCAGGAAAAAATGCTTGGCTAAATAGCATTAAGAAGAATAGGAACAAGGAAGTTCTAGGATAATGCTTGGTAAATAAGCATTAAGAAAATTTTAAGTTACAGGTATATTTTGCAGAAAAGTTATGTTTATGGAAAAGGCTAATATTTTAATTTTACACTTTAAAATTTGATGTTATGGGAATATTAGACTTCCCGCCTTTGGCCAAAGACAGAAGTCAGGAAAGCAAGAGCATGGGATGTTCTTCCATTTTCATAGGTCCTTTTCAATTTCTTTGAAGTGTTTTGAAGTTTTCATGGTATAGGTCCTTCACTTCTCTTGTAAGGTTGATTCCTAGGTACTTGATATTTTTGGATACTATTTTAAATGGAATTGACTCCTTAATCTCGTTCTCCTCTACTTCATTATTTGTATAAAGGAACACTACTGTCTTTTGTGTATTGACTTTGTAGATGGCCACTTTGCTGTATTGGTTTATTGTTTCTAGGAGTTTTACTGTGGACTCTATAGGGTTTTCAATGTATGTCACCATATCATCTGCAAAAAAGAGATAGTTTGAGTTCCTCTTTCCCTATTTGGATTCCTTTGATTCCCTTCTCTTGTCTTATTGTTTTTGCTGGGACTTCTAAAACTATGTTGAATAAGAACAGAGACAGTGGACAGCCTTTCCTAGTTCCTGACCTTAGTGGAAAAGCTTTCAGCTTTTTACCATTAAGGATAATGTTGGCTGTGGGCTTTTTATAGATAGCTGTAACTATCTTGAGGAAGGTTCCTTCTAGCCCTATTTTGCTGAGTGTTTTCATCATGAATGGGTATTGGATTATGTTGAAGCCTTCTCTGCATCGATTGATATAATCATGTGATTTTTGTTGATATGGTATATGATGTTTGCTGATTTGCATATGTTGAACCATCCTTGCATTCCTAGGATGAAACCCACTTGGTCATGATGTATAATCTTTTTTTATATATCTTAATTTAAACACCATGATTAGAAGCATGACTGAAGTTGGATTTCAGTCACAAAAAGAACACTCCTCTTCACCAGTGCAACATTCCCACCACCAATGCACCCCATCTCCCTCCACCCACACCCCCTGCCTGTATTCAAAACAGGCATTCTACTTCTCTCACTCATCAACATTGTCTTTGTAGTTGTTAGAGTTCTAACTACACTCACCCCTCCTCAAGGTGAGCTTCCTATTGTGATCTGGTCCTTCAGGCCCACATCTCTGGGCATTATTACAACAATGTTTTTAATTTTACTTAAAACCCATAGACAAGTGAGGTTATTCTGTGTGTCTCTCTCCCTCTGACTTATTTCACTCAGCATAATAGTTTCCATGTCCATCTATGTATAGAAAAATTTCATGACTTCATCTCTTCTGACAGCTGCATAATATTCCAATGTGTATATGTACCACAGTTTATTTAGCCATGCATCTGTTGAAGGGCATTTTGGTTGTTTCCAGAGTCTGGCTATTGTAAATAATGCTGCAATGAATATCACTGTGAGGAAGGGATTTTTGAATTGTATTTTTGTGTTTCCTATGAGTGGTATAGCTGGATCATATGGGAGTTCAATTTCCAGTTTTTTGAGGAATCTCCATATTGATTTCCATAAAGATTGGACTAGATGGCATTCCCACCAGCAGTGAATGAGAGTTCCTTTCTCTCCACATCCCTTCCAGCACTTATTGTTCTTGTTCCTTGTGATTGTGCCAGTCTCTGTGGCACCAAATCCTTTCTTGAAAAAAAAGTCTCATCAAGATGAAAATGGTACTTTTCTCAATATAGTCAAGGCCCTTTACCACAAGACAATGACAAATATTATTCTTTTTTTGGGGGGGGGGCCACATCCGGTGGTGCTCAGGGGTTACTCCTGGCTGTCTGCTCAGAAATAACTCCTGTCAGGCATGGGGGACCATATGGGACACCGGGATTTGAACCAACCACCTTTGGTCCTTGATCGGCTGCTTGCAAGGCAAACACCACTGTGCTATCTCTCCGGGCCCGCAAATATTATTCTTAATGGAGATAAACTAAAAGCCTTTCCTCTAAAATCTGGTACAAGATAAGGCTGCCTTCTCTCACCACTCCTATTCAACATAGTGCTGGAAGTTCTTGCTATAGCAATTAGGGAAGAAAAAGATATCAAGGGCATCCAGATAGGAAAGGAAGAAGTAAAGCTCTCACTGTTTGCAGATGACATGATAATAGATCTAGAAAACCCTAAAGACTACCAAAAAGTTCTAGAAACAATAGATTCATATAGCATAGTGGCAGGCTACAAAATTAACACACACAAATCAATGGCCTTCTTATACACCAATAATAATAGATTAGAAATAGACAAAAAAACTATCCCAGGGCCAGAGAGATAGTCTGGAGGTAAGGTGTTTGCCTTGCATGCAGAAGGTCAGTGATTCAAATCCCTTCATACCATATGATCTCCTGAGCCTGCCAGGAGCGATTTCTGAGCATAGAGCCAGGAGTAACCCCTGAGTGCTGCCGGATGTGACCCACCCAAACCCCCCCAAAATAAGAATTAAAATAAAACAAACAAACAAACAAACAAAAAACCCAATTCCACTGACATTAGTGCCATACAAATTCAAATACCTTGGAGTCAACTAAAGACTAAAGAGGTGAAGACCCTATACAAAGAAAACTACAAAAAACTACAAAGAAATAAATGCTACAATGTCATGGCATGCAACATGGATGTCTCCATTATTAAGGGAAGCACACACCAGATGTGTCTATTGGCTTTCCTGGTGATTTTCCCCCAAGAAATATATCATCCAGAAGGCCTGTTGGAGAAGTCAATCATAACCCCATCTGGATTTTGAGTTGCAAATATACTTAGCCAGCAGGGAATTTTAGCAGCTTTCTTTGGTATTGAAATTTCCTTTGACTGCACAATGACTGAAGCCAAATTTCTGTAGTTTAGCAAGGGAGACAAAGCCAAATAACAGGAAAGAGAAATATGTCACCGCCATGTCATATACATATATAACAGAAATATAGCCAGTAATCCACACAAGATTACTTGGTTAAAGTGCCCAGAACCCATTCCCATTGAATGAAAACTGATGTTCCGATCTGGATTTCACACCACAAAATTAGAGGCGCTTAAAAAACCTAATTAATGAACAATTGAGACTGGGACACATTAAAACCTTTTTTTCTAATTGGAAATCACCAGTATTTGTTATTAAGAAGTCATGAAGTGGGGCTGGAGCGGTGGCGCTAGAGGTAAGGCATCTACCTTGCAAGTGCTAGCCTAGGTTGGACCACAGTCCAATCCTCTGGCATCCCATATGGGCCCCCAAGCCAGGAGCGATTTCTAGCGCATAGCCAGGAGTAACCCCTGAGCATCAATGGGTGTGGCCCAAAAACAAAAAAACAAAAACAAAGAAGTCATGAAGTAGTTTGAGACTTTTAACTGATTTAAGGTCTCTAAATTCTCAGATAGTTTTGATGGGCAATATACCGAATGGTTTACCCTCACCAGTAGCCATTCCAAAAGACTGGCCTGTGATAGTAACTGACTTAAAGGACTGTTTTATTTTATAATATGTCTATACACCAAAAGACAGAAAATGCTTTGCCATTTCAGTTTCTTCTCTTAATCAGTTGATAGTAGAAACTTTTCAGAAGATAATATAGGTTATTATTAAAAAAAACCTTGGAGTTTTGTTTTACTTGTAGAATTAGGTTATTAGGTTATTAGGATTGTTTGGTTTGTTATTATTTTCCCTTGAGGCTCCAATAGTATTCTGTGGCATAGTTCTTTTTGCATGGGCACATTAAAATTGGAAAATATAAGAGGAGTTATTATCCATTAGGGATGAGAACTTAATAATTTCTGGTTACAGGAGGCCTTCCACTCTGAACAGTTGCCATAATGACATGACTTAAGCTTTAATTGTTCTCAGCTTCAAGAAAAGTTCCAGAGTTACTTGGGAGAAACCCCCTCCTACCTGGACATTCCTACTAATGATGAGAAGTCTAAAGCTACCTTTTGGCTTATCATATTGCCTCAACCTTCACATCATTACATCAGCCAAGCATAAGTATTCCTGATGTGACAGGAAAACCATAAAGGCGACTGGCCTAGGAAAATTGGAGAATGAGCTGCCTCATCACATAATGGTAAGATAAAAACAGGAGATGCCTCAGGACATTATGACGTTTGGCAAACCTTTTCAAATATATCCACTCCTGTGGTTGTACCTTTGATACTTTGCAGTGCAGCCAGCTCTTCTGTGACTTCAAAATACTCATTTGTCCCACGCATATAAATGAGAAGTTGGGCAGAATCACGAACATCATTGCTTTCATTGAGTGCCAAGGAAAAATAGCAAAGTTTCTTTGCAGAGTTTTGCAAATGGTGCAGCAAATTTTCTCCTATTTCTTCAATCCTTCGTGTCATTGTAACTCCTGAAAGGCTCACTGTACTAAATAAATCGGCCTTCTCTGGACACATCTTTTTGGCAACAGAAATAAGGCATTCTTTAACAAATTCTCCCTCCACAAATGGTTTGCCATTGTGTGCTATTAGGTTGGCAACTTGAAAACTTGCCCACAGTGAGGAAGTATTTAACTGCTTCTGCTTCACAAAAGTATTTTGCTGAGTCGTCAGTGTATGTTTCAGTTGTAATATTTTATCTTTTCTCACTTCTCCAACCAAACAATCATATTTATCTTTATGTTGAATTTGATAGTGGCGTCGCAAATTGTATTCTTTGAACACAGCAACTATATTCTGGCATATCAGACACACAGCTTTTTCTTTGTACCGTATAAAAAAGTAATCGTAAGTCCACTGTTCTTTGAATATCCTACACTCGCTGTCAATTTTTCTTTTTCTTGACATCATTGTTTCCTAGGGATTCCAAACTGATATTAGTGAAATACAAATATATGTGTATATATACACACAGTGTATGAACCCCCATTAGTCCCTGATGTGAACACTTACCCCTTGCAGGCTTTTCTAAGCAGACCAGCTCAGTCCCTGATAGTTCAATTATATCTCCCTATATAATACCCAAATTGATATGTTTGGAATCAGCATGTGAACACTGAAAAGGAATTGCAAAATGCATATAAAATTTTCAATGTAACCCCTTTAAAGTGCTTCAGCATCAAACCCCTAATTTTCCACATGGGCAATTCAGCACCGAACCCCTAACCTCCCAACCACCACCCATCCCCTAACTTTGATTTCAGCACTGAACGCCTCACCACCCACAAAGGGGAATTTTCATATGAATCACCCACAGCCCAATCGGGCAGAACCCCCCCATCTGGCAAAAATTTATTTCTATGGCACTTTTGACTGACCTTTGGCAGTGGAGGGAGTGGAGGAAAACCTCACTGACAGGCAGGCACAGCACACAGACACCATGTTGCCTGGGGTTGGAGCAGGTGCCTTTTTACATCATATAGTCACCTACATGTGGTACTCCTCGCCACCCAGTGATGTTATCAGCAACGCTCGCGCCAGCGCGCCAAGCGCCAGGTGCATCAGTGTCCCTCTCAACACTGCCCTCACGCCCACCCTCCCAGCACACAACATGCCGTGGGTGGAGGTGGTTGACGTCATCCCTGAGAAACCGTGACACTGAGTGTATATGCTGGCAGGTATCTTGGCAACCAAACAGCGCTCACTGCTGGCCGGCCGGATCAGACTCCTCTGCGGGCTGCATGTGGACTGCAGGCCGTAGTTTGAATACCCCGATCTAGAGGGAAAGGCAGAGGAAGCAGTAGTGACAAAGTATCAGCTGTGGGGGCTGGCTGAGTTGATTATCTGGCAGGCAACTCAAGAGGCAAACAATTTCTCCAGAGCCTCAGGCAGAGAGTTCCTACTTCTTCTTTGGGGATGAGATTTTCCCCAGATAAAGGGATAGAGGATACAGAGCTGGGGAACCTTCTGGCCTCCTGAACACAGAGCTGTGCCTGTGAATGGTGATCACACATGAGCCACAATTGCACATTGCTAAACACATTTATTTTTAAAGGCAGTACATCTCCAGTCATTGCTGGATCAGAGAGAAGGCATCAGAAGCTGAGCTTACAACTTCCTCAGGGTATTATTTATCCAGGACATGAATCTGAAGATTCTGATGTAGGCCTGGGTTGATGTTCCATTTGTATTTTCTAGGACACAATGCCCTGAGTCATGCTCTTGTACATGAGGGAACCCCCAAAGTCTCCCTGTGGATGTGAGGGAAGAACTGAGCTTGTTTCTCTTGTCCCAAGCCTTTATCAGAGAAATAAACCCTGTGAGCTTCATGTGGTCAGAGTCTGTGTAGACAGGCTCCAGATTTAGTGACTGACCTGGACATTTTGGGATCCCTCACTGCAGGAGGTTGTTTCCTTTTGGGGCGGGGTGGACAGTAGGTGACTCTCAAGGGGCCATCAGACACTGGTCATAAGACATCAGCTCTGAGGGTTCTTAATGGGTTCTTCATAATCCTTTCTCTGTGTCTGGAGAGGGGTATCCTTCCTGGTAAACCCTGTGCTGTGGCCATGGGCCTGGAAGCTGACAGAGGCATTGATGCTCCACAGTAGATGCCACATGCCCGCCTAACAATCCTGCCAGTGGGAAATACCTCAAACTGGAGAGTGAGGAGCCTCCAGTGCTCAGTACTGGGCCTTTACTCCTCCCTAATTACTCTGTCCTGAGGGTTAAGCTTGACATTGTTCAGTCTTACTTTAAAGATAGCCTTTTTTTGGGATCCCCAACACACAGCTAAGTGGCAGTGCTGTAATGGTCTTTTTTTTTTGGGGTGTGTGTGTCACACCTGGCTCAGGGGTTACTCCTGGCTCTGCGCTCAAAATCTGCTTCTGGTAGACACGGGGACCATATGGGATGCCAGGATTCGAACCACCCCTTCCATCCTGGATTGCTGTGTGCAAGGCAAATGCCCTACTGCTGTGCTTTTGCTCCAGCCCTGTTATAATGTTCTAAGTAAGATTGACACTCCTTGAGGCAGAAGTGGTGGCGCAAGCTGTAGGGCTTTTGCCATGTGTGTGCTGACCTAGGATGAACTGTGGTTCTATCCCCCTGATGATCCATATGGTCCCTTAAGCCAGGAGTGATTTCTGAGTGCATAGCCAGGAGTAACCCCTGAGCGCTACTGGGTATGGCTCAAAAACCAAAAACCAGAAACCATAAAAAAAAAGAAGATTGACTTTCTGTCTGCACCTTCAGCTCCACTTCCTGAAGCTTGTCAGGAGATGCTTCTCTCTGGTGCCACCCTGACCCTAGCCAGCAGTGCTGCAAACCTGGCCTGGCAGCACATGGTTCTTAGGTTTTGGCAGGTTAATGGGCTTCACAGCTTTAGTCATCTTGGCGTTACTCTTCAGCTACAGGAGGAAAGAGAGTTCCTGTTCAGCCAGTGTCTCCTGGATTGGACACTCACATGGGATGTACTGTTTTTCTCACCATGGAGCTCCAGAGACTTGTTGGGGACTATGATGGGAACAGGGAGGAGGCAGGTCTGAGTGGACCTGGGTGAGCAGAGCAACCACTTTCTCACCTTCAGCAACTTGAGAAAATGTCAGTTTAGTGTGTGCACACACGCCCCTGCCCCCGTGGCCCTGCTAACTTCCCTGAAGGCTCAGTGCTGCAGTGTGAGCTGCTGTTGACCAGTTTGTGGGCAGCTCATGTTCCTCAAAGCAAGAGTAGCAGTTCAGTCAAATGTAACTCCACCCTGATTTAGGTGTACCTATCTGAGACCCGCCCATTTCTAGGAGGGGTCTTGGGAACTGAATATTAGGTGTGACCTTACCTGCAAGACCCCGCCCATTCCTGGGAGGGGTCTTGGAATAGGTAGATAGGCCTTTGAGCCAGGGGATTAGGCCCGTTTGCCCTGCTGGGCTCTCTGGCTTTTGGGTCTCTGCGTTCTGGTCTTTGACCAGCATGGAGCCCAAAGGGAAGATGGCTGAAAGGAGTTAAGAGGCAGGGCTAGCAAAGAATGGCTGTGCTTGAAAGGTTATGATAGAAACCACACATGTGGTGGATAGGGATGAATAAAGTTGATGCTTCCTGATGCCTGTCTCTGAATGAGTCTGATTCCGCCGTTCACCTAACCTGGGACCCGCGGGCTGAATGGGGGTTGCGGAGCCACGTGGCCTGGGATGGCAGAGAAAGATCCATCCATCCTTCACCATCCTTCAGCATCCAGCTCCATCATTAATTATTTGATTCTACAGTCAGTGAGTTTCCAAATAAATAGCAGAGGGCAAGTGCATTCTTGTCTTAGTGACTGCACAACCTGAGGCTCCTGGCATTCCTCTGAGATTCTGAGACCCTGACAATATGATGTCCAGCAGGACCTTCTTTCTAGAACGATACAGAGGCCAAGTTTAGTGAGATCAGCATGTCCACCAGGGCAATTCATAGTGGGTGCCTATAAAAAGATTCCAGTGGGTTGAGCTGTCAATGTGAATAAAATTAGGGAAGAAGAGAGGGTTTGGTATCTAAAACAGTGGCTCATCCTTGAGAAGTCAGGATCTGCTCAATGCTTTCTTTCTCTCTGGAACTGGGTCTTGGGACTGAGCCAGACAGACTTCTGAGGACTACAGTGCCATTACTGCAGGGGTCTGCATTGTCCTAAGGATTGTTGAAAGGGGATATTTTCTCCCTCATATTGGAGCAGGCCTCTATCCTCTGCACCTTGCATAGGAATCAGCATTTCTTCCAGCTGTCTCCATCTTCCAGACACCTAAGGTCTGTTCCAGAGGCACAGGTATAACCAGGAGGCTAATGCCCACCGACTCTTCTCAGATTAGTCTCCTACCATTTCTTTTGACTTTATTAAATATTAGCTCAGGGCTCTGATGTGGGTTTAAATGTAGGTTCAGAATTTTCCTGTAACCATACATAGGTAAAGAAGGGTTAGAAGCACCCCAACTAAGTGTACAGGAGTGATCACTCACCTGCCTCTGTCCATGGAGACAGTATAAGGCTCAGCAGAAGAAGGAGCAGGAGCATCTGCCTAGGAAGGTACTTTAAGAAGCAGCCACTGTAACTTCTCTGTGGTCTCTGTTTCTAGAAGGTCTGAACTCAGAGGGTCTGGGTTCCTTTCTGGTTTGTGGTGTTTTATGCTAGAAGGTTTTCTATGAAAGCTCTTCTACTTCCTGTACCTTTGTTGGTGACATCTGGTTTCTGTGTGAGAATTTTACTGTCATTGTCTCTGTGGTCATAGTTGATGCCTCAGGAAAGATTACTTGCTCTATCCCAGAACAGAAACCTGGGTAGGTGGAAAGTATGTAGTGAGGCATGCATTATTAATGGCTGCTGCTCCAAGTGTAATCTATACTCATTCATTTTCATGATGCTGAGTTCATCAGGTGAAATTTAGAACAGATGCATTTAGGTTCTTGGTGGTGCTATATTCAAATATGATCACATGTTGAAGATGTTCTTTCCCTTTGAAAGCTGGTGGAAGAAGCAGAAACCTCTGTGACCAGAGTGTAGAATGGAAGATCCATGGTGAGGGATGTAGCTGACAGACAACATCATGCTCCTGTGACTCAGCCTAGAAAGCAACACATTCAACTTGGACTGCTGCCTGTGACCAGATTCGTTTTTTGAGTGGGTTTTGGTCTGTGACTCCACCAGATGCCTCTTTGACTGCTACTTACCAACAGATCACCTTGTTGACTAAAAGAGTGCTCCAGAGTCTACCTCCCTTGGACTTACTCAAAATACATAATAGGGGATATATATATTTCTTTAGATGCATTTCTCTTATTCCTGTTCTTTTATTTTTTTTGGCCACACCTGGCAGTGCTCAGGGGTTACTCCTGGCCCTGTGCTCAGAAATCGCTCCTGACAGGCTGAGATGCCGGGAATTGAATCCAGGTTCATTCCAGGATGACTGCATGCAAGTTTAGGTGTATTTTTCACTATGTGTATTTCTTTTTCAGATGTAGTATTGTCCCTTTATCCTAACTGTAGTGGACACCCAGGGTCACATTAATTTCATAGAGAACCTAGATGGAGGTAGAATCTCAGCTTACCCCATGGGCATGGGCCCCAAGAAGAAACAGCTTGCGCTAAAATCAAGGCTATAACTTTCCCCTCTGACCCTGACCAAAGAAGACATTTCCCTTTACATGCAGGAAAGCAGCCACCTTAGGGGCTGCAGGGACAACTCTTGAGAGCTGAGGCTCTTCCCTATTCCTCAGAACTCAGGCACAGCTCAGCCTCCAGTCTCCTGGATGCTTCCCCATCCTGCACCATTAGAGAAGTTAGTAATCTTTCCATCTCTAGAGCCCACTCTTCTAAGCCGTCTCTCTTCTAATCTCCATGAAGCTCAGAACTCCATGTGACACAGCAAGGCCTCTCACTGGAAAGCGACTCATCCCAGACCCCAAAGTACTCACAAGGTTTGTCTGTGCTGGCTAACCAAGGGTTTCCATGGCCTCTAGCACTAACAGTACAGAACTCAGCCTCACAGGCAGCCCCACCTGCACAGTTGCTCAGTGTCCCTGGGCCTTGCCACTGTTGCCCTTCTGCCTGTCACTGGTCACTGTTGGTCTCTAGGCTAAGCCTCTTGTTGTCTACTTGGAATTTGAAAGTTGGTGGAGGAACTTGGTGGGCTTAGTAACTGAGGTGGAAGTTCCCTCTCTGCAGTGTGGCTGGACTCAGGGTTTTCTATTCAGCAGTGGCACATATGCTCAGTGTCCCCAGCAGGGCAGAGGGACACAGAAGCTCAGCATGGGCCTCTGCTCTGAACCCAGTGAGTCCTGGTGTGGAAACTTGTCCATTCATCAGATTCCAGTTTCCTCCTGCACATTTATTTCATTTATCCTAATATGAGTAAAGAGAAGGGTTTCTACCCCAAGTATTTTTTATACGTCTTGTGAATCATCATATTTTACCCAATACTCAACAAATATACCCTTGTACTTTTTCTTTGGCTTTGATGATTCCCAATGTTATGGATGAATTCCTACATTTTTTTTGTTTTTTGTTTTTGTTTTTTTTTTTGGGTCACACCTGGCAGCGCTCAGGGGTGACTCCTGGCTCTACACTCAGAAATCGCCCCTAGCAGGCACAGAGGACCATATGGGATTTCGGGATTCGAACCACCATCCTTCTGCATGCAAGGCAAACACTCTACCTCCATGCTATCTTTTCGGCCCCAGATTCCTACTTTCAATGAAATTTATGTTGCAAATTTTATTAATTTTCTTGAATTTGCTTACCCTGATTTTAACATAATGGGGATTGGATGATTTAGGGATTAAAATGCCTTAGGAGGCACCCCATCATCTGTTTATAAGGCACAGTGGCACAAGGAGTGTAGTGGCTCCTTCTCACCCCTATCAACTCTTTCTCAAGATAAGTCTCCCACCATTCCTTTTTTACTTCTTTTTTATAAAACATCAGGTTCAGGGAACTGATGTAGATAGTATATGGGCTCAGAATTTTCCAGTAAACATGGGTAGCTAGGCTCAAAAGAGGGCAAGACACTCTCAGTGATTGGGCAGAAGGAGTCACTCTCCTGTCCGTGCCCTTTGGGAAGCAGGGCTCAGCAGCAGAAAGAACAGGACCATCTTATCAAGAAGGTGCTTCAGAGATAAACTGCTGTGGCTCCTCTGTGGTCTCTGTGTTCTTTTAGAAGAGGAAGGGCATGGATCTGAATTCAGAGGGTCTGGGCTCCTTTCTAGTTAGAGGTTGGTTTTTTTTTTTTTTTTTTTTTTTTTATGAAAGTCCCATGTCCTATGCTTCTGCTGCTGATATTTTCTGGTTGCTGTGTGAGAATTTATTATTGCCATTGTACCTGTGGTCATAGTTGCTGCTTCAGGGTAGATGATTTGCTTCATCCCAGAACAGAAGGTGAAAGGTAGGTGTAAGGTGTGGAATGGGGCATGTGTTATTAATTGGTGCAGTCCCAGGACATATCCTGTACTCTTTCACCTTCAGACTGCTACTTTTATCAGTAAATGTCTCTGATAGATGTGTTTAGGTCCTTGCTTATGCTATGATCAAATATGATCATATGATCAGCATGTTGATCACATCAAGCTGTTCTTTGACTTTGAAAATTAATGAAAAAAAGCAGAAGAGTGTAGAACAGAAGGTTCATGGTGAGGGAGGTAGCTGAAAAGAGACACTCAGCTTCTGTGGACTCAGCCTAGCAACACATTCCCCATCAAGACTTTGTTTCTTGTGAATTTTAACAATTCAATTAAAATTTAAGAGAAATGATGTGTCAGATCAATGCTTTCATCAAAATTCCAACACCAAATATTTACTGGAAAATTAATAAACTACTTTGGACCTAAATGTTGCACCTTCAAACTTAGCTTTGGGCTGTCCTCCTTTGTTAAGTGTGTAGAATAAAAGTCCTTTGGATGGGTTTGAATGGTGGTGGATGGTGATGGAGGGATGAGAGGGCTTTCTCCTTCACCCAGGACCATGTGTATATAACCCCTTCTCCAGCTGGTGGGTCAGCAGCTTTCAGGATAGGGGTGGGTAGAAAACTCACAGGCAGTCAGGCTTCTGAGATATTATCTTTATTCATGGCCCTAGCCACTAGGCTAACCATTTAAGCATATTTTCTTCAGCTAGCCCTGCATCTTAGCTTCTCTCTGCCATCTCCTCTCCAACCATCTTCCTGCCAAATCCTCTAATTCCCTCCTGGCCTTCTGGCCAAACCTTTTGAGACCTCCCCAAAACCCCCTCCCAGAAATGGGCAGGTCTTTCTTGTAGGTAAGGTTACACAGGTAGGGTGGGGGATGGGGTTACAAAGTGAACTTGGAACCATAAATCCACATGGACCAAGACTGATGAGGGTGTTTTGTAAACTCCTAAAAATATGTGTGGTGGGGAAGTATGAGCACCACAGTCACCAAGGATTGCTCTTCTCATATCCTCTATGCCCACCAACTAAATATGCCTAACTTATTAATTCTAACAATTTGAGTTTCCATCTTTACATTGACTCTACTATAAATTTATTTCTCTGAGGAAAATGAAGTGTCACCCTATATAATTCTAGTACAAAAGTCCTTACTACATGAAAGTTATTTATCAACTATCTACCTTATGAATTTGATCAGCAAGCTGAGGTTTAGATGGTGGAGGAGAGCAAAACCCTGTCGCTTCTGTACCTTTCTGGTCACAGAGCATCTGTGCTGGTGCTGGATGGAAACTCTAGGGTCCAGTTCCACTGCAGAGAAAGACCTTACACCTGAGAGGTCAGCATAGTCTCAGCTTTGAGCATTATGTAGAGGAATAGGCAGAGGGGGGCAGAAGTGACAGGGTACAGGGAGATCAGCTTTGATTCTGGCTGAGTTTCCTCTCAGGCAGACAACTGGGGAGGCAGAGAGGTTCCCCTGAGCCTCAGGCCAGAGTTCATACTTCCTTGGTGGGGATGAGTCTTTTCTCAGGCGAAGGGAGAGAGAACACAGAGATAAGTGTGCAGGAGCCAGGGGACCCTCTGGCCTCCTGAGCACAGAGCTGTGCCGCTGAAAAATGGTAACACATGAGCCATAACTGCACATTACTAAAGACATTTATTGAATGGCAACCAATATCTAGGCATTGTTAGATCACAGAGGACGCATTAGAAACTGAGGTTTATAACCTTCTCAGGGTGTTCTTTATCCAAGACATGAATCTGAAGATTCTGGTGTAGGCCCGGGGTGATGTTCCATTTTTCTTTCCATAGGACACGATGCCCTGAGTCACATTTTTGCACACAAGGGGACCCCCAGAGTCTCCCTGTGGATGTGAGGGAAGGACTAAACCTGTATCTCTTTTCCCAAGTCTCTCTCACATACAGAACCCTGTGAGCCTCATGGGTGAGAGCCACATCGAGGCCCAGTTTTGGGCCCTGAACCTAGACATCTTGAGATCCATCACATAAGAGGGCTAAGACTTTCTGGGGTTGAGGGTGTACAGTGGGTGACACACAGTGGGGCCACCTGACACTGGTAGAGCCAGTTCTGATGGTCATTGATGGATGAGCAGGGACTCCCTTACCCGGTGCTGGAGTGGGGGATCTTCACTGGGAAACTCTATGTGCTGTGACCATGGCCCTGGTAGAGGCCTGTGCTCTCCATGGTAGATATTACCTGCCCCCTCACAACCCTGCCAGTGGGAAACACCCCATACTGGAGAGTGAGGGGTCCCCACTGCCTGGAACTGGGCTTCTATTCCTCCCAAATCAGTCTGTCCCAGGGTCAAGCTCGGCATTGTCCAGCCTTACCTTAAAGGTAGCCTTTTGTTCGTCGTGGTCTCCTGCGCACAGCTGAGTGGCTGGGTTGTAATACTTCTACATAGGATTGACACTCTTATCTGCTGCACCTTCAGCTTCACCTTCTGAAGCTTGTCAGAAATTGTTGCTCCCTGGCGCCACCTTGCCCCATCCGGCCGCACTGCACATCTGGCCTGGCACAGCTTAGTTCCTGGGCCCTGGCAGGGAAACGGGCTTCACAGCCTTAGTCATCTTGGTAAAAACTCTTTCTTTTTTTTCTTTTTCTCTTTCTCTATCTCTTTCTCTTTCTCTTTCTCCTTTCTCTCTCTCTCTCTCTCTCTCTTTCTTTCTTTCTCTCTCTCTCTCTCTCTCTCTCTCTCTTCTCTCTCTACTCTCTCTCTCTTCCTCTTCTCTCTTTCTTTCTTTCTTTCTTTCTTCTTTCTTTCTTTCTTTCTTTCTTTCTTTCTTTCTACTTCTTTCTTTCTTTCCTTTCTTCCATTCATTCTTTCTTTCTTTCTTTCTTTTCTTTCTTTCTTCCTTTTCTATCTTTCTATCTTTATTCATTCACTCTCACTTTATTTCTTCCTTCCTTCCTTTCTTCCTTTCTTTCTTTTCTTCTTTCTTTTTATTGGCCATACCTGACAGTGCTCAGGGGTTACTCCTGGCTCTGTGCTCAGAAATTGCTCCTGACAGGCTTGGGGGACCATATGAGATGTTGGGACTTGAACCTGGGTCCATCCTGGGATGACCACATGCAAGTTTAGGTGTATTTCTCACTATGTGTATTTCTTTTTCAGATGAAGTATTGCCCATTTGGACTTGTTCAGTAGAAAATATCAGGGAATATGTGTATTTACTGGGGGAAAAGTGTTGCTTATTAGCTCTATGAATTAGGGATCACTAAGCATGCCATTAACTGAGGAATAGATAGTACAACTTAGCCAGTGCCACCTTGGCATCAACTTGTACTAGGACAGGCTCCCATGTCACCCTGACGACAACATAGAACCAGCAATGACTTGCAACCGGGGTGGGTTTCCATGCCAGGCTACCTGATGGTGAAATGGAACCAGGACACAATTTGTGCCATCTTGACAACGACATAGGACCTGTGAAAAACTCAAGAACTTTAATTACAGAGCCTGACTACACTGTGAGGAGGACTTATCCTGGGACCTAGGAGAAAGACTCTCTGGGTGAGGTAAATTTAGACTTTCTGAAGCCTGTAGTTGGTAATGTGATCAGATGCTTCCTGAGAAAAGCCATCCTGGTCTTAGGCTAGAAGTTTTTTCTTTCTTATTTTCCCAGCTTTTGTGGTGCCTATGCAACATACAGCCACATTTTTAGCTTCTGCTTAGGGGTTCCTGCCTTTTGCAGAGAATATTAGAAGATGATTTATTCTCATTCATCTCATATTTCTGCATTTTAGTGAACACATAGGTGGAGTTACTGGATTAACCGGTCTTCACCCTAATCTAAGATGACTGCTTTCATATATTTATCCCACCTGGGCTGGAAGAAACTCTGGCTGTCCTATTCTTCCCAATCAAAACTTTGGCTCTGGCTGGATCTCTCACTCCCTCCATGTGGTGGAAATATGCCCAGACTGTTTTATCACTTCAGCGTGGTTTGAATTATTTTTTGCAGTGACCTTGTTTTTAAACCCATTATCCTTTCCTTCAGGATTGGGGAATGAGGAATTATCTACATCTTTTTATTTCTTGGGAGATTGAAATGGGTCAGGGATCCTTCCACCACGTGAGAAGAGTGAGATCCACTGAAGTCGCGTTCTATATTGGAAAGAATAGAACCATCCCCATGGGTGGAGAACAGATTGGGGTAGAGAGCTATCCAGAGGTTCTTCCTGCCCAGGTGAAATAACATGGATGTAAAAAATTAGATTAGGTTGAAATCTGTGGGTTTCCCTTACCCCAACTTCTTATTCTACCTGAATCATCAGAACAGCCCACACCTGGAAAGGTCTGGTAAAAGAGGCTGATTTGGGGGAGAAATGAATTGAGGAGAGTTAGAGGCGGAAGAGTGGCAGTAGTGAGAATCAATAGCGAGATTTAACAGAGATTCAGTATCAGCAATTCAGCAGCAGATTCAGCAGCAGTAGCATCAGCAAAGGATTAGTCAACCTGGAAGCCAGTTAGGAAGCCTGGAATAAGCAGCTGAAAGGGAGACAGAGGCCGAAAGAGCCAGTAGTAGAGAAGTAGCTGCTGGGAAAAGGCTTAGTATGGAGGCCATGTGGGAAGGTGTACATGGTGCTAGGGACTGTGAAATAAAGCTGTCTGGCTCCTGGAACTTTATCTGACTGCTTTGTGAATCTCTCTGCCCTCACCCTGTAGTCTTCAGACCGGCCAGGCCATAGGGCTTGTGGGAGTCAGGTCAAGCCCAGAAAGGCCTTACCATCCCTGACCAACTTTAGGACTCATTAATTAATATATTAAAACAAACAAATGGGGGCCGGGTAGGTGGCGCTGGAGGTAAGGTGTCTGCCTTGCAAGCGCTAGCCAAGGAAGGACCGCGGTTCGATCCCCCGGCGTCCCATATGGTCCCCCCAAGCCAGGGGCGATTTCTGAGCACATAGCCAGGAGTAACCCCTGAGCGTCAAACGGGTGTGGCCCAAAAAACAAACAAACAAAAAAACCCAAACAAATGGCACTCAAACCTTGGACTGACTTGAACCTGGATACAAGAAGACCTCAGCGATGGTGAGTGCTAATTGTGACTTGACCCTTTGGTGGATTATCATCATGACAACCCCCTCGAGCTGGACTGAATTTGTTCTTCCTTTCACTGAAACATCAGTGAACATGGCTCCTGTTCTGAATTGGCTTCATGGTGATCTGGTCTATCTACCTGCATTTCTTACTCTGGACTGTACGTCCCAGGCTTCCTAGAGATTCTCCTGCACACATTCCACAAGAGGGAAGAGTGCCTTCCTAGCTGTGATGAGTTCTAGATCTAAAAGCCTTTTCAGAACTAATAATTTATTGTTTACTACTGGCACTAAACCAGAGAGACCTCCATCTCCCAAGAATGATAAGCCAGCTACCATCTTTGCAGACTCAGAGTCTAAAAATGGCTCAACTAAAGATACCTTGTGCCCTAAGCATGAGTCAGGTAGACAAGCCGGTGTTGGCAATCCAAGTCTTGGGCACTGCTAAATGGTTCAATGTCCAGAAAGGTTATGGATTTATCAATAGAAATGACACCAAAGAAGATGTCTTTGTTCACTCGACAGCTATTAGGAGAAACAATCCCAGGAAGTTTCTGTGTAGCGTTGGAGATGGGGAGACTGTGGAATTTGATGTTGTGAGAGGAGAGAGAGGACCAAAAGCTGCTAATGTATCCAGACCCGAGGTAATGCCAGTGAAAGGTAGCAGATATGCTTCCAATCGACATAGGTTCTGTCAATTTATCCTCCAGCCTCACTCAACTGGCCCACCACCTATGGTGGCAGAAGCCCCCTCAGGTGAGACAGATGCAGGCTGTGAAGGGGAAGGAGACTCTGGGCAGCATCCCAAATGCCACTGTCTGCCATTTTTTCTCTATGAGGGGTGCCTTTTACAAGGACCTTGAACTTCTAACCTCCAGCAGAATATTGAAGAGACCCCAGCAGCCTAACTCAGAAGGTGATGAAGTCTATGTGTTTTTAAGAAAAATAAAAGACATTTTTTTACAATAATTCCCAGAAACAAAAGAAGGTCTAGCTCACAATATGAAGCTCACCAAAAAGAGTAATGAGTGCAGTTAGAGAAATTCTGGATATCCCCTCCCCAACTTCTTATTTATCCCACCTGAATGATCAGAACTGCCCACACCTGAAATGGGCGGGGTAGAGGAGTTTGCAGGGGGTAGAGAGGGGATAAAATGAGAGGCATCATCATGAGAGGCATCATCATCAGAGATTCAGCATCAGATTCAGCATTATCACTTGAGCATCACTGAAGAAGCAGCAGTAGTGGCATCACCAAAGGGAGTTGTTAGTCAGCCTGGAGAAAGCAGCTGAAAGGGAGACAGAGGCAGACAGAGCCCAGTTGGAGTGGAGAGGTAGCTGCTAGGAAAAGGCTTAGTATAGAGGCCATGAGGAGGTGTGCATGGCAGAAGGGACTGTGAAATAAAACTGGCTGACTCCTGAAACCTCATCTGACTGCTTTGTGAATCTCTCTGCCCTCACCCTGCAACCTTCAGATCTGCCAGACTATAGGGGCTGTGGGAGCTGGGTCGAGCCCAGAAAGGCCTCACCATCCCCACACCAACTCCAGGACTCTAATTTTTATTAAGACAACAAGAAAAATCTACATTGAGAACTATCATAATAATGTGAGTGAATGAAGGAAGTAGAAAACCTGTCTAGAGTACAGAGGTAGGAAGGAGGGAGACTTGGGACATTGGTGATGGGAATGTTGCCCTGGTGAAGTGGGATGTTCTTTACATGACTGAAAGCCAACAGTCATATTTGTAATCAAGGTGTTTAAATAAAGATATTAATTTAAAAAATTAAAAAAAAAGATGATGAAATCTCTCCCTATGCATCCCAAAACTACAGAGGCGCAGCTGGGCTCAGAACACTCCACATGCCAGGATTTCTGGGTCTTTGACTGGTATGTTGGGGGCTCTGGGCAGGACAGCTAGCCACAGGCCCCCTGGGCTGAACTCCTAGTCCAGGGGACCAAGATCCCCCCAAACCTGGTGGGTCTTCAGGGCCACGCCTGGTTAATCGTGCCCTGGGGGGAGGGGGGAGAAATACCTCCCTATGCATCCCAAAACTACAGAGGCGCAGCTGGGCTCAGAACACTCCACATGCCAGGATTTCTGGGTCTTTGACTGGTATGTTGGGGGCTCTGGGCAGGACAGCTAGCCACAGGCCCCCTGGGCTGAACTCCTAGTCCAGGGGACCAAGATCCCCCCAAACCTGGTGGGTCTTCAGGGCCACGCCTGGTTAATCGGGCCCTGGGGGGAGGGGGGAGAAATCCCTCCCTATGCATCCCAAAACTACAGAACCGCGCGGGGGCGTACTTCATGTATTAAGAGTATTCCTTACTGTTATGTTACGTTTTACGTATCCAGAATCTTTATTTTGTATTGTGCCCTTTCCCACATCCCTACAAAGCTCTTTTTATCCCTTTACTCTCTACCCCCCCCAAAACATCTCTAATCTACATTTCTCTTTTTAATCAGTAGTGTACAAGCCTTATCACAGACCAAAGGCGTGTATTGTGTGTTACAACCCCAAACTGTTTCAAGATACATAAAATGGACACGTATTTCTTTAGAATATTTTGTGTTTTTTCTCTGACAGCTATAATTCTTACTAAATGTTGTCTTATATAGTGATGATTCTAACCACTTTTCATCTTCTCTTTTTGAGCTGTTTAACAAGGAATCTTAGAGAAAGAGTCCTCCAGATTAATGCTTATGATTGAACCATAATTGTTCTTATCACCCCCATATGTGCCAAGAACACCACGTGGCATTGCTCCTTTTTTGCATAGGCACATTAAAATGGGAAAATACTATACATATAAATAAGATCCTATCTAATAGAGATTGGTACAGACAAATCTTATAGTGCAAAGGGACCTTACACCCTGAACATTGACATAACTACCTGGCACAGACCTCAGAAGAAAGGGCATTTCCCTGAACCAGGGAAGCCATCCACAAAACATCCAGGCTGGTCTATAGCATCACATGGAAGCAATCCGCTACCAAGGAAGACTCTACACTGCTCAGACATTGTCCTGCACAAAAGAGACTTCCATTAACACTGAGAAGACTTAACAACAACAACGACCTGCTTACAGGACAGAGCTCCCTGCACTTTGACTGTGAGGTGAAACCAGAGGACGCTCCACATCCTGACTTCAATGTTGGATATACAGATTCCAGGATCTTTAATACAGAAGCTTGATACCAACAACAGAGACTGTGTGAAAAATATAAGTGTGTTGGCACTACAGACAATGTCTTGGATTGGACGATCTAGCTTGCCTAGAGCCTAGAGTTGGTCTTGTGCCAGGAACCTTCAGGGGTCGGGTCTTTTTGTATTTAGACCAAGGTTATTTCTTTCCAGGTCCCTCATATTTTAGTGGGCCTATGCAAACAACAATTGCCACTCTAACACCATTTTTGCGGTGCTCCTTTGACTCTAATCTTTAAAAAGAACCCACTTAAGATTTGAGGTTAACTTAAGCTAATATGCATGAATATAGAAATGTAAAAAAAATGCTATGCCTATAATGTCTAAGGAGTTATGTAAGTTTTATGGCTTTAGATTGCCTTGTGTGCTGTTAAGAAATATTACAGTGTGTTACAATCTTAATGTTCTTTGGATGAAATTTCAAAGTTGGGATATCAGCAAGGAGACTTCTGAGAATTAGGTTATGTATTGTCCTTCCATTGTAACTTTACCTTGTCCTCTTTCTTTGCATCCTTGTTCTCATAATTAAAATAAAAAAATTAAAAAAAAAAGATGATGATGGAAAAGATGGAGGATCCAAGACCAGCTGAAGACTAACCAAGAAGAAGCTGCTTTTAGAACTTCCTGCACCTAGGTTACCTCCAAAAAAATCAACTTTTTTCTAGGCTAATCTTTTGACTATTTGCATTGGTCATTGTCTTACTACTTAGATTGTGTTTTATCTGTATGTATCCTATTGTTTTATGCCTACTGCAAACAGAAAATTTCATATCTAATTTTAGTATTTGTTTGCACAATTCTGGGGAAATGTATATTAGAGTTTTGAAAGTTCTCAGTGATCCTGGTGAATGTTTCCCAATTGCTATGATATATTGCGTATCTTATGTAGTAATTTATACATATATCTCTGTTGTATCCCTGTTATAGATTTATCAATAATGCTCTGTAATAATACAAAAAAGGTGGAGAATGTGAATATCCCCTCCCCCAGCTTATTTATCCCACCTGAATGATTAAAACTGCCCACACCTGGTATGGGTCTATAAAGGAGGCTGACTTGGGGGGATAGAAGGATTAAGAAGGAGTGTTAGAGGCAGAAATGTGGCAGAAGTGAGAATCAACATTGAGATTCAACAGAGAGATTTAGTATCAGCAATTCAGCAACAGATTCAGCAGCAGTAGCATCAGCAAAGGGAATCAGTCAGCCTGGAAGCCAGTTAGGAGCCTGGAAAAAGCAGCTGAAAGGGAGACAGAGGCCATGAAGTCAGAAGGAGTAGAGAAGTAGCTGCTGGGAAAAGGCTTAGTATAGAGGCCATGTGAGGAGGTGTACCTGGCAGTAGGGACTGTGAAATAAAGCTGGCTGACTCCTGGAACTTTATCTGACTGCTTTGTGAATCTCTCTGCCCTCACTCTGCAACCTTCAGACCTGCCAGACCATAGGGGCTGTTGAGGCTGGGCCTAGCTGAGAGAGGCCTCACCATCCCACACCAACTCTAGGACTCTTTCATTTAATTTAATTTAATTTAATTTAATTTAAGACAACAAAGATCAATGAAGATCGGTAATTAGGTGAAGACTCTACATTTGTTTCTCTGAGGAAAATAAAGTATCATACATAATTCTAGTACAAAAGTCCTTATTACATAAAATTTGTTTATCAACTATCTACCTTGTGAAATAGATCAACAAGCAGAGGTTTAGCTGGTTGGGTGAGCAAAACTTCTGTCCTTTCTGTACCTCTTGGGTCACAGAGCATTTGTGCTGGCGCTGGATAGAAACTCTGGGGTCCAGTTCCACTGCAGAGAAAGACCTTACACCTGAGAAGTCAGCATGGTCTCAGCCTAGAGACCAGCACTATCTAGAGAGATAGGCAGAGGAGGGAGGAGTGACAGGGTACAGGGACCTAATCAGCTGTGGGGCTGGCTGAGTGTTTTCTCAGGCAGACAACTGGGGAGGCAGAGAGGTTCCCCTGAGCCAGAGTTCTTGCTTCCTTGGTGGGGGATATCTCTTCCCAGGCAAAGGAAAACAGGTTACAGAGGTAGGTGGGCAGGAGCTGGAGGAACCTCTGGCCTCCAGAGCACAGAGCTGTGCTTGTGAATGAACATTACGTGTGAGTCAAGGTTTCATGTTGTTAAAGACATTTATTAAGTGGCAGCCCATCTCCACGCATTTCTGGATCACAGAGGAGGCATTAGAAGCTGTAGTTATATATTTCCATTTTTTTCCTTTAGTCTCTACCCAGCTGTGCTCAGGGGTTACTCTTGGCTTTGTGCTCAGAAATTACTCCTGTCAGGCTCGGAGGACCAACTGGGATGCTGGAGATTGAACCTGGGTCAGCCATGTGCAAGACAAATACTTTACTTGCTGTTCAGTCTATCAGGTTACATTTTTCTTAGAGTGTTCTTTATCCAGGACATGAATTTGAAGATTCTGGTGTAGGCTCGAGGAGATGTTCCATTTGCCCATCCATAGGATACGATGCCCTGAGCCACGTTCTTGCACACGAGGGGACCCCCAGAATCTCCCTGTGGATGTGAGGGAAGAACTGAGCTTGTTTCTCTGTTCCAAGCCTTTGGAGGACAGAAACCTGTGGTCCCATGTGGTCTGAGGCTGGGCATGCTGGGGCACAGATATTGTAGCTAACTAACCAGGACATTTTGGGATCCCTCACTGCAGGAGACTGTGCTTGACAGTGGGCAGGCAGTGGGTGACTCTAGAATGGCCATCTGACACTGGTGGAGGCACTTCTGAGGGTCCTTTGCCCTGTATCTAGAGTGTGGGATACTCCCTGGGAAACTCTGTGTGTTAGATTAATCTGTCTTCACCCTAATCAACTATGGCTTCTTATCTAAATCCCACCTGGGTGGGAAGAACCTCTCCAAAGGCTGGCTTTCTACCCCAACCTGTTCTCCACCCATGGGGATGGTCCTATTCTTCCAATAAAGACTCCGACTCCAGCCGGATCTCTTGTTCTCTCCATGTGGTAAGGGATCCTCAGACCCATTTCATCTTGCCAGGTTGATTTAGGTTATTTCCTGCGATGGCCCTGTTTTCAGACCTGCTTCCCTTTCTTTTCAGGATTGGGGTGTGAAGAATTATCTACACTTGTGTGCTGTGACCATGGGCCTGGACAGAGATCTAAATTGTCTACAATAGATGCTACCTGCACCCTCACAAATCTCCCCATACTGGAGAGTGAGGGGTCCCCACTGCCTGAAACTGGGCCTCAACCTTCTCCCCAATCAGTCTGTTCCAAGGTTCAAGTTTGGCATTGTCCAGCCTTACCGTAAAGGTAGCCTTTTGCTCCTCAGGGTCTCCGGCGCACAGCTGAGTGGCTGGGTTGTAATACTTTTCTAAGTAGGATTGACACTCTTCATCTGCCTGCACCTTCAGCTCCACCTCCCGAAGATCCTCAGGAAATTTACTCCATGGCGCCACCTTGCCCCAGCCGGCCGCACTACACACCTGGCCTGGTCGCACCTTGTTCCTGGGCCCTGGCAGGGAAATGGGCTTCACAGCCTTAGTCATCTTGGCGTTACTCTTCAGCTACAGGAGGAAAGAGAGGGCCTGTTCAGCCAGTGTCTCCTGGATTGGACACTCACATGGGATGTACTGTTTTGCTCACCACGGAGCTCTAGAAACTTGTTGGGGACTATGATGGGGACAGGGAGGAGGCAGGTCTGAGTGGATCTGGGCAAACAGAGCAACCACTTCCTCACCTTCAGCAACATGATGTCATTGTTAATTTTTTTGGAATCATAGTCAGGGTGGAGGAAGGCTTTGCTCACGGAAATCACCTGCTGGCTCTCCTCCTTCTGTTTGATGTTGTGGGCCCCCAGGGTCACCGTCATTGTGCTGCACAGAGAATCCAGAGAGAGGTTGAGCCTCAAGTACAAGAATGTACTTGCCCTGAGACTCAACTAGGTGACATGTGGGTGCAGGTCAAGGAAAATTCAGGAATTCTTGCAGGCAGGGGATAAATTGGGATCTGTGCTTCACAGCTGAGGGTGTTTTCTGCAGAAAAGTACCTTTGTACCATGGTGGCCATCATGAGTGGTCCCAGCATATGAGATAAATTAAAGTTGTTTGTGGGAGACAATATGTGGCCCCCTATAGGCAGAGGAGGATCCTAGGAGCTCTGCATCAGCTCTCTCTAGGAAGCTGCTTATCTCTTGGCTCATTTCCTTGAGCTGGGCAGTGTCTGGGCATGAGTAGGGCTTCTGTCCAGCAAATGAGTGTGTGTTTCTCCTCACCTCCCATTACAATGAGCAGCTGTCAGCACCACATTCTTTCGAATCAGGAACCCTCCACACTGGGATGTTTTACCAGTATTCTCATTGAAGAACTTTAGAAATGCCATGTAGGGTCTGGAATGGGGCTTAGCCTCATGTCCCCCGATGATCTCTCCTGAGGAAATGTCAGTTGAGTGCATGCACTGCCTAGTGCCCCTACTGGTTTCCCTAAAGGCTCAGGGCTGCTGTGTGACCTTCTGTTGGTTTAGGGAGGGTTTATGTTCCCCAGTGAAGCAGTATTTCAGCCAAAGAAATATGTAACAAAGGAAATGGGGTTGGTGATGGGAGGCACATAATTCTCTTAGGGACTGTAGAATGGGGGGGGGGTCCTGACATCTTGGGATCTCCTGGCTAGATCCTGAGATTTCAATAATGTGGTATCCAGCAGGAACCTTTTTTTATAGAGAGATACTGAGGTTAGCGTTTAGTTTGTCCCAAGCCTATTAACCAAGGCAACCTGCAGTGGCTGCCTGTAGGAATCACCCTAGAATGCCTGTGAGGAATGTTGAGTTGTCAGTGCAGGTGAAATTTTGGAAGTGGAGTAGGTTGGGTCTGTCAAATAGTGGTTCATCCTTGAGAATAAAGGATCTTCTCCAAATTTGGAAAGAAATAGCAACTGAGGTGCCTTGGGACTGAGCCAGACAGAAGCAGACCTCTGGGACTGCAATACAACCCACTGCAGGGTCTGCATTGCTCACACATTGCTGAAAGGGGATCATTTACTCTCTGCCCAGCACAAGAGTTTGCATTTCCTCTCCTCCTGTTTCTCTATCTCTCAGGCACCCTGAGTTCTATTCGAGAGGTAAAGGTGGCACCAGCATGATAGTGCCCATCAACTCTTCCCACATCAATCTCCCACCATTTCTTTTAACTTTAGAAAATATCAGCTCAGCGGTCTGATGTGGGCTAAGATTTGGGTACAGAATATTTTAGTAGAGAGTGGATAGGCAGGTAGAGAACGGGCAGTGGCACTCTGAGTAAGTGGGAAGGAGGGGGGTCACTCACCTGCCTCTGTCCTAGGGGATGGAGAAAAGCTCAATAGCAGAAGGAGCAGGAGCATCTTCCCAGGAAGGCACATCAGGTAGCAGCTGCTGTGGCTCTTCTGTGATCTCTGCATCTAGAAGAGAAAGAATGAAACTGAACTCAGGCTCTTGGTTCCTTTCTGGTTTGTGGTGCTTCATTCTAGAAGGTTTTCTATGAAAGCTCCCACCAGCTTGATGACGTTTTCTGGTTGCTCTGTGAGAATCTTACTGTCATTGTACCTGTAGTCATAGCTGATGACTCAGGGCAGACAATTTGCTCTAGACTAAAACAGAAACCCAGTTAGGTGGAAAGTGTGGAGTGGGGCATGTGTTACTAACTTATGCAGTCCCAGTACAGATCCATTACTCTTTCATCTTCATGCCACAAAGTTCATCTGGCAATATCTTTGGCTGATAATTAGGCCCTTACCTGTGCTGTGACAAAACATGTTGAATATATTACTTCTCTTTGGATGCTGGGGGAGGAGGCAGAAACCTCATTGACCAGATTGTAGAATGGAATGTCCATGGTGAATGATGTAGCTGACATTAGAGAGAGCATACTCCTGGACTCAACCTTGCCATAAATCATCACCACCATGAGTTCCTTTCTCACAAATTCTAATAATTTATTAAAGTTCAACTGTTGACAGTCACAGAAAAGTTTAAGTGTTGAGAGTGACTTTGGATCAAATGTTTCACCCTTTGACTTCAGCTTTGGTATTTTGTCCTTTGTTGACTGAACTTGGAAGCATCCTATTTAAGTGGACCAAGTCTAGGGAGGATGTTTTCTTAAGAATATTCTGATTCTTAAATCCTGATACATGTGTGGCGTGGAAGTATGAGTGCCACAGTCAACAAGAATTGCTTTTCTCTTCTCTATGCTTTGATCACTGAGCTGTGCTTTTGATTCAGCCATTTGGCACATAGTAGGCTCATTTTTGTTAATCACCTTGGTGACAATGACGTGAAGGAAAATTGTTGAACCCACTCAAGTCCAGTGTTATTCTAAGAACAACTAAGCATGTGTGACTTGTTAGTTCTGATAATTCAAGTTTCCATCTCTATACATACATTATTTTTCTGAGGATAATAAAGTCTCAGTATACAGAGTTATAGGATAAATGACCATATCAGATAAAACATATTTATTAACCTCTACCTTTTTGAACTTGTTCAGTAAGTTAAAAATAAAATTTATTTACAAATAATAATTTATCTATAAATAAATTTATTTTTATTTTATTTTATTTTGTTTTTGGTTTTTGGGTCACACCCGGCGGCACTCAGGGTTTACTCCTGACTGTCTGCTCAGAAATCGCTCCTGGCAGGCACAGGGGACCATATGGGACACCGGGATTCGAACCAATCATCTTAGGTCCTGGATTGGCTGCTTGCAAGGCAAACGTCACTGTGCTATCTCTCCGGCCCCAAATAAATTTATTTTTATAAAAAGTAAATTTTTATTATCTTTTGAGAAATGTTCACTCAAATATTTTGAAATTTGAAAGTAAAAATATCACTCATTTCTCCTTCTTTAGACACTTGCTATAATCAATGTATTTAAAAAAACTTGGGTTCATATTATATAGACAAGTCTACCTTATTTTTTTTATCTTTACTTAGCTCTATTCCTTTAGTATTTTCCCTATGTTCTTTGAAATATGAGTCAAGGAACTCTCTCTAAAGGAATGCTGGAGTTAGATATGTAAGTAGGCGGTACAAAGACAGTGAGAGCATGTAGTGGAGGAATAAAAAATATGTATGGTGTAGTTTCATTGACCAGACCTCAGCATGTTTGTTAAGAAAAAAGATTTGGAAGATTTTCATTTTACTGTGGTTCTTTACCTATATAATTTTTGTTGTATCTATGTCTATTAGATCATTTAAATATTGGTATAGCTTATTAAAAGGGTTGAGTTGGTATCTGCATCAAGTTGATTTTGGTTCTCTGCAAACACACATTTATATTCTGGCTTCCTGTGAAAGTCAGTTAACTTACATTTATTATCATATACTGTGAATGTATTATTTTTAAATTTTATTTATTTATTGATTGGCTTTTAGGCCATATCCAGCAGTGCTCAGGGGTTACTTCTGACTCTGCACTCAGAAATCACCCCTCGCAGGCTGGGGAACTGTATGGGATGCCAGGATTCGAACTGAGTTCTTCCCGGGTTGGCCGCATACAAGGCAAATACCCTACTGCTGTGCTATCTCTGTTGACCCCATTGTATTATTTTTTTTAACCAAATAAGTCAGCAAAAAGAAAAAAAAAGCCAATATTTGACATCATGTGGATTAAAATTGAAGTTGAAAATGTTACTGTTCATTTAGCAACAATTAAAAGCAAACACTTTATTTAGTTGAAAGCTGGATTTTTTTAAATTTGAAAATCCTGAACTTAAAAATCTCGATTATTTTCAGAATTGAAATTATCATGACAATACTTCATTTGCTCATGCTTGAAGTGAATGCCTTCCTTTTCATTGGAGGAGACAAAATATTTTCATGCTGTTTTATACAATTGATAAAGTAAACTTGTTTTGTTTATGACAGGGTTATATTTATGAATACTTTGTTTTTTCTTCTTGCATGAAACATCTGAGTAATTACTTACTGGGAAGGTGACCTTTAATTTTTATTTTGTCTTAGTATAAACTTTATTTTTGGTTTTTGGACCATATCCAAAAGTGCTCAGGGGTTACTTCTGACTTTGCACTGAGAATTCACTCCTGGCTGGCTTGGGGGACCATATGCAATGCCGGGGATTGAATCCTGTCTGCTGCTTGCAAAGCAAATGCCCTACCCATTGTGCTATTGCTGAGGCCCCAAGGATTACCATTTTCCAATTGAAGATGCTTGATATAGGGAATATTCTATACTATATATAAACCATTTATTTGACAGCAGGTTGCAAAGTTAAAAAAGTGATGGTTTCAAAGAGTGATGAGTTTAGTTAGAGAAATAACTACATTTTGAACTGTCCTAATAATGAGAATGTATGAGGGAAATGAAAAGCCTGTCTAGAGTACAGGCGGGGGTCGGGTGGGAAGGAGGAAGATTTGGAACATTGGTGATGGGAATGTTGCACTGGTGATGGGTGGTGTTCTTTACATGACTGAAACCCAAACACAATCATGTATGTAATCAAGGTGTTTAAATAAAATATGAAAAAAAAGAAAAAAACTTGAAAAAAAAGTGATGGTTTATTGCTAATATATATGAAAGTTACTATTAATAAAAAGTAATTAAAATTACATATAAAACCTCTAAGTCAATACCACTTTATAATTATCTCCTAGGCATCAAAATTTTATATAGATAATAATACAGGTAATTTTTAAAGTATAAAAGACAAAACAATTAAAACAATCTTATTTATCATTGCTCATAGATAATAATCTTTAGTAACCTAAAGTATGTTCTTTTGTCATTAAATTAACAGTAATAGAAGAGAATAGCTAAAGGAATTATGAGAAAAAGAACAATGGAGAGTTCCCTTCTCAACTTTAACCTATATTACAGAACAATAGTAATTAAAGTAATGTGGTATAGAAAAAAAAACAGGCTCAGACTAACAGAATAGAAATCATCTCACACAAATAAGGGCATCTAATTTACAATAAAGGAACCCAAACCATAATAACAGAGAAAGCAACTTCATCAACAAATGTTGCTGGGGAAGCTGAACTGCCATATGCAAAAAATTCAACTTGATTATCATTTAATTTTAAGCACAAAAATTACCTCAAATTTGATGAAATAGATGCCAATACCAAAATCATAAAATAACATAGGTATTACACATCTGACCCTAAGCAAGAGAGATGTATTTGCAAACTAAACACCAATGACAAGAGAAGGAAAAACAAGACAAAACAAATGGAATCACATGAAAAATGTTTCCATAGTACAGGCTCAAAGAGGCCACCTAGCAACTAAGAGGAGACATTTGAATTTTGTACATCTGACAAGAGGTTTCCATCTAAAAGATGTAAAGAAGTCATACTGCTCAAGAACAAAAATATCTCACAAGCAAACCAGTCAAAGAAAGGGCAAGAGGCACAGGACATTTGTGAGAAGAAGACTCAGAGATGGCCCACAGATGATTAGAGAAATGATATGAACAGAGAGATGCAAATCAAACCCACAGTGACAGAGCACCAAACACCCCTGAGTGAAAAAGGTTGGAAACAAGTGTGGGTGAGGATGTGGAGAAAAAGAAAATATGGGTATGTAAGTTCATACAGAAAATAATTAAAAAGCTGAAAATTTAATATGATCCAGCAATGCTATACCTAGGCTTATGATTCTGATGGAGTATGAAAACAGAACCGCAAGATTCCTTCTCTGTTCTCAGCAACTCTATTGCATAATAGCTAAAGTATGGAGCCCACCCAAGATGAGACAAGTCTGGATAAAGAAACTTCAACACACATATATGTACATATATATTCAGCAGTCCATGAGTATTCCATTAGATAGTGATATTGTGTCCTTTGAGACTAAGTGATGTGGTTGGATGAAACAAATTCTAGATATGTTACTCATATCTAGGAAATGAAGCAAGCAAGGGAACAGAAAAAAATCAATGTAAACTGGCCCTTGGATTTGGCCTTCAATACCTGAAGTTGCCAGAAGGGAAGGGATGTAGTAGATGGTAGTAGATGTAGTAGATGTGGTGCTGCTGCAGGGCTGGTGTGACAACTTACATTTGAAGAGGATCAAAGGACACTATTGATGCAAACCAATATCACCTAAATAAGACAAATTTCAAATGGCTACTTGTGTTGAACAAAAAATATAACACATTGCAGCAGACAGGTTTCTTTTGTTTCTATATATCAGCATTGAACTATCTGAAAGGAAATAAGGAAATAACTTTATAATATCATCTAAATGCTATTATACATATAATCAATATATAATATGATATAATGATTGTATGTGTATTAATTATACAATATAATTAATATATAATATGTATAATTAATATATATTATTATGTGAGGAGAAATTGAGATTTCTGGCCTCTATTTCTCCATTATGTTCCTGTTTCTTCCTGAAACATCATACCTGATTTTTATGTATCTGTGGGTGGTCATTTTCTGAACTTGGTATACTTGAAGAATCATGCCATATTCATGCCATATCTGATCTGTTGTGCTTTTTTTCAACAGTCCAATAACTTTGAGGCCCATTGAAGTATGTGTACCCATTTTTTAAAAATGGGTAACTGATATTTCATTGTCACAATACCACATTTTACCTGTTAATGCATTTAAGGGCTTTGGGTTTATTGAATCCACATTCTGTGTTTACTAAGTTCTATGGATGAAATGGGGGCAGCTAGCACAGGGAGTGGACACCCAGAGGATGAGGGAGTTGTGTTGGAGTTAGGGTTCAAAATTGAAGACAAGGGGCTGGAGTGATAGTACAGTGGGTAGAGCATTTGCCTTGCACGTGGCCAACATGAATTCAATCTCTGGCATCCCTTATGGTTTCCCAAATCTGCCAGGAGTGATATCTGAGTCCAGCACCAGGAGTAACCCCTGAGTACTGCATGATGTGGCCCCAAAACCCAAACCCAAACCAAAACAAAAATAAACAACCCAAACAGAAGCAAATATGAAGACAAAGAAACCTGTGATAACGAAGCCATTAAACATGCAGCCCCTTTGGTTAGGTTCAGTACCACATATCCCCCAAATATCACTAGTTTTAGCCCAGGAGGCTCTAGGATATCAATTGTAGCTTAGAGGCCCCTAGTACCTGTGGGGGCCTATGTATCTTTGGAACCTCAGGGCTTAAGCAGAATTGCACTTTGTGGCCCTCACATGGAATTACCTGATGGGTGTTGAGAATCATGGGGGTAGGCCTCAGGCCTTACCTGAGATTTTATGTGAACCTCTTAATAAGTGGGTATCAGAAGCCCCATGTGTGGTTTAACTGGTAGGTACCCTGTATTAGAGAAAGCTCCTAAGGTGAAAGAATGAACATGAAGAAATTGTCCTGTTCTGGAGTGTCAGAGTGAGGAAAGGACAGAAAAGGCCACACAGTGGAGTGGATGGTGCTGGGATTTGGCATTTGAACCTTGAAGTCAGGAACCTTTTTAGGCTATGAGTCAGAAATTGTGTTTTGTGACCTTGACTACACATGGTCCTAGTGGAATCTGGGTGAGTTTTTTGAGTTTCTGGTGGAACTCGGGTGAGTATCCTTGTGAGATTACAGTGAAGTATTTGGAAGTGATGGCTATAGCCATATTGGCAACTTTACTCTAAACTCTTTTTACTGTACTTGTTTTTCTTCTGTAGGGTTTAAACTGTCTTATACACTTAATCAATTAATTAATACAATTAATCAAATACCTCATACACAAAAGCAGCCTGTACCTGAGGAAATAATTAAAAAGAAAACGTTACATAATTAAGAAAATGATAATATATGGGTGAATTGAATCAGAATTGTGGAAAGCTATTTAAGGAAAACTTTAGGATTCTGAAAACATAAGAACAGATGTGGAGGGAACAGATGTTTCAATTGACTCTCACCCCCAATGTACTCAATGTCCTCAAGCTGGTAGATCCATTCTGTGTGATTTCAATGTAAATAAAACTTATTTCTGCTAAGGTCACATAGTTGAAGACACTTTCACATACATGTGGAAACACCCATGAAGAAACAACTGGCAGGAATGACACAGAGCAGTGTTCTTCCTGGGTCCTGACTCCAGCTTTGTGAGCCTAAGAGAGTGAGGTGGTGGGCCTGAGAATGCTCTCTAGACTGTGGACCCCCAAGCTTTGAGGAGCTGGCCTTGTAGTCTCCCTAGCAGCACAGACCCCAAGAAACCGTATAGAGCTCCTCTGTATCTCAAAGAGCCTGAGGGGCTCAGGTTAATTTCCCACAAAGCATGCTCAAGTAATGCAGTAACTGATCTGCACGGGCTTGATGATATTTTCATTTAAAGGATGTTCTGCTCTTTATCTAGACTCCTTCCTCCATTCCCTTCGTGGATATTGGGCTTCTGTGCTGTGTAATTGTCTAGTTTGGGGCTCTCTGGGGTGGTAGCTCTTTGTGGTGCACGTGCACATTCTGGGTGTGGTGCTCTCTAGGGTGCAGTGGTCTTCACAAAGGTGCTCACCAAATTCTGAAGCTCTTGGTCATGATGCTCAGAGTTCTGTGAGGTGTTATCCACCTGTGGTAGAACTGCTAAGCTATGGTGTTCATGCAACCACAGAGCTGTGTCTAGAATAGCCTGTGGTGGGACCTCAAAGCATAGTTGTTAGTTCTCAGTGAGCACATATGAGACTGGGTTTAAATTCAGAACCTTCAGTTAAATTTTTGAGCTCTTCCTCAGGCTTTGGTATTTTCCTTCTTCACTCATTTCTTTCTTTGTTTTAGTGCTATTCTTCCCTTGCCCATTTTTCCCCTAATCTGGAGGAAAATAAGGTACATCTTGGAAGCAGGTGTACATTTCATCTGAATTAGAAGTGGTGTCACCTCCAGGCCTCTCTCACACTACTGAGTTCACAGAGCATATGTCGTGAAACTCCTGAGTCCAGCCCCACTGCAGAGAGGGACCTTTTACCTCAGTGACTGACCCCAAGAACCAGACAGTGGCTCAGTCTAGAGGTCAGCAGTGGCCAGAGAGTCAGGCAGCAGAGGCAGAAGTGACAGGACTAGAGGACTTAACATTATAGGATTAGAACTTGCTATGAGGTTGAGCTGATCTGTTCTGTGAGTGTCCAAAGGCTGTGGAGACCTTGACTGGACCAGCACAGCAGGCCCCAATGAATGCCCTGGTCCTGGATGAGTTGCTTCGCAGTAGAGAGACGCTACTGATGCTACAGAGAACTAGTTCCTCCTGTGGGAGGAACAGAATAGGGGCAGCTCAAAGAATTGGGGCCTGAAGAATAGGAGAAAGATTGAGAGCTCTAGGGGTATAAGATAGGGAACAAGCCAGAAGACTAGAGGGGCTCTGAGGGGTAGAGAAGGGCCTGAAAGATAAATTTGGTCTCAGTGTTGAATATCTTGTTTCAGCTTAGGCTGTGTCTGTATGGGTACAAGGCCTGGGAGTGAGCTTCCTCTCTGATACTCAACAAGAGGGCAGATTTCCCCCTGAGTCTGGGCCAAAGTCCATGTTTTTTCCTTCAGGGTCAGTCTGCCTCCCACAAAGGAAAAGAGGAGACAGAGGTAGGTGGACAGGAGTTCTGTGCTGTCTCCTGAGCAAAGAGCAAAAAGCCTGTGAATGAGGGTCACACAAGAGCTCCAGGTTGATGCTGTAAAGACTTTATTGAATTGGAGCTCTTTCTCAGGAGGTTCTGGACTTCAAAGAAGGCCTTGAATTCTCTGGTTACATCTTTCTCAGGGTGTTCTTTATCCAGGGCAGGAAATTGGTGATTCTGGTACAGACACGGGGTGGTTTTCCATTTTTCTTTCCATAGGAGATGATGCCTTGGGCCACATTGTTGCACACAAGAGGACCCCCGGAATCTCCCTGTGTATATAGAGGAAGGATTGGCTCTGTCTACTCCTGCTCAGAACAGAGTCTTGAGATACGCAATATGATCAGAGGCTGGCTGGCTGTGTCATACCTGCTGGAAGCTAACCTTGAACATTGTGGGGGTTACTTTTATGCAGGGAGATGATCCCTGTCTCCAGATCTGGATTCTGTACACACAATAAAGAGATGTGGCCCATGACCTGTTGGGCCTGGGAATGGGCAGTGGATGATACTCAGTGGGGGTAAACCAGTCATTGAAGCAGTGGGAACAGCTCTGATGTTCATGAGGACTTATCAGATGGCTAGAAACACCCCAACTTGTGCATGGTGTCAGTGGGTTATCCCTGGGAAACACTGTATACTGTCACCAACAGCCTTGGAGGCTCATAGAGGCCCAGGTCTTCCCCCAGAAAAATACACCCCAGACTAGCTGCTGAAGGTGTCACCACTGCCAAGTGACTAGGCCTGTTTCTCCTCAGACTACCCCATTCCCATATTCCTGGATAATAACCCATTCTCACCATCAAGGTACCCTTTCTCTCCTTGGGGTCCCCTATGCACAGCTGAGTGGTTCCATTATAATTTCTATAACGACGTTTGCACTTGGCATTCTCTTGCACAATCATCTCCACCTCCAAAAGTCGGTCTGATAAATTAGCTTTAGGTTTAACCTTCCCCCAGCCAGCTGCACTGCACACCTGTCCTGGCCTCATTTGGATTTGGGAGTCTGGCAGCTTGAGGAGTCCCACTTCCTTAGTCAATCTGGCATTTCTTTGTAGCTGTGAAGAGAGGAGAGAGGATCTAGCCCCGATTTTAGAACCTGTGCAGGACCCCTCTCTCCAAACAGCTTGCTTGTCTTATTCTCAAGCCACCAGGAAGGACAGATGCTGCATGGAAGTAGGGATTCTGGTGTCAGTGTGTGTGTGTGTGTGTGTGTGTGTGTGTGTGTGTGTGTATGAGTGAACATGTGGACCCAGCACAACCCAACATCAGGGCTTCCTTACCTTCAGCAACATGATGTCATTGGAAAATTTTTTATACTTAAAATTGGGGTGGAGGATGGTTTTGAGCACAGAGATCTTCTGCCAGGTCTCCTCAGGCTGTTGGATGTTGTGGGCACCCAGAGTCACATTGATTAAGCTATACACAAGGGGAGAGGGGACAAAGAGAAAACAGTCTGATTCCTCTGAAAGGCAAGAGGCAGGTGAGGTCCCAGCTGAGGGCTGAGGGACTCCAGGAAGCCAGGGATGAGTTAGAACCTTTTCAGGGAGTTCTCTACAGCTAATGGCTCTGACACTGTTTATTTCCTGGGGTCAGTGACTTCAGGAAAACAGAAGAAATGACATTACCTGCCTCCAGCTGCTACTGTGTAGGTCCAGGATGAGACTACATCCTCTGCATCAGCCTGTCCTAATAAGGACTCTCCTGGCTCACTTCCCAGAGCTGGACAGTGTCTGAGGTAAAAGCCAGGATCCCTCCCAGAATTTCCAGTAGATGAGGCTGTGACTTTTCTCACCTCTCATGGCAGTGGGCGGCAGTCAGCACCACGTCCTTTCGAATCAGGAACCCTCCACACTGAAACATTTGACCAGAGTTCTTATTGTAGGTATTCAGATATGCCATGTAGGGTCGGGAGTGGGGCCTGGCCTCATGCCCCCCAATGATCTCGCCTGAGGAAATATCAATTGTGTTTATGTAACCCTCCTATACCCTTGGTAATTTCTACTGCCTTTAGTTCCTGAGAACACTGATTCTGTGATGTTTAGAAGGAAATCTTTTTCTAGAAGGAGGCCAAGTGTTGTTCAGCCTGTTCCCAAGGTGACCTATAGTGGGTCCTCTGTCAGTGAGGTGCCTGTGGGAACAACCCAAGTGGGTCCACTAGGAGGGATAGAGATGCCAATATGGATGAAATTCAGGAAGTAGACAAGATTTGGATTCTCATCCTTGACAATGGGTGTGCTGCTCAGTGCCTGGATGGAAAGTAGAATTGGGGAGAGGGATTAAGGGACTTTGGGATGAAGCCAGGCAGAAGCAGATCTTTGGGGACAACAATACCATTTTTTTTTGTCCAATGTATTGTTGAAAGGAGATCCCTTCTACCCCAACTGGGAGAAAATGTTCTCAATTCCTTGTGGGATTTCTACTCTTCAATTACCCCCCTTCCCATGCACCCCAAGTTCTGTTCCAGAGGCAGAGGTGGCATCAGAAGGTTAGTGCTCATAGACTCTTTATAGGTCAGATTCCCATCATTTCTTTTGGTTCACATTCAGTATAATCCTTGGGGGTCTGATGTGGGCTAGGATACGGGTTCAGAATGTTCCAGAGGAGAGTGACTTGGTGCATACAGAAAGGACAGGAGCACCCTAGTGAATAATTTGGGCTCAGAGGGCAGGAAGGGTCACTCACCTCCTTCTACTCTGGGGGACAGTGCAAAGCTCAGCAGGAGGAGCAGAAACATCTTCCTAGGAAAGTATCCAGGTAGATGCTGCTGGGGTTCCTCTGTACTATTTAGCTTCCAGGAAAAGTTGGATGTGTAGTTGAGCTCAGAGACTGTGACTTCCTGGTTAGTGGTACTTTTGTCAGAAGTCTTCCTTGAAAGCTACTCAACCCTTACTCTCTTTTTTTATGTCGTTTTCTGGTGGTATCTGAGAATCACTCAGTGATATCAGAGGCCAGCCACAGTGTGTGTGTGTGACTCATTTCAAGCACCTGTTTCAACCCCAAACAGAAACCCAATTGTAAGGGGGAGTGCAGCATGCAGTTTTGATCAGCAGCAGTACTGAGCCTCCAGAAGACCAACGTCTTCAATAATGGACTCACCACACCTTCAACCTTGTCTTTATGTTCATTAGGGCAATGTGTTTTGCAGATGTGTGCTTAGATCCTTGTCTGTCCTATGGCCAACATCACTGAAAATACCACCTTTTGAAAGCTGACGATGTGGTGGAAGAGGTAGAAACCTCAGTGATCAAAGTGTACAGTGGAAGGACCATGGTGAATGAATGATTGATTCAGCAGACATGAGACAGCATGGACCCTTGAACTCAACCCAGCAGCAACTCATCCTACATCATGGATTCCCCCTCCCCTTTTTAAAGGAATTTTAACAATTACTTTTAAAATATAAATGTGGAGAGTGACAAAAATAATTTTTCAACATTTTCTTCAAAAGTTCTATGCTTGACATTTACTGATAAATCATTAAATTATTTTGGTCCTAAAGTTTTATCCACTTTTTTGGTCTAGGTGTTTTCTCAACAATGCCTGGGATTTCAGCAATTAATAAACACGAGTAAGACTGGAGAGATTTCCAAGATTCACAGATTTATAGATTCATAAAGACTTAATACATGTGAGGCAATGAAATATGCCACAAAATACCATGGACTGTCTACTCAGTCTTTAACATCATACCATATTTTTTTTATTCTGCCAGCTCAGTTATTTTATATGCTGCTGTTGTTGGGCCATACCCCGTGATACTTAAGGTTTCACTCGGGGCTCAGTGATCACTCCTGTTGGTGATCAGGAGACCACATATGGTGCAAAGATGAAGTCCAGGTTGGCACTATGCAGGTCAGAGCCTTTCCTGATGTACTATCTCTTCAGCTTGGCTCACATTTTCACATTCCAGGGATCTCAAACTCAATTTACCTGGGGGTTGCAGGAAGCAAAGTCCTGGTGATCCTTGAGTGCAAAGTCAGTAGTAAGCCTTGAACATTGGGGGGTGTGACCCAAACAACTAAAACAAAACAAAACAAAAAAAGAGTCCTCTAGAGCAGGGCCACAAAACATTGTATGGAGGGCTGTTTGTGGCCCGTGGGCCACGTGTTTGAGACCCCTGAACCCAACGTGGATGGGAATGAGCACATTAAAAGTATCATGGAAGTGACCACAAAGAAAGACTTCATAAAAATCCATTCCCTGAGCTGCACAGCCACAAAGATCTCTAGAAACAGAGGTCTGATTTTACCATCTAAGACAAAGCAGAAGTCTTCTGCACACCACGAAAGCAGCAAGGGGAGAGTAAATGATCATGCAAGGAGTCTAGAGTTAATCCCATGACAGTATACTTCAGGGGTGGAGAAACCCTGTGTCTCCTAGGTCAAGGGAATTCCCTCTACAATAACCCCAATAGTTACTGTGCCTATGCAGGGGGATAAAGAAAAGGAGAAAAAAAAAGCACAAAACAATCATTTTTCCACGTTTATTTATCGATTGATCGATTTTTTTGACGTCTTTATTTTGGTGTGGAGATTACGGTTGATGTCTCCAATATTATATTATTTTATTTTTTCTTGTCTTTCTCTTTCTTTTTGCATTCGAGCATGAGTTGATTTCAGAACCGAGACTATTGTGGGGTGCCTATCTTTATTGCTGAAGTGCTCATTGGTTATTTAATTTGATAATTTTTTCTGTATTGCTGTGGTATTTCAATTACCTTTTACACATCCTCTCTCAAACTGAGGTTGGAAGCCTCTAGAGAGACTCAGCCCATTTTCAGCGTATCTGACTTTTGACTTCTTTTTTTCCCCTCTTATTTTGTACCCCATTCTATTGCTTTTCTTGCCTTCAAACAAAACCACATACCTCGATTTTTCTAGCTCTGCCTCCTAAATAGAAGGGGAAACAAGGGTTCCAGGACCAAACAGATATGAGATCACTAGTAGTAAGCCAGACAAAGAGGGGTCCACCTACTCTAGCAGCCCGGGGAGGTGATGGTGGGGTATATGGGTTGTAGAAAGGGAACTGGAATGGGGGGAGGACATAGTTGGTGATGGGTATTCCCCTGATTCAATGTTAATATGTACCTAAAACACTACTGTGAAAGATATGTAAGCCATTATGGAAAAAAATATATTTTTAATCAGAAACTTTCTTTGACTTACATGTATTATTATTATTATATCAATTATATGTTATGTCACTATATTATGTTAGCTTACCTCATTATGTTAATCAATTTTGTCTCTTGAATAAATTCTTACAATAAAAAAATTAAAAAAAAGTATCATGGAAGTGAATTAAGTTACTTCTAAATATTTCAAGCCCAGTGTTATTCTAAGTATAGTTAAATAAACCTGTACTTTATTTCTATGAGCACTATCATATTCAACATACACAATTCTTTACAAACATTCTTATCAGGCAAAACACACTTATGAAATAGAAATCTTTTAAACTTGATCAGTAATAGGCATTTAAAAAAATAAAAACAAATTTTTTGGGCCACACCAGTGGCAATCAGGAGTTACTCCTGCCTCTGCACTCAAAAATTGCTCCTGGCAGGCTCTGGGGACTACATGGGTTTCTGGGATCTAACCAAGGTCTGTCCCAGATGGGTTGTGTGCAAGGCAAACTCCCCACCACAGTGCCATCACTCTGGCCCCTAAAAACACCTTTCTTTTTCTCTAAAGTGGAAAGAAAAAGAGTCACAGATCAGATCCCACTTGGATTGTGTGTAGGAGGGAGTCTGATTACTGAGCAGGTTTCCATACTGGAACTTTCTGGGTTCAGAGGAGAGGTGTGTACTGGGTTCTGGGTTCCTACCACTGGGGCACAGAGCATCTGTGCTGCTTCTGGATGGAAAATCTAGTCCAGCTCCACTGCAGAGAGAGACCTTCCACAGAGCTCAGGAGGTCTCATATGAGAGAAAGGGAAGGGCAGCTTAGGGCAGTGGTATTCAAGGAGAGGAGGGGGACTGAGAGAAATAGGGCTGCAGAATAGGGAAGCAGCTAGACAACTGAAGTCTGAATTGAGCCTGAAGGCCAGGTTGGCCTCTGGAGGAAACTCATCTGTTAAAGGTGAGAACTGGGAGTTCCCATAAGTGACATCCCCTCACCCAAGGAGCCAACAAGAGGGCTGCTGCTTACTTAAGTTGGAAGGGGAATTCGGTCATATCTGCTTTTTTTTTTTTTTTTTTTGGTTTTTGGGCCACACCCGGTGTTGCTCAGGGGTTACTCCTGGCTATCTGCTCAGAAATAGCTCCTGGCAGGCACGGGGGACCATATGGGTCACCGGGATTCGAACCAACCACCTTTGGTCCTGGATCAGCTGCTTGCAAGGCAAACGCCACTGTGCTATCTCTCTGGGCCTCGGTCATATCTTCTAAAGTGAAAGATTATGTAACTGGCATCATCCAAGCTGTATTTGCTTGGGGTGCTGGACCTAGGGGTGAGTTTCCTCTCTGCTAGACAACAGGCAAGGTAGAGAGGCTCCCCTAAACCCATGTTTCCTCCTCAATGGTTAGTCTTCTTTCAGCTGATTGACAGAAAAAGGACAGTGGGCAGGAACAAGCGGATCACTTTGCAGAGTTGGGGGTTTGTGGAGGGAAAAAGAAGCCAATATTTGGATTGTGTATCTGGCTTCCTGAATGCACGAGCACAGATTGATGCTGCTAAAGACATTTATTGAGTGGGAGCCCCTCCCTAGGATGTGTGGACCTCTGAGGAGGCTTCAAAACTACAGTTACATCCTTCTCAGGGTGGCCCGTATCCAGGGTAGGAAACTGGAGATTCTAGTGAAGACACCAGTTGGTTTTCCATTTTCATTTCCATAGGACATGATGCCCTGGGCCACATAGTTGCACATGAGGGGACCCCCAGAATCTCCCTGTAAATGTGAGGAAAGGCCTGTTTCTTCGTGCCCCAAGATTATCTTAGAAGAAGAAGAAGCTCTGAGCTCTATGTGGTCAGAAACTGTACAGGCTCAAGCCCAGCTTCTGGGGGTTGACGGTGGACACTGTCTTCATCCCAGGGGACTGTTGCCTTTTATCAGGCCAGAGATCTGTCAATGCATTGCTGTGACTCATGTTCTTTTAGTCTTGGGAATGGGGAGTTGGTAACCCTTAGTGAAAAGTATTGAGACCAACATAATAGTACAGTGGGTAGGACATTTGCCTGGCATACGGCTGACTTGGGTTCTATCCCTGGCACTGCATATGGTGCTCAGGGTTGAGCACCACCATAAGTGATCCCAGAACACAGAGCCAGGAGTAACCCCTGAAAAGCATTGTGTGTCCAATCCAAAATAAAGCAAAACAAAAATCAAATGAAGTGGGTGGCATCAGACACAACACAGTGGGGCCAGGTCACCCAGTATACCCCAGCCTATATCCAGTGTGGGGAATCCTTTTTGGGGAAATTCCATGTGCTGTTCCCATGGCCTGGAGACAGGCAGAGGCCCAGCTCCTCCTCAGCAGCTTCTCTCTTTGATTCCCAGAGAGAAACACCTTGGACCAGAGGTGATCAGGCCTCTTTCCTGCCCAATCATCCCGAAAGTTACTCAGTCTCACTTGAAAGGTAGCCTTTGTGATATCGGGCTCACCAAGCACAGCTGAGATTTTGGCTCATAAGTACTTGGAAACAGATTCTCACACAGCGAGTCATTCTGCACCCTCAGTTGTACCTCCTGCAGAGTGTCTGCGTAGGTATCCTTCCAGGGGCTCAGCATGCCCCAGGCTGCAGCAGTGCACTCTTCTCTTACCTTCAGAATGTTGGAGGAATTCGGTAGACTGAGGAGATGCACTTTTTTTTTTTATTTAGTATGGCTTTTCTGGATAACTATAGTGAGAAGAGAGAGATTCTTGTTGAGCCCAAAACCCTGGTCTGGGAGCTCCCACATGAGGAGGTTAGGCACCTGGACAGTTAGGCACTGGGCAGGAGGAGGGGTGCAGGTGTCAGTGGGAGAGACATGTGGACCCAGAACAGCCCAGTATCAGGACTTTCTTACCCTCAGCAACATGATGTCATGGTACAAGGTTTCTTGAGTATAATTGTGGCTGATATAGAATTTTCTCACAAGGATATTCTGCCGGCTTTTCTCCATCTGTCTGAGATTGTGGAGACCCAGGACCGCCTTGATGTAGCTGTTCAGAAAGGCCAACATTCAGATGGGGTCACAAAAGGCAGAATCAGCTGAGCTGAAGGGCAGGTGTCAGGTGGGCTACACTGAGGGCTGAGCTAGTAACCTTGAGAAATGAACAGGATCTAGGATGTCTGTTTCTCACAGCTGAGGGAGTTCCCTGAAACTATTGTTCCTGCACTGTTTGCCAGCAAGGTAAGTGACCCCAAGGAAAAGGTGAATTCAAATAGTTTTCCTCTATGGTGATGCAGGCAGAGGACAATCCCCACAGCTCTACATTAGCTTGTCTCTGTCCCCAGGAACCTGGCCATATTGAAGACTGTCCTGGCTGAATTCCTCGAGCTTGGCAGTGTCTGGGTAAAAGCAGGGCTCCTGCCTAGAGCCTCCAGGAGAGCAAAACTGTGACTCCTCACCTCCCCTGGCAGTGTGCGGCTGTCAGCACCACGTTCCTTCTGATCAGGACCCCTCCACATAGAAATGTTTCACCAGATTTCTTATCAAAGATCTTTAGAAACACCATGTAGGGTAGAGAGTGGGGTCTGGCCTCATCTCCCCCGATGATCTCCCCTGAGGAAATGACAGTTGAATGTTTACACCCTCCAGTATACCAGCTCACTTCCTTGAAGGCTAAGGGATGCTGAGTGAACTGCTGTTAGTAGGTTTTGGGGTCCTCCCCAAATTGCAGTAGCTCATCCAGTGAATCCTGACCACATAAAATTGGGGGCATATGTTGTCTATGAACAAAGGGCTCAGGGGGCTACTGATTTTACTCTCTGACTGAGATAGGTAAATAGATAGATAGACTGATAAATACTGAGACTCTGACAACGTGATCAGCAATCTCTTTCTAGACGGAGACTGAGGTCAGGGGTCAGGTGGGGCTTCTAGGTTACCTATTCTGAGGTGACCTACAAAGCACGTACTTCAGAGCCTGTAGAAATGACCCCAGAGGGGTTTTGAGGAAGGTTTGAGGTGTCACTGTGGGTGGGATTTGGGAAGCAGAGAAGATTGAGTCTTTGAAACAGTGGCTCATCCTTTACAAATGTGCTTTGCTCATTGTGAAAGGGGAGCAGAGTTAGGGAGTGGGATGGAGCTAGGGTAAAGCAGCCCTCTGGGGTCAGAAATGTCAACCACTTGGGTTCTGTTTTGTCCTGAGCTGTGCTGAGTGGGCTTCTTTCTCCCTACATTAGAAGAGGTGCTATCTACCCCCCCCTTTGTAGTAATAGTAGTAGTAGTAGGTGGTAGTAATAGTAGTAGTAGTAGTTGTAGTAGTAGTAGTAGTAGTAGTAGTAGTAGTAGTAGTTAGTTTTTTCTCTATTCCAATCTCCTCACCTCCAGGCACCCTAAGTTCTCTTCCAGAGGCAGAGATGGAACTAGGAAGGTAGTGCCCATTGACTTTTATTGAGTTAAGTCTCCCACCATATCTTGTGGTTCTTATAAAGAATTGGGTACAGAGTTAGGATGTAAATTCAGGATGCTTTGGAAGATAGTGGATAGGCCAGATCTGAAGAAGCAAGAGCACTCTCAATGAGTTGGGCCAATCTCAAGGGGTAAGAGAGGTGACTCACCTGCTGATGCCCTGAGGGACAGGGCAAGGCTAAGTAGCAGAAGGAGCAGGAGCATCCTTCCAGATGGTTTCTTGGTGGGTGCTTCTGGCTTGCCCTGTTGGTCTTTTTTTATATCTCTCAAGAAGAAGGATGTGCAGTTTTACTCTGTGGCTTGAGTCCCTTCCTAGTTTTGTGGTTTTTCATCCTAGATGCCCATCAGTGAACGCTTTCCCACTCCTACCCTCTTCATGATGTCCTTTTTATGTAGATGTCGTAGATCAAATCACAACCATAGCAGTTGGACCTAGTGACCAAGCAGTGGCCACTGTTGGTGATTCAGAGAAGGTCACTTGCTCCCATACAAAACAGAAACCCAAGTGTCTTTTAGAGACCATTGGATGTTGCAAAATACTGGATTCTCAATATGGATTCAGCACACCTTTAATCTCTCCCTGAGTAATCACAACAGTGTGTTTGGCAGATGTGTGTTTAGGCCTTTGTGTTTTTCCCAACCATGCTGAAGATGTCTCCTTCTCTCTGAAAGTTGATGATATGGTGGACAAAGCAGAAACCTCAGTGATCAGAGTGGAATAATCATGGTAAAGATAAAGCATACTTGAACAAGCATGGCACCATGGACACAACTCATCCACCACCAACCTTCCTTTATCTGGGATTTTAACCAGAGTGTTAGGAGTCTGCTTACACAAGGGATTGACCTGGCATTGTGTTTTAAATGGGGATTAAGTCCCACTCCCAATTCCCTAGGTGGACAATGGCAATGCCCTGTTTGAGAGAAAGCTCCTGGGGGAATAAATGAGCAAGAAGGTATTGAACTGTGAATTATAAGAACCAGGGCACAGTAGGAGGAGGCTACATAGGTGAGAGGATGGTGCTAAGACTTGGTGTTTGAACATCCAAGGGGTGAATGAAATTAGGAAACTTTGCAGCTATGAGCTAGGGATTGTGCTGTGTAAGCATTGGGCACACGTGGTCCCAGTGGACTCTGTAGTTTTTCTGAGCTGCTGGTGGAACTCAGTTTATGGGGGGTAAGTTTCCCTGTGGGATTACAGTGAAGCATTTGAAGGTGATGAGGTGCAGCTATGTTGACAGCTTTACTCTCTGAAATCTTTGTATTGTAGTTGACACCCTTCTGTGAGGTTGTGACTATTGTATAGTTGTAAAATTGAGATTGTTGTATAGTTGATCCATTTTCTTCACATACAAAATAGTCTACACCCTAAGGCATAATTGAAAAGAAATCTTTATAATATCAAGTAAAATGGTAATATTTGTGAAAATTGAACCAGAATTGTAAAAATGCTACTTAAGCAAAAGTTTAAGATTTTGAAAAATAAGGGGACAGACATGGAGAGAACAGAATGTTCTAGTTCTTGAAAGATAGATGGACACCCTCACCTCAAAGTACTCAGTGTCCTCTGGTAGATCAGTTACAGGTAATTTCATTGCAAATAATACTAATTTCTCTCTTTTTTTTTGTTTCTTTGGGGGGGCCACACCCATTTGATGCTCAGGGGTTACTCCTGGCTAAGCACTCAGAAATCGCCCCTGGCTTGGGGGGACCATATGGGATGCCGGGGGATCGAACCGAGGTCCTTCCTTGGCTAGCGCTTGCAAGGCAGACACCTTACCTCTAGCGTCACCTCGCCGGCCCCACAAATAATACTAATTTCTCATAGGGTCACATAATTGAAGACACCTTCACACTCATATTAAAACACACATGAAGGGAAAACTGGCATGAATGAAACAGGAGCTATGCTCTTGCTGGGCCCTGTGACACCAGCTTCGTGAGCCTGAGTGTACAAGGGAGGCAGGCCTGTGAGCACTCACTAGCCATGGACTCCTGAGACTTGAAGAGCTTGCCAGGTGTGGTGTACCCCAAGACCGACCCACCCATATCTGGGAGGAGTTTTGGGAACCGGATAATAGGTGTAACTACCTGCAAGACCTCCCATTTCTGGGAGGGGTCTGGAAAAGGATAGATAAACCTCTGAGCCAGGGGATTGGGCCCTTTTTGCCGTTTCTCTCTTGGCCCGGCTTGGCTTCCTGGCTTTTGGATCTTTGGGCCGCATGGAGCCCAAAGGGAAGATGGCTAACAGGAAATAAGATGCAGGGCTAGCAAAATATTGCTGAATGCTTGAAAGGTTGACATAGGCCACACACCTGTGGTGGCTAGGGCATGAATAAAGATGATTCTTCCTGATGGCTGCCTGTGAGTGAGTGATTTCACCTGGGCCTGGAACTCGCCGGCTGCATGGAGGTTGCAGAGCCATGTGGGCTGGATGGCATCATCCACCATCCAGCCCCATCGTTAATTATTTAATGCAACAGCCAGGGACACTTCTTAGCAGCACAGACCCCAGGAAAGGGTGTGTGAGTTTATCATCTCTTGGGGACCTTGAGCACCTCATGAGGATCTCATCTACCAAAGAGCATGCTCAGGTAATGCAGTGAGTTATCTAATTAATATAACTAAATAATCTGTGGTACCACTTTTTTTTTTTTAAAAGACACAGTTGATTCATGTTTAAGACTACTGACTCATGTTTCAAGTTCTCCCTGCCTCTTTTTGTTGGTATGGTGGGTGTGTAGAAGGTATTGGTTGAGTATCGCATAGCATCTCCTGCGTTGCTCACACATTTAGATGTGGAGATTCCTGGGATCTCCCTTTTGGCTGTGGTGCTCATGCCCATTCTGTGTGAGGTGCCATTTAGGGTGCAGGGGTGCTCACTGAGATGCTCACCTATAGCTGCAGCTCTTGGCCATGGTGTTCACCATCATAACCCAGTTTGCTTTCCCAGACACATTTTATTTTTAAAAAATAATTTTTGTTGTGACCAACGTGAATTACAAATCTTTCACAGTAATATTTGAGGTACATAGTGACATTGAATCAGGGGTATTCCTACCTGTGTTGTCCTCCCTCCACCCCTGTTCCCAGCATCCTTCTCCTTTGCCCCCTGGTCTGCTAGTATAACTGGTTCCCTCTGTATATAGCTTGTTGAAGATTTGATATCGATTCTGTCCTTGTTGATTTGGGTTGGTGTTTAAGTATGATCCTTTTTTATTTCTACTCAATGTTCATATGACTGGTTCTGGTACCATCCATTCCTCCCCCTCATCCCCAATTTATGAGGCAGAACAAGATGATTCAAATTATGTGGTTCTGTTTGAAAAAAAATAAGAGAAGAAAAAGAAAAAACAAAACAAAAAATAAACAAAAATAAAATGAAAAACAATGGGAGGAGTCAGTCTAGTGGTTATAAATATTAAATTAAAAAGAAGGGAAAAAAGAAAAAAACACAAAAACCCCACAAAAAACAAAATAAACAAAAAGAAAAAAGAAACAACAAACAAACAAAAGACCAAAACCAGCAACTACAAAAAAACACCACAGCAACAAATACAACAACCAAACAACCATGAGAATGAAAGGGAAAAAAAGAAAAGAAAAGAAAAGAAAAGACAGGAAAAGAAAAAAAGGAAGGAGGTCTGGTGTGGCAAGTTTTTTTTTTTTTTTTTTTTTTTTTTTTTTTTTTTTGCATAGCACAGTAAATATTGGGGAAATTAGAAAGGGGATACCCTTGGCCTAAAAGATACAGGGTTTCTCCACCCTTGAAACATACTGTCATGGGAATATAACTATAGGCTTTGTACATGCTCCTTTTCAAACCTCAAGGACTTTTTATGGTGCCAGGAAACTTCCCGCTTGTGGATGATAGAATCAGGCCTCTAACTAGAGATCTTGGTATTTGCACAAGTCAGAGGATGAAGCCTAGGATAGCGTCTTTCTTTATGGTTCTAGTAGTTCTGTTCCATCACTGTTGTAATTAGTCTTCTGTAATTGGTGGTCTTAGTTTTTGCACAGATCCTAGATGAAGCCTAGGGTAGTCTTTCATGATGATTCCAGAAGATCTGCTCTGTTGCAGTTGTCAAAGTAAGACTTCTAGAATTAGAGATCTTGGTTATTGCACAAATCGTAGGCCAAATCCTAGGCTAGGGTCTTTCTTAATTGGTTCCAAGATAAGTTCTGCCCAGTCATGGTTGTCAAAGCCAGTCTTCTGTAGTTAGCGATCTTGGTTTTTGCACAGATCAAAGACATGACATTTCTTCTGATTTCATCTTACTGTTAGGTGATTAGATAGGACAGCCTGCTCTTAGATCAAGTTGTTGCCATTTCCTCATTGTCAGGATATCATAAAAAAAAAAACAAACAGGTGAAAGTTGGTACTAGAGCAGTATTAGGAATTTCCCAGGGGTAGTTTGGTTCCTGGTATTATTGCAGGGAACTGTGCCTGTTCTATGTCTGGGCTCTAGGGCTTGGGATTGGATAGTCACTGTCTGATCAGATGGAGTTTAAGTTGGGTCTACATGACACATGTTCAGGGTGGGAGGCTCCCTGTATTATAAAATATATGGGTTCATATCCCTAGTAGATAAGAGCTTGCTTCTATACATAATATTTCCCCCTTTTAGTATGCTTTTGCAAAAAGGAATGGTGCCATGTTAAATTGCTGGTGCAATTTGGGGTAAGAATGTCAGGCTACCCAATCTGTTTCCTGGTTTTTATCTGAGCTTTTATCCCAGGCAAGACTTTTTCTTGTAGGTTTTCTTACCCAGCAGAACTAAAACAGGTGAAGTTAAAGAGAAAAAAAATATATAATAGAAGGAATATATAAAAATAAATTTTAAAAAAGTAATTGAAGAAAAATAAAGTGATCTAAGAGGCTACCTTACATTTGGGAATAAACAGACTCAGATGTATTATCATAGAGGTATTAAACATATAAAGAAAATATAGATACCCATTGATTTTGAGATATTCTTGTGGAAAGTGAAATCCAGGGCACATTTTCATCACACACCCTGCTCTTGTGAGTTTGGTAAATGATTTGCAGCAGAAAAGGATCAGGTAGAGTCCTTGTGCTGGGGATCCTTCTGGAGCTGAATCTGGTATCATTCAATAGTCCACATTTTGTGGGGGGGGGTGAGAAAAAGGGCCACACAGTATAAGTCAGCAGGAATGTTAGTTGCAGTTTTTTGCTGGGCATGAGATGTGGGGCTGAGAGGGTGCCAGACATATTTTTAATACTAAATTATTTTTAAAATTTTTATTTCTTACTCAAGGAGACTGATTTTTACAATTTTTTAAAAAATAATTTCTTTATTTAAACACCATGATTACAAACATAATTGTAGTTGGATTTCAGTCATAACAAGAACACCCCCTTCACCATGCAACCTTCCCATCACTAATGCCCCATTTCTTCTCTCCCCACCCCTCTCCTATATTTGAGACAGGCTTTCTACATTCCTCACTCACTGACATTGTTATGATAGTTCTCAGTGTAGTTATTTCTCTAACTGCACTCACCACTCTTTGTGGTGAGTTTCATATCTTGAGCTGGTCCTTCCGGCTCTCAATTCTGGGAATTATTTCAATGTCTTTAATTTTTCTTAAAACCCATAGATAAGTGAGACTATTCTCTGTGTGTCTCTCTCTCCCTCTGACTTATTTCACTCAGCATAATAGATTTCATATACATCCATGTATAGGAAAATTTCATGACTTCATCTTTCCTGACGGCTGCATAATATTCCATTGTGTATATGTACCACAGTTTCTTTAGCTATTCATCTGTTGAAGGGAATCTTAGTTGTTTCCAGAGTCTGGCTATTGTAAATAGTGCTGTGATGAATATAGATTTGAGGAAGGTATTTTTGTATTGGAGTTTTTGTTCCTAGTCTATATCCATAGGAATGGTATAGCTGGGTCAAATAGGAGCTTAATTTCTAGTTTTTTGAGGAATCTCCATATTGTTTTCCATAAGGGTTGGACTAGATGGCATTTCCACCAGCAATGAATGAGAGTTCCTTTCTCCCCACATCCCTGCCAGGACTGATTTTTCTTGTTCTTTGTGATGTGTGCCAGTCTCTGTGGTGTGAGATGGTACCTCATAGTTGTTTTGATTTGCATCTCCCTGATGATTAATGATGTGGAGCATTTTTTCATGTGCCTTTGTCCATTTATATTTCTTCCTTGATAAAGCATTTGCTCATTTCTTCTTTCCATTTTTTGATGGGGTTAGATTTTTTTTCCTATTAAGTCTGTCAGTACCTTGTATATCTTAGGTATTAGTCCCTTATCTGATGGATACTATTGGGTGAATAGCTTCTTCCATTCTGTGGGTGACTTTTGTATCCTAGGCATTATAAGGAGGCTGGTTTTTAGTACATGTCAGATGCAGGGATATTATTATAGTCGATTTGAAGTTGTTTGCATTTTTGCAAATATTTCCTTTCACAGATTTTGCAATTAGGTTTTTAGCTGTTGAGTTTGTGCAGTTTTTAGAGACCAGATCTATGAGGGCTATGGGATCCCAGAAGATTTACTACATGACACCAATGGGTGCAATGGGGTGAGAATACAGGCAGGATAATGTGAATCCAGAGCAGGAACAGGCCTTGGTGATTCAAAGAGACCTCATTCTTCTCCAACTGGTGATCTCTTCTCCACATGGGCCTGTGAAGAGTTCTTACTGTTTTGCGATGCTATCTCTGTTCTCCCATCATCCCTGTCCCTATGGCAAGCTGGGTAGTGGGAGTCACCTTAAAAGTACTCTTTTTACCTCAGTACCCTGTCTGGGTATTTAATTTGAAATAAATTCCATGAAAAATATATCCCTTATCCTTTGAATGTCACAATTTCCTATGAAAGCTATTTGATTTTAAAGTTGTTATGCATTACATTTGTCTTATTAAATCTAGTTGGTGGGGCCGGAGAGATAGCATGGAGGTAAGGCGTTTTGCCTTTCATGCAGGAGGTCATCGGTTTGAATCCTGGTGTCCCATATGGTCCCCCGTGGCTGCCAGGAGCAATTTCTGAGCATGGAGCCAGGAATAACCCCTGAGCACTGCCGGGTGTGACCCAAAACCCACACACACACACACACAAAAAGGAAGCAAATCAATTTTGGGGCCGGGAAGGTGGCGCTAGAGGTAAGGTGTCTGCCTTGCAAGCGCTAGCGTAGGACAGACCGCTGTTCAATCCCCCGGCGTCCCATATGGTCCCCTCAAGCCAGGGGCGATTTCTGAGTGCATAGCCAGGAGTAACCCCTGAGCGTCAAAAGGGTGTGGCCCAAAAACAAAAAAAAAATCTAGTTGGTGGCCTAGTCATATCACAGAACATATATTAGTCCCTTGTTCTTGATATTTCTTAATTAGTTCCCAATTTAATATCTAATCCAATCTTTATTATATCATACTCCAATGTTGAGATTGCTACAAACATCAATATTCACTGCCAAGGACGCAGTAACAAACAGCTAGAGAATACAGTCAGAAATTTGTTTAACAAAGAGGACAAAATTAGACATTTCTATATATCATGTTTCTACAGAACTGCATGTTTCCAAGATCAGGAGAACCCACTAAAATAACTCAACATCTCTTCTTGGGAAAGAAAAAGAAAAAATGATAGAAATAAAGAAATAAAACAAAATTATAGGGACAAAGTCAGGGAGAAAAAGCAAAATGTTGCAGTGTACATGTTTGGAGTAACCTGAATAGCCACTGGCATCTTCTCTTTTCTGTTTATTAACATTAACAATAGATAGAAAATTAAACACAGCTTTTACAAACGAAAGACTGACTGACATATCCCTCACCTTTACCTATGAGAACATGTTACTTAAGACTTAAGGAAACACTGAAATTGATTCACTTCCCCTCTCCGGGGGTTGGGGCAGTAGCACAATATAGAAGTTATCTGATGAAAATATTAACTTGTGTCACATAATTGACAAGCTTGGAGTGGAGAGGAAGGCAGGTTCCACACAATGAGTTGTTGATTGGATTAGTAGTCAGACCTAATGCTTTTAAAGCAAACAGTTTATTCTTGCTTACAGAAGAAATGGAGCTGTTACAGTGCAATTCAAGACTATGAAAAGACCAGAATTCATCATGCCCCAAATAGGCTCTCTCTTAACCAAATAATAAGGTAAAGGTAGAGCAGTATCCCACATGAGTTGGCTTCTAGTACTGTTTTCCCTTGAAGGTGCAGAGAGTTATTGAAGTCAGGTCATATCAATCTCCAAGAAAGCAGAAAAAAAGAACCAGAGAACAGGAAGAAAAATGGGATTGCAACAAAATATATAGAAGAATGAACAAGACAATTTTCAAAAATGAAGGGAGGAAGTGCCAAAAGAAATGAAGAAACCTAATAGGAAAAATAAACTGAGAGAAAAATAAGAATAGAAACATGAATTTAAAGAAGTGGAGGACTTAAAGGAATGGAACATTTGGAGAACTCAAATGATTCTGAAACATCTGTGTAGAAGACCAATGATCTACACCAGCCTTGCAATTTATTGACTTTTTTTTATTTCCTATGTGTTGGTTGAGCTGTAGATCATGTACATTTATCTTTCAAAAAATTTACTACATGCATAAATATTTCATAGACTTAAAAAAACTACTATTTTTCCCACTCGAGTCCCCTATGTACAGCTGGATGGCAGGGTTTTAACTCTGTGGAAACTCAGATTTGTATTCTTGATTCATTTGCAAGGTCAGCTGCTTCTCCTGACGTATGTCAGCGATGCTTTTCTGAGGACCGAGCATGCCCCAGCCAGCTGCGCTGCACACCTGGCCAGGCCTCAATTGGATATGGGGTCTGAAGAGTCCCACTTTTTTAGTCAAGTTGGCTTTTCTCTGTAGTTGTGGGGAGAGGAGAGAGGATCTAGTTCACCTCATCTAGGACACATGGATTGCACATCTTTATTTTTCTGAGCCACTAGCGTAGGCAGGGGGTTAATAGGAGGAGGGGTGCAGGTGACTGAGATTCCTACCTTCAAGCAGCATGATGTCCTTGGCATAGATCCTAGAATAATAGTCAGGCTAGGGGTTGGCTCTGTTTATGGGAATCACATGCTGACTCTTCTCCAGCTGTTGGATATTGTGGGCACCCAGGGTCACCATAATAGTGATGCACAGAGAACCCAGAGGGATGTGGGTTCCCAGGAAGCAGAGCCCAGCAGATCAAAAGGTCAGGGGCAAGTAGGACTGCTGCTGAGGTTATATTCAGTGCCTGAATGAATGGGACTCCTACTTCTACTATCTGAGAGGTTTTCAGTGGAAAACCTAATATTACCTCAAGGGTGCTGCTACCCATGGTAAGTTGTCAGGGAAACAGATGATATTACTGTTTTCATCCAGGTTATGTGGTGATTCCCCCTACCTTGAAGGCATAGAGGAATATTTGTTTCTCTCATTGTTTTTTTTTTTCTCCAGCTTTACCTGGCCTTGCCCTGAGTTGTCTGCTCATTTCATCTCCTTCAGAGGTTTCCTAGGGTCTGTGTTCCTCAAGTAGTGGAATATCTGGAGGCGCCGGGCCTCCAGGAGAGTGAGGTGGTGATTCTCCTTATCTCGCATGGCAGTGAGTGTCCATCAGCATCACATCCTCTCAGATGAGGAACCCTCCAGACTGGCATGTTTTTTGGAGGATTCCTATCAAACAACAGCAAATATGTCATGTAGTTTCAGGAGTGGTCCTGGGCCTCATGTCCCCTAATGATGTCTCCTGAGGAAATATCAATTGAGTGTGTGTACGCTTGGTGTCCCTGCTGACTGCTCTGTGACCTGCTGTTAGTAGGTTTGGGGGTTCATGTTCTCCAAAGGAAGAGCAGCAGTTCAGCCAGTGAGTCCTTGACCACACAGAATGGGGACACATGATTCTCTTAGGGATAGCGAGTCTGGGGGCTCCTGACATTGCTCTCCTAACTAGATTCTGAGACCCTAATAATGTAATGTCCAGCGGCAATCTCTTTCTAGGCTGAGGCTGAGATCAGGGGCCAGAAGTGATTCAGCTTATTCCAAGGTAACTATAGAACATGCTCTGTTATTGGTGTGTTTGCAGAAATTACCCCGAGGGACTATGAAGAGGGTTGGAGGTATCAGTGCATGTGGGATTTGAGAAGCAGAGAAGGCTGGGCCTGTCAAACAATGGTTCATCTTTGACAAGGTGCAGTACTAAGTGCCTAGAAAGAGAGCAGAGGTAGGGAGAGGGACGGAGGGAATGGAGATGGAGCTAGTCAGAAGCAGACCTCTGGGGACAGCAATGCCACCCACTTAAAATCTACTCTGCCCTATGTTAGGTCTATACCACTGAGGAGGCTCCCTTCTCCCACACATGAAAGCAGGTGCTCTCTGCCTTTATTGCTGCAAACAGAATTTTCTATCCTCCAGTCTCTTCTCAGGCACCCCAAAATATGTTCCAGAGGCAGAGGTGGCACTTGGAGTATAGTGCTCATTGACTTTTCTTGAGATCTGCCTCCCATCATTTCCTGTGGTTCTTATCCAGCATCATCTAACCTGATGTAGGTTAGAATGTGGGCTCAAAATGTTCCCGTACAGTGGATAGGCAGTGCTAAAGGGGCAAGAGTACCCCTAGTGATCAGGGCCAGGTTCAGGGAAAGGAGGGGGTCATTCACCTGCCTCAGTTCTTTGGGGATAGTGCAAAGCTCAGCATCAGAAGAAGCAGGAGCATCTTCCCAGGAAGGCTTCTCATTAGCTGGTTCTAGAGTTTCCTCTGTGGTCTTCTTTAATTACTAAAAGAGAGGAAGGACATGCAGTTTTGCTTTTTGGCCTGAGCCCCCTCCTGGTTTTGTGGTGCTTCACCCTATATATCTGTCTTTGAGAGCTTCCCAACTCCTACCCTCTTCCTGGTATCATTTTTCTAGTGGTTAGGGGAGAATCATGCTGTGATTGTATCAGTGTACATAGCTGATGACTCAGATCACTGTGCCATCCAAAACAGAAGCCCAAAGATGAGGTGGTGATTATAGAATGTAATATTGACCACAGAATTATGGGATCTCAGAAGCATGAGATGCCAATGATAGAACTTTCACTCCTTTATGTTCATGCTGCTAAGTCATCAGGGCAATGTCTTTGGCAGACGCATATTTAGTCTCTTTTCTGTTACTTTTTTTCCAAACACATCGAAGATGTCTCTTTTCTTTGAAAGTTGATGGTGTGGTGGATGGGCAGAAACACCAGTAATTAGAGTATACTGCTGTGAGCCAAATTCTGTTGCAGTCTTCAGCGCCTGCAAACAGATCCTTCGTGGAGTTCGGGAAAAAATTCCACGGGGAGAGAGTGGGCACACGGAATGGCGAATGACGGAACAATATTGTAGAAATGAATGAAACCACACAGATTGTATGGGGACTCGCGTCTAAAAAGACGAAGAAAAATTTATTTTTTGAGCTGGCTGCTTTTAAAAGGCTGAGGCTTGGAATGTAGGGTGCAAACTCTTGACATCAAAGAAACTGGGAAAAGAATGGAGGACCCTGGCTTAAATTAGCATATTAAAGAGCCGATACTGAAGGTGAAAAGGCAGTTTGTGTTGGGCTTGCTTTGTTTTGGGTAAACAGAAGGGAAACAGGTAATTTTCAGGGAAGTGGGAAGAGAGAGATAGTTACAGCCACTTTTGGAATTATGGCCAAACGATCCACGCAAAGGGTCAAGTGATTTTGACTGCTCTAAGCGGGCCTTTTTGGCAAATAATTCCTTTTTCGGAGGGCACTATACCTTGTGGTGTGTGCCTCTCCTGAGTGGGATGTGGCAGTATACAATGGAAGAAACAGAGTAGACGTGCGTGAGCAGAGCCCTATGGACTCAACTCAGACAGTAACCCATTCACCATTATTCACTATCTCCTGGGGGATTTTATTAATTCTACTAAAGTATAAATGTTGAATGGCAGAAATGGCCTATCAGATTTCTATACCAGAAGTCCTACAAAAGCTACAGCCTATGGTCAGGCTGCAATGCTAGCAATGGTGTTGGACAGCAATCCACGTTTTTACTCTTTTCTTTTTAAAAATATTTATTTATTTACTTTGGTTTTGGGGTCACACCCGGCAGTGCTTAGGGATTACTCCTGGCCCTGTGCCCAGAAATTGCTCCTGGCAAGCTCGGGGTACCATATGGGTCCCGGGAATGGAACCTGGGTTTGTCCCTGGTTGGCCACTTGCAAGGCAAGCTCCCTACTGTTGTGCTATCTCTCTGGCCCCCACTTTTTTACTCTTTGTTTTTTTTTGTGGTGGGGGGTCACACTTGGCAGTGCTTAGGGGTTACTTCTGGCACTATGCTCAGAAATCGCTCCTGGCAGGCTGGGGAATCCATATGGGATGCCCGGATTCGAACCATCAACCTTCTGTATGAAAGTCAAATGCCTTACCTCCATGCTATCTCTCTGGCACCCACTTTTTTACTCTTAACCTCTGTACTGAGTGAAATTTTCTCTCTCCTATTTCCAGAGAAATAAACAGAGAAGAAAAAGCTTGTTTCAAGAAGGTGTTCATTCTTGTTTAGTTCTATGGTTCAATTGCTACTGTGGACTTTCCTACCATGTCTTTTGAGAGGTGGCAAATGATTTGGAATGGGATAAGTAGAAGGGCTGCTAAAGAATCATTTACTAGAATCTCCAGCACATGATTTCAAAAGTGACAAGCTTCTCTTTCTATCTCAGGGTTTGGAAGATAGAACAGGGGGCTGTAATCTAATTCACACCTAAAATACTTGTGTTTTACTCTTTATCTTTTCTTGAGGTTTGGTATGACATCTCTTAGTTACAGATATCCTACACTTACAAAGTTCCTGTTTCTGACCATGAACTAAGGGGCAACCCTACACAAAGTGAAAAATAAGAACCACTTTAGCCAGACTTTCAAAGTCTTCCCAGGAGAAATCAGAATTTTATCAATGAGAGTGGAACTGTGGCAGGATGTCCTACTGTCCTACTGTGATAGCAATAGCTAAGTATTTTTCTCTGTATTCTCTATATGCAACAATTTGCCAACACCTTTCCTATGTGATTACACACCTAGACAGTTTGGGGAGCCAGGGACTTTGGGGAACTCAAGTGGTAGAGAGCTCAAGTTTAGCTTGTGTGAAGCTCTGAATTTAATCCTGGCACTATTTCATGTCCTGCTCCATACCTTACCCTACCTCTACTGGGTGAGACCCCAGAGTCCTGAACCATCTGGTTCATACTGTAGGATCAAGCATTGCTGGAAGTGACCTTTGGTCTCCTAGCGCCACTAAGTATGGTCTATAAACAACAGCTCTGTAATTTTTATAATTTATTTTCTGTTATTGGACAGTGCCTGATACACACCATGGCATCAAACAGTTCTTCAGCTCCTCTTGGTGTCATATGCTATGATTTTAGTTGTGCAGCTACAAGCTTCTGAAATATTTTAATAGAAAATCTACTCACAAGTGGTGCTTGATAACTTTTGAGGAAATCATGGTCACTAGATCAGTAATATTGGCTTGTGTTCTTTTACTGGGCCCCTATTCCTCAATAATTTTATCTTTGTTTTAGCCTGATAGTGCCAAGAGATTAGGCCTTTTCTTTTTTCTGGAGCTCATAGTGTATCTAACAGATAAAGAAGAAAACACTCATTTTCATTAGGTGTTCATATTTGTTTAGTTATATGGCTCAGTTGTTGGCTATAGCAGAGCCTTTTTTTTTTAGCAGAGGCTTTTTAAAGCCTAGTAAATCTTAGAAGCCTTTCTCAAATGGAATATAGTTATGTTAAGTAGGATTTTGAAATTATATATCTGTAGCTACACCTGTACCTATGCATGTACACAGATTATTACAAGTGCCTTAATTAATTTTTTGATTTCATATTTGTTTTTATATTTGATTTCACACATAGTGATGTTTAAGTGAGAGTATTATTATGTGCTGTGTAGTTCTTATGGGTATATATGCATATGCTATATATACATACATATGTATATATTCACTACTATGTAGTGTACTTTCATTCTCTATTCCCTCTTTCTGAGCATGACTTTGGTATCTCTGTTTCAGGAGGATTTTTATTACTCAGACTGTAAGTGAATCCAGCTAACACACCTTATTCTGTACATAGTCGAGATCTTTAGGTCATTTTCTACAGGCACCTTTGTTGGCATAGCCCTGAGGAACAGGGAACCCAAGGAGAAATTTCCCATGGGAAATAAATTTAGCTTTTATGTCTATGTATTTTTGGTTGGGAACTATTCAACTGTGACTGAACTTAACTGTTAAAGCACCAGAGATTGGTGTCTGAACAAGGCTGGGGCTGGCCTGATAAGGATGACTATATCCACAAGCAAAGGGATGAATGACTGAGGTCACTGTGACTTTGGAAACCAAGGCTGTGACAGTAATCATCAAGGCCATAGGCTAGGCGGCTCTCCTTTCCCCCATTTCTGGAACTGTGTGAACCTTCTGACTGGGTATGACCAAGGAAAACAAGGAGCTCTGGAATTTCTTTCATGTCAGAGTTTATGCTAATGCCAGTGGATCCCTGGGTGACTTGTGTGAAATGGGGGAGGAAAGAGATAGCAATTTCTAGAAGGAAATCTATTGCTGCCTCTCTATCCACCTCTGACAATTTAGAAATGGCAGGAGAGCTCTAGGACTAAAAATCTATGAATTCCTTCACAATATGGACCTTAAGCCTCACCATCTCTATGGGGTATTCGTCAAGCTGCCCTTGATGTTCACATTTTCTTGAGTCATGGGAGTTGATCCCTACTACCCAATTTCTTGGGAAACTGTGGTCTCAGGCTGGAGCAAAGAATTGTTCATAGCAGGAAAAGAGTCAGTCTGAAACTTCGCTTAGGCAATTTGGGTTCATTGCCTTTTTATCTCAGAAAACGATTTCAGGAAGAAAGGAAGGAAAGTGAACTAAAGCAAGTTTTTTTTGGAAAATAAACTTAGGTAAGGAGAGGGTATGGTAAGGTAAGATACATGCTCAAGAGAGAACATGGGCTTCTTTAGAATGAAGGGAGCCCATTACACATTCTAGCATTAAAGTATGAAAGTTTACATCTCAAGAAGGGAGATGTAGGTGACATGTCCTTGGGCACCATGTACCTGGCAACAACATATGTACCTGGGTGACACATGTGCTCAGGCAGCACATACCCATGTTTTCTTTGTTCAAGTTTACTTTTTATATACTTCTTCCAAACTGTTCCCCACACGCAGTTTGTAGCTAAGGCGTTTCAAGGGGAAATTTAGGGGCAGAAGATGATCTTCTTTTAGCTATTTAGCTATGGCTTTTTTTGCAGCACTGGGGCCTCTGATGGACAGTGGGTTCAAGTAAGGAGTGTGAGGATGTTGTACATTTTGGATTTTATTATGCCAATGATACTCAGGCTACCCAGGTGATATTGGGGGCAACACTTAACAGTACTCAAGGTCTTCCAGATCTACAGCTGGAAATGTTAAGGGGCATATAGTGCAAGGAACTGAATCCGGGATGGGCTCATACCTAACATGTGATTTAACTGGTTTAATCTCCTGGTCACATTCTTGATTTCTTTTCTTTTCTTTTTTCTTTTCTGGAAGTATTTCTTAAGTTTCTCTTTTATTTTTAAAAATTTTTAATCTTTATTTAAACACCATGTTTATAGACATGACTGTAGTTGGGTTTAGGTCACAAAAAGAACAACCCCCCCTTCACCAGCGCAACATTCCCACCACCAATTCACCCCATATCCCTCCACCCACACCCCTTGCCTGTATTCGACACAGGCATTCTACTTCTCTTATTCATTAACATTGTCATGGTAGTTGTTAGTTTTCTAACCGCACTAACCTCTCCTTGAGGTGAGCTTCATATCGTGAGCCAGTCCTTCTGGTCCTCATCTTATCTCTGGGCATTATTACAATAATGTCTTTTATTTTTCTTAAAACCCATAGATAATTGAGACTATTCTGTGTCTCCTTCTCTCCCTCTGACTTATTTCACTCAGCATAATAGTTTCCATGTCCATCCATGTACAGAAAAATGTCATGACTTAATCTCTCCTAATGACTGCATAATATTCCATTGTGTTTATGTACCACAGATTCTTTAGCCATTTATCTGTTGAAGGGCATCTTGGTTGTTTCCAGAGTCTGGCTATTGTAAATAGTGCTGCGATGAATATAGGTATGCAGAAGGGAATTTTGTATTGGATTTTTGTGTTCCTAGGTTATATTCCTAGGAGTGGTATAGCTGAGTCAAATGGGAGCTCAATTTTCAGTTTTTTGAGGAATCTCCATATTGTTTTTCATAAAGGCTGGACTAAGCCACCAGCCACTGCTCAGAGTTCCTTTCTCTCCACATCCTTGCCAGCACTTACTGTTCTTTGTCTTTATGATGTGTGCCAGTCTCTGTGCCATCAGATGGTACCTCATTGTTTTAATTTGCATATCCCTGATAATTAGTTATGTGGAGCATTTTTTCATGTGCCTTTTGGCCATTTGTATTTCTTCTTTGAGAAAGTGTCTGTTCATTTCTTCTCCCCATTTTTTTATTCAAGTATGACTACAGTGTCTTTTTTCTTTATTTAAACATCTTTATTTAAACATATTTGTGATTAGGTTTCAGTCATGTAAAGAACACCCCTTTCACCAATGCAACATTCCCACCACCAATGTCCCAAATCTCCCTCCATCCCACCCCACCCTCACCTGTACTCCAGACAGGCTTTCCAGTTCCCTCATTCATTCACATGATTATGGTAGTTCTCTGTGTAGTTATTTCTATAACTGCACTCACTACTCTTTGTGGTGAGCTTCATGAAGTGAGCTGGAAGTTCCAGCCCTCTTCTCATTGTCTCTGAGGATTGTTGCAAAAATGATTTTTATTTTTATTAGAACCCATTGATGAGTGAGACTATTCTGCATCTCTCTCTCTCTCTCTCTCTCTCTCTCTCTCTCTCTCTCTCTCTCTCTGACTTATTTCACTCAGCATGATAGATTCCATGTATATCCATGTATAGAAAAATTTCATGACTTTATCTCTCCTGATGGCTGCATAATATTCTATTGGGTATATGTACCACAGTTTCTTTAGCCATTCGTCTGTTGAAGGGCATCTTGGTTGTTTCCAGGACCTGACTATTGTGAATAGTGCTGCAATAAATATAGGTGTGAGGAAGGGGGTTTTGTGTTGTATTCTTGTGTTCTTAGGGTATATCCCTAGGAGTGGAATAGCTGGGTCGAATGGGAGCTCAATTTCCAGATTTTGGAGGAATCTCCATATCGCTTTCCATAAAGGTTGGACTAGATGGCATTCCCACCAGCAGTGGATAAGAGTTCCTTTTTCTCCACATCCCCGCCAGCACTGATTGTTCTCATTCTTTGTGATGTGTGCCAATCTCTGTGGTGTGAGGTGGTATCTCATCGTTGTTTTGATTTGCATCTCCCTGATGATTAGTGATGAGGAACATTTTTTCATGTGCCTTTTGGCCATTTGTATTTCTTTTTTTTATCAAAGCGTCTGTTCATTTCTTCTCCCCATTTTTTGATGGGATTAGATGTTTTTTTCTTGTAAAGTTCTGTCAGTGCCCTGTATATTTTGGATATTAGCCCCTTATCTGATGGGTGTTGGGTGAATAGTTTCTCCCACTCGGTGGGTGACTCTAGTATCCTGGGCACTATTTCTTTTGAGGTGTAGAAGCCTCTCAGTTTAATGTATTCCCATCTGTTGATCTCTGCTTCCACTTGTTTGGAAAGTGCAGTTTCCTCCTTGAAGATGCCTTTAGTCTCAATGTCATGGAGTGTTTTACCAACGTGTTGTTCTATATACCTTATGGTATCAGGTCTGATATCAAGTCTTTAATCCATTTGGATTTTACCTTCATACATAATGTTAACTGGGGGTCTATGTTTGCTTTTTTGCAAGTGGCTAACCAGTTCTGCCAGCACCACTTGTTGAAGAGGTTTTCCCTGCTCCACTTAGGATTTCTTGCTCCTTTGTCAAAAATTAGGTAATTGTCTGTCTGGGGGACAATGTCTGAGAACTCAAGCCTATTCCACTGATCTGAGGGTCTGTCTTTATTCCAATACCATGCTGTTTTTGATAACTATTGCTTTGTAGTACAGTTAAAGTTGGGGAAAGTAATGCCTCTCATTTTCCTTTTCCCTAAGAGTGCTTTAGCTATTCGAGGGTGTTTATTGTTCCAGATGAACTTCATAAGTGTTTGATCCACTTCTTTGAAGAATATCATGGGTATTTTTAAGGGGATCGCATTAAATCTGTACAATGCTTTGGGGAGTATTGCCATTTTAATGATGTTAATTCTGCCAATCCATGAGCAGGATATGTGTTTCTATTTCCGTGTGTCCTTTCTTATTTATTGGAGCAGAGCTTTATAGTTTTCTTTGTTTAGGTCCTTCAGGTCTTTGGTCAAGTTGACTGCAAGATATTTGAGTTTGTGTGGCTCTAATGTGAATGGGATTTGCCTTCTTGACTTCCTTCTCTTCCCTATCATTATTGGTGTATAAAAAGGCTATTGATTTTTGTATGTTAATTTTGTAGCCTGCCACCTTGCTATATGAGTCTATTGTTTCTAGAAGCTTTTTGGTAGAGTCTTTAGGGTTTTCTAAGTAGAATATCATGTCATCTGCAAACAATGATAGCTTGACTTCTTCCTTTCCTATCTGGATTTCCTTGATATCTTTTTCTTGCCTGATCACTATAGCAAGAACTTCCAGTACTATGTTGAAGAGGAGTGGTGAGAGTGGACAGCCTTGTCTTGTACCAGAATTTAGAGGGAAGGCTTTTAATTTTTCTCCATTGAGGATAATGGCTTGTGGTAGATGGCTTCAACTAGATTGAGAAAGGTTCCTTTCATTTCCATCTTGCCAAGAGTTTTGATCAAGAATGGGTGTTGGACCTTATCAAATGCTTTATCTGCGTCTATTGATATGATCATGTGATTTTTATTTTTCTTCTTATTGATGTTGTGTATGATGTTGATAGATTTACGGATGTTAAACCATCTTTGCAGTCCTGGGATGAAACCTACTTGGTCATAGTGTATGATCTTCTTGATACATTGGATCCTATTTGCCAAGATTTTAGTGACGATCTTTGCATCAGCATTCATCAGGGATATTGGTTTGTAATTTTCTTTTTTGGCAGTATCTCTGTCTGGTTTTGGTATCAAGGTGATGTTGGTTTCATAAAAGCTGTTTGGGTGTATTTCCGTTTTTTCAATTTCATGGAAGAGCCTGGCTAGGATTGGTAGTAGCTCCTCTTGAAAGATTTGAAAAAAATTCATTAGTAAATCCATCTGGGTCTGGACTTTTCTTTTTGGGCAGATGTTTGATTATAGTTTCAATTTCCACTGTAGTGATGGGGGTGTTTAGATATCCTACATTCTCTTTACTTAACTGTGGAAGGTTATAAGTGTCCAAGAATTTTTCCATTTCTTCTAGGTTCTCATCTTTAGTAGCATAAAGTTTCTCAAAGTAGTCTCTGATTACCCTTTGGATCTCTGAAATATCTGTTGTGATCTCCCCCTTTTCATTTCTTTTTTTAAATATAATTTTTATTTTAATTATAGTGGCTTACATATCATTGACAATAATATATTAGGTATATATTAACATAAAATCAGGGGAATTCCCATCATTGAATTGTCCTCCCTCTACCTCCGTTCCTGTCCTTCTTCCCATATCCTCTTCCCTTACCCCCGGGGCTGCTAGAATAAGTGGTCCCCTCTGTGCCTAGCTTACTACTTAGTGGTCTTACACCTATTTGGTCTTGGTACCTCCCTTATCCCCTGTCATCAATTGGGAGGTGGGACTAGATAGTTCAAGTTATGCAGTTTTGTTTGAAGAAGAGAAAAGTAATAACCTGGAGAGAAAAAAAAGAAAAAAGAATCAGATACTCTGGAAATGGGCGGAGTCCTTCTAGAGGCTTTCATTCTTGGTTTGAGAGAAGAAGGGGAAAAAGAAGGTAAAACACCACAACAGTACATAAAGAACTGTCAAATAAAATATCCAGTGAGCATTCAAAAAAAAAAAAAAACAACAAACAAAACAAAAGAAAAAAACAAGGTAAGCACCATATAAAAGCCATGGTACTGAGATAAAAAAATGTGGCAGATCACATAAGAAAAAAGAAAATAAATAAATATAAATGGAGACATCCACTTCAATAGTCAAACCACAACAATGAAATCAACAAAAAATAGATAAGTAAATAATAATAAAAATTGTTTTGTGCTTTTTTTCCCCCCTCCTACAGTAAATATTGGGGTCATTCGAAAAGGAATTTCCTTTGCCTAAGAGATACAGGGTTTCTCCATCCTTGAAGTGCATTGTCATGGAATTAACTATAGACTCCTTTCAGGTTCATTTACTCTCCCTTTGATGCTTTTGTGGTGTATGGAAGACTTCTGCTCCTTCCTGGGTGATAACATCAGACCTCTGTATCTAGAGGTCTCGGTATCTGCATGAGTCAAGGAGTTGAACTTATGATTATGTCTTTTTTTGTGGATCCAGAAGTTCTGTTCCTTCAGTGTCATTTTAATCTGTCTTCTGTGTTTGGCAGTCCTGGTCTTTGTGCTGGTCCTAGGAAGGGGCCTGGGATAGCATCTTCCATTATGTTTCCAGAGGTCCCCTTCCATTGCAGTAGTCTCAGACAGACCTCTGGAACTAGAGATCATAGTTGTTATGCAGGTCGTAGCTCACACCCTAGACTAGGGCTTTTTTTTTTTTTTATTGGTCCCAAGATACATACAGTCTGACCATGGTTCTGTCAGCCAGTCATCTGTAAATCGCGATCTTGGCATTTGGATAGACCGAAGGGTGACAAGTCTTCTGACTTTGTCTTATCGTTAGCTGGTGAGGTAGGATAACTTGCTGTTAGGTCAAGTTGTTCCCATTTTCCTCGTTGTCAGGGTATCATGTTAGGGCTGGCACTTGTTGGTGTCCGAGCACTATTAAGGATGTCCCGGTTGGGATTTGTTTCCTGTGGCTGTTTTGAAGAAGTGTGTCGTTTCTATGTCCAGGGTTCAAAGCTGGACGGTTGATGTCTAATCACCTGGGGTCTAAGTTGGGTCCACGTGACATATTTTCAAGGTGGGAGATACCCTTGTATTGTAAACAAGTATGAGTTCTTATCCCTAATAAATAAGAGCTCGTTTTTTATATGTAAGATTTCCCCTTTTTTTAGTGTGTCTTTGCAGGGAGAAATGGTGCTACGTTATATTGCTGGTGCATTTGAGGGTGGAGAGAGAAGAAAACAAAAACAGGTCACACACCCAAAAAAGATAAAAATAGAAATAAAAAATATGTGATCATATATATATATATATATATATATGACAAGAAAAAAGATTTTTAAGAAATGAAGAAAAAAATTAATTAAAGGAACAAGGTGATGCAAAAAAGTATCTTGCATTTGGGGAAAAGCAGGTGAATGAGAAATTACTTCCCATCCCCTTGTCCCCTTTCAGGGGGAGACCTTGGTAATATTTATCCGCAGCAAATAATAATCCACACAGACAAGAAGGATAGGGTGTAAAAGATTGGGCAAAGAGAGCGAGAGAATCCTCTTGCAGCCTGCAGCTTTCGCAAAAGGACCCCTCTCCCCTGTCCATCAAGCTATTTATTGCCAACTCCACAGCGCCCCACCTGGAAAGGCTAGGTGGGGCAATAGTCATAGAACAATCCTAAGGAAATACTTTTATATACAACAATTCCAAGAATAATCTTATGGAAACTTTTTCATATACTACAATCTCCCAACCTGACCTTCTTGAGATTGGTAAAAGATTTGCAGCAGGGAGGACTTGGGAAGAGTTCATGCATTGGGGGATACTTGTAGAGCTAAGTCCGGTTTCAAGTAACAGTCCATGTTAGAAAGAGTTGGTAAGGAGGACCACGCAGCATGAGTCAGCAGGGGAGTTGGTTGCCTTTCTTATAGGGGGCGAGGTGTGGGTTTGACTGGTTGTCCCTTCACTTGGGTGCTTGGGTTCGCTGGGGTAGGAGGTCATTCTTGATGCCTAATGGAATAGGAACTTAGGGTGAAGAGTTTTAATGTGGGGAATCTGGATGGGATTGTGGGATAAAGGGATAGTCGAATTTTCAAAGGGGTTAAAGGGGAAAGTATATGGAAGGGGCAGGAAATAAGAGAAAATAAATTAAAAAGAAAAGGAGAGAAAGAGAAAAAAATAAAAAGAAAAAAAAACAGTAGTGAGAAGAGTAGAAAAAAAGCGAGGGAATGCTAGTTTGTTTGAATGTGTTCAATGAGTACGGCCTGTAGTATAAGTCTATAGGTCACAGTTGCTGCTTCGATGGTCTGGGTGGTCACATGCTTCAAGTCCTAAATGAAAGTATTACCTAGGCAATGGTCCTCAAACTACGGCCCGCGGGCCACATATTGTATTTATTCCCATTTTTTTTCTTCACTTCTAAATAAGATATATGCAGTGTGCATAGAAATTTGTTCATAATTTTTGTTTTTACTATAATCTGGCCCTCCAACAGTCTGAAGGTCAGTGAACTGGCCCCCTGTTTAAAAAGTTTGAGGACCTCTGAGAGATAAAGGGTATGTTAAAGAGTTTTATTGGGACATTCTCGTGGTGCAAGCTGGGTATGGTATCTTGTGTGATTGAGCCCCAAGATGCAATCTTAGTTTGTCCACCCTTTGTATCTAAGAATGCCTGTGGACAGAAAAGCTGAGAGGTTATTTTAAGTATAGAAAGATTAAGGCATTAAAACATATTTTTATGGAATGCTTCCATTGGAGTCAGTGGTTTCCCATGGTATCCTTTACCTATAATCCTGTATAAGATCCCTAAAGGCTTGTTATGGGCCTTTGTAGTAGAAGGCTGATTACTTACCTGGTCTTTCTATGCTGCTGTTTCTGCTGTTGCTGTTTTTTTTTTTTTTTTTGGTGGTATAGTGTGTAGTCAAGAGTTTGTGTTGTTCCTCTTTCATCTGTTTTGGGCACTGCTCTCCTGTATATGTTGACTGTTACAGTGTTTGGGGTTTCTACCCTGTTAAACCCTGTTATTTGATTGTTGAGTATTAGTTGTATATAAGGTGTATGTTCTAGGTGCTTCAGAATAGTGCTATCATTCTGTGTTTATCTTTCATCTTCTGACTTACTTCATTTAACATAATATATTCTAGGTCCATCCACGTTGCTGCAAAGTCTGTGATTGTATCATTTATGACTGCCATGTAGTATTCCATTGTGTATAGATACAACATCTTAATGATCCATTCATCTGTTGTTGGACATCAAGGTTGGTTCCAAGACTTGGCTATTATACTGAGTGCTGTGATAAATAGTGGGGTGCACACATACTTTGGAATGAATGTCCTTCCAACTTGGGGGTAGATATCTAGAAGAGCAATTGCTGAGTCAAATGGTAGCTCAATTCTGAGTTCTTTGAGCACTCTCCAGACTGTTCTCCATAGGTGCATTCCCACCAGCAGTGGATGAGAGTGCCTTTCATGCCGCATCCCCGCCAACATAGATTGTTTCTATTATTTTTGATGTGAGCCTTCTTCACTGGTGTAAGGTGGTACCTCATTGTTGTCTTTATTTGGATTTCCCTAATGATGAGTGAAGGTGAGCATATTTTTATGTGTTTGTTGGCCATCTTTTGGTCTTCCTCAGAGAAGTTTCTATTCATTTCATCTTCCCATTTTTTATGGCTTTATTTGGTTTTGGGGGGGCTTAGCATTCTGAGTGTTTTGTATATTCTGGATATCATCCCTTTATCTGATAAAATAGGTGAAAAGATTTTTTCCCAGTCAGTTAACTGTCTTGTGTTAAGTAGGGTTTCTTTTGCCATGCAGAAGCTTTTTAGTTTGATCTAGTCCATTTGTTTATGTTTGACGCTAAAGTTCTTGTCATTGGTGCTCCATCCTCGAAGACCTTTTTGATATGTAGGTCTTCGAGTGTTCTACCTATTTTATTCTCTATAAACTTCATAGATTCGGATCTAATTTCGAGGTCTTTGATCCATTTTGAGTTGACTTTTGTATAAGGAGTGAGGTAAGGGTCAATTTTGAATTTTTGCATGTGGCTTTCCAGTTGTACCAACACCATTTGTTGAAAAGACTTTCTTTGTCCCATTTCAAGTTCTTGGCTCTTTTGTCAAATATAAGTTGACTGTATATCTGGGGGCTTATGTCTGGAAATTCTGTTCTAACCCACTGGTCTGAGGCTCTGTCTTTGTACCAGTACCATGCTGTTTTGATCACTATGGCTTTATAGTATAGCTTCAGGTTAGGTAAGGAGATGCCACCCAGCTTCTGTTTTTAGTATGTGATTGGCTATCTTGGATCTTTTGTGGTTCCAGATAAATTTTATGATTGATTGTTCTAAGTCTTTAAAGAATGATGTCTAAATTTGGATGGGGATTGCGGTAAGTCTATACAGGTGTTTGGGTAGGATGGTCATTTTGACTATGTTGATTCTACCTACCCATGAGCATTGGATGTTCTTCCATTTCCCAAGATCCTCTTCAATTTCTTTCTGAAGTGTTTTGAAGTTTCCCTGGTATAAGTCCTTCACTTCCCTGGTAAGGTTGATTCCTAGGTACTTGATGTTTTTTGATACTATTTTAAATGGAGTTGTATTCTTAATCGCTCTCTCTTCTACTTCGTTATTTGTATAGAGAAATGCTACTGTCTTTTGTGTATTGACTTTGTAGGTGGTCACTTTGCTGTATTGGTTTATTGTTTCTAGGAGTTTTACTGTGGACTCTTTAGAGTTTTCCATGTATATCATCATGTCATCTGCAAAAAGAGATAGTTTGAGTTCCTCTTTCCCTATTTGAATTCCTTTGATTCCCTTCTCTTGTCTTATTGCTATTGCTAGGACTTCTAAGACTGTGTTGAATAAGAGTGGAGAGAGTGGACATCCTTGCCTAGTTCCTGACCTTAGTGAGAATGCTTTCAATTTTTCACCTTTAAGGATAATGTTAGCTATGGGCTTTTCATAGATAGCTGTAACTATCTTGAGAAAGGTTCCTTCCAGACCTATTTTGCTTAGTGTTTTCAACATGAATGGGTGTTGGATTTTTTCAAATGCCTTCATGTTGTTTTTGTCTTTTTTATTATTGATGTGGTGTATCATGTTGATTGATTTGCATATGTTGAACAGCCTTGCATCCCTGGGATGAAACCCACTTGGTCATGGTGTATAATCTTTTTGATGTAGTGTTGGATTAGGTTCGCTAAGATTTTGTTGAGTATTTTTGTGTCTCTGTTCATTAGTGAGATAGGTCTGTAGTTTTCTTTCTTGGTGGTATCTTTGCCCTCTTTGGGAATCAGAATCATATTGGCCCCATAAAAGGAACTGTGGAGGATTCCTGTTTTTTCAATGGTTTGGAAGAGCCTGTGGATCAGTAGAAGTAATTCTTCTTGCAATGTTTGATAGAATTCACCTGTAAAACCATCTGGGCCTGGAATTTTGTTCTTGTGGAGTTTCTTAATTACTGTTTCAATTTCCTCTGATGTGATTGGCCTGTTTAGGCTTTCTAAATCCTCCTTTTCTAGTCTTGAAAACTGGTATTTTCCAAGAATCGATCACTTTCTTCTGGGTTCTCTAGTCTAACTGAGTATAGTTGTTCATAATATGTCCTCATGATGTGTTGGATTTCTTGGTGTTCTGTTGTTATATCTCCCCTTTCATTTGTGATCCTGCTTATTTGGGTGTTTTCCCTCTTTTTTTTTGTGAGTCTTGCCAGTGGTTTGTCTATCTTGTTTATTCTTTCAAAAAACCAACTCCTGGTTTCATTGATTTTCTGTACTGGTTTTTAGTTTCTATGTTGTTTATTTCTGCTCTGGTTTTTATTATTTCGTGTCTTCTGGTTGTGTTTGAGTTTCTTTGTTGCTGTTGTTCCAGCTCCTTAAGATGGTCTTTTAAGCTGCTAATTTTGTCGTTTTCCTCTTTCCTGACATAGGATTATATTGCTATGAGTTTCCCCCTGATTACTGCTTTTGCTATGCCCCACAAGTTTTGACAAGTTGTTTCTTCATTATCGTTTGTCTCAAGGAATCTTTTTATTTCTTCCTTGAGTATCTCTTTGATTCAGCTGTTTTTGAGCAGCATGTTGTTTAATCTCCAGATGTTGGATTTTCTCCATTATTTCTTTTTGCAGTCAATTTTGACCTCTGTTGCATAGTGATCTGACAGGGTTCTTCTAATGATCCTTACCTTTGTGATTTTATGCAGGTTAGATTTGTATCCTAAGGCATGGTCTATTCTGGAGAAGGTTCCATGTGGACTTGAGAAGAATGTGTATTCTGCTTTCTGGGGGTGGAGGGCGCTATATAAGTCTATTAGCTCTAGTTCTTCTAATTTTTCATTTAGGGCTCTTATTTCTTTGTTATTTTTCTGTCTGGTGGATCTGTCCAGTGGTGATAGTGGAGTATTAAAGTCTCCTACTACTATCACATTTCCCTTTACGTGTTTCTCCAGTTTTGCAAGCAGTTGCCATATGTATTTTGGTGGCTCTGCATTAGGTGCATAGATGTTAACCAGCGTTCCCCTGATCAGTAAGTAGTGACCCTCTTTGTCTCTGATCTCTTTTTTGAGGTTGAATGCAATTTGGTCTGATATAAGAATGGCCATCCCTGCTTTTTTTTATTTCCATTGGCCTGGATAATTGATTTCCATCCTTTTATTTTAAACCTGTGCCTATCTTGTACTTGTAGGTGTGTTTCTTATAGGCAGCAAAAATCTGGTTTATGCTTTCTAATCCAGTTCTCTATTATGTGCCTTTTAATGGGAGAGTTTAGTCCATTAACATTTAAGGAGATTATTGACAGAGAGAGCTGTTGTGCAGTTGTGTTGTTTAGGGTGGTTGTTACAAAAGGGGGTTTGGATTGTATAATTCGTCTCTGAGTAGGTCATTTGGGTCAGTTTTGTTTGAGCAAATAGTGCAAGTTCATTTTTGTTTGAGAATGATTTTAGTCTTCTCTCCCATATGAATGAGAGTTTTGCTGGATAGTGAACTCTAGGTTGAAAATTTCTTTCATTCAATTGTTTAAATATATCATTCCACTGTCTTCTTGCTTGAAGTATTTCATATGGGAGATCTGGTTTGATTCTAATGTTTCTTCCTTTGTATGTGAGGTTTTTTTCTCCCTTATTGCTTTAAATAGGTTGCCTTTCTCTTTGTTTCTTACCATTTGAATTACTATGTGTCTTGGAGTTGGTTTGTTAGGGTCTATTTTGTTGGGGACTCTTTTAACCTCCTGGATTTGCTCAGATGTGTCTTTCCAGAGGGTGGGAAAATTTTCTGCTATTATCTCCCTTACTAATTGTTCTTCCCCTTTCCCTGTTTCCTCCCCTTCTGTTATACCTATAATTCTTAGATTGTTTCTTTTGTCTTTGTTCATTAAATACTGGACTTTTACTTCCAGTGCTTTACGTTCTATTTCTTTGTTGGCTTCTTTGTTGTCTTTTGATTGCAGTTTATCTTTGAGTTGTTCTATGTGATTCTCGAGCTGTGCGATGCTGCTCTTCTGGCTTTCTACGGTTTTATGAATTTCTTCTAATTCTGTTTGTATGGAGTCTTTCATATTTTGTAGAAATTCTTGTTTAAATTGGTTCATTTGTTTATCTATTGATTTATTGTTATCTCTAGCCAGTGTGTCTTTCATTTCTTATAGCACTGCTTGGAATTCTATTCTCATGGCTGCTTTTAGGTCTTCCTCTCTTGGGTCTGCGTGTTTTGGTGGACTTGGGAACTTGTTCTGATTTCTCTCCATCTCCCCTGTTGTTAATGTTTTCCTTGGTTTACCCATCTTTCTTTGCATTTATTGGCTTGGCTTGGTGTGCAGTGCCTTCAGGTTTCAGCCCGCTTTTGCCACCTGTGATGTGGGGCTGGGTCTCTTCTCGGATGTGGCTCTATGTGAGTGTATTGGGTGATGTTGCTGAGTTTTGGACCTTCCCTTGTCCTCAGTCAAGCCTGACCAATCACCTCTCCCTTCAAGCCAGACAGTGCAGGTTCAATCTCTGGCCTGTCCCGGGAGCTCAAGGTTCCCTTGAATGGCCGCTTTCCACCCGCCCTAGTCAGCGACCTCCTGCACCCACTCTGGCCTGTTCTGGGAGTGCCAGGTTTCCTTGAATGGCCGCTTTCCACTCGCTCCAGTTGGCAACCTTGTGCACTCACTCTGGCCTATTCCAGGAGCTCAGGGTTCCCTTGAATGGCCGCTTTCCACCCACTCCAGTCAGTGACCTCCTGCACCCACTCTGGCCTGTTCCGGGAGCTCAAGGTTCCCTTGAATGGCTGTTTTCCACCCGCCCTAGTCAGCGACCTCCTGCACTCACTCTGGCCTGTTCCTGGAGCGCCAGGTTTCCTTGAATGGCCACTTTCCACTCGCTCCAGTTGGCAACCTTGTGCACTCACTCTGGCCTATTCCAGGAGCTCAGGGTTCCCTTGAATGATTGCTTTCCACCCGCTCCAGTTGGCGACCTCCTGCACCCACTCTGGCTTATTCCGGGATGTTCAGGTATGCCATTCTTCCTTCCTGATGCGGGCTTGCAAAGCAATAAATTTTCCTCTCAGGACCACGTTTGTTGTGTCCCATAGATTCTGGCAGTTTGTGTCTTCATTATCATTTGTTTCCAGGAAAGTTTTGATTTCCTTTTTGATTTCATCCCAGACCCACTGGTTGTTCAGTAGCAGGGTGTTTAATTTCCAATTGTTAAAATTTTCCTTCTGTGTCCCTTTGTAGTTCACATCTAATTTCAGAGCCTTGTGGTTAACAAAGGTAGCCTGCAAGATTTCTATCCTCTTGATATTATGAAGGTATATTTTATGTGTCAGCATGTGGTCTATCCTGGAGAATGACCCATGTACATTGGAGAAGAATGTGTGTCCAGGTTTTTTGGGGTGGAATGTCCTATATATGTCTACTAGTCCTTTTTATTCCATTTCTCTTTTCAGGGCTAGTATGTTTTTATTGGGTTTCAGTCTGGTTGACCTATCAAGTGTTGACAGGGTCGTGTTGAGGTCTCCCACAATTATTGTGTTATTATTGATGTCTTCTTTGAGATTTGTCAATAATTGTATTAGATAATTTGCTGGTCTCTCATTGGGTGCATATATGTTTAATAATCTGATTTCTTCTTGTTGCACATATTCCTTGATTAGTACAAAGTGTCCATCTTTGTCCCTTACCACTTTTGTGAGTATAAAGTTGGTGTCATCAGATATTAATATGGCCACCCCAGCTTTTTTAAGGATGCTGTTTGCTTGAATGATTTGATCCATTTTACCACTATGTGTCTTTTAATTGGTGAATTTAGTCCATTGACATTGAGAGAGATGATTGTCATAGGATTTAATATCATCTTTGTAGATAAGTTTGCTGTGTTTGTTGGTCTCTCTTGTCTTAAAGTAGACTTTTCAGTTTTTCCTTTAAGGCTGGTTTTTTATCTGTGAAGTTTCTGAGCTGTTGTTTATCCATGAAGCTATGTATCCTTCCTTCAAACCTGAACATGAGTCGGGCTGAGTGCAGTATTCTTGGTGAGGCATTCATTTCATTTAGTCTTGTCACAATATCCCACCACTGTCTTCTGGCCTTGAGAGTTTCTTGTGACATGTCTGCTGTAAGTCTTAAGGATACTCCTTTGAATGTAATTTCCCTTTTTGATCTTGCTGCTTTCAGTATTCTATCTCTATCTGCGGGATTTGTCATTGTAATGAGGATGTGTCTTGGGGTATTTTTCTTTGGGTCTCTTTTAGCTGGTTCCCTTCGGGTATGCAGGATTTGACTCTGGGAGTATCTCTTTGATGATGTCTTTGACAGTTGATTCTTCCTGGAGATCTCCTACCTGGACCTCTGGAACTCCAATGATTCCTATGTTGTTTCTGTTGAGTTTATCAAAGATTTCTATTTCCTTTTTTGTTGTTGTTGTTGTTGTTTTTTTGGGTCACACCCAGCAGTGCTCAGGGGTTATTCCTGGCTCCAGGCTCAGAAATTGCTCCTGGCAGGCACAGGGGACCATATGGGGCACCGGGATTCGAACTGATGACCTCCTGCATGAAAGGCAAATGCCTTACCTCCATGCTATCTCTTTGGCCCAAAGATTTCTATTTTCATCTGTTCGCATTCCTTGAGTACTTTTTCCATTGCCTGATCGTTTGTCTTAAGGTTCTTTTCCAATTTCTTCTGTTATATTGAGTTTTTCTGCATCTCATCTTCCAGTACCCCGATTCTCCCCTCAGCTGCTGTTATCCTGCTGGTGAGGCCATCCATTGAGGTTTTTAATTGAGCTACCATGTTTTTCAGATCTGTTATTTCAGTTTGGAGTTTTCTGATTTCTGTCTTTGTGTTCTGTTCAGATCGATATATGCTTTCTCTGAGTTCTACAAACATCTTCCATATTGCTATTTTAAGTTCCTTATCTGAGAGGTTAATCAGATGGCTGAAATTTTTTAGGTCATCCGAGTTATTGTCTTCATTCTCTGTGCATGGTGTTTGCCTGTGAGGTTTCCCCATTGTCACACTTGTAGTGTGATTTTTTTCTGTGTGTTGTGGTGGGGTTCATTGGTTAGAAAGAGTGCTTGGCCGCCAAGTGGAGCAGCCATGCTCTTCTGCGCCTTAGATGACAGTTTTTTTTGGGGGTGCACTTCCTAGGCCTCTGAGGAGAGCTTCAAGTATTCAGGGAAGACAGATAAGCAAAGCAAAGAGTTCCCTTCAAACCCTCAGGGTCATCCAAGGCACAGCAGGAGGGCAGAGCCAGCCTAGAACACTCTGTAGTAGGCAGGGTTGGCAGCAGGAACACTGATGAAATCCAGTCTCAGATGGCTGGAAACACCATGGCTCAAGATGGCTTCTGCACCCTTCTGACTCCCAGCAGAAACCAGCAGGAATCAGAGTGTGTATGTCCCGGCCCACCTCTCAAAGGAGACATTTTAAAAGGACACTGCATTCTCTGTGCTTGGGTTCCTGCTCCCTGATATCCTGCCTGAGATGGCCAAGAAAGACCCTAGCAAAAAATATCTCTTCAGGCTGGTCAGCAAAGTAGGCTGTCTCTGCTCATGAAGGGTGAAGCCAGAGGAGCTTGCCATTCTGCTACGCTTTGCAGCTGCACACATCTTCTATCCAATGAACCCCATCATAACATGTTGAAAAAAGTCACACTACAGGCATGACAATGGGAAAACAATGCAGGCCAACACTATGCATAGAGAATGAGGATTGAAGCTCTGATGATCAGAAAAGTGCCAATTATCTAGATAGCCTCTCATATAAGGAGTTTAGAGAAGAAATATGGAGGATGTTCATAAATTCAAATAAAGCATATATGGAGTTGAATGGACTACAAATAAGAATAAAGAGGATATGAAGATAGAAATCAGAAAACTCCAAGCTGAAGTAACAGGTCTGAAAAACTCAGATGACAAAATGATAATCTCAATGGAAAGTCTCTACAACTTAGTAACAGAAGCTGGGGATAGAATCAGTGAGCTGGAAGATGATATGCATAACAAGGACACACAACAGAAGAGACTGGAAAAGAGCCTTATAGTAAATGATCAGAAAATAGAAAAATACTCAAAGAATGTAAACAGATGAAAAAGAAGTCTTTGATAAACTCAATAGAAACAACACAAGACACATTGGAGTCCCAGAGACCCAGGAAGAAAACCCCCAGGAAGAATCAACAGCCAAGGCTATCATTGAAGAAACTCCAAGAGATAAATAGTGTATGCAACCAAATCCTGCATGCCTAAAGAGTACCAGCTAAAAGAGGCCTGAATAAAAGTACCCCAAGACACATCCTAGTCACAGTGATGAACCCCATAGTTTGAGATAAGATACTGAAAGCAGCAAGATCAAAAAGGTAAATTACATTCAAAGGACCATCTTTAAGATTTACAGTAGACATGTCACAAGAAACCCTCAAGGCCAGAAGGGTTTTAGGATATAGTGATGAAACTCAATGAAATGAATGCTTCACCTTGAATCCTGCACCCAGCCATAATCACTTTCAGGTTTGAAGGAAATATACATAGCTTCACAGATAAACAACAGCTCAGAAACGTTACAGACTCTAAACTAGCCTTGAAGGAAAGTGAAAGTCTACTTTAAGACAAGAGAGACCAACAGATACATCAAACTTCTACACAAAGATGACACTAAATACCATGGCAATTATCTCTCTCATTGTCAATGGACTAAATACACCTGTTAAAAGACACAGAATGGCAAAATGGATCAAAAAGTTGAATCCAACCTTCTGCTGCCTACAAGAAACACATCTGAATTATCAGAACACATTTATACTCAAAATCACAGGCTGGAGGAAAATCATCCAAGTAAAAATATAAATTCTACATCATCTATTTCATTATCTGGGTAACATCCAGTGGCACACAGGTGTTACTCCTGGCTCTGTGCTCAAAAATTGCTCCTGGCAGGCTCAGGGGACCATATGGAATGCCGAGAACTGAACCAGGGTCTGTCTAGGGTTGGCCACATGCAAGGCAAATGCCCCATTGCTCAGTCATTGCTTGGGCCCTATGTTTTTAATTTCAAGAGAAATTTCCACACTTTTCCTTATGTTTCTTTTTTTTTTTTTTATAACTTTACATTTCCACCAACAGTATGAAACGTTTCTCTTTCCATATCCTCTTCAACAGCTGTAATTTCTTGTCTTTTGGGTAATAGCCCATTCTTATATATGTAAGATGATATCTCATTGTTGTTGTTTTGATGTGCATTTTTCTATAAATTAGAAACAATAAACATCATTTTATTTTATTTTTATACTAGTCACCATGGAAGTTATCTTTATTTTAACATTTCCTACGTGACACCGATTTGGCCATTCTGTCACAATTTAAGAATCATTATTCTCTATCAATAATAAACACTTGCCAAATTTTCCACCAAATGGCTATTTTATTATTTATTCCACTAAATACTTATTTATAGGGAAGCTAAATTACATTCATTTTAAACCATTTTATTAATACAGTTATACATTTATTAATACAGTAAACAGCTTATTACCTACAATTTTGTCCTTATCTATGACTCTTCTTAATTATATCCAAAGCAGGTAGTGTATGATAGTGCTAGTGCTTGATTAACGCTTGACTCATTTTTGAAGAGAAGAATGATAGAACATAAGCTTGAGAAACCATCTCAAGAAGCCATATTTAGGGTCTAAAAAAGACAAGTGAGGAGAGTTAGGGTTTTATATGAGAAATGAAAGTAGAAGAAGCTGCTATGAGAGGGAGTTAGTTTCAAATTCTATGTAATTGAGATCGGAAGTCAAACTATGTGGTACAACTAGGCACAAGCAGCAAGGCACCATACTTACAGAGAAACTAAGACATCTCTTTTATGGAGTTCAACCTTAGGTCAAAGGAGCAAGAGAAGAAAATCAAGGAATAAGGAATCTCTATTCCAGCTCAGTTTGTGAAGGACACAATCATTGACAAAAATTGAGAGCATTTTCTTGGAATGTTTCTGGGAGACATGGAGGCACATGCCAGTCTATTCCAAAGAAAGGGGGAAGAGATGTTTATACATTGTAGCATGTGACATTGAGGTTTGTGTGTTTCTAGAACTTTGAAGAAAACACAGCAGCATCTCTGATCATGATCGGCAAACTCATGGACGTTCATCTGGAACAATAAACACGCTCGAATAGCTAAAGCACTCCTAGGGAAAAGGAAAATGAGAGGCATTACTTTCCCCAACTTTAAACTGTACTACAAAGCAATAGTTATCAAAATAGCATGGTATTGGAATAAAGACAGACCCTCAGATCAGTGGAATAGATTTGAGTTCTCAGACATTGTCCCCCAGACAGACAATTACCTAATTTTTGACAAAGGAGCAAGAAATCCTAAGTGGAGCAGGGAAAATCTCTTCAACAAGTGGTGCTGGCAGAACTGGTTAGCCACTTGCAAAAAAGCAAACATAGACCCCAGTTAACATCATGTATGAAGGTAAAATTATAATGGATTAAAGATCTTGATATCAGACCTGATACCATAAGGTATATAGAACAACACGTTGGTAAAACACTCCATGACATTGAGACTAAAGGCATCTTCAAGGAGGAAACTGCACTTTCCAAACAAGTGGAAGCAGAGATCAACAGATGGGAATACATTAAACTGAGAGGCTTCTACACCTCAAAAGAAATAGTGCCCAGGATACTAGAGTCACCCACCGAGTGGGAGAAACTATTCACCCAATACCCATCAGATAAGGGGCTAATATCCAAAATATACAGGGCACTGACAGAACTTTACAAGAAAAAAACATCTAATCCCATCAAAAAATGGGGAGAAGAAATGAACAGATGCTTTGATAAAAAAGAAATACAAATGGCCAAAAGGCACATGAAAAAATGCTTCTCGTCACTAATCATCAGGGAGATGCAAATCAAAACAGCAATGAGATACCACCTCACACCACAGAGATTGGTGCACATCACAAAGAATGAGAACAATCAGTGCTGGCGAGGATGTGGAGAGAAAGGAACTCTTATCCACTGCTGGTGGGAATGCCGTCTAGTCCAACTTTTATGGAAAGTGATATGGAGATTCCTCCAAAATCTGAAAATTGAGCTTCCATTCAACCCAGCTATTCCACTCCTAGGGATATACCCTAAGAACACAAGAATATAATACAAAACCCCCTTCCTCACACCTATATTTATTGCAGCACTATTCACAATAGCCAGGCTCTGGAAACAACCAAGATGCCCTTCAACAGACGAATGGCTAAAGAAACTGTGGTACATATACACAATGGAATATTATGCAGCCATCAGGAAAGATGAAGTCAAGAAATTTTCCTATACATGGATGTACATGGAATCTATCATGCAGAGGGAGAGAGAGACACAGAGTACTCTTCTATGGGTTTTAAGAAAAATAAAAGTCATTTTTGCAACAATCCTCAGAGACAATGAGAGGAAGGCTGGAACTTCCAGCTCACTTCATGAAGCTCACCACAGAGTGGTGAGTGCAGTTATAGAAATAACTACACAGAGAACTACCATAATCATGTGAATGAAAGAGGGAACTGGAAAGCCTGTATACAGCACAGGTGGGGGTGGGGTGGGATGGAGGGAGATTTGGGACATTGGTGGTGGGAATGTTGCACTGGTGAAGGGGGTGTTCTTTACATGATTGAAACCTAATCACAATCATTTATGTAATCAAGATGTTTAAATAAAGAAAAACGAAAAAAAAAAGATGAACTCAAAATTGAGGCTGAGATGACTTTTCAGCTGTTCCAGTCTCAGGACTGAAAGGTTTAGTGTTAGTGAAGAGGAGAATTGGAGCTCCATGGCTTGCTAAGGGCTGTTTGTGCATACACAAAGTATGTATGGTGAAGCTCCTCCTCTTGGAGACTTTTGGGGGTGGGTGATGTGGCAGGAAGGAAGGTGACTGAGATATCTAAGTGCAGAATTCTAGGTTAGGAACTCAGACCAGTGGAGTTTCAGGATGTGGAGAGTAGAGTGGGCCTGGAAAGTGTGGGTCACCTCAGTTGTGGTAAGTGTGTGGGAGAGAAAACACCTATGAATCATTGATCAGAAGCTTCCACTCCTTGAACAGACTCTGGAAATTAATTCAAAGAAAATGTTCTTGTTTCTTATTTTGAAGTGAATGAGAGAAGACAATTTGCCCTCCACTCTCCCATTTCCACTATTACCTACCTTAAGGACACTGAGAGTGCTCAAAGTCTTTGATTTTTAATAAGCTTTCATAAAACCCATCAGCATTCTCCTCAAGTCACATCAGAGTGTGAATGTGTAGGAGAAAGAAATCCAGGGTCCAGGCTATTGTTGAGGAAGTCATTGCAAAGTCACTTTGGAGTGGCTTTTGGGAAAGGAAGTTGATGGAAATGCTGTGGGTAAAGTAAACAGCATCATGTCACTTTGTCTCCTTGTCTCTGTCTTTCTCTCTGTCTTTCTCTCTGTCTCTCTCTGTCTCTCTCTCTGTCTCTGTCTGTCTCTGTCTCTCTCTCTGTCTCTCTCTCTCTTTCTCTCTCTCTCTCTCTCTCTCTCTCTCTCTCTCTCACACACACACACACACACACACACACACGACCTGAGATAATAAGTGGTGTGGTAACTTCCTGTTTGACATTTAACACAGCTCTATAGATATTAAGTTTGTTAGCCAAATGAAAGCTTTTTGAAGTTATGACTTGATTTTGAGGAAAACCGTCAGCTTTAAAACATCTTGTGTATGCTTCCAGATGGAACAGTTTAGAAATATTTGGTTTTTTAATAAGAGAAAAATGATGTATCACAGTGAAAACAATAAGAATTTTTTACTTTTTATCTGAAAAGAAATCTAGGTGTGGTCAGTCAGTGCTGGTGCAGTGACAAAACCCTTGGTTTTCAGTGTCTTTGAGTTTTGTCTGTGCATATTAAATTCTCAGCCTTACACTTAGAGTTTCCTTGTCATAAAATGGCTGTAGCTACTCAAGTTATCACATCTGATTTTTATCAGAAAAGAAACAAGAAGAGCCGGGAGTCTAGCAGGAGGAGGTTTGGTAGGCCCACGCCATGCCGGAGGCCTGCTTGGCCAGGCCTAGGGGGGGTGCGGGATTTGGGTAACCCCAGCACCCCTCTGCCGCCTTGCTCCAGATCTCCAGGGTTTCCCCGGGCCACACGCCTGGGCAAGCCGGTGAGTTGGGTCCCTTGGTGGAGCTTGAAGGTACCCTAGGCCTTCCCCCACTATCCATGCTGCTCCTTAGGGAGGGTCTGGGTGGGGCTCTGAACTTCTGTTCTCCCAGCTTCTTGAAGGATCTCTCCTTCCTGGGAGCCGGGAGTCTAGCAGGAGGAGGTTTGGTAGGCCCACGCCATGCCGGAGGCCTGCTTGGCCAGGCCTAGGGGGGGTGCGGGATTTGGGTAACCCCAGCACCCCTCTGCCGCCTTGCTCCAGATCTCCAGGGCTTCCCCGGGCCACACGCCTGGGCAAGCCGGTGAGTTGGGTCCCTTGGTGGAGCTTGAAGGTACCCTAGGCCTTCCCCCACTATCCATGCGGCTCCTTAGGGAGGGTCTGGGTGGGGCTCTGAACTTCTGTTCTCCCAGCTTCTTGAAGGATCTCTCCTTCCTGGGAGCCGGGAGTCTAGCAGGAGGAGGTTTGGTAGGCCCACGCCATGCCGGAGGCCTGCTTGGCCAGGCCTAGGGGGGGTGCGGGATTTGGGTAACCCCAGCACCCCTCTGCCGCCTTGCTCCAGATCTCCAGGGCTTCCCCGGGCCACATGCCTGGGCAAGCCGGTGAGTTGGGTCCCTTGGTGGAGCTTGAAGGATCTCTCCTTCCTGGGAGCCGGGAGTCTAGCAGGAGGAGGTTTGGCTGGCACTGGTAATCTCTGTCCAGTCTACATTTTCAAAATCGCGCGGGGGCGATGCACAAGAAACATTAAGAGTACTCTCACAAGAAACATTAATAGTACTCACTATCATTGAATTATGTTTTTATGTATGCAGAATGTCCATTTTGTACTCTGCCCTTTTGCATATCCCTTCATAAGTTCATATTTCTCTTTAACTTCTTTAACTCCTATCATTATTACTCCTTTTTTACCCTTTCTAACTTAAGTACTATTGAGTCCTAATTCACAGACCAAAGTGGTGCCCTAGAGTTAACACCCACCCAACTATTTTAAAAGGCATAAAAAGGACACATATCTTTTCAACATTTTATGGATGTTTTCTTTGACAGCTATAACTTTTGCTAAATACTTTCTTATACAGTGATGATCTCCCCCCCCATGTTTTTTATCTTCTCTTTGTGAACTGCTCAATATGGAATTTGGTGTGAAAGAATCCCTCAGTTTAATACTTATGTTTGAACCAAGTCATGGGTCTTGTTGGAAATGTTCTTATGCCCCCATATATCTGATAGCACCACGTGGCTTTATATCTTGTTTGCGTAGGCACACTAAATGGGAAAATACTAAACATACCAATAAGTTCTTATCTAATAGAAATGGGAACACACAAATCTTGTAGTGCAATGAGACCTTACACCCTGAACATTGACATAAAGACCTGGCACAGGCCTCAGAAGAATGGGCATTCTCCATTTACCACTTGATCTACAGAAGACATTTACAAAACATCCAAGGTTGTATATAACATCACCCGGAGGCATTCCTGTACCAGGGACGACCCTACAGCTGCTCTGACATCGATCTACTCAAAAGAGACAACCCTTAACACTGAGAAGACAACAAGAACAATGACCTGCTTACTGGACAGGGCTTGCTGTATTGCCCCTTTATGGTGAGGTTTGTCTATAACAACACCTGGAAGCAATCCTCTACCACGGAAGACCCTACCACTGCTCAGACATCGTCCTGCTCAAAAGAGACTTCCCTTAACACTGAGAAGACTTAACAACAACAACCTGCTTACAGGACAGGGCTTCCTGCATTCCCCTTTCATGGTGAGGTGAAACGAGAAGGCACTCCACATCATGACTTCAATGTAGGACATGCAGATTCCAGAATATTTAATACAGAAACATGAGACCAACAACAGAGACTGTGTGATAAGTGTGTTGGTGCTACGGACAATGTCTTGGAGCGAACGATAACTTTCCTGAGGCCTAGAGCTGGTCTTATGCCAGGAAACTTCAGGGGTAGGATCTCTTTGTATTTAGGCCAAGGCTATTCCTTTCCATGCCTCTCATATTTTGGTGGGCTTATGCAAACAACAATTGCCACTCTAACACCGTTTTTACTGTGCTCCTTTGACTCTAATCCTTAAAACACACCCACTTAAAATTTGAGGTTAACTTAAGCTAATATGCATGTACATGGAAATGTAAAAAATACTATGCCTCTAATGTTTAAGGAGTTACGTAAGTTTGATGGCTTTAGATTGCCTTGTGTGCTGTTAAGAAATATTATAATGTGCTACAATCTGGGGACTTGAGGGATAAAGTAATTGCACATGGATTCTGTTTTATTTATCTTAACTTTCTTTGGTGAAAGTTCAAAGTTAAGATATCAGCAAGGGGACTTCTTCTGATAATTATGTTATGGGTGATTGTCCTTCCACTGTAACTTTACCTTATCCTCTTTCTTTGCATCTTTTGTTCTCATAATTCATAATAAAAAATTATAAAAATAAAAAAAAAGAAACAAGAAATGAGAAGACTAAGCCTGTGAGAGTTAATCAAGCAAAAACCAAAAATGAAACTGTCTCATATATCTGTTTATCTTTTGTTACCTAGAACTTTAGAAACAAATTGTTCCTATCAGCAAAAAAAAAAAAAATGTATCAGATACACACACATCTATCACTCTCATTCCAAATATGAGCTTAGGTTGGCTATAAAATATGGTGAGCAGATTCCACATAATTATAGATAATCAACATTGTATATCTTCTGAATTTATGTATTTTATAAGCTTTTTGTTTTATTATTTCCCTGTATACTTGTTTTACATATCTTTATTTTAGTTGTTCCTAAGAGTCCTACAATTTTATTACCATTATCTTTAAAATACACATTAAAAGTTTTGTAATAAGTAAAATAAATTTACATATTGATTTTTTTTTTTTTTTTTTTTTTTTTGGTTTTTGGGCCACACCCGGTGACGCTCAGGGGTTACTCCTGGCTATATGCGCTCAGAAGTCGCTCCTGGCTTGGGGGACCATATGGGACGCCGGGGGATCGAACCGCGGTCCGTCTCCTAGGCTAGCGCAGGTAAGGCAGGCACCTTACCTCCAGCGCCACCGCCCGGCCCCTACATATTGATTTATTTTTAAACTCGCCCTTTCTTTTCATTGTTAATGTTGTTGCAATGATTGGCTATTGCAAATATACTTGCCTGTGCTACTTACACATTGAGTTTGTTACTGCTGAGGTTTGCCATCGTGTTGCAGTGTTTGCAGAAGAGATTACTAAGAATCTGCTTATTTCTTTTGTTTGTTTTGGGACCACACCCGGTGACGCTCAGGGGTTACTCCTGGCTATGCGCTCAGAAATCGCTCCTGGCTTGGGGGACCATATGGGACGCTGAAGGATCGAACCGGGGTTCATCTTAGGCTAGCACAGGCAAGGCAGGCACCTTACCTCTAGCGCCACCGCGCCAGCTCCAGAATCTGCTTAATTTTAAGGGATAGTGGGGAAGATGTGTGACTGAGAGATTATTCCTACCAATTTTTAGTACATCTTAGAAACAGGTGTATTTTTACAGTTCAAGTAGAAGCTGTGTGATATCCTTGCTTTCTCCTATAAAGGTACCATATTTTTTGCCAACTAGTGGGCAAAATGTGTGAGACCTGCCTGTGAGCACTATGGGATTCCAGAATATTTTATTGAGATCCTCCCACACTTCCAGGTATGGCTGAATCTTTTCAGAGGAGGTGCTTGAAGCTGAAGTTACATCTTTCCCAGAGTTTCTTTTATCCAGGGAAGGAAACTGGAGATTCTGGTGTAGACTCCAGGTTTTTCTCCCTTTTTGTCTCCATAGGACACAATGCCCTGCACCACATTGTCACACACAAGTGGGCCCCCGGAGTCTCCCTGTGGACATGAGAGAGTGAAAGACTGGGTCCATCTTCTCCTGTATCAGGTCCCTCTCAAAGCCCAGTGAGTCCATTTGGGTAGAGGTAGGCAGGCTAGGGTATTGCTGCCAGGGTCTAATCTCAGACATTGTTAAGGTCCCTCACCCCAGGGGCATAGTCTGTGCCCTGTTGGGCCTGAGAATAAGCACTGGGTTACCCTCAGTGGGTGCATTATAACAACCTGGTGGGGCCAGCTCTGGCATCACTTGGCCTTACAAGATGATTATGAACACTCTGGCTGTCCTTAGAGTGGAGAATCCTCCCTGGGAGACACTGTGTGCTATCCCCATGGACCTTAGAGGATGGCAGAGGCTATACTTCTCAACAGATCTCTCCTTCCTCCTCTCAGAGAGAAACACCCTAGATCAGAAGATGACAGCTCCCACTGCCCAGTGACCAGGCCTCCAATCCTCCCCAATCAGCCCTGAACCCAGGTCAAGCTCAGCAGCAATTCAACTTTACCTCCCTTACATCTTTTCCTTCATTGTTCCTTGCACACAGTTGCATGGTAGGGTCATACTTTTGGTTAATTCCTTTTCATGTCATATTCTTTTGTATTTTCAACTCCACCTCCATCAGTTTATTAGGGAATTTTTTCTTAATACCAGTACTTCCCCAACCAGCCACACTGCATTGTTGGCCTGGTTTCAGACGGGTTCGTGGGTCTGGCAGGCTCAGGGTTTTTATTTCTTTATTTAATTTGACCTTTAGACATAGCTTAAGGAGTTGGAGAGAGAGAGGGAGAGAGAGAGACAGAGAGAGACACACACACAGAGAGAGAGAGAGAGAGAGAGAGAGAGAGAGAGAGAGAGAGAGAGAGAGAGAGAGAGAGCGCACACAGGTGTCAGTGGGAGGCAAACATGGGTCCAGAACAGGTTATATTCATCACTTTGGTACCTTCAGCAACATGATATCATTGTATTTAGTATCTTCTTCATAGTCCTCATGGGGGAAGGTTGCACACACATGCACTTCTTCCTCTTCTCCTCTATTTTGTTAATATAGTGGGCACCCAGTTTCACCTCAATGTTTCTGCACAGAGAGCACACAGGGTGTGTGATCATAAAATACAGGTCAGCAAGTGGGCTTGCAGTGGATATCAACAGCCTGGAACTAAGTTGGAAACTCATTTTTCAGCAACTGAGAGGGTTCTGTAGAACTAACAATCCCGTCACTGGTGATTGCCTGAAATGATGTCAGCAGAAAAAGGTAAAATGGCAATTCTTGTTTCTGGGTGCTAATGTGTAGGCAGAGAAGAATCCCTGCAGGTCTGCATTAGCTTGCCCCTTTCCCAGGATCCTACTCATCTTTCTCTGTTGAGGAGTCTCCTGGCTCAATTACTATATAGTTGGACAGTACCTGGGTAGAGCTCTTCACTTTCCAAGAGAGTGAGGCGGTGATTCTTCTCACCTTCCATTGCAACGAGCGGCCGTCAGCACCACATTATTTTGGATCAGGAAACCTCCAGAAAGGCCTATTTCATCAGGGTTTTCATTGAAGATTTGTAGAAATGCCATGTAGGGTTGAGAGTGGGGCTTGGCCTCATGTTCGTCAATGATCTTCCCTGAGAAAATGTCAGTTGAATGTGAGCACCCCTTTGGTGCCTCTGCTGACTTCTTTGAAAGATCAGAGCATCAAGGTGGTCTGGTACACAGTTTCCTTTTGGGAGAGAGCTTAACATTCTCCTCGTAGCCTCATGCATACCAAGGAGAAGAGCAACAGCTTGCCAGCCAGACCATGACCATAGAGGATAGGAAACTCATGCTTATCCTAGGGACAGTGGGATCTTAGGGCTCTTACCATTGCTCTTCATACTAAATCCTGAGACCCGGATAACGTGATGTTCAGCAGAAACCTCTTTCTAGAGGGAGACTGAGGTCAGGGTTGAGTGTTCCCCAACCTATTTTTCAAGAAAGTCATAAAATTCCCTATTAGTGTTGCTCTGTTAGTGAGGTGTTTCTAGGATGGATCCCAGAAGGCCTGTGAGGAGGGCTGGAGGTATCAGTGTTGAAGGGATTCGGGAAGTAGAGAAAGTTGGGTTAGTTAAACAGTGATTTATTCCTTGACAAAGAGGCTGCTGCTATGTGCCTGGGAGGAGAGCAGAGTTAAGGAGAAAGACTGAAGGAAAGGGAATAGACCACGCAGAAGCAGACCTCTGGGGACAGTAATACCACTCAGCAAGACCACTGTGAGGTCTGCTATGTCCCAACCAAGTACTGCTGATGTGGCTCCCTTCTCTCCAACATGGAAGTAGGTACCTTCTGCCCCTATCCCCTCTTGCAGGAGTCAGCATTTCTTCTCCTCCAGTATTCCCACCTTCAAGATACCTGATGCTTGTTTCAGAGGCAGAGGTACTTCCAGAAGGGTAGTACTAACTTTTCTCAGATTAGCCTCCCACCATATTTTTTTTTTACCTAGCATAATCGTTGGAAGAACTCATGTGGGCCAGATGCCAGTTCAGAATGTTCCAGTAAACCATGGCTAGGCATGTTCAGGAGAGATAGGAGTAAACCCAGTGAGAGGGTTCATGCTCATGGTGGGATCGATCACTCACCTGCTTCAGAACTGAGGAACAGTGCAAAGCTCAGCAGGAGAAGGAACAGGAGCATCTTCCTAGAAAAGTGACAGCTTAGCAGATCTGGACAGAAGGATCTGTAGCTTTGCTCAGTGGCCTGATGAGTCTCTGTCTAATTTTAAGATGCTTCATCCTAGTTTTTTAATGCAACATCCCCACCTCCTCTGCCAATGATATTTTCTAGGTGGCTGTGTGAGAATGTGACAAAAACCTCCCTCAGTGTTCACAGCAGAACCTCAGAGAAGACCACTAGTTTCAACCCAGAATAGAAATATAATTTTAAGGTGGGGGAGTGCAACATGAGGTATTCACCACAAAATCATTAGATCCTGGAAACATGATTCCCAGAAATAGAACCTTTACTTCTTTATCATCACTTAGCAAATTCCATCCAAGCAATGTCCTTGACAGAATTGTGTCTATATCCTTGTCAGTGCTATGGTCAATCGGCAAGGAAAAAAGCTCAGTGACCTAAGTTTAGAATGTAGAGATGGATGATGAGAATGACAGAAATCACCTGTTAAAATCAATGTTCTTATCCAAATGCTGCTCTTGATATCATTTGTCTAAATTAGAAAATCATGTGGTCCCAATATTTTATCCAGAGGATTTAAGCCAAGTATCTGTTTTTAGTTCTGTGATCTCTTTTTTTGGTGCTGTGTGTAAGACTTTGAGTTTGGCTCCAAGAAAAGTTCTGATTCTTAAGTTCATGATATATGTGAAGAATAGTAGCATATGGGACACCAAATACCCAGGACTGATTTATTCTTTTGCCCACATTGTTTATTCATATAATATGAGCTGAGTAGATTCATATTAAATTCACCATGTTATGACAATGGTAGTGAGTAAGAGAAATAGAATGCCTGTCTTAAAAACAGGCAAGAGGTGGGAGGGAAAGATACAATGTTAAGGGGGGTATACTTTGTATGACTGAAACCCAACTACAAACATGTTTGTAATCATAGTGCTTAAATAAAGATATTAAAAAAACTCACCATGTTAGTAATGGATATAAAAGTACATTGCCTCTAAATAGTTCATGCCCAATATTTTTCTAAGAATGATTTAATATTCCTGACTGGTTAGTTCTGATAATTCAAGATTCCATTTTTATATTCGTTTTTCTTTATTTTCATGAGAAATATCACATTTTGATATATATATAATTTCAGTACAAAGGTCCTTATCAGATAAAGCATATATTTTCTAATACATTTTTTTCAAAAATATTTTCTTTATTTAAGCAACTTAATTACAAACATGATCATAGTTGGATTTCAGTAATAAAAAAACACCAGTGCAACATTCCCATCACCATTGTCCCAAATCTCCCTCCTCCCCCATCTGCCTGTATTCAACATAGGCATTCTACTCCACTCACTTATTGACATTGTCAACATAGTGATCAGTGTAGTCATTTCTCTAACTGCACTTACCATTCTTTGTGGTGAGCATCATATCATGAGCCAGTCCATCCAGCCCTCATCTCTATTGTCTCTGGGCATTATTACAATAATGTCTTTTATATTTCTTAAAACCCATAGATAATGAGACTATTCTGTGTAGGGAGCAGTACTCTTCTAATTTCACAAGGACCCCTTAATATTCTTTCTAGAAAGAGAATAAGAAAGGAGTTTATAAAACAATCCTATTCAAGATTCATAGGCACAAAACCTTACATAAATAATCAACTTTATAATTGATTCCAACCATTTATAAAAATATAATAATAGATTACAACCAAGTCAGGTTTCCTCTTAGAGTGCAGGCCTGTTTAATTTTAGAAAACTGCCAAACAGATTTCAGAGAAAGAACATATCATTTTCTCAGTAATGACTTCTGTAAAATCCAGCATCCACTCATGATAACCACGGTAACCATTTTGGCCCACCAGAATAGAAATGTTCTTTCCTGATTAACAGTATCTGTGCTACTACAGAAACCAATTTTTATCAACTTCTCAACTAGCGACAAAACTGAGGTTTTCATCTTACCCACAGTATACAAAAAAGTGCTTCTCTTTTTTGCACACAAATGTATGATTCTGTGTTATACTGGTATTTTCCTCCAGGTATTCTCCTTGGGCAGTCCTGACTTTGGAAAAAAATTACATATAGGATCCTTTAGAGAAGTTGATAATGAATATGGCATGCTGATTTGAGAAGGGAAGGACTGTGATGGGGAAAGCTTGAAGCTCTGTTTCTACTTTAGTCCTCCTGGGACCTGCTGCTCTGACTGCTCTAAGGTCTTTGTTTGGGGAAGACCTTGGGGTCTTCTGACACAGGGGCCATTATCATCATTGCACAAAGGTCATGGCTGACTCCTACCTTGATAGGGCCAAGCACACATTTCTTTTGGGAGGTTGTTTCAGGTATACAAGTTCTCAGTGAGAGATGTTGTATGATTGTCTCTTATGAACTGGACCTGGAAAGAGCTCTGGCTACTTCTCTATCATTTGGGCAACCAAGATGAGAAGCATAGGAGGGCAGAGTGGAAATAGAAGCTCAAGAAAGCAGTTCAATGTTGAAGAAAATATGAGGCAAAGGAATTGATATTCTTAGCTATTTTGTGATGCTATTTCCAGTAGATAACATTTTTTTAAATAGAAGAATAATGGCTTACTATACTATAAATATTTATGTTTTCATTGCATAGTGTTAACCAGATATACCCAGAGTGCCAACATGCCGCCACCACTGTCTATAGGTTCATTTTGATTGTTTGTTTTTTTTGGGCCACACCTGGTGACTCAGGGGTTACTTCTGGCAATGCACTGCTTGCCCCCACTCCTGGCTTGGGGGACCTTATGGGACACTGGGGATCAAATCCAGGTCCACCCAGGGTCAGTCACATGCAAGGCAAACACCCTACTGCTGCACTGTAATTCTAGCCCCTATAGGTTTGTTCCCACCTTGGTGGCCTCAGTCTTGTTGTCAGAGTCTGAGCATTTGCTTTTCATTGACCTATTGTATTCCTCTATCTTTTCCATTTCATTATATACCATATATGAATAAGTTCCTCCCTCTGGCATTTGTCTTTCTGTTTTTAATCTGTTTTATTTATTATGACAAATTCAAGTTCCATTTTTCATGTAGTAAAGGCAAGATTTTATTTTTTTTCTCATAGCAGCAGAATATTACATTGTATATATAACCCATGTATATTTTCTTTAATCATTTTTCTATTGTTGAGCACTTGAGTTGTTTAGAGATTTTAACTAGTGAAAAAAAACACATATACATACATATTTTTGGATCAGTGTTTTTGTTTTCTTGGGATAATTTCTTGGCCCTCTCCACAGGAAAAGTTTGTCTATTTCCTTACTCATTAGGGTGAGGTTCTCAGTCAGCACTTTCCTTACTGCGAAGACCCTTTCCATGTCTGAACATGTTGAGCACTTGTGCTGTCTCCCTGCATGCTCTTACCTGTTTTGAATTAGAGTTGGCCACAGCAAGTAAAAGTAACATACCAAGTGTGCTATCTGTCGCTCAGGACCATAGGCAATATTTTTTTATTTAAACAAATTTATTACATACATGATTGTGTTTGGGTTTCAGTCATGTAAAGAACACCACCCATCACCGGTGCAACATTCCCATCACCAATGTCCCAAATCTCCCTCCTCCCCACCCAACCCCGCCTGTACTCTAGACAGGCTTTCTATTTACCTTGTACATTCTCATTATTAGGATAGTTCTAAACTTAGTTATTTCTCTAACTAAACTCATCCCTGTTTGTGGTGAGCTTCATGAGTGAGTTATAACTTCCAGCTCTTTTCTCTTTTGTGTCTGAAAGTTATTATTGCAAGAATGCCTTTAATTTTTCTTAAAACTCATAGATGAGTGAGACCATTCTGTATTTTACTCTCTCTCATTCTCTCTGACTTATTTCACTCAGCATAATAGATTCCATGTACATCCATGTATAGGAAAATTTCATGACTTCATCTCTCCTAACAGCTGCATAATATTCTATTGTGTATATGTACCACAGTTTCTTTAGCCATTCATCTGTTGAAGGGTATCTTGGCTGTTTCCAGAGTCTTGCTATGGTAAGTAGTGCTGCAATGAATATAGGTGTAAGGAAGGAATTTTTGTATTGTATTTTTGTGTTCCTAGGGTATAGTCCTTGGAGTGGTATAGCTGGGTCGTATGGGAGCTCGATTTTAATATAGTTAAGGCCATCTACCACAAGCCAGAGGCAAATATTGTCCTCAATGGAGAAAAACTGAAAGCCTTTCCTCTAAATTCTGGCACAAGACAAGGCTGTCCTCACACTACTCCTATTCAACATTGCACTGGAAGTACTTGCTATAGCGATTAGGCAAGAAAAAGATATCAAGGGAATCCAGATAGGAAAGGAAAAAGTCAAGCTCTCACTCTTTGCAGATGACATAATATTCTACCTAGAAAACCCTAAAGTCTCTATGAAAAAGCTTCTAGAAACAATAGACTCATATAGCAAGGTGGCAGGCTACAAAATTAACACACAAAAATCAATGGCCTTTCACCAGGACCAAACAGGTGCAAGACTACGAAGTATTAGGCTAGATACAGAGGGAACAACATATTCTGGCAGCCCTAGGGGTGAGGGAAGAGCATATGGGAGGTAGGACAAAAACAAAGGTGTAGGGAGGACAAATTGGTGATCGAAATCCCCCCTGATGTTATGTAAATATGTACCTAAAATATTATTGTCAACAATATGTAAGCCACTATGATCAAAATAAAAATTAAATTAAAAAAATGAAAAGAAGGGAGCCCCTATCTAGAAGCTATAAATATAAATAAGATTAAAAGAAAAATGAAAAGAAGAGAAAAAATAATAAAAATATTCTTTAATAAAAAAAAATCAATGGCCTTTCTATACACCAATAGTAATAAGGAAGAAATGGACATTAAGAAAACAACCCCATTCACAATAATGCCACACATCTGCTCATTTTTTTAATTAAAAATATTTTTTGGCTTTTTGGGTCACACCCGGCAGCGCTCAGGGGTTACTCCTGGTTCTATGCTCAGAAATTACTTCTGGCAGGCTCGGGGGCAAAATGGGAGTCCCGGATTTAAACCACAATCCTTCGGCATCTAAGGCAAACGCCTTACCACTGTGCTATCTCTTCGGCCCAGATCTGCTCATTTTTAAGGGATAGAGGGGAAGATGTGTGACTGAGTATATATTCCTATGTATTTTTAGCATATCATAGAAACAGGTGTATTTTTACAGTTCAAGAAAACACCTATGAGCCTCTCCCTGAACAGACTCTGAAAATTATTTCAAAGAAAATGTCCTCGTTCTTATTTTTAAGTGAATGAGAGAAGACAATTTGCCCTACCTTCTCCCATTTCCAGTATTACCTACCCTAAGGACACTGAGAGTGCTCAAAGTCTCTGATCTTTAATCAGCTTTCATAAAACCTATCAGCATTCTCAAGTCACATCAGGGTGTGAATGTGTACGAGAAAGGAATCCAGGGCCCAGGCTATTGTTGAGGAAGTCATTGCAAAGTCACTTTGGAGTGGCTTTTAGGAAAGGAGGTTGATGGAAATGCAGTGGGTAAAGCAAACAGCATCATGTCACTTTGTCTCCCTGTCTCTGTCTTTGTCTCCCTCCCTCCCTCCCTCCCTCCCTCCCTCCCTCCCTCCCTCCCTCCCTCCCTCCCTCCCTCCCTCCCTCCCTCCTTCCTATCTCCCTCCTTCCCTCCCCCCCCCTCTCTCTCTCTCACACACACACACACACACACACAACTTGAGATCAGAACTGGATGTGGTAACTTCCCGTTTGACATTTCACACAGCTCTATAAATTTATTAGCCAAATGAAAACTTCTTGAAGGTATGACGATGTTGAGGAAAACCACCAGCTTTAAAACATTGTGTGTATGCTTCTAGCTGGAACATTTTAGAAATATTTGGGTTTTTTATAAGAGAAAATGGATGTATCACAGTGCAAACAATATGATTTTTTACTTTCTATCTGACAAGCAATCTGGAGGTGGTCACTCAGTGCTGGTGCAGTGACAAAACCCCTTGTTTTCAGTGTCTTTGAGTTCTGTTTGTGCATATTAACTTCTCAGCCTTACACTTAGAGTTCCCTTGTCATAAAATGGCTGTAGTTCCTCAAGTTATCATATCTGATTTTTATCAGGAAAGAAACAAGAAATGAGAAGATAAAGCTTGTGAAAGTTAATCAAGCAAAAACCAAAAATGAAATTATCTCAGATATCTGTTTATCTTTTGTTACCTAGAACTTTAGAAAACAATGGTGCCTATCAGCAAAAAAATGTACCAGATACACACACACATCTATCATTCTCACTCCAAATAAGAGCTTTGGTTGGTTATAACATATGGCGAGCAGATGCCTCATAAATTATAGATAATCAACATTGTATATCTTCTAAACTTATGTATTTTATAACTTTTTGTTTTATTATTTACCTTTATACTTGTTTTACATATCTTTATTTTGATTGTTCCTAAGAGTCCTACAATTTTGTTACTATTACATTTACTATCTTTAAAATGCATATTAAAAATATTATAATAAGCAACATAAATTTATATATTAATTTATTTTTAAATTTGCCCTTTCTTTACATTATTAATGTTGTTGCAATGATTGGATGATGCAAATATACCTGCCTGTGTTGCTTACAGATTAGTTTGTTGCTGCTGAGGTTTGCCATCGTGTTGCAGTGCTTACAGAAGAGATAACTAGGAATCTGCTCATTTTTTAAATTTAAAAACATTTTTTGGCTTGTTGGTCACACCTGGCAGCGCTCAGGGATTACTCTTGGCCCTATGCTCAGAAATCGCTCCTGGCAGGCTCAGGGGACCATATGGGATTCCCGGTTTCGAACCACCATGCTTCAGCATCTAAGGCAAACGCCTTACCACTGTGCTATCTCTCTGGCCTGATCTGCTCATTTTTAATGGACGGAGGGAAAGATGTGTGACTGAGTGTCTATTCCTACATATTTTTAGCACATCTTAGATACAGGTGTATTTTTACAATTCAAGTAGAAGCTGTGTGATATCCTACCTTTCCCCTATAAAGGTACCATCTTTTTTGCTAACTAGTGGACAAAATGTGTGAGCCCTGCTTGTGAGGACTATGGGGTCCCAGAATATTTGTTGGCTATTACCTAAAGGTGCAATGACAGGAGATTGGAGACAGAGGAGTGTCAACTTAAAAATGACACAAGTCTCAGCTGTCAGGCAATGCCCATGTGGAAGCAGAGATTTGTAGAAACAGAGGAGTAGAGTAGGGAATGTGAGGCCAGTTGAGACCAACAACAGCTGTTTACCAAGAGCTCAAAAATCTGTGGAAGCCTCAAGTAGGGCTTTCCTGATGGTGCGGTCTGGGTAACTCTGGAACCCTGAATGCAGCACAACCCTGTGATCGAAGGGTTATTTCGGAATTTTGGGGACCACAGCACTCCGAGTGCTCATGCCGAGCTTGCAGGAAGAGGATCATATTTTTGACATCGGTGGCCATTCGAATCAGATTCAAATTCCTTCACTAGATACACGGTAGGTTCCCGTCACTAAAGTCTGTGTGGGTACATTCCTGCTGCTGCTTTCAGGGGCAAAAAGAAAACTGTTCCCTGCCTTGTTTTTCAATGAGTAGGGAGGCTGCTCCTGGGAACCTTATAACCCCCATTTCTTGCTGCACCTCTGCTCTAGATCCCTGTGATCACAGCACACACTGTCCGAGAATCAGAGACACAGACTGGGTGCCGGTGAGTCCCACCAGGAAGGAGTGGGCTTACAACGATGGCAGTTTTCCACACTAGGACTTGCTGACTTTAGCGCATAGGCCCATCTTGGGCTCCTGTGTGTCCCTCTGTGCTAGGGCATTTGAGCTCCTGCTGGATGGAAATTCCCTAATGCAACCCCACTACAGAGAGGGAATTCCACAGAGCAATGGGAAGGAACAACTTAGGGCAGTAGAGCCAGAGGTACAGGAAGGGTATCAACAGATCTGGGAATGCAAGATGGAAAGCAGCAAAGAGACTGGTGGCTGAGCTGGGCTGAGGTATAGGGAGTACCTGGACACTCAGAAGTGAAAATGGTGTGTGTGTGTGTGTGTGTGTGTGTGTGTGTTTGTGTGTGTGTGTGTCTGCTCTCTTCCAACAACAGAAAGACTCCTTTGAGCCTCAGGCCAAAGTCTGTGCTTCCTCAGGGTCAGTCTGTCCCCTTCAGAAGGACAGAGGAGAAAATGTGGATGGACAGGGGCTGGGTACCTTGCTGTAGTATTAAGGGTTTGTGGAGAGTAAATGGAGTTATCAACCATACTGTGTCCCAAGCTTTCTGAGTACAAATGTGACTGTGAAGGAGGTCACACAGAGCCACAACTCAATGATGCTAAAGATTTTATTGAGATCCTCCCACACCTGGAGGTGGGAGAACCTTTTCAGAGGAGCTACTTAAAACTGCAGCTACATCTTTCCCAGAGTTTCTTCTATCCAGGGAAGGAAACTGGAGATTTTGGTGTAGATTCCAGGTTTCTTTTTCTCATGGTTTCCCCGGGACACAATGCCCTGGGCCACATTGTCACACACAAGTGGTCCTCCGGAGTCTCCCTGTGGACATGAGAGATGGGTCTATCTTCTCCTGTATCATGTCCTTGTCAAAGCCCAGTTAGTCGATTTGGGTAGAGGCAGGCAGGCTAGGGTATTGAGCCAGGGTCTGATCTCAGACATTGTTAAGGTCCCTCACCCCAGGGGCATAGTTTGTGCCATAGTTTGTGCAATGGGTTACCCTCAGTGGGTGCATTTTAAGAACCTGGTGGGGCCAGCTCTGGCATCACTTGGCCTTACAAGATGATTATGAACACTTTGGCTGTCCTTAGAGTGGAAAATCCTCCCTGGGAGACACTGTGTGCTATCCCCATGGACCTTAGAAGATGGCAGACTCCACTTTTCAACAAATTCCCCTGCTCCCCCCCTCCCCCCAAGAGAGAAACACCCTAGACCAGAAGATGACAGCTCCCACTGCCCAGTGACTAGGCTTCCACTCCTCCCTAATCAGCTCTGGCCCCAGGGTCAAGCTTGGCAGTGATTCAATCTTACCTTCATGGCACCTTCTTTATAGTTCCCTGCACACAGTTGTGTTGTAGGGTCATAATTTTTGTACTTCTGTTGACATTTCTCATCCTCTTTTATTTTCAACTCCACCTCCATCAGTTTTTTAGATGAGGTTTTATTAATAGCAACATCTCCCCAACCAGCCACACTGCACTCTTGTCCTGGTTTCAGATTGGTTTGTGGGTCTGGCAGGCTCAGGGTATTTATTTCCTTTTTTAATTTGACCTTTTTACATAGCTATAAGGGGAGTTGGGGAAAGAGAGAGAGAGAGACAGAGATAGATGGAGACAGAGAGACAGACAGAGACAGAAACAAAATGAGAGTCAGAGTAAGTTAGTTCAACTCAGCCCACAGTCCTTGGTCCTGGATCCTAACATGGGGAACATGTCCTCCTCTTCCAGATCCACTAGAAATGTCAGGCACTGGTTTGTAGGGGGAGCACAGGTTGTCAGTTAGGCAAACATGGGTGCAGAACAAATTTGACCAAGCAGTTTTTTACCTTCAGCAACATGATATCATTTAAGCCCGTATCTTTACTGAAGTCATCATGGGGGAAGGTTGCACACACAGTGCACTCCTTTGACTTCTTCTCTGTTTTTCTAATGTTGTGGGCACCCAGTTTCACCTTGATGTTTCTGCACAGAGAGTACACAGGGTGTGTGATCATATAAGACATGTCAGCAGTGGGCCTGCAGTGGATATCAACAGCCTGGAACTAAGCTGGAAACTCATTTTTAGGAAGCTGAGGGGGTTCTGTAAAACTAACCATCCCCTAACTGGTGATTGCCAGGAATGAGTGTCACCAGAAAAAGGTAAAAATGGCATTGCTTGTTTCTGGTTGGTAATGTGTAGGCAAAGAAGAACCCCTGCAGGTCTGCATTAGCTTGCCCCTTTTCGAGGAACCTACTCATCTTTCTCTGTTGAGGAGTCTCCTGGCTCAATTACTATATAGTTGGACAGTACCTGGGTAGATGTAGAGCTCTCCACTCTCCAAGAGAGTGAGGCAGCACCTCTTCTCACCTTCCATTGCAGTGAGCGGCCGTCAGCACCACATCACTTTGGATCAGGAAACCTCCACAAATGCCTATTTCATCAGAGTTTTCATCGAAGATTTGTAGAAATGCCATGTAGGGTCGAGAGTGGGGCTTGGCCTCATGTCCACCGACGATCTCCCCTGAGAAAATGTCAGTTGAATTTGAGCAGCCCTTTGGTGCCTCTGTTGACTTCTTTGAAAGATCAGGGCATCAAGGTGGTCTGGTTCACAGTTTTCTTTGAGGAGAGAGCTTAACATCCTCCTCCTAGCCTCATACATACCAAGGAGAAGAGCAACAGCTTGCCAGCCAGACCTTCACCATAGAGGATGGGAAACTCATGCTTATCCTAGGAACAGTGGTATCTTAGAGCTCTTACCATTGCTCTTCATACTAAATCCTGAGACCCCAGTAATGTGATGTTCAGCAGGAACCTCTTTCTAGCGGGAGACTGAGGTCAGGGTTGAGTGTACCCCAACCTATTTTTCAAGCATCTCATAGGATTCCCTGTTAGTGATGCTCTGTTAGTGAGGTGTTTCTAGGAAGGATCCCAGAAGGCCTGTGAGGAGGGCTGGAGGTATCAGTGCTGGTGGGATTCGGGAAGTAGAGAAAGTTGGGTTTGTCAAACAGTGACTTACTCCTTGACAACGAGGTTGCTGATAAGTGCCTGGGAGGAGAACAGAGTTTGGGAGAAAGATTGAAAGAATGGAGAACAGAGCCAGGCAGAAGTAGACCTCTGGGGACAGTAATAGCACTCAGTAAGACCACGGTGAGGTCTGCTCTGTCCCACCAAATACTGCTGATGTGACTCCTTTCTCTCAGACATGGGAGTACATACCTTCTGCCCCATCTCGTCTTACAGGAGTCAGCATTTCTTCTCCTCCTCCAGTATTCCCACCTTCAAGACACCCTGAGGTTTGTTTCAGAGGCAGAGGTATTTGCAGGAGGGTAATACCAACTTTTTTAGATTAGACTCCACCAAATTTTTTTTTCCTAGCATAATCCTTGGAGGGACTCATGTGGGCCAGATGCCAGTTCAAAATGTTCCACTAGCCCATGGCTAGGCAGCATAGGAAAGGTAGGAGCATCCACAGTGAGAGGGATCATGCTCATGGTGGGAGGGGTCACTCACCTGCTTCAGCCCTGACGGACAGTGCAAAGCTCAGCAGAAGGAGCAGGAGCATCTTCCTAGGAAGTGACAGCTGATGAGCTGTGTGTCTCCTCTGTGGTTACTTTTATATCCTAGGACAGGAAGATCTGTAGCTTTGCTCAGTGGCCTGATGGGTCTCTGTCTAGTTTTAAGACGCTTCATCCTAGTTTTTATAATGCAACCTCCCCACCTCCTCTGCCGATGATGTTTTCTAGGTGGCTGTGTGGGAATGTAACACAGAGGTCACAGCAGAACCTCAGAGAAGTCCACTTGTTCTAGCCCAGAACAGATCATTTGAAGGTGGGGAAGTGCAACATGAGGTATTCACCACAAAATTATTAGATCCTGGAAACATGAGTTCCCAGCAATAGATCCTTTACTTCTTTATCATCACTTAGCCAATTCCATCCAAGCAATGTCCTTGACAGAAGTTGTTGGAGGCTGTTAGAGCTAGAGAGCAAAATGGAGTCTCTGATGCCTGAAACATAAGGTCTGTGTACGTGACAGGCGGCCACTGTGGCTTTTACCCCCTGGACCTAAAAGAAATGTTAACCAAAATAGTCAGATGTCCCAGTAAACCGCTGGAGTTGCTAAGATAAGATCACACATTCTGTTAAGCTACCATTGTGAAAGAATGTTTGTGCCCCATAAAGATAATGTATAACTAGAAAAAATCCCTCCTGCTTCAACCCCCCTCCCTTTTGCAAAAATGCATGGAAAAGTACTGACTGTTACTTCTGTATTTTGCTCAGGCTATAAAACTAGCCCCCTTTCAATGAACTTTAGCTCTTGATCAGCAAGCTTGACTTGAGCTCATTTCTTTCTAAGGCTCTTTCCTCCTTTATAGGTCGGATCCCGCTCGTGACCCACGAATTACTTCGGGATCCTCAGTCCACCCTGCGGGCAGGGTCCTGGGGGTCACAAGAAGTGTGTTTATGTCCTTGTCTGCGCTATGGTCAATGGGCAAGAAAGCTCAGTGACTTAAGTTTCGAATGTAGACACCATGGTGAGGGATGTTGAGAAAGACAGAAATACCTGTTCAATCAATGTTCTTATCCAAATGCTGCTCTTGACATATTTGTCTAAATTAGAAAATCATGGGTTACCAATATTTCATCCATAGGACTTAAGACAAGTATCTCTTTTTTAGGTTCTCTGATCTCTTTTTTTGGTGCTGTGTGTAAGACTGTGAGTTTGGCTCCAAGAAAAGTTTTGATTCTGAAATTCATGATACATGTGAAGTATAGTAGCATATGGGCTACCAAATACCCAGGGCTGCTTTATTATTTTGTCCACTTCTTATTCATATAATATGAACTGAGTAGATTCATATTAAACTCACCATGTTATGACAATGACAGTGAGAGAAATAGAAGTTCTGTCTTAAAAACAAGCAAGGAAAAAAAAAAACAAGCAAGGAATATGGGTAGGTTGCACTGTGAAGGGGGATATACTTTCTATGACTGAAACCCAACATCAAACATGTTTGTAATCATAGTGCTTAAACATATTATTATTTATTTATTTATTTATTTATTTATTTATTTATTTATTTATTTATTTTTTTGTCACCCAGCATCGCTCAGGGATTCCTCCTGGCTCTATGCTCAGAAATCACTCCTGGCAGGCTCAGGGGACCATATGGGATTCCAGGATTCAATACACCATCTTTCTGTATGCAAGGCAAACAAATGCTCTACCTCCATGCTATCTCTCCAGTCCAATAACTAAAGATATTATTAAAAAAACTCACCATGTTAGTAATGAACATGAAAGCACATTGCCTCTAAATAGTTCTTGTCCAATATTTTTTAAGAATGACTTAATATTCCTGAATGGTTAGTTCTGATAATTCAAGATTCCATTTTTTAAATATTTATTGTGGTCAAAGTGAATTCCAAGTCTTTCACAGTAATATTTAAGGCACATAGTCACAATGAATGATGGGCATTCCCACTACCAGTGTTGTCCTCCCTCCACCCTTGTTCCCAGCATGCATCACATAACTTCCTACATTACCCCCCCCCATAATGCTAGTGTAAATGTTCCCCACTTATACAGCTTGTTGTGGATTGAGTATCATTGCATTTTTAATGAAATCCATTAATTTTACTTTATTTTCATGAGGAATACCACATTTTGATATATACAATTTCAGTACAAAGATCCTTATCAGAAAAAGCATATTTTTTAAAAATATATTTTTATTTTAGCACCTTAATTACAAACATGATCATAGTTGGGTTTCAGTCATAAAAAGAACACCACTCTTCACCAGTGCAACATTTCCATCATCAATGTCCCCAATGTCCCTCCTCCCCACTTCTGCCTGTATTTGAGACAGGCATTCTACTTTTCTCATTTATTGACATTATCACCGTAGTTGTCAGTGTAGTTATTTCTCTAACTGCACTCACCACTCTTTGTGGTGAGCTTCATTCATATCATGAGCCAGTCCTTCCAGCCCTCATCTCTATTGTCTCTGGGCACTATTACAATAATATCTTTTTTTTCTTCTTAAAACCAATAGATAGTGACAATATTCTGTATAGGGAGCAGTACTCTTCTAATTTCAAAAGGACCCCTTAATATTCTTTCTAGAAATAGAATAAGAATAGAGTTTATAAGTCAATCTTATTCAAGGTTCATAGGCACAAAACCTTACACAAATAATCAATTCTATATTTGATTTCAACCATTTATAGAAATATAATAGATTACAATAAGTTAGGTTTCCTCTTAGAGTGCAGGCCTGTTTAACTTTAGAAAATTGCCAGATAGATTTCAGAGAAAGAACATCATTTTCTCAGTATTGCTTTCTGTAAAATCCAGGATCCACTAATGATAACCATGGTAACCATTTTTGCCCACCAGAATAGAAATGTTCTTTCCTGGTGAACAGTATCTGTGCTACTACAGAAACCATTTTTATCAACTTCTCAACTAGCGACAAAACTGAGGTTTTCATCTTGCCCACAGAATACGAAAAAGTGCTTCTCTCTTTGCACACAAATGTATGATTCTGTGCTACACTGGTATTTTCCTCCAGGTATTCTCCTTGGGCAGTTCTGACTTTGGAAAAAAATTACATATAGGATCCTTTAGAGAAGTTGATAATGAATATGGCATGCTGATTTGAGAAGGGAAGGACTGTGATGGGGAGAGCTTGAAGCTCTGTTTCTACTGTAGTCCTCCCTGGGGACCTGCTGCTGACTGCTCTAAGGTCTTTGTTTGGGGAAGGACCTTGGGGTCTTCTGACACAGGGGCCATTATCATCATTGCACAAAGGTCATGGCTGACTCCTACCTTGATGGGGCCAAGCACAATTTTCTTTTAGGTGGTTGTTTCAGGTATACAAGTTCTCAGTGAGAGATGTTGTATGATTGTCTCTTATTGAACTGGACCTGGAAAGAGCTCTGGCTACTTCTCTATCATTTGGGCAACCAAGATGAGAAGCATAGGAGGGCTAGTGGGAATAGAAGCCAAGAAAGCTGTTCAATGTTGAAGAAAATATGAGGCAAAGGGATTGATATTCTCAGCTATTCTGTGATGCTATTTCCAGTAGATAACATTTTTAAATAGAAGAATAATGGTTTACTATACTATAAATATTTATGTTTTAGTTGTATAGTGGTAACCACACATACCCAGAGTGCCAATGTGCCTCACCACTGTCTATAGGTTCATTATGTTTGTCTGTTTGTTTTTTGAGCCGCACCTGGTGACTCTAGGGTTATTCCTGGCTATGCACTCAGGAATACTCCTGGCTTGGGGGACCATATGGGTCACTGGGGATCAAATCCAGATCCGCCCTTGGTCAGTCACATGCAAAGCAAACACCCTACCGCTGCACTGTCATTCTAGACCCTATAGGTTTGTTCCCACCTTGGTGACCTCAGTCTTGTTGTCAGAGTCTGAGCATTTGTTTTTTATTGACTTATTGTATCCCTCTATTTTTTCCATTTCATTATATACCATATATGAATCCTCTGTCTGGTATTTGTCTTTTTTATTTTGACCTATTTTGTTTATTGTGACAAATTCAAGTTCCATTTTTGGTGTAGCAAAACGCAAGATTCCATTTTTTTCTCATAGCAGCATAATATTACATTGTATATATAACACACATATATTTTCTTTAATCATTTTTCTATTGTTGAGTACATGAGTTGTTTAGATATTTTAACTAGTGAAAAAAGAACACATATACATACATATTTTTTGATCTTATATTTTGATTTTCTTGGGTTAATTTTATGGCCCTCTCCACAGGAAAAGTTTGTGTATTTCCTTACTCTTTAGGGTGAGGTTCTCAGTCAGCACTTTCCTTACTGCAAAGATCTTTTCCATGTCTGAACATGTTGAGCGCTTGTGCCCTCCCCCTGCATGCTCTTACCTGTTTTGAATTAGAGTTGGCCACAACAAGTAAAAGCACCCTACCAAGTGTGCTACCTATCACTCAGGACCATAGGCAATATTTTAATGAGAAAAAAGGTTTGAGGCTCTAGGAAACCACTGTAAAATTTTGGTTTCAACCTGATACCATGTGTGGTCCCTTGAGACTTGCCAGGAGTGATCTGTGAAGAGTAAGCTCTGAGTACTGTCTGGTGTAGCCCCAAATCAAAATAAAACAGGGGCCAAAATAAAACAATAAAATAAAATAAAATAAAATAAAGGAGTGATAGCACAGCAGTGGGTGTTTGCCTTGTACACAGCTGATCCAGGATAGACCTGGGTTTAATCCCCGGTGTCCCATATGGTCCCCCATGCCAGAAGTGATTTTTTTTTTTTGGTTTTTTGGTTTTTGGGCCACACCCGGCGTTGCTCTGGGGTTACTCCTGGCTGTCTGCTCAGAAATAGCTCCTGGCAGGCACGGGGGACCATATGGGACACCGGGATTTGAACCAACCACCTTTGGTCCTGGATCGGCTGCCTGCAAGGCAAACACCGCTGTGCTATCTATCCGGGCCCCAGAAGTGATTTCTGAGTGATAGCCAAGACCCCTGAGCGTCACCAGGTGTGGCCCCAAAACGGAACGAAACCAAATCAAACCAAAAAGGCTGATCTCTAAAGGTTATAATTTCCTTCAATCTTCCACATATTTTATCCTTTCAAATATATTGTATGATTATTCAATAAGACAGTGACAAAAATAGTGACATTAACTGAACATGCATATGATGTGTCCCTGACAGCCTTAGGGATAAATAGGTACAGAGGTTTATATAATGGAATGATGTAGTAGATGATAAAAGATAAAGCAAAATAAAAATGATACAATTTTTAGACATGGAATAAATATGAAATAATAATAAAGTTATCATTCATAACTTAGTAGATGCTAAGAAAACTGTTTAAAAATCAGTGATAAAAGAGAAATTAGGGGCCAGAGCGATAGTGCAGTGGTAGGTCATTTTCCTTACACATGGCTGACTCAGGATGGACCTTGTTTGGATCCCTGGCATCCCATATGGTCCCCCAAGCCAGGAGCAATTTCTGAGCGCAGAGCCAGGAGTAACCTGAGCATTACCAGGTGTGGCCCCAACAAAACAAAACAAAACAAAACAAAACAAAACAAAACGAAACAAAACATAACACAAAAGAGAGAAATTAGTTTCCAAGACCTTGATATTTACAGGGAATTAGACTTGGAGGAATCATGTAAAACTGATTTGTTTCTCCAAGTAATATTTTTTTATTTTTCTCAGTCCATCTAAGAAAATCTCACCTATTTCCTGCCTCTACATTATTTCATCTATGACACTTCATCTCATTTCTTTTGCTGTTTAAATGGAATAATTGTTAAACAGTGTAATGAACAATTCCTTCTTGTGTATAACTATCTTCCCCCATTAAGTTTTCTTTCTAGGAACATTGTCTTCCAAATGTACAGACCAATTGTGTAGCCTTCATTCTGTCTTTTAAAATAAAGAATAAATTTGGGTCTTGATTCTGCCCATCAACATTTCCTAATAGATTTCCATATTAATTTTAAATTTATCTTATTAAAATATACTTAAAATTCTCATACTTAAGATTCCACGCCAATATTATCATCTGACATATTGCTTCCAACCCAATTTCGGCTAGACTAACTGGAGGACCTACAAAAGACAGAGTTAGGAAACTTGTCACAATCAGAGCATTATAGAAGTATCTCTGCGTGATGACCCCATGTCATGTTATCCAGATGGAAAGGGCACAGTCTAATGTGGTCAATCATCAGATATCCTAAGCTTAATAAATAGAAGGAAATCCTTTGACAATAGATTCAAAGCAAGATACTTAGCAAATGAGTAAAGGCTGAGAACTCATTTTGATCAGTCAATAGTCACCGACTTATCATTAACAGCTATAACCACAAATTACCTTTATTGGGTTTAATGTATTGAAAGTACAGTTGGCTCTTTACAGTTAAGGTAGCCACAGTGGGAACCTCAAAAAGGAAAAGATCACTGGGGTCGTAGATCAAAGACAAAGATGCTATTTTCTGCTAATTTGGAGTGTTTCTGTTGCCTGCACTGTTATAAGGAAGGGAATTGTAGGAACACTGGAGAAACATTTTCTAAGGGAATGGTTTTTAAATTGTACAAATGGAAATGGAATGCCTCACTCTGGGCATCTTTCTTTCAAAAGATCTTTTAATTACTTTGTGAGCTGCACTCTACAAAACACTGTGAATCACTTAGTGAGCTATAAAACTTAGTTTTTAATCTTGAGGAGTGACTCATGCATTAGCCAAATAAAGAGCAAAAATATAATAATAACAAAACAACAAAATAGCAAAAAGAATATAAAATAAACTTAAATGTGGTTACTAATGGTGGCAGGAGCTTGGAAGGAAAAATATTATAGAGAAATAGATTAGGTTAACCTGATCTTTTATAGGAAATGGGAAAGACTACCTTGAGAAAGGTCTTTGTGCAGTCCAGAGAACATACACTTGCAAAGAAAGGTTATTTGATGTATTCAAGTAATTTTTTGAGGCGGGTAGAAACTCTCAAGCGAAGCTTGATGGGTTCTTGTTTGGTCTTGGTAACTTCTGACTAGGCAGTTCACTGTAAGACCAGGGGAGAAAATGGTGCTGAGGCCCTCTGGTACTGGGGATTATCTGCCCTAGCAGATGGTGCTCGGAACCAACAGGGCCACATCTCGTGGTACTTAGTGACCTCCTGGGTGCTCTTAAAATCATCATGTGATAGATCAAACCAGGATCAGCTGACTACAAGGGATGCATACTTTAACCTCTTTATCCTTCTCTGATGCTTCAGTAATTATCTTGAGGCCACCACACACCTAAAGGATCTGGGATGCTTCAGAACTATGAGCAAAAATAGGAATTTTCTAAAATTATTATTAATATTGTAATGCTATTTATTATAAATAAATCAATATATATAATTCATTTAATTATTTAATATTAATCACGATAAACTATTTACTATTTAATATGAGAAAACTAATATTAACTATGGGAAACTATTTGATATTAATTATGAGAAAAATAAGAACATTTTCAAAAACATTATTAATATTTTAATTATATTTATTATAATTTAATTTAACATATTTAATTCATTTAATTATATAATATATTTAATTTATTTAATTGTAAATATTATTAATATATTAAATTTATTCAAAAATAATGTATTGATTTCCAGAAAATATATGAAAATTAAAGAACTGATAAATTAATATATTTATAAATTTAAATTAGTCCTTAACCAAAGGTATCACAATACTACAAGAAACAATTTTAAATTGAGAGAAAATATTTTTTTTATATTTGGTTTTTGGGTCATACCTGGGAACTCTCAGGGTTTTCTCCTGGCACTATGCTCAGAAATTGCTCCTGGCAGACTCAGGGGACTATATGAGATGCCGGGATTCAAACCACTGACCTTCTGCATGCAAGGCAAATGCCCTACCTTCATGCCATCTCTCTAGCCCCAAGAAAATATTTTCACTTATCTGCTAAAAATTGATATCTACTATATGTTGTAACTCTAAATATTTAAGAAAAGAACCTCAAATGTGAATGTGTAAAATATCGATAATGCACAGAAGACCAAATTCAAATGTTTAAAAAGATAATATGCCTTATCAAGAGTCAGGAAAGTGGTAATAAACCTATTATGGTTTATCATTTTACATTTCACAGACTGTCAAGTATTATGTTTCAGAATACTGAATTTGGGGGCAGTAATTGGATCAATAACTTGCTAAGACAATTAAATCATATCAAATTATCAAGAACAAGTGAAGGCATTCAACTAAGATCATTTGAGGGCCAAAGCAATGGCGTGGCAGTAGGGTGTTTGGCTTGCACATAGCTGACCTAGGAAGGAATGTGGTTCTATCTCCCATGTCAAATATGGCCTCTAAGCCTGGAGTGATTTCTGATGCATAGCCTGGAGTAACCTATGAGTGTCACTGGGTGTGGTCCAAAAACAAAAACAACCGCCCCCAAAACATATAAGATCATTTGATTCAATATTATATCTTATTATATGCTAGCGAGGAATAAGGGGCCAGGAGTGGCCCCTATCTGTAAGGAATGTGCTAGTTCTTCCACTCTTTGAACACTCCAGTTTCCTTTCATATCCCAATGATGTGAACTTAAAGTTTATAGCCTGTCTAAATTGCTTCATTTCTAGTAAATGGGGGTAAACTTGAATATGCCCAGTGATGAAAGGGCATCCTGTTCAAAGAAAGTTCCCACTTTGATCTCTGAACTTAGGTACTTACTACAAGCACTAAGAATCCTAAATAAATGCATTGAAATATTAATGAATGTAAGCAAACAACACCCTTAAAAAAGCTGGAATGACTATATTAATATTAGATGACACAAATTTTAGACTCAGAAAAGTTGTAAGTGACAAGATGGATACTTTGTTCTAGTCAAGGGATATGTGCAACAGGAAGATCACACTACTAAATATATATGCACACAATGAGAGATGAGAAAAATATCTCATACAATTATGACAAATTTGAAAAAGGATATAAATAATCACACAGTAATTGTGGGAGACCTCAACACAGCCCTGTCAACACTTGATAGGTCAATCAGACTGAAACCCAACAAAAATATACTAGCCTTGAAAAGAGAAATGGAAGAAAGAAAGCTGAATACACATTTTTCTTTATTGTACATGGATCATTCTTCAGATATATCACATGATGGCACATAAAACATACCTCTATAAAATCAAGAAAATAGAAATTTTGCATGCTACCTTCGCCAACTACAAGGCTCTGAAATTAGATATTCACTATAAAGGGACACAGAAGAAAAACTTTAACACCTGTAAATTAAACAGCCTACTACTGAACAACCAGTGGGTCCAAGATGAAATCAAAGAGAATATCAAAACTTTTCTAGAAACAAATGACAATGGAGACACAAACTATCAGAATCTATGGGATACAGCAAAAGCAGTTCTGAGAGAAAAAATTTATAGCTTTACAAGTACAGATCAGGCAGGAAGAAGGGGCATACCTTAATAACCTAATAATGCAGTTCATAAAATTAGAAAATGATCAACAAAAGGAACCAAAAATAGGGAGACAGAAGGAAATAACAAAGCTGAGAGCAGAAGTCAATGAAATGGAAACGCAAATAATAATCTGAAAGATCAACGAAAGCAGAAGTTGGTTCTTTGAAAAAATAAACAAGATAGATAGACCATTGGCAAAACTCACAAAGAAAGAGAGAGAAAAACTTGATAACTCGTATCAGAAATGAAAAGGGGGAGATCACTACAGATATAGCAGAGATTCAAAGGGTAATCAGAAACTACTTTGAGAAACTCTATGCCACCAAATATGAGAATCTGGAAGAAATGGATAAATTCTTGAACTCCTATAACTTTCCACTGTTGAATAAGGAAGACATAGCATATCTAAACACCCCATTACTATTGAGGTCATTAACATGGTAATCAAAAGTCTGCCTGAAAACAAAAGCCCAGGCCCAAATGGTTTCACTAATGAATTATTTAAAACCTTTCAAGAGGAACTACTTCCAATCCTGGCCAGGCTCTTTCATGAAATTGAAAAAAAATGTAAACACTTCCAAATAGCTTTTATGAAGCAAACATCACCTTGATATCACAACCAGACTGAGATGCTGCCAAAAAAGAAAATTATAGACCAATATCTCTGATGAACACAGGTGCAAAGATCCTCAACAAAATCCTGCCAAATAGGATCCAATGCCTCATCAAGAAGATCATTTACTATGATCAAGTAGGTTTCATCCCAGGAATGCAAGGTAGGTTTAACATCTGTAAGTCTATCAATATAATACACAACATCAACAACAAGACAAATAAAAATCACATGATCATATCAATAGATGCAGAGAAAGCATTTGATAAGATCCAACACCCATTCTTGATCAAAACTCTCAGCAAAATGGGAATGAAAGGAACCTTTCACAATATGGTTAAGGTCATCTACCACAAGCCAATGGCAAATATTATTCTCAATGGAGAAAAACTAAAAGCCTTCCCTCTAAATTCTGGTAGAAGACAAGGCTGTCCTCTCTCACCACCCCTATTAAACATAGTACTCAAAGCACTTGCTATAGTGATTAGGCAAAAAAAAGATATCAAGGGAACCCATATAGGAAAGGAAGAAGTTAAACTCTCACTGTTTGCAGATGACACGATACTATACTTAGAAAACCCTAAAGGCTCTACCAAAAAGCTTCTAGAAACAGTAGATGCAATATAGCAATGTGGCAGGCTACAAAATTAAGACACAGAAATTAATGGGCTTTTTATATACCAATAATGATAGGGAAGAAATGGACATTAAGAAAAACGACCCCATTCACACTAGTGCCAAACAAAATCAAATATCTTGGAGTCACTTGATAAGACGTGAAGGACCTATACAAAGAAAACTATAAAACATAGCTCCAAGAGCTTGAATGTTGCCCTAGGCTTTCCCCATTCCCCACTCGACTCCTTAGGGATGGTCTGGGTGGGAGCCCTGAACTTCCGGCCTCCCAGCTTCATGAAGGTTCTCTTTCTTTCCTGGGAGCTGGGAGTCTCTACCAGCAAGGGGTTCGGCAGGCCTCTGCCATGCCAGAGGTCTTCTTAACCAGGCCTACGGGGGGTGCGAGACTTGGGTGACCCCAGCACCCCTCTACCGCCTTGCTGCAGATCTCCAGTGCTTCCCCGGGCCACATGCCTGGGCAAGCCAGCGAGGTGGGATCCTCGGCAGAGCTTGAAGGTTTCTCTAGGCTTTACTTGTGGGTTGCACTAAAGCAGTCACTGGTAATCTCTTTCCCAGTCTATAATTTCAAAACCGCTCGGGGGCATACATTAATAACTCTCACTATCATTGAATTATGTTTTTGTGTATGCAAAATGTGCATTTTGTACTCTGTCCTTTTGCATACCCCTACAAATGATCATTTTTCTCTTAACCCTTTCACCCCCTATCATCATTACTCCCCATTTCCCTTTTAACTTATGTACTGTAGAATCCTAAGTCACAGACCATATTGGTGCCCTGGAGTTAACACCCCCCCCGAACTATTCCAAAAGGCATAGAATGAAATGTAATGTATGTCCTTTCAACATTTTATTTGTTTTCTTTGATGGCTATAACTCTTGATGAATATTTTCTTATACTCTGACGATTTCCCTTTTTATTTTTATCTATCTTTGTGAATTGTTCAATAGGGAATTTGGTGAAAGACACCCTCAGTTTAATGCTTATGCTTGAACCAAGTCATGGGTATTGTTGGACGTGTTCTTATGCCCCCATATACTCTGATAACGCCACGTGGCTTTATTTCTTGTTGGCTTAGGCACATTAAAACGGGAAAATACTATACATACAAATAAGTTCTTATCTAATAGAGATGGGAACACACAAATCTTGTAGTGCAATGGGACTTTACACCCTGGACATTAACATAATGACCTGGCACAGGCCTCAGAAGAATGGACATTCTCCATTCACCCCTGATCTAGGGAACACATCTAAGAAACATCCAAGGTTGTCTATAACATCACCTGGAGGCAATCCTCTACCAGGGAAGACCCTACTGATGCTCTGACATTAACCTACTCAAAAGAGACTTCCATTAACACTGAGAAGACTTAAGAACAACAATGACCTGCTTACTGAACTGGGCTTTCTGTATTGCCCCTTAATTGTGAGGTGAAACTAGAGGATACTCCACACCAGCCTGACTTCAATGCAGGATGTGCAGATTCCAGGATCTTTAATACAGAAACCTGATGCCAACAATAGAGACTGCGTGAAAAATTAAACTGTATTGGCACTACAGACAATTAATTTGATTGAACAAACTAGTTTGCCTGGAGCCTAGAGTTGGTCTTATGCCAGGAAACTTCAGGAGTAGGGTCTCCTTGTATTTACACCAAGGCTTTTCCTTTCCATGTCCCCCATATTTTGGTGGGCCTATGCAAACCATATTTGCCACCGTTTTTTTACTGTTAACACCGTTAACACCGTTTTTTTACTGTGCTCCTTTGACTCTAACCCTTAAAAAAACCTCTTAAACTTTTGATGTTAACTTAAACCAATATGCATGTGCATGAAAATATAAAAAATACTTTGCCTTCAATGTTTAAGGAGTCAATAAATTTCATGGCTTTAAATTGCTTGGTGTGCTGCTAAGAAATGTTATAATGTACTACAATCTGTGGACTTGTGGACAAAGTAATTGTACATGGTTTCTGACTTATTTTTCTTAATGTTCTTTGACTGTAAGTTCAATATTTAGGCGTCATCAAGGGGATTTCTTCTGAGAACTCTGTTGATGGGCAATTGTCCTTCCACTGTAACTTTACCTTGTCCTGTTTGCATCATTGTTCTCATACTTAAAAATTAAAAATTAAAAAAAACACTGCTCCAAGAAATAAGAGAGGACACCAGGAAATAGAAACACATACCCTGCTCATGGGTTGGCAGGATTAACAGCATTAAAATGGCAATACTCCCCAAAGCATTGTACAGCTTTAATGCGATCCTTTTAAAGATACCCATGACATTCTTTCAAAGAAGTGGAACAAACACTTCTGAAATTCATTTGGAACAATAAACACCCTCGAATAGCTAAAGAAATCCTTTGGAAAAAGAATATGGGAGGCATTACTTTCCCCAATTTTAAACTGTATTACAAAGCAATAATTATCAAAAGAGCTTGGTATTGGAATAAAGACAGACCTGCAGATCAGTGGAATAGGCTTAAGTACTCAGAGAATGCTCCCCAGACATACAATCACTTAATTTTTGATAAAAGAATCAGAATTCCTAAATGGAGCATGGAAAGCCTCTTCAACAAGTGGTGTTGGCACAACTGGTTAGTCACTTGCAAAAAAGCGAATTCAGACTCCCAGCTAACATGATGTATGAAGGTAAAATCCAAATGAATTAAAGAACTTGATATCAGACCTGAAACCATAAGGTATATAGAACAACACGCAGGTAAAACACTCCATGACATTGAGACTTAGTGCATCTTTAAGGAGGAAACAGTACTCTCCAAACAAGTGGGAGCAGAGATAAACAGATGGGACTATATTAAGCTGAGAAGCTTCTGCACCTCAAAGGATATAATGCCCAGGATTCAAGAGCCACCCACTGAATGGGAGAAACTATTCATCCAATACCCATCAGATAAGGGGCTAATATCCAAAATATACAAGGCACTGACAGAACTTTGCAAGAAAAAACATGTAATCCCATCAAAAAATGGGGAGAAGAAATGAACAGAGACTTTGATAAAGAAGAAATATAAATGGCCAAAAGGCACATGAAAAAATGCTCCATATCACTAATTATCAGGGAGATGCAAATCAAAACAATTATGAGGTACCATCTCATGCTACAGAGATTAGCACACATCACAAAGAATGGCAATAATCAGTGCTGGAAGGATGTGAAGAGAAAGGAACTCTTATTCACTGCAGGTGGGAATGCCGTCTAGTCCAAACTTTATGGAAAGCAATATGGAGAGTCTCCAAAAACTGGAAATTGAGCTCCCATACGATCCAGCCAGACCACTCCTAAGGATATATCCTAGGAACATAAAAATACAATACAAAAATCTTTTCCTCACACCTATATTCATTGCAGTGCTATTTACAATAGCCAGACTCTGGAAACAGCCAAGATGCCCTTCAACAGATGAATGGCTAAAGAAACTGTGGTACATATACCCAATAGAATATTATGCAGCCATCAGGAGAGATGAAGTCATGAAATTATACTATACATAGATGTACATGGAATCTATTATGTTGAGTGAAATAAGTCAGAGGGAGAGAGAAAAACACAGAATAGTCTCACTCATCTGTGGGTTTTAAGAATAATAAAAGGCATTTTTGCAGTAATTCTCAGAGACAAAAGAGAGAAGGGCTGGAATGTCCAACTCACTTTATGAAGTTCACCTCAAAGAGTGATGAGTGTTGATAAAGATGTAACTACATTGAGAACTATCATAACAATGTGAATGAATGAGGTAAGTAGAAGCCTGTCTGGAGTGCAGGCAGGGGTGGGGTGGGAAGGAGGGAGATCTGGGACATTGGCGTTGGGAATGTTGCACTGGTCGAGTGGTGTTATTTGCATGACTGAAACCCAACTACAAGCTCAGAATCTTTACAGACTCAAAACCAGCCTTGAAGGAATAAATGATAGGTCTACTTTACGACAAGACAGAACAACAGATACACCAAAATTCTACACAAAGATGACACTAAATACCATGACAATTATTTCTCTCAACGTCAATGGACTAAATGCACCTGTTAAGAGACACAGAGTGGCAAAATGGTTCAAAAAGTTGACTCCAACATTCTGCTGCCTTCAGGAAACACATCTGAATAGTCAGAACACACATAGACTCAAAATCAACGGCTGGAAGAAAATTATCCAAAATATCCAAAATCATAAAAAACATTTAGAATATCATCCAAAATCATAAATATATAAACTCCACATAATATATTTCATTATCTGGGTAACATCCTGTGGCGCATAGGTGTTACTCCTGGCTCTATGCTCAGAAATTGCTCCTGGAAGTCTTGGGGGACCATATGGGATGCCAAGAAATGAACCGGGGTCTGTCTAAGTTGGGTACATGCAAGGCAAATGTCCCACTTTTCAGCCATTGCTCCAACCCTATATTTTTAATTTTTTAAGGAATCTCCATACTCTTTCTTATGTTTTTTTTTTTATCATTTTACATTTCCACCAAGAGCATGAAACGTTTCTCTTTCTATAACTTTGATCAACAGTTGTAATTTCTTGTCTTTTGGGTATTGGCCCATTCTTAGATATATAAGATGATATCCCATTGTTGTTCTGATGTGCATTTTTCTATAAATTAGAAAAAATAAACATCATTTTATTTTATTTTTATACTAGTCATCATGGAAGTTATCTTTATTTTAACATTTCCTATGTGACATTGATTTTGCCATTCTGTGACAATTTAAGAATCATTATTCTCTATCAATAATAAAAACACTTGCCTAATTTCCCACTAAATGGTTATTTTATTATTTATTCCACTAAATACTTATTTATAGGGAAGCTAAATTGCACTCATTTTAAACCGTTTTATTAATACAGTTGCTGTAAACAGCCTAGTACCTACAATTTTGTCCTCATCTATGACTCTTCTTGACTATATCCAAAGCAGGTAGAGTATGATAGTGATGGTGCTTAATTAACACTTAACTCATTTTTGAAGGGAAGACTGATAGAGCACAAGATAGAAAGACCCTCTAAAGAAGCCATATTTAGGGCCTAAAAAATACAAGTGAGAAGAGTTAGGGCTTTATATGAGAAATGAAAGTAGAAGAAGCTGCTATGAGAGGGAGTTAGTTTTGAATTCTATGTAATTGAGATTGGAAGTCAAACTAAGCCATACAATTAGTCACAAGCAGTAAGGCACCATACTTTCCCAGAAACTAAGACATCTCTTTTATGGAGTTTAACCCTAGGTCAAAAGAGCAAGAGAAGAGAACCAAGGGATAAGAAGGAGTCTCCATTCCAGCTCAGTTTGTGGAGGACACAATCAATGACAAAACTTGAGAGCATTTTCTTGGAATGTTTCTGGGAGGCATGGAGGCACATGCCAGTCTGTTCCAAAGAAAGAGGAAGAGATGTTGTTACATTAAAGCATGTGACATTGAGGTTTGGGCGTTTCTAGAACTTCGAAGAAAACACAGCAGCATTTCTGATTTTTTTTGTCACACCCAGCAGTGCTCAGGGGTTACTCCTGGCTCCATGCTCAGAAATCACTCCTGCTCGGGGACCATATGGGATGCCGGGATTCAAACCAATGACCTTCTGCATGAAAGGCAAATGCCTTACCTCCATGCTATCTCTCTGAGCAGCATTTCTGATGTCTACGATCAGTAAACACATGGGCATTAAAGAAGGTGAACTCAATCTCGAGGCTGAGATGAGTTGATAAGGCTTTTCAGTTGTTCCAGGCTCAGGACGGAAAGGCTTAGTGTTAGTGAAGAAGAGAATTGGAGCACCATGGCTTACTAAGGGCTGTTTGTGAGTACTGGTGAAGCTCCTCCTCTTGGAGACTTTTGGGGGTGAGTGATGTGGCAGGAAGGAAGGTGAGAAGGTGACTGAGATACCTAAGTGCAGAATTCAAGGAACTCAGACCAGTGGAGTCTCAGGTGTGGAGGGTAGATTGGGCCTGGAAAGTGTGGCTCACCTCAGTTGTGGTAAGTGGGTGGGAAAGAAAACACCTATGAATCATTGGTCAGAAGCCTCCCCCCTGACCAGACTCTGGAAATTATTTCAAAGAAAATGTTCTCGTTCTTATTTTTAAGTGAATGAGAGAAGACAATTTGCCCTCCACTCTCCATTTCCACTATTACCTACCCTAAGGACACTGAGAGTGCTCAAAGTCTCTGATCTTTAATCAGCTTTCATAAAACCTATCAGCATTCTCAAGTCACATCAGAGTGTGAATGTGTAGGAGAAAGGAATCCAGGGCCCAGGCTATTGTTGAGGAAGTCATTGCAAAGTCACTTTGGAGTGGGTTTTAGGAAAGGAGGTTGATGGAAATGCAGTGGGTAAAGCAAACAGCATCATGTCACTTTGTCTCCCTGTCTCTGTCTTTGTCTGTCTGTCTCCCTCCTTCCCTCCTTCCCTCCCTCCCTCTCTCCCTCCCTTTCTCTCTCTCTCTCTCTCTCTTTCACACACACACACACACAACTTGAGATCAGAACTGGATGTGGTAACTTCCTGTTTGACATTTCACACAGCTCTATAAATTTATTAGCCAAATGAAAACTTCTTGAAGGTATGACTTGATTTTGAGGAAAACCACCAGCTTTAAAACATTGTGTGTATGCTTCCAGTTGGAACATTTTAAAATTTTTGGGTTTTTAATAAAAGAAAATTGATGTATCACAGTGCAAACAATACGATGTTTTACTTTCTATCTGACAAGCAATCTGGAGGTGGTCACTCAGTGCTGGTGCAGTGAGAAAACCCCATTGTTTTCAGTGTCTTTGAGTTCTGTTTGTGCATATTAATTTCTCAGCCTTACACTTAGAGTTCCCTTGTCATAAAATGGCTGTAGTTCCTCAAGTTATCATATCTGATTTTTATCAGGAAAGAAACAAGAAATGAGAAGAAAAAGCTTGTGAAAATTAATCAAGCAAAAACCAAAAATAAAACTATCTCAGATATCTGTTTATCTTTTGTTACCTAGAACTTTAGAAAACAATTGTGCCTATCAGCACAAAAATGTACTAGATACACACACACATCTATCATTCTCACTCCAAATAGGAGCTTTGGTTGGTTATAACATATGGCGAGCAGATTCCTCATAAATTATAATCAACATTGTATATTTTCTGAATTTATGTATTTTATAACTTTTTGTTTTATTATTTCCCTGTATACTTGTTTTACATATCTTTATTTTAGTTGTTCCTAAGATTCCTACAATTTTGTTACTATTACATTTACTACCTTTAAAATGCATATTAAAAGTATTATAATAAGCAACATAAATTTATATATTAATTTATTTTTAAATTTGCCCTTTCTTTACATTATTAATGTTGTTGCAATGATTGGATGATGCAAATATACCTGCCTGTGTTGCTTACAGATTAGTTTGTTGCTGCTGAGGTTTGTCATCGTGTTGCAGTGCTTGCAGAAGAGATAACTAGGAATCTGCTCAGTTTTTAAATTTAAAAATATTTTTTGACTTTTTGGTCACACCTGGCAGCGCTCAGGGATTACTCCTGGCTCTATGCTCAGAAATCGCTCCTGGCAGGCTCACGGGACCATATGGAATTCCCGGTTTCGAACCACCATGCTTTGGCATCTATGGCAAACGCCTTACCACTGTGCTATCTCTCCGGTCCGGATCTGCTCATTTTTAAGGGACTGAGGGAAAGATGTGTATTCCTACATATTTTTGGCACATCTTAGATACAGGTGTATTTTTACATTTCAAGTAGAAGCTGTGTGATATCCTACTTTTTCCCTATAAAGGTACCATATTTTTTGCTAACTAGTGGACAAAATGTGTGAGACCTGCCTGTGAGGACTATGGGGTTCCAGAATATTTGTTGCCTATTACCAAAAGGTGCAATGGCAGGAGATTGGATACAGAAGAGTGTCAATTTAAAATTGGCACAAGTCTCTGCTGGCAGGCATGGCCCATGTGGAGGCAGAGATTTGTAGAAACACAGGAGTAGAGCAGGGAATGTGAGGCCAGTTGAGACCAACAAGAGCTGTTTACCAAGAGCTCAAAGGTCTGTGGAAGCCTCAAGTAGGGCCTTCCTGATGGTGCGGTCTGGGCAACTTTGGAACCCTGAATGGAGCACAACCCTGTGATCGAAGGGTTATTTCGGCATTTTGGGGACCACAGCACTCCGAATGCTCATGCCGAGCTTGCAGGAAGAGGATCATATTTTTGACATCGGTGGCCATTCAAATCTGATTCAAATTCCTTCACTAGATACACGGTTGGTTCCCGTCACTAAAGTCTGAGTGGATACAGTCCTGCTGCTGCTTTCAGGGGCAAGAAGAAAACTGTTCCCTGCCTTGTTTTTCAATGAGTGGGGAGGATGCCCATGGGAACCTTTTATAAGTCCCCATTTCTTGCTGCACCTCTGCCCTAGATCCCTGTGATCACACCACACACTGTCCCAGAATCACAGACACAGACTGAGTCCCGGTGAGTCCCACCAGGAATGAGTGGGCTTACAACGATGGCAGTTTCCCACACTAGGACTTGCTGACTTCAGAGCATAGGGCCATCTTGGGCTCCTGTGTGTCCCTCTGTGCTAGGGCATTTGAGATCCTGCTGGATGGAAAATCCCTAATGCAACCGTACTACAGAGAGGGAATTCCACAGAGCAATGGGAAGGAACAACTCAGGGCAGTAGGGCCAGAGGTACAAGAATGGTACCAAAAGATCTGGGAGTGCAAGATGGAAAGCATCAAAGAGACTGGTGGCTGAGCTGGGCCGAGGTATAGGGAGTACCTGGACACTCAGAAGTGAAAATGGTGTGTGTGTGTGTGTGTGTGTGTGTGTACTCTCTTCCAACAACAGAAAGACTCCTTTGAGCCTCAGGCCAAAGTCTGTGCTTCCTCAGGGTCAGTCTGTCCTCTTCAGAAAGACAGAGGAGAAAATGTGGATGGACAGGGGCTGAGGACCTTTCTGTAGTGTTAGGGGTTTGTGGAGAGTAAAATGGAGTAAGCAACCATACAAGCTTTCTGATCACAAATGTGACTGTGAAGGAGGTCACACAGAGCCACAACTCAATGATTCTACAGATTTTATTGAGATCCTCCCCCATCTGGAGGTAGGCAAACTTTTTCAGAGGAGGGGCTTGAAGCTGCAGTTACATCTTTCTCAGAGTTTCATCTATCCAAGGAAGGAAACTGGAGATTCTGGTGTAGACTCCAGGTGTTTTTCCCTTAGGGTCTCCATAGGACACAATGCCCTGGGCCACATTGTCACACACAAGTGGGCCCCCGGAGTCTCCCTGTGGATATGAGAGTTGGGTCCATCTTCTCCTGTATAAGATCCCTCTCAAAGCCCAGTGAGTCCATTTGGGTAGAGGCAGGCAGGCTGGGGTATTGCTGCCAGGGTCTGATCTCAGACATTGTTAAGGTCCCTCACCCAGGGGCATAGCCTGTGCCCTGTTGGGCCTGAGTATAAGCAATGGGTTACCCTCAGTGGGTGCATTATAACAACCTGGTAGGGCCAGCTCTGGCATCACTTGGCCTTACAAGATAATTATGAACACTCTGGCTGTCCTTAGAGTAGAGAATCCTCCCTGGGATACACTGTGTGCTATTTTCATGGGCCTTAGAGGATGGCAAAGGCTCCACTTCTAAACAGATTCCCCCTCTTCCCCCCTTCCTGCCAGATAGAAACACCTAGATCAGAAGATGACAGCTCTCACTACCCAGTGACTAGGCCTCCATTCCTCTTGAATCAGGTCTAGACCCAGAGTCAAACATGGCAGTGATTTCATCTTACCTTCATGGCATCTTCTTCTTCATAGTTTCCTGCACACAGTTGCATGGTAGGGTCATAATCTCCAAAATTCAACTCACATTCCCTATCCTCTTGTATTTTCAACTCCACCTCCATCAGTTTATCAGATAAGGTATTATTGATATCAATTCTTCCCCAACCAGCCACACTGCACTGTTGTCCTGGTTTTAACTTGGTTTGTGGGTCTGGCAGGCTCAAGGTATTTATTTCTTTAGTTAATTTGACCTTTTTACATAGCTATAAGAGGAGTTGGGGAAAGAGAGAGACAGAGACAGAGAGACATTGAGAGACAGAGAGAGATAGTCAGTTAGTCCAACACAGCCCATAGTCCTTGGTCCTGGATCCTAACATGGGAAACATGTCCTCCTCTTCCCAAACCACTAGAAATGTCAGGCACTGGTTTGCAGGGGGAGCACAGGTGTCAGTTAAGCAAACATGGGTCCAGAACAAGTTAGACCCAGCAGTTTTTTACCTTCAGCAACATGATATCATTGAAGTCAGTATCATTATTGTAGTCTTCATGGGGGAAGGTTGCACACACAGTACACTCCTTTGACTTCTTCTCTTTTTTTATAATGTTGTGGGCACCCAGTTTCACCTTAAAGTTTCTGTACAAAGAGCACACAAGGTGTGTGATCATAAAAGACAGGTCAGCATGTGGTCCTGCAGTGGATATCTACAGCCTGGGACTAAGCTGAAAACTGATTTTTCAGCAGCTGAAGGGGTTCCGTGAAACTAATGATCCCTGCCCTGGTGATAGTCAGGAATGAGTGTCACCAGAAAATGGTAAAATGGCATTGCTTGTTTCTGGGTGCTAATGTGTAGGCAGTGAAGAATCCCTGCAGGTCTGCATTAGCCTGTCCTTTTCCCCAGAAACCTACTCATCTTTCCCTGTTGAGGAGTCTTCTGGCTCACTTACTGTAGCTGGACAGTACCTAGTAGAAATAGAGCTCTCATCCAAGAGAGTGATTCTGTGACTCTCCTCACCTTCCATTGCAGTGAGCAGCCGTCAACACCACATTATTTTGGATCAGGAAACCTCCACAACGCATTGTTTTATTAGTATCTTTCTTGATGTATCGTAGAAATGCCATGTAGGGTCGAGAGTGGGGCTTGGCTTCATGTCCGCCAATGATCTCCCCTGAGAAAATGTCAGTTGAATGTGAGTATCCCTTTGGTGCCTCTGCTGACTTCTTTGAGAGATCAGGGCATCAAGTTGGTCTGGTGCACAGTTTCCTTTGAGGAGAGAGCTTAACATCCTCCTCCCAGCCCCATACATACCACGGAGAAGAGCAACAGCTTGCCAGCCAGACCCTGACCATAGAGGATGGAAAACTCATGCTTGTCCTAGGGACAGTGGTATTATAGGGGTCTTACCATTGCAATTCATACTAAATCCTAAGACCCCAGTAATGTGATGTTCAGCCAAAACCTTTTATAGAGGGAGACTGAGGTCAGGGTTGAGTGTGCCCCAACCCATTTTTCAAGCATCTCATAGGATTCCCTGTTAGTGATGCTCTGTTAGTGAGGTGTTTCTAGGAAGGATCCCAGAAGACCTGTGAGGATGGCTGGAGGTATCAGTGCTGGTGGGATTCGGGAAGTAGAGAAAGTTGGATTTGTCAAACAGTGACTTACTCCTTGACAAAGAGGCTGCTGATAAGTGCCTGGGAGGAGAACAGAGTTTGGGAGAAAGATTGAAAGAATGGAGAACATAGCCAGGCAGAAGCAGACCTCCGGGGACAGTAATAGCAGTCCATAAGATCATTGTGAGGTCTGCTATGTCCCACCAAGTACTGCTGATGAGACTCCCTTCTCTCAGACATGGGAGTACATACCTCATTCCCCTATCCCGTCTTGCAGGAGTTAGCATTTATTCTTCACCAGTATTCCCACCTTCAAGCCACCCTGAGGTTTGTTTCAGAGGCAGAGGTATTTGCAGGAGTAATGCCAACTTTTTTCAGATTAGACTGCCACCAGAATTTTTTTACCTAGCATAATCCTTGGAGGGACTCATGTGGGCCAGATGCCAGTTCAAAATGTTCTACTAACCCATGGCTAGGCAGCATCAGGAAAGGTAGGAGCATCCACAGTGAGAGGGATCATGCTCATGGTGGGAGGGGTCACTCACCTGCTTCAGCCCTGACGGACAGTGCAAAGCTCAGCAGAAGGAGCAGGAGCATCTTCCTAGGAGGTGACAGCTGAGCAGCTCTGTGTCTCCTCTGTGGTTACCTTTATATTCTAGGAGAAGAAGATCTGTAGCTTTGCTCAGTGGCCTGATGGGTCTCTGTCTAGTTTTAAGATGCTTCATCCTAGTTTTTATAATGCAACCTCCCCACCTCCTATGCCAATGATGTTTTCTAGGTGGCTTTGTGGGAATGTAACACAGAGGTCACAGCACAACCTCAGAGAAGACCACTTGTTCCAGCCCAGAACAGATAATTTGAAGGTGGGGGAGTGCAACATGAGGTATTCACCACAAAATTATTAGATCCTGGAAACATGAGTTCCCAGCAATAGATCCTTTACTTCTTTATCATCACTTAGCCAATTCCATCCAAGCAATGTCCTTGACAGAAGTGTGTTTATGTCCTTGTCTGTGCTATGGTCAACGGGAAAGAAAGAAAACTCAGTGGCTTAAGTTTAGAATGTAGAGAGCATGGTGAGGGATGTTGAGAATGACAGAAATACCTGTTCAATCAATGTTCTTATCCAAATGCTGCTCTTGACATCATTTGTCTAAATTAGAAAATCATGGGCTCCCAATATTTCATCCAGAGGACTTAAGTTTAAGCCAAGTATCTCTTTTTTAGGTACTGGGATCTCTTTTTTTGGTGCTGTGTGTAAGACTGTGAGTTTGGCTCCAAGAATTTTTGATTCTTAAATTCATGATACATGTGAAGTATAGTAGCATATGGGCTGCCAAATACCCAGGACTGGTTTATTCTTTTGTCCACATTTCTTATTCATATAATATGAACTGAGTAGATTCATATTAAACTCACCATGTTATGACAATGACAGTGAGTGAGAGAAATAGAATTTCTGTCTAAAAAACAGGTAAGGGATATGGGTAGGCTGCACTGTGAAGGGGGGTATACTTTGTATGACTGAAACCCAACTACAAACATGTTTGTAATCATAGTGCTTAAATAAAGATATTATTATTATTATTATTGTTATTATTTTGTTGTTTTTTTTTCAGGGGCTCCTCCTGATTCTATGCTCAGAAATCACCCCTGGCAGGCTCAGGGGACCATATGGATTGCCGGGATTCAATCCATCGTCCTTCTGTATGCAAGGCAAACAAATGCTCTACCTCCATGCTATCTCTCCAGCCCAATAAATAAAAAAAAATCACCATGTTAGTAATGAACATGAAAGCACATTGCCTCTGAATAGTTCTTGCCCAATATTTTTCTAAGTATTACTTAATATTCCTGACTGGTTAGTTCTGATAATTCAAGATTCCATTTTTTTAAAATATTTATTGTGGTCCAAATTAATTAAAAATTTTTCACAGTAATATTTAAGGCACATAGTGACAATGAATGATGGGCATTCCCACTACCAGTGTTGTCCTCCCTCCACCCTTGTTCCCAGAATGCATCGCATAAGATCCTAATTTAACCCCCCCTTAATGCTAGTGTAACTGTTCCCCACTTATTCAGCTTGTTGTGGATTGAGTATCATTGCATTTTTAATGAAATCCATTAATTTTACTTTATTTTCATGAGGAATACCACATTTTGATATATACAATTTCAGTACAAAGATCCTTATCAGAAAAAGCATATTTTTTTTAAAAATATATTTTTATTTAAACACCTTAATTACAAACATGATCATAGTTGGGTTTCAGTCATGAAAAGAACACCACACTTCACCAGTGCAAATTTCCATCACCAATGTCCCCAATGTCCCTCCTCCTCACTTCTGCTTGTATTTGAGACAGGCATTCTAATTCTCTCGTTTATTGACATTGTCACCGTAGTTGTCAGTGTAGTTATTTCTCTAACTGCACTCACCACTCTTTGTGGTGAGCTTCATTCATATCATGAGCCAGTCCTTCCAGCCCTCATCTCTATTGTCTCTGGGCATTATTACAATAATGTCTTTTTTTTTTTTTTTTTACTTAAAACCAATAGATAGTGAGAGTATTCTGTGTAGGGAGCAGTACTCTTCTAATTTCACAAGGACCCCTTAATATTCTTTCTAGAAATAGAATAAGAATAGAGTTTATAAGTCAATCTTATTCAAGGTTCATAGGCACAAAACCTTACACAAATAATCAATCCTATATTTGATTCCAACCATTTATAAAAATATAATAGATTACAGCCAACTTAGGTTTCCTCTTAGAGTGCAGGCCTGTTTAACTTTAGAAAATTGCCAAATAGATTTCAGAGAAAGAACATCATTTTCTCAGTATTGCTTTCTGTAAAATCCAGGATCCACTAATGATAACCATGGTAACCATTTTGGCCCACCAGAATAGAAATGTTCTTTCCTGGTGAACAGTATCTGTGCTACTACAGAAACCATTTTTATCAACTTCTCAACTAGCGACAAAACTGAGGTTTTCATCTTGCCCACAGAATACGAAAAAGTGCTTCTCTCTTTGCACACAAATGTATGATTCTGTGCTACACTGGTATTTTCCTCCAGGTATTCTCCTTGGGCAGTTCTGACTTTGGAAAAAAATTACATATAGGATCCTTTAGAGAAGTTGATAATGAATATGGCATGCTGATTTGAGAAGGGAAGGACTGTGATGGGGAGAGCTTGAAGCTCTGTTTCTACTGTAGTCCTCCCTGGGGACCTGCTGCTGACTGCTCTAAGGTCTTTGTTTGGGGAAGGACCTTGGGGTCTTCTGACACAGGGGCCATTATCATCATTGCACAAAGGTCATGGTTGACTCCTATCTTGATGGGGCCAAGCACAAATTTCTTTGAGGTGGTTGTTTCAGGTATACAAGTTCTCAGTGAGTGATGTTGTATGATTGTCTCTTATTGAACTGGACCTGGAAAGAGTTCTGGCTACTTCTCTATCATTTGGGCAACCAAGATGAGACGTGTAGGAGGGCTAGTGGGAATAGAAGCTCAAGAAAGCTGTTCAATGTTGAAGAAAATATGAGGCAAAGGAATTGATATTCTCAGCTATTCTGTGATGCTATTTCCAGTAGATAACATTTTTAAATAGAAGAACAATGGCTTACTATACTATAAATATTTATGTTTTAGTTGTATAGTGTTAACCACACATACCTAGAGTGCCAATGTGCCTCCACCACTGTCTATAGGTTTATTATGTTTGTCTGTTTGTTTTTTGAGCCGCACCTGGTGACTCAAGGGTTACTCCTGGCTATGCACTCAGGAATACTCCTGGCTTGGGGGACCATATGGTCACTGGGAATCAAATCCAGGTCCGCCCTTGGTCAGTCCCATGCAAGGCAAACACCTTACCGCTGCTCTGTCACTCTAGCCCCTAAAGGTTTGTTCCCACCTTGGTGACCTCAGTCTTGTTGTCAGAGTCTGAGCATTTGTTTTTCATTGACCTATTGTATCCCTCTATCTTTTCCATTTCATTATATACCATATATGAATCCTCTGTCTGGTATTTGTCTTTTTCATTTTGATCTATTTTGTTTATTATGACAAATTCAAGTTCCATTTTTGGTGTAGCAAAAGACAAGATTTCATTGTTTTTCTCATAGCAGCAGAATATTACATTGTATATATAACCCACGTATATTTTCTTTAATCATTTTTCTATTGTTGAGTACATGAGTTGTTTATATATTTTAACTAGTGAAAAAAGAACACATATGCATAAATATTTTTTGGATCAGTGTTTTTGTTTTCTTGGGATAATTTCTTGGCCCTCTCCACAGTAAAAATTTGTCTATTTCCTTAATCGTTAGGGTGAGGTTCTCAGTCAGCACTTTCCTTACTGCAAACACTTTTTCCATGTCTGAACACTTTGAGCGCTTGTGCCCTCTCCCTGCATGCTCTTACCTGTTTTGAATTAGAGTTGGCCACAACAAGTAAAAGCACCCTACCAAGTGTGCTACCTATCACTCAGGACCATAGGCAATATTTTAATGAGAAAAAAGGTTTGAAGCTCTAGGAAACCACTGTAAAATTTTGGCCTCAACCTGATACCATGTGTGGTCCCTTGAGCCCTGCCAGGAGTGCTCTCTGAAGAGTAAGCTCCGAGTACTGTCTGGTGTAGCCCCAAATCAAAATAAAACAGGGGCCAAAATAAAACAATAAAATAAAATAAAATAAAATAAAGGAGTGATAGCACAGCAGTGGGGTGTTTGCCTTGTACACGGCTGATCCAGGACAGACCTGGGTTCGATCCCTGGTGTCCCATATGGACCCCCATACCAGAAGTGATTTCTGAGTGATAGCCAGGACCCCTGAGTGTCACCAGGTGTGGCCCCAAAACGGAACGAAACCAAATCAAACCAAAAAGGCTGATCTCAAAAGGTTATAATTTCCTTCAATCTTCCACATATTTTATCCTTTCAAATATATTGTATGATTATTCAATCAGACAGTGATAAAAATAGTGACATTAACTAAACATGAACTATGATGTGTCCGTGACAGCCTTAGGGATAAATCGGTACAGAGGTTTATATAATGGAAGGATGTAGTAGATGATAAGAGATGAAGCAAAATAAAAATGATACAATTTTCTAGACATGGAATGAATATGAAATAATAATAAAGTTATCATTCATAACTTAGTAGATGCTAAGAAAACTGTTTAAAAATCAGTGATAAAAGAGAAATTAGGGGCCGGAGCGATAGTGCAGTGGTAGGTCATTTTCCTTACACATGGATGATTCAGGATGGACTTTTTTGGATCCCTGGCATCCCATATGGTCCCCCAAGCCACGAGCGATTTCTGAGCGCAGAGCCAGGAGTAACCTGAGCGTTACCAGGTGTGGCCCCAACAAAACAAAACAAAACATAACACAAAAGAGAGAAATTAGTTTCCAAGACCTTGATATTTACAGGGAATTAGACTTGGAGGAATCATGTAAAACTGATTTGTTTCTCCAAGTAATATTTTTTTTATTTTTCTCCGTCCATCTAAGAAAATCTCACCTATTTCCTGCCTCTACATTATTTTATCTATGACACTTCATCTCATTTCTTTTGCTGTTTAAATGGAATAATTGTTAAACAGTGTAATGAACAATTCCTTCTTGTATATAACTATCTTCCCCCATTAAGTTTTCTTTCTAGGAACATTGTCTTCCAAATGTACAGACCAATTGTGTAGCCTTCATTCTGTCTTTTAAAATAAAGAATAAATTTGGGTCTTGATTCTGCCCGTCAACATTTCCTAATAGATTTCCATATTAATTTTAAATTTATCTTATTAAAATATACTTAAAATTCTCATACTTAAGATTCCACGCCAATATTATCATCTGACATATTGCTTCCAACCCAATTTCGGCTAGACTAACTGGAGGACCTACAAAAGACAGAGTTAGGAAACTTGTCACAATCAGAGCATTATAGAAGTAACTCTGCGTGATGACCCCATGTCATGTTATCCAGATGGAAAGGGGACAGTCTAATGTGGTCAATCATCAGATATCCTAAGCTTAATAAATAGAAGGAAATCCTTTGACAATAGATTCAAAGCAAGATACTTAGCAAATGAGTAAAGACTGAGAACTCATTTTGATCAGTCAATAGTCACCAACTTATCATTAACAGCTGTAACGGCAAATTACCTTTATTGGGTTTAGTGTATTGAAAGAACAGTTGACTCTACAGATAAGGTAGCCACATGGGAACCTCAAAAAGGAAAAGATCACTGGGGTCGTAGATCAAAGACAAAGATGCTAATTTCTGCTAATTTAGTGTGTTTCTGTTGCCTGAACTGTTATAAGGAAGGGAATTGTAGGAACACTGGAGAAACATTTTCTAAGGGAATGGTTTTTAAATTGTACAAATGGAAATGGAATGCCTCACTCTGGGCATCTTTCTTTCAAAAGATCTTTTAATTACTTTGTGAGCTGCACTCTACAAAACACTGGGAATCTCTTAGTGAGCTATAAAACCTACTTAGTTTTTAATCTTGAGGAGTGACTCATGCATTAGCCAAATAAAGAGCAAAAATATAATAATAACAAAACAACAAAATAGCAAAAAGAATATCAAATAAACTTATATGTGATTACTAATGGTGGCAGGAGCTTGGAAGGAAAAATATTATAGAGAAATAGGTTAGGTTAACCTGATCTTTTATAGGAAATGGGAAAGACTACCTTGAGAAAGGTCTTTGTGCAGTCCAGAGAACATACACTTGCAAAGAAAGGTTATTTGATGTATTCAAGTAATTTTTTGAGGCGGGTAGAAACTCTCAAGCGAAGCTTGATGGGTTCTTGTTTGGTCTTGGTAACTTCTGACTAGGCAGTTCACTGTAAGACCTGGGGAGAAAATGGTGCTGAGGCCCTCTGGTACTGGGGATTATCTGCCCTAGCAGATGGTGCTTGGAACCAACAGGGCCACATCTCGTGGTACTTAGTGACCTCCTGGGTGCTCTTAAAATCATCATGTGATAGATCAAACCAGGATCAGCTGACTACAAGGGATGCATACTTTAACCTCTTTATCCTTCTCTGATGCTTCAGTAATTATCTTGAGGCCACCACACACCTAAAGGATCTGGGATGCTTCAGAACTATGAGCAAAAATAGGAATTTTCCAAAACTATTATTAATATTGTAATGATATTTATTATAAATGCATCAATATATATAATTCATTTAATTATTTAAATTAATCACGATAAACTATTTACTATTTAACATGAGAAAAACTAATATTAACTATGGGGAACTATTTAATATTAAATATGAGAAAATAAAAACATTTTCAAAATATTATCAATATTTTAATTATATTTATTATAATTTAATTTAACATATTTAATTCATTTAATTATATAATATATTTAATTTATTTAATTGTAAATATTATTATTAATATATTAAATCTATTCAAAATAATGTATTGATTTCCAGAAAATATATGAAAATTGAAGAACTGATAAATTAATATATTTATAAATTTAAATTAGTCCTTAACCAAAGGTATCACAATACTACAAAAAACAACTTTAAATTGAGAGAAAATATTTTTTTTATTTTTCTTTTTTAGGTCACACCCGGGAACTTTCAGGGTTTACTCCTGGCACTATGCTCAGAAATTGCTCCTGGCAGACTCAGGAGACTATATGAGATGCCGGGATTCAAACCACTGACCTTCTGCATGCAAGGCAAATGCTCTACCTCCATGCCATCTCTCTAGCCCCAAGAAAATATTTTCACTTATCTGCTAAAAATTGATATCTACTATATGTTGTAACTCTAAATATTTAAGAAAAGAACCTCAAATGTGACTGTGTAAAATATCGATAATGCACAGAAGACCAAATTCAAATGTTTAAAAAGATAATATACCTTATCAAGAGTCAGGAAAGTGGTAATAAACCTATTATGGTTTATCATTTTACATTTCACAGACTATCAAGTATTATGTTTCAGAATACTGAATTTGGGGGCAGTAATTGGATCAATAACTTGCTAAGACAATTAAATCATATCAAAATATCAAAAACAAATGAAGGCATTCAAATAAGATCATTTCGGGGCCAGAGCAGTGGCACGGCAGTAGGGTGTTTGGCTTGATGTGGCTGACCTAGGATGGAATGTGGTTCTATCTCCCAGGTCCCATATGGCCTCCAAGCCTGGAGTGATTTCTGATGCATAGCCTGGAGTAACCCATGAGTGTCACTGGGTGTGGTCCAGAAACAAAAACAACCTCCCCCGAAACATATAAGATCATTTGATTAATTATTATACCTTATTATAAGCTAGCAAGGAAGAATGGGCTAGCAGTGCCCCCTATCTGTAAGGAATCTGCTCGTTCTTCCACTCTTTGAACACTCCAGTTTCCTTTCATATCCCAATGATGTGAACTTAAGGTTTATAGCCTGTCTAAATTGCTTCAGTTCTAGTAAAACTTGAGTATGCCCAGTGATGAAAGGTCATCCTGTTCAAAGATCCCACTTTGATCTCTGACCTTAGGTACTTACTACAAGCACTAAGAATCCTAAATAAATGCATTGAAAAATAAATGAATGTAAGCAAACAACACCCTTAAAAGAAGCTGGAATGGCTATATTAATATTAGACGACACAAATTTTAGACTCAGAAAAGTTGTAAGGGACAAAGATGGATACTTTGTACTAGTCAAGGGATATGTGCAACAGGAAGATCACACAACTAAACATATACGCACACAATGAGAGACCAGAAAAATATCTCATACAATTATGACAAATTTGAAAAAGGATATAAATAATCACACAGTAATTGTGAAAGACCTCAACACAGCCCTGTCAATACTTGATAGGTCAATCAGACTGAAACCCAACAAAAATACACTAGCCTTGAAAAGAGAAATGGAAGAAAGAGGCCTAGTGTATATATATATATATATATATATATATATATATATATATATATATGTATGTATGTATGTATATAGGACACTTCATCCCCAGAAAGCTGAATACACATTCTTCTCCAATGTACATGGACCATTCTCCAGGATAGATCACATGCTGGCACATAAAACATACCTCTATAAAATCAAGAGGATAGAATTTTTACATGCTACCTTCGCCAAATACAAGGCTCTAAATTAGATGTGAACTATAAAGGGACACAGAAGAAAAACTTTAACACCTGTAAATTAAACAGCCTACTACTGAACAACCAGTGGGTCCGAGATGAAATCAAAGAGAAAATCAAAACTTTCCTGGAAACATGACAATGAAGACAAAAACTATCAGAATCTATGGGACATAGCAAAAGCAGTTATGAGAGGAAAATTTATAGTTTTTCAAGCACACATCAGGAAGGAAGAAGGGGCATACCTTAATAACCTAATAATGCAGCTCATAAAATTAGAAAATGATCAACAAAAGGAACCAAAAATAGGGAGACAGAAGGAAATAACAAAACTGAGAGCAAAAATCAATGAAATGCAATTGCAAAAAAAATCTGAAAGATCAACAAAAGCAGAAGTTAGGTTTTTTTATACATATGTAAGTTTATTTATACCTATATAAATATATATAAATATATATTTATATATATGTATATTTATACATATATAAGACTAGTCAAGCACACAACTTTATTTATACATATGTAATGAAAGATTCTTCACAAAAGCATCTATAAATGGATTAAAAATAAATTATTAATTTTAATTACATATTTATTTAAAATACTGACCACAGAGTGAGAATGATAGATCAGCAGATCGTATGCTAGCAAAACACACAGCTAACCTGGTTCTAGTCACAGTACCATATATGTCCTGCTGAGCACCACCAGGAGTGATCACTGAATGCAAAGCCAGAGATTTGTGTCCTCAAATGAACCCCAAAAATACTGATCATAATTGTTGGACTGACGTATGAATACTTAATGTTTCATGATTCTTTTTTTTAATTTTATTTTAATTATGACAACAAAGATGCAAAGAAAGAGGACAGGGTAAAGTTACAGTGGAAGCCCAATCACCCATAAACAGAATTCTCGGTAGTCCCATTGATGATATCCCAGCCTTGAACTTTCAGCCAAAGAACATTAAGAAAAACACAACTGAACCCATGTACAATACAATTACTTTGTCCCTCAAATCCCCAGTTGTAGTACATACTATTTCTTAGCAGCACACAATATAATCTAAAGACATTAGACTTATGTAACTCCTTAAACATTGAGGGCAAAGTACATTTATCTAGTTCCATGCACATGCTTACTAGTTTAAGTTAACCTCAAAAGTTTTAGTGGGTTGTTTTTCTTAAGGATTGGAGTCAAGGGAACATAGTAAAAAACGGTGTTAAAGTGGCATTTGTTTGCATAGGCCCACCAAAATATAAGGGACATGGAAAGAAAAATTATGGTCTAAATACAAGGAGACCCTACCTCTGAAGTTTCCTGGCACAGGACTGACTCTAGGCTCCAGGCAAACTAGTTTGTCCAATCCAACTCATCATCTGTAGTGGCAATACACATCAATTCCTCACATAGTCTCTGTTGTTGGTATCATGCTTCTGTATTAAAGATCCTGGAGTCTGCATATCCCATATTGCAGTCAGGATGGTGCAGAGCATCCTCTCGTTTCACCTCACACTTAAGGGGCAATAGAGAGAACCATGTCCTGTAGAGCAGGTCATTGTTGTTGTCAAGTCTTCTCAGTGTAAACGGAAGTCTCTTTTTAGGAGGTCGATGTCAGACCCTTGGTAGTGTCTTTCCTGGTAGAGGACTGCTTCCAGCTGTTGCTATATAAGACCTTGGATGTTTCATAGATAGCTTGCCTGGTTCTGGCGTGAATGGAGGATGCCCATTCTTCTGAGGCCTGTGCCAGGTCATTATATCAATGTTCAGGGTGTAAGGTACATTGTACTGAGATTTATTAGATAAGAACTTATCTGTATGTATGGTGTTTTCCCATTTTAATGTGTCTATGCAAACAAGGATCAATGCCATGAAGCATTATTGGTGCATCTGGAGGCAATAGGAACAAGACCAGCAATTTCCATGACATAGGTCAATCATAGGCATTGAACTGAGGGACAGTTCCAACAACAATCCTTACTGAACAGCTTACAAAGAAAAGACAAGATGAAAAGTGGATAGAAACATCATGGTAGAAGAATATATAGAGAGTTATATCAGTTAAAGAAAATACCCATAAAATATACAAAAGATATATGCGTTCAGTATGTGTTCAATTTGTGTCCTAAATAGTTCTGGGATTTGTTATATCTACTGTATGTCTTAGGTCAAAGATTAGAACTATGTGTTACTAAAGTTAAGAAGGGTAAATCTGGGGTACAGATGGTTGGGAGGAGCAAATGTTCGCGTGGGGGCGCTAGCCCCCGAGCGGTTTGCAAAATGTAGACTGGTATGAAATTGCCAGTGACAGCCTGAGTATAGCTGAGCAGCTATCTGCCACCCACCAGATCAAATTCCACCCCCTAAGCCCCACCCTAGGCCAGTGTCCGGGCCCGGCCTGGGAGTGGGGAAAACCCAGGGTGCCCCGTCAGCTCCTTCCAGGAACCCACCTGGAGATCCGGAGGAATGGGGGAGAGGGGGGTCGGGTGACCCAGGTCCGGGCCCCCCTACCCTAGGCCGGACCAAGAGGCCGCTGGCACATGGGGAGGCCTGCCAGCTGCCTGTCCGTGCCGGCTAAAAATCCTCAGAAGTTAGTTTTTTGAAAAAATAAACAAGATAGATAGACCATTGGCAAACTCACAAAGAAAGAGAGAGAAAAGTTTGATAACCCGTATCAGAAATAAAAAGGGAGAGATCACTACAGATATAGCAGACATTCAAAGGGTAATCAGAAACTACTTTGAGAAACTTTATGCCACCAAATATGAGAATCTGGAAGAAATGGGTAAATTCTTGAACTCCTATAACCATCCACTGTTGAATAAGGAAGACATAGCATATCTAAACACCCTCATCACTATTGAGGTCATTAACACGGTAATCAAAGGTTTGCCTGAAAACAAAAGCCCAGGTCCAGATGGTTTCACTAATAAATTATTTAAAACCTTTCAAGAGGAACTACTTACAATCCTGGCCAGGCTCTTTCATGAAATTGAAAAAAATGGGAACACATCCAAATAGCTTTTATGAAGCCAACATCAGCTTGATATCAAAACCAGACAGAGATGCTGCCAAAGAAGAAAATTATAGACCAATATCCCTGATGATAGATGCAAAGATCCTCAACAAAATCCTGGCAAATAGGATCCAATCAAGAAGATCATTTACTATGATTAAGTAGGTTTCATCCCAGGAATGCAAGGCAGGTTTAACATCTGTAAATCTATCAATATAATACACAACATCTACAAGAAGAAAAATAAAAATCACATGATCACATCAATAGATGCAGAGAAAGCATTTGATAAGGTCCAACACCCATTCTTGATCAAAACTCTCAGGAAGATGGGAATCAAAGGAACCTTTCTCAATATGGTTAAGGCCATCTACCACAAGCCAATGGCAAATATTATTCTCAATGGAGAAAAAATAAAAGCCTTCCCTCTAAATTCTGGTATAAGACAAGGCTGTCCTCTATCACCACTCCTATTAAAAATAGTACTCAAAGTACTTGCTATAGTGATCAGGCAAGAAAAAGATATCAAGGGAACCCATATAGGAAAGGAAGAAGTCAAACTCTCACTGTTTGCAGATGACATGATACTATACTTAGAAAACCCTAAAGACTCTACCAAAAGGCTTCCAGAAACAGTAGATGCATATAGAAATGTGGCAGGCTACAAAATTAAGACACAAAAATCAATGGGCTTTTTATATACCAATAATGATAGGGAAGAAATGGACATTAAGAAAAACGACCCCATTCACACTAGTGCCAAACAAACTCAAATATCTTGGAATCACTTGAAAAGACATGAAGGACCTATACAAAGAAAACTATAAAACACAGCTCAAAGAGCTTGATTGTTGCCCTAGGCTTTCCCCATTTCCCACTCGGCTCCTTAGGGAGGGTCTGGGTGGGGGCCCTGAACTTCCAGCCTCCCAGCTTCTTGAAGATTCTCTTTCCTTCCTGGGAGCTGGGAGTCTCTACCAGCATGGGGTTCGGCAGGCCTCAGCCATGCCAGAGGCCTTCTTAACCAGGCCTAGTGGGGGTGCGGGACTTGGGTGACCCCAGCACCCCTCTACCACCTTGCTTCAGATCTCCAGGGCTTCCACGGACCTCATGCCTGGGCAAGCCAGTGAGGTGGGTCCTTTGGGGGAGCTTGAAGGTTGCCCTAGGCTTTACTTGTGGGTTGCACTAAAGCAGTCACTGGTAATCTCTTTACCAGGCTATAATTTCAAAACCACACTGAGGCATACATTAATAGTTCTCACTATCATTGAATTATGCTTTTGTGTATGTAGAATGTTCATTTTGTACTCTGTCCTTTTGCATACCCCTACAAATGATCATTTTCTCTTAATCCTCTCACCCCCTATCATCATTACTCCACATTTACCCTTTTTAACTTATGTACAGTAGAATCCTAAGTCACAGACCATAGTGGTGCCCTGGAGTTAACACCCCCCCCCAACTATTCCAAAAGGCATAGAATGTAAATGTATGTCTTTTCAACATTTTATGAGTGTTTTCTTTGATGGCTATAATTCTTGCTGAATATTTTCTTATACTCTGACGATTTCCCTTTTTTTATTTTGAATCTTTTCTTCTCTTTGTGAACTGTTCAATAGGGAATTTCGTGAAAGAGTCCCTCGGTTTAATGCTTACGCTTGAACCAAGTCATGGGTATTGTTGGACGTGTTCTTAGGCCCCCATATACTCTTATAACGCCCGTGGCTTTATTTCTTGTTTGCTTAGGCACATTAAAACGGGAAAATACTATACAATCAAATAAGTTCTTATCTAATAGAGATGGGAACACACAAATCTTGTAGTGCAATGGGACCTTACACCCTGAACATTGACATAAAGACCTGGCACAGGCCTCAGAAGAATGGGCATTCTCCATTCACCACTGATCTAAGGAAGACATCTACAAAGCATCCAAGGTTGTCTATAACATCACCTGGAGGCAATCCTCTACCACGGAAGACCCTACCGCTGCTCTGACATCGACCTACTCAAAGGAGACTTCCCTTAACACTGAGAAGACTTAAGAACAATAATGACCTGCTAACTGAGCTGGGCTTTCTGTATTGCCCCTTAATTGTGAAGTGAAACTAGAGGATACTCCACACCAGCCTGACTTCAGTTCAGGATGTGCAGATTCCAGGATTTTTATACAGAAACCTGATGCCAACAATAGAGACTGCATGAAAAATACAACTGATTGGCACTATAGACAATTATTTGGATTGAACAAAGTAGCTTGCCTGGAGCCTAGAGTTGGTCTTATGCCAGGAAACTTTAGGGGTAGGGTCTCCTTGTATTTAGACCAAGGCTTTTCCTTTCAATGTCCCCCATATTTTGGTGGGCCTATGCAAACAATATTTGCCTCTCTAACACCATTTTTACTGTGCTCTTTGGACTAACCCTTAAAAAAAAACCTCTTAAACTTTTGATATTAACTTAAACTAATATGCACGTGCATGAAAATATAAAAAATACTATGCCTTCAATGTTTAAGGAGTCAATAAATTTCATGGCTTTAGATTGCTTTGTGTACTGCTAAGCAATGTTATAATGTACTACAATCTGGGGACTTGTGGACAAAGTAATTGTACATAGTTTCTTCCTTATTTTTCTTAATGTTCTTTGACTGGAAGTTCAATATTTAGGCGTCATCAAGGGGATTTTTTCTGAGAACTCTGTTGATGGGCGATTGTCCTTCCACTGTAACTTTACCTTGTCCTGTTTGCATCATTGTTCTCATAATTAAAAATAAAAAATTAAAAAAACACACTGCTCCAAGAAATAAGAGAGGACATCAGGAAATAGAAACACATACCCTGCTCATGATTGGCAGGATTAACATCATTAAAATGGCAATACTCTTCTCTTTCTATCCTCTTTTGAGCTGGAGGCTAGCTCTAGCTGGCATGGGGTTTGGGGAGACCCCATGTGAAAGGCCTTCTCCCTAACTTGGGTGCCCTGGGAGCCTTGATAGGTCCTCAGCCTTCCTGTCTTTTGCCCCCGGCTTCCAGGCCTTCTGGGGTGGCAGCCCAGGTGGCCAGACAAGGTGGGTGGTGGGGGTCCCTCCTGGATGGGGTCCCAAGCTTTCCCCGCCCTTCCCCCAGCTTTAGGGTGGGAAGGGCATAGAGTGTAGGGCGGGCAGATCCTGGCTTCCGGTTCTCTCTGGATCCTCTCTTGAGCTGGAGGCTAGCTGTAGCCGGCATGGGGTTGGGGGAGACCCCATGTGGAAGGCCTTCTCTCTAACTTGGGTGCGCTAGGAGCCTTGATAGGCTCCCAGCCTTCCCTTCTTCTGTCCCGGCCTCCAGGCCTTCTGGTTTGGCAGCCCAGGCGGCCAGAAATGGTTGGTCCTAACTTGGGTTGTGCTGAGATTTGCTCGGTTGCGCTAAGTTTGTCACTGGCAATTTCTGACCACTCTGCATATGCGCACTGCATGTATTAAGAGTATTCCTTATCTTTATGTTATGTTTTGCGTATCCAGAATGTCCATTTTGTATTCTTCCCTTTCCCACACCCCTACAAAGCTCATTTTTACTCCTTAACTCTCTCACCCCCACCCCCAAACATCACTAACCCACATTACTCTTTTTAACTTCAGTACCGCACAATCCTAATCACAGACCAAAGCCATGCATTGTGTGTAACAACCCCAAACTTTTTCAAAAGACATAAAAAGGACACGTATTTCTTTGGAATATTTTGTGTTTTTTCTCTGACAGCTAAAAGTCTTACTAAATATTCTCTTATACAGTGACGATTCTAACCACTTTTTTATCTTCTCTTTATGAGCTGTTCAACAAGGAATTTTGGTAAAAGAGTCCCCCAGGTTAATACTTATGATTGAACCATGTCATGAGGATTGTTGGACTTGTTCTTATGGCCCCCATATGTGCCAATAACGCCACGTGGCATTGCTCCTTTTTTGCGTAAGCACATTAAAATGGGAAAATACTATACATACAAATAAGATCCTATCTAATAGAGATTGGAACACACAAATCTTGTAGTGCAAAGGGACCTTACACCCTGAACATTGACATAACAACCTGGCACAGGCCTCAGAAGAAAGGGCATTTTCCATTCAACCCCGAACCAGGGAAGCCTTCCCCAAAACATCCAGGTTTGTCTATAACATCACCTGGAAGCAATCCTCTACCACAGAAGACCCTACTACTGCTCAGACATCGACCTGCTCAAAAGAGACTTTTCTTAACACTGAGAAGACTTAACAAAAACAATGACATGCTTACAGGACAGGGTTCCCTGCATTGCCCTTTAATGATGAGGTGAAACGAGAGGACGCTCCACATCCGACTTCAATGTAGGATATGCAGATTCCAGGATCTTTAATACAGAAACATGATACCAACAACAGAGACTGTGTGAAAAGTGTGTTGGCACTACAGACAATGTCTTGGATTAGACGATATAGCTTGCCTGGAGCCTAGAGTTGGTCTTATGCCAGGAAACTTCAGGGGTAGGGTCTCTTTGTATTTAGGCCAAGGTTATTCATTTCCATGCCCCTCATATTTTGGTGGGCCTATGCAAACAACAATTCCCACTCTAATACCATTTTTACTGTGCTCCTTTGACTCTAATCCTTGAAAAAAAAAACACTTAAAATTTGAGGTTAACTTAAGCTAATATGAATGTACATGGAAATGTAAAAACTACTATGCCTCTAATGTTTAAGGAGTTACGCAAGTTTTATGGCGTTAGATTGCCTTGTGTGCTGTTAAGAAATATTATAATGTGTTACAATCTGGGGACTTGAGGGACAAAGTAATTGTACATGGATTCTGTTTTCTTTATCTTAATGTTTTTTGGCTGAAAGTTCAAAGTTAAGATCTCAGCAAGGGGACTTCTTCTGAGAATTATGATATGGGTGATTGTCCTTCCACTGTAACTTTACCTTGTCCTCTTTCTTTGCATCTTTGTTCTCATAATTAAAAAAAATAAAAAAAATGGCAATACTCCCCAAAGCATTGTACAGCTTTAATGCGATCCCTTTAAAGATACACATGACATTCTTTCAAAGAAGTGGAACAAACACTTCTGAAATTCATTTGGAACAATAAACACCCTTGAATAGCTAAAGAAATACTTTGGAAAAAGAATATGGGAGGCATTACTTTCCCCAATTTTAAACTGTATTACAAAGCACTAGTTATCAAAACAGCTTGGTATTGGAATAAAGACAGACCCGCAGATCAGTGGAATAGGCTTAAGTACTCAGAGAATGCTCCCCAGACATACAATCACCTAATAAATCACCTGATAAAAGAGTCAGAATACCTAAATGGAGCAAGGAAAGCCTCTTCAGCAAGTAGTTTTGGCACAACTGGTTAGTCACTTACAAAAAAGCAAACTCAGACCACCAGCTAACACGATGTATGAAGGTAAAATCCAAATGAATTAAAGAACTTGATATCAGACTTGAAAACATAAGGTATATAGAACAACATGTAGGTAAAACATTCTGTGACATTGAGACTAAGGGAATCTTTAAGGAGGAAACAGTACTCTCCAAACAAGTAGGAGCAGAGATAAACAGATGGGACTATATTAAGCTGAGAAGCTTCTGCACTTCAAAGGAAATAGTGCCCAAGATTCAAGAGCCACCCACTGAGTGGGAGAAACTATTCATCCAATACCCATCAGATAAGGGGCTAATATCCAAAATATACAAGGCACTGACAGAACTTTATAAGAAAAAACATCTAATCCCATAAAAAAATGGGGAGAAGAAATGAACAGACACTTTGATAAAGAAATATAAATGGCCAAAAGGCACATGAAAAAATGTTCCATATCACTAATTATCAGGGAGATGCAAATCAAAACAACTACGAGGTACCATCTCATGCTACAGAGATTAGCGCACATTACAAAGAATGGCAATAATCAGTGCTGGAGGGATGTGAAGAGAAAGGAACTCTTATTCACTGCAGGTGGGAATGCTGTCTAGTCCAAACTTTATGAAAAGCGATAACGAGATTCCTCCAAAAACTGGAAATTGAGCTCCCATACGATCCAGCCAGACCCCTCCTAGGGATATAGCCTAGGAACATAAAAATACAATACAAAAATCTTTTCCTCACACCTATATTCATTGCAGTGCTATTTACAATAGCCAGACTCTGGAAACAGCTAAGATTCCCTTCAACAGATGAATGGCTAAAGAAACTGTGGTACATATACCCAATAGAATATTATGCAGCCATCAGGATAGATGAAGTCATGAAATTTTACTATACATGGATGTACATGGAATCTATTATGTTGAGTGAAATAAGTCAGAGGGAGAGAGAAAAACGCAGAATAGTCTCACTCATCTGTGGGTTTTAAGAATAATAAAAGGCATTTTTGCAGTAATTCTCAGAGACAAAAGAGAGGAGGACTGGAAGGTCCAACTCACTCCATGAAATTCACCACAAAGAGTGATGAGTGTTGATAAAGAAGTAACTACATTGAGAACTATCATAACGATGTGAATGAATGAGGGAATTAGAAGCCTGTCTAGAATACAGGCAGGGGTGGGGTGGGAAGGAGGGAGATCTGGGACATTGGTGATGGGAATGCTTCGCTGGTCAAGGGTGGTGTTATTTGCATGTCTGAAACCCAACTGCAAGCTCAGAAACTTTACAGACTCAAAACCAGCCTTGAAGGAATAAATGATAGGTCTAATTTAAGACAAGACAGAACAACAGATACACCAAACTTCTACACAAAGATGACACTAAATACCATGACAATTATCTCTCTCAACGTCAATGGACTAAATGCACCTGTTAAGAGACACAGAGTGGCAAAATGGATCAAAAAGTTGACTCCAACATTCTGCTGCCTACAGGAAACACATCTGAATAGTCAGAACACACATAGACTCAAAATCAAAGGCTGGAGGAAAATCATCCAAAATATCATCCAAAATCATAAAAATCATTCATAATATCATCCAAAATCATAAAAATATATATCCACATAATATATTTCATTATCTGGGTAACATCCTGTGGCGCATAGGTGTTACTTCTGGCTCTGTCCTCAGAAATTGCTCCTGGAAGTCTCGGGAGACCATATGGGATGCCGAGAACTGAACCGAGGTCTGTCTAAGGTTGGGTACATGCAAGGCAAATGTCCCACTTTTCAGCCATTGCTCCAACCCTATATTTTTAATTTTTAAGGAATCTCCACACACTTCCTTATGTTTTTTTTTATCATTTTACATTTACACCAACAGCATGAAAAGTTTCTCTTTCCATAACTTCTCCAACAGCAGTAATTTCTTGTCTTTTGGTAGTGGCCCATTCATAGATATGTAAGATGATATCCCATTGTTGTTCTGATGTGCATTTTTCTATAAATTAGAAACAATAAACATCATTTTATTTTATTTTTATACTAGTCACCATGGAAGTTATCTTTATTTTAACATTTCCTATGTGATACTGATTTGGCCATTCTGTGACAATTTAAGAATCATTATTCTCTATCAATAATAAAAACACTTGCCTAATTTCCCACTAAATGGTTATTTTATTATTTATTCCACTAAATACTTATTTATAGGGAAGCTAAATTGCACTCATTTTAAACCATTTTATTAATACAGTTGCTGTAAACAGGCTAGTACCTACAATTTTGTCCTCATCTATGACTCTTCTTGACTATATCCAAAGCAGGTAGAGTATGATAGTGATAGTGCTTAATTAACACTTGATTCATTTTTGAAGGGAAGACTGATAGAGCATAAGATAGAGAGACCCTCTAAAGAAGCCATATTTAGGCTTCTTTAGAAGAGTTAGGTCTTTATATGAGAAATGAAAGTAGAAGAAGCTGCTATGAGAGGGAGTTAGTTTCAAATTCTATGTAATTGAGATTGGAAGTCAAACTAAGTCATACAATTAGTCTCAAGCAGTAAGGCACCATACTTTCCCAGAAACTAAGACATCTCTTTTATGGAATTTAACCTTAGGTCAAAGGAGCAAGAGAAGAGAACCAAAGAAGGAGTCTCCATTTCAGCTTAGTTGGTGGAGGACACAATCAATGGCAAAACTTGAGAGCATTTTCTTGGAATGCCACTGGGAAACATGGAGGCACATGCCAGTCTGTTCCAAAGAAAGAGGGAAGAGATGTTGATACATTAAAGCATGTGACATTGAGGTTTGGGTGTTTGTAGAACTTAGAAGAAAACACAGCAGCATTTCTGGGTTTTTTTTTTTTTTTTTTTTTTTTTTTTTTTTGTCACACCCAGCTGTGCTCATGGGTTACTCCTGACTCCACGCTCAGAAATCGCTCCTGGCAGGCTCGGGGACCATATGAGATTCAAACCAATAACTTCTGATGCCTATGATCAGTAAACACATGGGCATTAAAGAAGGTGAACTCAAAATCGAGGCTGAAATGACTTGATAAGGCTTTTCAGCTGTTCCAGGCTCAGGCTTAGTGTTAGTGAAGAGGAGAATTGGAGCGCCATGGCTTACTAAGGGCTGTTTGTGAGTACTGGTGAAGCTCCTCCTCTTGGAGACTTTTGGGGATGGGTGATGTGGCAGGAAGGAAGGTGAGAAGGTGACTGAGATACCTAAGTGCAGAATTCTATGTTAGGAACTCAGACCAGTGGAGTCTCAGGTTGTGGAGGGTAGAGTGGGCCTGGAAAGTGTGGTTCACCTCAGTTGTGGTAAGTGGGTGGGAGAGAAAACACCTATGAATCATTGGTCAGAAGCCTCCCCCCGAACAGACTCTGGAAATTATTTCAAAGAAAATGTCCTCGTTCTTATTTTCTTTTTTTTTTTTGTTTTGTTTTGGGTCACACCCGGCAGTGCTCAGGGGTTATTCCTGGCTCCAGGCTCAGAAATTGCTCCTGGCAGGCACGGGGGACCATATGGGGTGCCGGGATTCGAACCAATGACCTCCTGCATGAAAGGCAAATGCCTTACCTCCGTGCTATCTCTCCGGCCCCTACGTTCTTATTTTTTAAGTGAATGAGAGAAGACAATTTGCCCTGCACTCTCCCTTTTCCACTACTACCTACCCTAAGGACACTGAGAGTGCTCAAAGTCTCTGATCTTTAATCAGCTTTCATAAAACCTATCAGCATTCTCAAGTTCATCAGAGTGTGAATGTATATGAGAAAGGAATCCAGGGTCCAGTCTATTGTTGAGGAAGTCATTGCAAAGTAACTTTGGAGTGGCTTTTAGGAAAGGAGGTTGATGGAAATGCAATGGGTAAAGCTAACAGCATCATGTCACTTTGTCTCCCTGTCTCTGTCTTTTTCTGTCTGTCTGTCTGTCTGTCTGTCTGTCTGTCTGTCTGTCTGTCTGTCTGTCTCCCTCCTTCGCTCTCTCTCTCTCTCTCTCTCACACACACACACACACACACACACACACACACACACACAACTTGAGATCAGAACTGGATGTGGTAACTTCCTGTTTGACATTTCACACAGCTCTATAAATTTATTAGCGAAATGAAAACTTCTTGAAGGTATGACTTGATTTTGAGGAAAATCCCCAGCTTTAAAACATTGTGTGTATGCTTCCAGCTGGAACATTTTAGAAATATTTGGGTTTTTAATAAGAGAAAATTGATGTATCACAGTGCAAACAATACAATTTTTACTTTCTATCTGACAAGCGATCTGGAGGTGGTCACTCAGTGCTGGTGCAGTGACAAACCCCTTGTTTTCAGTGTCTTTGAGTTCTGTTTGTCCATATTAACTTCTCAGCCTTACACTTAGAGTTCCCTTGTCATAAAATGGCTGTAGTTCCTCAAGTTATCATATCTGATTTTTATCAGGAAAGAAACAAGAAATGAGAAGAAAAAGCTAGTGAAAATTAATCAAGCAAAAACCAAAAATGAAACTATCTCAGATATCTGTTTATCTTTTGTTACCTAGAACTTTAGAAAACAATGGTGCCTATCAGCAAAAAAATGTACCAGATACACACACACACCTATCATTCTCACTCCAAAGAGGAGCTTTGGTTGGTTATAACATATGGCGAGCAGATTCCTCATAAATTATAGATAATCAACATTGTATATCTTCTGAATTTATGTATTTTATAACTTTTTGTTGTATTATTTTCCTGTATACTTGTTTTACATATCTTTATTTTAGTTGTTCCTAAGATTCCTACAATTTTGTTACCACTATATTTACTATCTTTAAAATGCATATTAAAAGTGTTATAATAAACAACATAAATTTATATATTAATTTATTTTTAAATTTGCCCTTTCTTTACATTATTAATGTTGTTGCAATGATTGGATGATGCAAATATACCTGCCTGTGTTGCTTACAGATTAGTTTGTTGCTGCTGAGGTTTGCCATCGTGTTGCAGTGCTTTTAGAAGAGATAACTAGGAATATGCTCATTTTTTAAATTTAAAAATATTTTTGTTTTTTTGGTCACACCTGGCAGCGCTCAGGAATTACTCCTGGCTCTATGCTCAGAAATCGCTCCTGGCAGGCTTGGGGGACCATAAGGGATTCCCGGTTTCGAACCACCATTCTTCGCCATCTAAGGCAAACGCCTTACCACTGTGCTATCTCTCTGGCCCGGATCTGCTCATTTTTAAAGGACGGAGGGAAAGATGTGTGAATGAGTGTCTGTTCCCACCTATTTTTAGCACATCTTAGATACAGGTGTATTTTTACAGTTCAAGTAGAACCTGTGTGATAACCTGGCTTTCCCCTATAAAGGTACCATCTTTTTTGCTAACTAATGGACAAAATGTGTGAGACCTGCCTGTGAGGACTACGGGGTTCCAGAGTATTTGTTGCCTATTACCAAAAGGTGCAATGGCAGGAGATTGGAGACAGAAGAGTGTCAATTTAAAAACGGCACAAATCTCAGCTGGCAGGCATGGCCCATGTGGAGGCAGAGATTTGTAGAAACACAGGATTTGAGTAGGGGGAATATGAGGCCAGTTGAGACCAACAAGAGCTGTTTACCAAGAGATCAAAGGTCTTTGGAAGCCTCAAGTAGGGCCTTCCTGATGGTGCGGTCTGGGTAACTTTGGAACCCTGAATGCAGCACAACCCTGTGATCGAAGGGTTATTCCGGCATTTTGGGGACCACAGCACTCCGAGTGCTCATGCCGAGCTTGCAGGAAGAGGATCATATTTTTGACATCGGTGGCCATTCGAATTAGATTCAAATTCCTTCACTAGATACACGGTAGGTTCCCGTCACTAAAGTCTGTGTGGGTACATTCCTGCTGCTGCTTTCAGGGGCAAGAAGAAAACTGTTTCCTGCCTTGTTTTTCAATGAGTGGGGAGGCTGCCCCTGGGAACCTTATAAGCCCCCATTTCTTGCTGCACCTCTGCTCTAGATCCCTGTGATCACAGCACACACTGTCCCAGATCAGAGACACAGACTGGGTGCCGGTGAATCCCACCAGGAAGGAGTGGGCTTACAACGATGGCAGTTTTCCACACTAGGACTTGCTGACTTCAGCGCATAGGCCCATCTTGGGCTCCTGTGTGTCCCTCTGTGCTAGGGCATTTGAGCTCCTGCTGGATGGAAATTCCCTAATGCAACCCCACTACAGAGAGGGAATTCCACAGAGCAACGGGAAGGAACAACTCAGGGCAGTAGGGCCAGAGGTACAGGAAAGGTACCAACAGATCTGGGAGTGCAAGATAGAAAGCAGCAAAGAGACTGGTGGCTGAGCTGGGCTGAGGTATAGGGAGTATCTGGACAGTCAGAAGTGAACATGGTGTGTGTGTGTGTGTGTGTGTGTGTGTGTGTGTGTGTGTGTGTGCTCTCTTCCAACAACAGAAGGACTCCTTTGAGCTTCAGGCCAAAGTCTGTACTTCCTCAGGGTCAGTCTGTCCCCTTCAGAAGGACAGAGGAGAAAATGTGGATGGACAAGAGGCTGGGTACCTTGCTGTAGTGTTAGGGGTTTGTGGAGAGTAAAATGGAGTAAGCAACCATACTGTGTCCCAAGCTTTCTAAGCATAAATGTGACTGTGAAGGAGGTCACACAGAGCCACAACTCAATGATGCTAAAGATTTTATTGAAATCCTCCCCCACCTGGAGGTGGGAGAACCTTTTCAGAGGAGCTGCTTGAAGCTGCAGTTACATCTTTCCCAGAGTTTCTTCTATCCAAGGAAGGAAACTGGAGATTCTGGTGTATTTTGCAGGTTTTTTTCCCTCAGGGTTTCCAGAGGACACAATGCCCTGGGCCACATTGTCACACACAAGTGGGCCCCCGGAGTCTCCCTGTGGACATGAGAGATTGGTCCATCTTCTCCTGTATCAGTTTCCTCTCAAAGCCCAGTGAGTCCATTTGGGTAGAGGCAGGCAGGCTGGGGTATTATTGCCAGGGTCTGATCTCAGACATTATTAAGGTCCCTCACCCCAGGGGCATAGTCTGTGCCCTGTTGTGCCTGAGAATAAGCAATGGGTTACCCTCAGTGGGTGCATTATATCAACCTGGTGGGGCCAGCTCTGGCATTACTTGGCCTTACAAGATGATTATGAACACTGGCTGTCCTTAGAGTGGAGAATCCTCCCTGGGAGACACTGTGTGCTATCCCCACGTACCTTAGAGGATGGCAGAAGCTCAACTTTTCAACAGATTTCTCTGCCCCCCCCCCCCCAAGAGAGAACACCCTAGACCAGAAGATGACAGCTCCCAGTGCCCTGTGACTAGGCTTCCACTCCTCCCTAATCAGCTCTGACCCCAGGGTCAAGCTTGGCAGTGATTCAATCTTACCTTCATGGCACCTTCTTCATACTTCCCTGCACACAGTTGTGTTGTAGGGTCATAATTTTTGTAATTCTGTTGACATTTCTCATCCTCTTGTATTTTCAACTCCACCTCCATCAGTATTTTAGGTGAGGTTTTATTAAAAGCAATACGTCCCCAACCAGCAACACTGCACTTTTGTCTTGGTTTCAGCTTGGTTTGTGGGTCTGGCAGGCTCAAGGTATTTATTTGTTTATTTAATTTGACCTTTTTACATAGCTATAAGGGGAGTTGGGGAAAGATAGAGAGAGACAGAGAGAGACAGAGACAGAGAGATAGAGAGAAAATGAGAGACAAAGAGTAAGTTAGTTCAACTCAGCCCACAGTCCTTGGTCCTGGATCCTAACATGGGGAACATGTCCTCCTCTTCCCGAACCACTAGAAATGTCAGGCACTGGTTTGTAGGGGGAGCACAGGTTGTCAGTTAGGCAAACATGGGTGCAGAAGAAGTTAGACCAAGCAGTTTTTTACCTTCAGCAACATGATATCATTGTATTTAGTATCTTTTTCATAGCCATCATGGGGGAAGGTTGCACACACAGTGCACTCCTTTGACTTCTTCTCTATTTTGTTAATGTTGTGGGCACCCAGGTTCACCTTGAAGTTTCTGCACAGAGAGCACACAGGGTGTGTGATCATATTAGGCATGTCACAAGTGGGCCTGCAGTGGATATCAACAGCCTGGAACTAAGCTGGAAACTCCTTTTTCAGAAGCTGAGGGGGTTCTGTAGAACTAACATTCCCCTCACTGGTGATTGCCAGGAATGAGTGTCACCAGAAAAAGGTAAAATGGCATTGCTTGTTTCTGGGTGCTAATGTGTAGGCAGAGAAGAATCCCTGCAAGTCTGCAATAACTTGCCCCTTTCCCAGGAACCTATTCATCTTTCTCTGTTGAGGAGTCTCCTGGCTCAACTACTATATAGTTGGACAGTACCTGGGTAGATGTAGAACTCTCCACTTTCCAAGAGAGTGAAGTGGCGACTCTCCTCACCTTCCATTACAGTGAGCGGCCGTCAACACCACATTACTTTGGATCAGGAAACCTCCACAATACTTTGTTTCATTAGTGTCTTCCTCGATGAATCGTAGAAATGCCATGTAGGGTCGAGAGTGGGGCTTGGCTTCATGTCCGCCAATGATCTCCCCTGAGAATATGTCAGTTGAGTGTGAGCACCCCTTTGGTGCCTCTGCTGACTTCTTTGAGAGATCAGGGCATCAAGGTGGTCTGACTCACAGTTTTCTTTGAGGAGAGAGCTTAACATCCTCCTTTTAGTCCCATACAAACCAAGGAGAAGAGCAACAGCTTGCCAGCCAGACCCTGACCATAGAAACTCATGCTTGTCCTTAGGACAGTGGAATCTTAGGGTTCTTACCATTGCTCTTCATATTAAATCCTGAGACCCCAATAATGTGATGTTCAGCAGGAACCTCTTTCTAGAAGGAGACTGAGGTCAGGGTTAAGTGTGCCCCAACCTATTTTTCAAGCAACTCATAGGATTCCCTGTTAGTGATGCTCTGTTAATGAGTGTTCTAGGAAGGATCCCAGAAGGCCTGTGAGGAGGGCTGGAGGTATCAGTGCTGGTGGGATTCAGGATTAGAGAAAGTTGGGTTTGTCAAACAGTGACTTATTCCTTGACAAAGAGGCTGCTGATAAGTGCCTGGGAGGAGAACAGAGTTTGGGAGAAAGATGAAAAGAATGGAGAACAGAGCCAAGCAGAAGCAGACCTCCAGGGACAGTAATAGCACTCAGTAAGACCACTGTGAGGTCTGCTATGTCCCACCAAGTATTGCTGATGTGACTCCCTTCTCTCAGACATGAGAGTAGGTACCTTCTGCCCCTATCCTGTCTTGCAGGAGTCAGCATTTCTTCTCCACCAGTATTCCCACCTTCAAGCCACCCTGAGGTTTGTTTCAGAGGCAGAGGTATTTGCAAGAGGATAATACCAACTTTTTTAGATTAGACTCCCACCAAAATTTTTTTACCTAGCACAATCCTTGGAGGGACTCATGTGGGCCAGATGCCAGTTCGAATTGTTCCACTAACCCGTGGCTAGGCAGCATCAGGAAAGGTAGGAGCATCCACAGTGAGAGGGATCATGCTCATGGTGGGAGGGGTCACTCACCTGCTTCAGCCCTGACGGACAGTGCAAAGCTCAGCAGAAGGAGCAGGAGCATCTTCCTAGGAAGGTGACAGCTGAGCAGCTCTGTGTCTCCTCTGTGGTTACCTTTATATCCTAGGACAAGAAGATCTGTAGCTTTGCTCAGTGGCCTGATGGGTCTCTGTCTAGTTTTAAGATGCTTCATCCTAGTTTTTATAATGCAACCTCCCCACCTCCTCTGATGATGTTCTTTTCTAGGTGGCTATGTGGGAATGTAACACAGAGGTCACAGCACAACCTCAGAGAAGGCCACTTGTTCTAGCCCAGAACAGATAATTTGAAGGTGGGGGAGTGCAACATGAGGTATTCACCACAAAATTATTAGATCCTGGAAACATGAGTTCCCAACAATAGATCCTTTACTTCTTTATCATCACTTAGCCAATTCCATCCAAGCAATGTCCTTGACAGAAGTGTGTTTATGTCCTTGTCTGTGCTATGGTCAACGGGCAAGAAAGAAAGCTCAGTGGCTTAAGTTTAGAATGTAGAGAGCATGGTGAGGGATGTTGAGAATGACAGAAATACCTGTTCAATCAATGTTCTTATCCAAATGCTGCTCTTGACATCATTTGTCTAAATTAGAAAATCATGGGCTCCCAATATTTCATCCAGAGGACTTAAGTTTAAGCCAACTATCTCTTTTTTTAGGTTCTGGGATCTCTTTTTTTGGTGCTGTGTGTAAGACTGTGAGTTTGGCTCCAAGAATTTTTGATTCTTAAATTCATGATACATGTGAAGTATAGTAGCTTATGGGCTGCCAAATACCCAGGACTGGTTTATTCTTTTGTCCACATTTCTTATTCATATAATATGAACTGAGTAGATTCATATTAAACTCACCATGTTATGACAATGACAGTGAGTGAGAGAAATAGAATTTCTGTCTTAAAAACAGGTAAGGGATATCGGTAGGTTGCACTGTGAAGGGGGGTATACTTTGTATTACTGAAACCCAACGTCAAACATGTTTATAATCATAGTGCTTAAATAAAGATGATTATTATTATTTTTTTTTCAGGGGTTTGTCCTGACTCTATGCTCAGAAATCACTTCTGGCAGGCTCGGGGACCATATGGAATGCCGGGATTCAATCCACCGTCCTTCTGTATGCAAGGCAAACAAACGCTCTACCTCCATGCTATCTCTCCAGCCCAAATAAATAAAGATATTATTAAAAAAACTCACCATGTTAGTAATGAACATGAAAGCACATTGCCTCTAAATAGTTCTTGCCTAGTATTTTTCTAAGAATTACTTAATATTCCTGACTGGTTAGTTCTGATAATTCAAGATTTCATTTTTTAAAATATTTATTGTGTTCCAAGTGAATTACAAATCTTTCACAGTAATATTTAAGGCACATAGTGACAATGAATGATGGGCATTCCCACTACCAGTGTTGTCCTCCCTCCACCCTTCTTCCCAGAATGCATCGCATAACTTCCTACTTTACACCCCCCCTCCGTAATGCTAGTGTAGCTGTTCCCCACTTATACAGCTTGTTGTGGATTGAGTATCATTGCATTTTAATGAAATCCATTAATTTTACTTTATTTTTATGAGGAATACCACATTTTGATATATACAATTTCAGTACAAAGATCCTTATCAGAAAAAGCATATTTTTTTAAAAATATATTTTTATTTAAGCACCTTAATTACAAACATGATCATAGTTGGGTTCTAGTCATAAAAAGAACACCACCCTTCACCAGTGCAACATTTCCATTACCTATGTCCCCAATGTCCCTCCTCCCCACTTCTGTATGTATTTGAGACAGGCATTCTACTTCTCTCATTTATTGACATTGTAACCATAGTTGTCAGTGTAGTTATTTCTCTAACTGCACTCACGACTCTTTGTGGTGAGCTTCATTCATATCATGAGCCAGTCCTTCCAGCCCTCATCTCTATTGTCTCTGGGCATTATTACAATAATGTCTTTTATTTTTTTCTTAAAACCAATAGATAGTGAGACTATTCTGTGTAGGGAGCAGTACTCTTCTTTTTTTTTAATATAATTTTTATTTTGATCATAGTGTCTTACATATTGTTGACAATAACATTTTAGGTACATATTTACATAAAATCAGGGGGGATTCCCATCCCCAAATTGTCCTCCCTACCCCTCTGTTTTTGTCCTACCTCCCATTTCCTCTTCCCTCACCCCCAGGGCGGCTAGAATATGTGGTCCCCTTTGTATCCAACCCACTACTTAGTAGTCTTGCACCTGTTTGGTCTTGATGCCTCCCTTATCTTCCCCTCTAACTGTAGGCAGGACTAGCTAGTTCAAGTTGCGTGGTTTTGCCTGAAAAGGAGAAGATAAATAAACTGGGGTAAGAGTCTAATACTCCCAAAATGGGTGGAATCCTTCTAGAGGCTCTCATCATCGATTTGGGAGATGAAGGAGAGAAAGAAGGTGAAACACTCCACCAGTACCAAAAAAAGTGTCAATTATCCAGTGAGGACTCCAGCTATATCGATAAGCACCACAAAAAACAGACGAAAAACAAAGCAAAACAAACAAACAAAACAAAAACAAAAACAAACAAACAAACCAAAAACACGCCATGGTCTTGAAATAAGAAACATGGCATAGCACATAACGAAGGAAAAGAAAAGAATAGAAAAAAATAAGTATAATTGGGGACAACGATTTCAATAATCACACCCAAACAGAGAAATCGACCAAAATAGATAGGTAAATAAAAATAATAATAACAATAATAAATGAAGGTAAAAGATATATATATGTATATATATACATATATATATATATATAAAATACCAAGGTTTTGTGCTTTTTGTATTTTTGTTTTTTCCCCTCCTGCCCTGGCACAGTAAATATTGGGGTCATTCGAAAAGGAATTCACTTGGCCTAAGAAATATGGGGTTTCTCCGTCCTTGGAGTATACTGTCATGGGATCAGCTCTAGACTTTGCTCAGGATCATTTATTCTCCTGGTGGTGTTTTTTGGTGTGTGGAAGACTTCTGTTCTGTCTAGGGTGATACACTCAGAGCTCTGTGTTTAGAGGTCTCAGTATCTGCACAGATCCTGAGGTAGGACTTATGGTGAAGTCAGTCTTTGTGGTTCTAGAGGTTCTGTTACCTCAGTGTCGTTTTAGTCCATCTTCTGTGGTTGGTGACCTTGGTCTTTGCACTGAACCTAGGATGGCACCTAGGTTAGCGTCTTTCTTTGTGCTTCCAGAAGGCCCATTCTGTTGCAATTGTCTCTGTCAGACCTTTGGGACTGGGGATCATGCTTATTGTGCAAGTCATAGTTCAAACCCTAAACTAGGGCTTTTTTATTGGTCCCAAGATGTATACTGTCTGGTCGTGGTTCTAGTAGCCAGTCATCTGTAAGTCACGATCTTGGCTTTTGGACCTACCAAAGGGTGCCGAGTCTTCTGGTTTTGTCTTGTCGTTAGCTGGTAAGGTAGGCTAATCTGCTCTAAGGTCAAGTTGTTCACATTTTCCTCTTTGTCAGGATATCATGTTAGAGCTGGCCCTTGTTGTTGACCCCGCAGTATTAAGGCTGTCCCGGATGGAGTTTGTTTCCTGCAGCTGTTGTGAAGAGCTGTGCCGATTCTATGTCTGGGATCCAGGGTTCAAGGCTGGATGAATGGTATCTAATCATCTGAGGTCTAAGTGATTCCACATGACATATTTTCAAGGTAGGAGATATCCCTGTATTGTAAACAACTATGAGTTCCTATCTCTAGTAGATAAGAGCTCTTTTTTTATATGTAAGATTTCCCCATTATTTAGTGTGTCTTTGCAGGGGGAGGTGGAGCTACATTGTATTGTCGGTGTGGTTGAGGGTGGACAGAGGGGATAACAGACACAGGTCACATACCCAAAAATGATCAAAAAAAAAAATAAAATAAAATAAAATAAATAAAAATGTATGTGCTCGCAAATGTATATATAGGACCAACATTTAAAAAAATAAATAAATAAATTTAAGAGGAAAAAAAAAAAGAACTAAAATGAGTTAGCGAAGTTTTTAAAGGACCAAAGTGGTGCAAAAGACTACTTTACATTTGGGGGAGAGCAGGTAACGAGGTGGTGTATTACAGGTCTTATGCCTATGTTGGAAGTACAGTTTTTCCCATTGTCTTTTGGGTTTTTCTTGTGATGTGTGGGTTCCCAGGCATCTTCCTATCACACCCCCTGACCTTCTTCAGGTTGGTAAAAATTTGCGGCAGGGAGGTCTTGGAAGAGTTCTTGCATTGGGGATACTTTTGGACCTAGGTCCGGTTTCAAGAAACAGTCCACGTTAGGGGGAGTTGGTAGGGAGGGCCTCGCAGCATGAGTCCGTAGGGGAGTTGGCTGTCTTTTCTTGCCCGGGACGAGGTGTGGGTTTGACTGGGTGTCCCTTCTCTTGGGTGCTGGGTACTGGTTCGTTGGGGTAGGAGGTCGATCTTGTTGCCTAATAGATTAAGGACTGAGGGTGAAGTGTTTTAATATAGAGGGAGGTCTGGATGGGATTGAGGGGTGGAGGGATAGTTGGATTTCCAGAGGGGGGAAAGGGTAAGGTGTATGGAAGGGGTAGGGAGGGAGAAAAGAGAAAAATACATTAGAAAGAAAGGGAGAAGAGAAAGGATAGAAAGTAAAGAAAAGAATAGAAAAGAAAAAAATAACCAAGAAAGTGGTGAGAAGAGAGGAGAGAATAGCAAGGGAATGCTGGTTTGCTTGAATGTGTTCAGTGAATAGAGCATGTAGTTTGGGTCTGTACATCGCTGTTACTGCTTCGGTGGTCTGACTGGTCACGTGCTTGAAACCCTAAAAGAAGGTAAACCTAGAGATAAAGTGTATGTTAAAGAGTTTTCTCAGGGCCATCTCGTAGTGCAAACTGGGTATGGTATCTCGTGTGGTATCCCGAGCTGCCATCTTAGCTTGTCCGCCCTTTGTATCCAAGAACGCCTGTGGACAGAAAAGCTGAGAGGTTATTTTAAATATAGTAAGATAGAGGCATTAATACGTAGTTTTATGGGATGTTTCCATTGGAGTCAGTGGTTTGCCTTGGTATTCTTTACCTGTGTTCCTGTATACGATCTCTACAGGATTATTATGGGCCATTATTGTAGAAGGTTGATTACGTACCTGTTCTCTCTATGCTGCTGTTCTGGTGTTGCTGTTTTCTTTGTGGTATAATGTGTAGTCGAGAGTTTGTGTTGTTCCTTTTTCATGTGTTTTGGGCACTGTTCCCAGGTATATGTTGATTATTACAGTGATTGGAGTTTCTACCCTGTTAGACCCTGTTATTTGATTGTTAAGTATTAGTTGTGATTGAGTTGTATGTTCTATGTGCTTCAAAATAGTGCTACCATTCTGTGTTTATCTTTTGTCTTCTGACTTACTTCGTTTAACATAACATGATCTAAGTCCATCCACGTTGCTGCAAAATCTGTGATTGTATCATTTCTGACTGCCATGTAATATTCCATTGTGTATAGATACCACATCTTAATGATCCATTCATCTGTTGTTGGACATCGTGGTTGGTTCCAAGATTTAGCTATTATACTGAGTGCTGCGATAAATAGTGGGGTGCACACGTATTTTGGAATGACTGTTCTTCCAACTTGGGGGTATATACCTAGGAGTGCAATTGCTGGGTCAAAAGGGAGCTCAATTCTGAGTTCTTTGAGTACTCTCCAGACTGTTCTCCATAGATGTTGGACTAGGGGGCATTCCCACCAGCAGTGGATGAGAGTTCCCTTCATACCGCATCCACGCCAACAAAGATTGTTCTCAGTATTTTTGATGTGAGCCATCCTCACTGGTGTAAGGTGGTATCTCATTGTTGTCTCGATTTGGATCTCTCTGATGATGAGTGAAGGTGAGCATGTTTTCATGTGTTTGTTAGCCATCCTTCTGTCTTCCTCAGAGAAGTGTCTATTCATTTCTTCTCCCCATTTTTTTATGGCTTTATTTGGTTTTGAGGGGCTCAGTTTTCTGAGTGCTTTGTAAGTTCTAGATATCAGCCCTTTATCTGATATGTCTTGTGAAAAGATTTTTTCCCATTCTGTTAACTGTCTTCTTGCATTAAGTAAGGTTTCTTTCGCCATGCAGAAGCTTTTTAGTTTGATGGAGTCCCATTTGTTTATGTCTGCTGCTAAGGTTCTTGCCATTGGTGCTCCATTCTCGAAGACCTTTTTGATATATAGGTCTTCCAGTGTGGGAGCAGTACTCTTCTAATTTCACAAGGACCCCTTAATATTCTTTCTAGAAATAGAATAAGAAAAGAGTTTATAAGTCAGTCTTATTCAAGTTTCATAGGCATAAAACCTTACACAAATAATCAACTTTATATTTGATTCCAACCATTTATAAAAATATAATAGATTACAACCAACTTAGGTTTCCTCTTAGAGTGAAGGCCTGTTTAACTTTAGAAAATTGCCAAATAGATTTCAGAGAAAGAACATCATTTTCTCAGTAATGCTTTCTGTAAAATCCAGGATCCACTAATGATAACCATGGTAACCATTTTGGCCCACCAGAATAGAAATGTCCTTTCCCGATGAACAGTATCCATGCTACTACAGAAACCATTTTTTTTTTATCAACTTCTCAACTAGCGACAAAACTGAGGTTTTCATCTTGCCCACAGAATACAGAAAAGTGCTTCTCTCTTTGCACACAAATTATGATTCTGTGCTATACTGGTATTTTCCTCCAGGTATTCTGCTTGGGCACTCCTGACTTTGGAAAACAATTACATATAGGATCCTTTAGAGAAGTTGATAATGAATATGGCATGCTGATTTGAGAAGGGAAGGACTGTGATGGGGAGAGCTTGAAGCTCTGTTTCTACTTCAGTCCTCCAGGGGACCTGCTGCTCTGACTGCTCTAAGTTCTTTGTTTGGGGAAGACCTTGGGGTCTTCTGACACAGGGGCCATCATCATCATTGCACAAAGGTCATGGCTGACTCCTACCTTGATAGGGCCAAGCACAAATTTCTGTTGGGAGGTTGTTTCAGGTATACAAGTTCTCAGTGAGAGATGTTGTATGATTGTCTTTTATTGAACTGGCCCTGGAAAGAGCTCCGGCTGCTTCTCTATCATTTGGGCAACCAAGATAAGAAGCATAGGAGGGCTAGTGGGAATAGAAGCTCAAGAAATCTGTTCAATGTTGAAGAAAATATGAGGCAAAGGAATTGATATTCTTAGCTATTCTGTGATGTTATTTCCAGTAGATAACATTTTTTAAATAGAAAAATAATGGCTTATTATACTATAAATATTTATGTTTGGGTTGTATAGTGTTAACCACATATACCCAGAGTGCCAATGTGCCTCCACCACTGTCTATAGGTTTATTATGTTTGTTTGTTTGTTTTTTGAGCCGTACCTGGTGACTCAAGGGTTACTCCTGGCTATGCACTCAGGAATACTCCTGGCTTGGGAGACCATATGTTCACTGGGGATCAAATCCAGGTCCGCCCATGGTCAGTCGAATGCAAGGCAAACACCCTACTGCTGCACTGTCATTCTAGCCCCTAAAGGTTTGTTCCACCTTGGTGACCTCAGTCTTGTTGTCAGAGTCTGAGCATTTGTTTTTCATTGACCTATTGTATCCCTCTATCTTTTCCATTTCATTATATACCATATATGAATCCTCTGTCTGATATTTGTCTTTTTCATTTTGATCTATTTTGTTTATTATGACAAATTCAAGTTCCATTTTTGGTGTAGCAAAAGGCAAGATTTCATTTTTTTTCTCATAGCAGCATAATATTACATTGTACATATAACCCATATATTTTTTCTTTAATCATTTTTCTATTGTTGAGTACATGAGTTGTTTAGATATTTTAACTAGTGAAAAAAGAACACATATACATACATATATTTTGGGTCAGTGTTTTTGTTTTCTTGGGATAATTTCTTGGCCCTCTCCACAGGAAAAGTTTATCTATTTCCTTACTCTTTAGGGTGAGGTTCTCAGTCAGCACTTTCTTTACTGCGAAGACCTTTTCCATGTCTGAACACGTTGAGTGCTTGTGCCCTCTCCTTGCATGCTCTTACCTGTTTTGAATTAGAGTTAGCCACAGCAAGTAAAGGCACCGTACAAAGTGTGCTACCTATCGCTAAGGACCATAGGCAATATTTTAATGAGAAAAAAGGTTTGAAGCTCTAGGAAACCACTGTAAAATTTTGGCCTCAACCTGATACCATGTGTGGTCCCTTGAGCCCTGCCAGGAGTGATCTCTGAAGAGTAAGCTCCGAGTACTGTCTGGTGTAGCCCCAAATCAAAATAAAACAGGGGCCAAAATAAAACAATAAAATAAAATAAAATAAAATAAAATAAAGGAGTGATAGCACAGCAGTGGGGTGTTTGCCTTGTACACGGCTGATCCAAGACAGACCTGGGTTCGATCCCTGGTGTCCCATATGGACCGCCATGCCAGAAGTGATTTCTGAGTGATAGCCAGGACCCCTGAGCGTCACCAGGTGTGGCCCCAAAACGGAACGAAACCAAATCAAACCAAAAAGGCTGATCTCCAAAGGTTATAATTTCCTTCAATCTTCCACATATTTTATCCTTTCAAATATATTGTATGATTATTCAATCAGACAGTGATAAAAATAGTGACATTAACTAAACATGCACTATGATGTGTCCATGACAGCCTTAGGGATAAATTGGTACAGTGGTTTATACAATGGAATGATGTAGTAGATGATAAGAGTTGAAGCAAAATAAAAATGATACAATTTTCTAGATATGGAATGAATATGAAATAATAATAAAGTTATCATTCATAACTTAGTAGATGCTAAGAAAACTGTTTAAAAATCAGTGATAAAAGAGAAATTAGGGGCCGGAGCGATAGTGCAGTGCTAGGTCATTTTCCTTACACATGGCTGATTCAGGATGGACCTTGTTTGGATCCCTGGCATCCCATATGGTCCCCCAAGCCACGAGCGATTTCTGAGCGCAGAGCCAGGAGTAACCTGAGCGTTACCAGGTGTGGCCCCCAACAAAACAAAACAAAACAAAATATAACACAAAATAGAGAAAATAGTTTCCAAGACCTTGATATTTACAGGGAATTAGACTTGGAGGAATCATATAAAACTGATTTGTTTCTCCAAGTAATTTTTTTTATTTTTCTCAGTCCATCTAAGAAAATCTCACCTATTTCCTGCCTCTACATTATTTCATCTATGACACTTCATCTCATTTCTTTTGCTGTTTAAATGGAATAATTGTTAAACAGTGTAATGAATAATTCCTTTTTGTGTATAACTATCTTCCCCCATTAAGTTTTCTTTCTAGGAATATTGTCTTCCAAATGTACAGACCAATTGTGTAGCCTTCATTCTGTCTTTTAAAATAAAGAATAAATTTGGGTCTTGATTCTGCCCATCAACATTTTCTAATAGATTTCCATATTAATTTTAAATTTATCTTATTAAAATATACTTAAAATTCTCATACTTAAGATTCCACGCCAATGTTATCATCTGACATATTGCTTCCAACCCAATTTCGGCTAGACTAACTGGAGGACCTACAAAAGACAGAGTTAGGAAACTTGTCACAATCAGAGCATTATAGAAGTAACTCTGCGTGATGACCCCATGTCATGTTATCCAGATGGAAAGGGGACAGTCTAATGTGGTCAATCATCAGATATCCTAAGCTTAATAAATAGAAGGAAATCCTTTGACAATAGATTCAAAGCAAGATACTTAGCAAATGAGTAAAGACTGAGAACTCATTTTGATCAGTCAATAGTCACCGACTTATCATTAACAGCTGTAACCACAAATTATCTTTATTGGGTTTAGTGTATTGAAAGAACAGTTGGCTCTTTAGAGTTAAGGTAGCCACAGTGGGAACCTCAAAAAGGAAAAGATCACTGGGGTCGTAGATCAAAGACAAAGATGCTATTTTCTGTTAATTTGGAGTGTTTTTGTTGCCTGAACTGTTATAAGGAAGGGAATTGTAGGAACACTGGAGAAACATTTTCTAAGGGAATGGTTTTTAAATTGTACAAATGGAATTGGAATGCCTCACTCTGGGCATCTTTCTTTCAAAAGATCTTTTAATTACTTTGTGAGCTGCACTCTACAAAACACTGGGAATCACTTAGTGAGCTATAAAACTTACTTAGTTTTTAATCTTGAGGAGTGACTCATGCATTAGCCAAATAAATAGCAAAAATATAATAATAACAAAACAACAAAATAGCAAAAAGAATATAAAATAAACTTAAATGTGATTAATAATGGTGGCAGGAGCTTGGAAGGAAAATATTATAGAGAAATAGATTAGGTTAACCTGATCTTTTATAGGAAATGGGAAAGACTACCTTGAGAAAGGTCTTTGTGCAGTCCAGAGAACATATACTTGCAAATAAAGGTTATTTGATGTATTCAAGTAATTTTTTGAGGCGGGTAGAAACTCCCCAGCGAAGCTTGATGGGTTCTTGTTTGGTCTTGATAACCTCTGACTAGGCAGTTCACTGTAAGACCTGGGGAGAAATGGTGCTGAGGCCCTCTGGTACTGGGGATTACCTGCCCTACTAGATTGTGCTTGGAATCAACAGGGCCACATCTCGTGCTACTTAGTGACCTCCTGGGTGCTCTTAAAATCATGATGTGATAGATCAAACCAGGATCAGCTGACTACAAGGGATGCATACTTTAAGATCTTTATCCTTCTCTGATCCTTCAGTAATTATCTTGAGGCCATCACACACCTAAAGGATCTGGGATGCTCAGAACTATGAGCAAAAATAGGAATTTTCCTAAACTATTATCAATATTGTAATGCTATTTATTATAAATAATTCAACATATATAATTTATTTAATTTTTTAATATTAATCACGATAAACTATTTAATATTTAACATGAGGAAAACTAATATTAACTATGGGAAACTGTTTAATATTAATTATGAGAAAATAAAAACATTTTCAAAATATTATCAATATTTTAATTATACTTATTATAATTTAATTTAACATATTTAATTCATTTAATTATATAATATATTTAATTTATTTAATTGTAAATATTAATAAATTAAATTTATTCAAAAATAATGTATTGATTTCCAGAAAATATATGAAAATTAAAAAACTGATAAATTAATATATTTATAAATTTAAATTAGTCCTTAACCAATGGTATCACAATACTACAAAAAACAACTTTAAATTGAGAGAAAATATTTTTTTTATTTTTGGTTTTTGGGTCACACCCGGGAACTTTTAGGGTTTACTCCTGGCACTATGCTCAGAAATCGCTCCTGGCAGACTCAGGGGACTATATGAGATGCCGGGATTCAAACCACTGACCTTCTGCATGCAAGGCAAATGCTCTACCTCCATGCCATCTCTCTAGCCCCAAGAAAATATTTTCACTTATCTGCTAAAAATTGATATCTACTATATGTTGTACTCTAAATATTTAAGAAAAGAACCTCAAATGTGACTGTGTAAAATATCGATAATGCACAGAAGACCAAATTCAAATGTTTAAAAAGATAATATACCTTATCAAGAGTCAGGAAAGTGGTAATAAACCTATTATGGTTTATCATTTTACATTTCACAGACTGTCAAGTATTATGTTTCAGAATACTGAATTTGGGGGCAGTAATTGGATCAATAACTTGCTAAGACAATTAAATCATATCAAAATATCAAGAACAAGTGAAGGCATTCAAATAAGATCATTTGGGGGCCAGAGCAGTGGCGTGGCGGTAGGGTGTTTGGCTTGATGTGGCTGACCTAGGATGGAATGTGGTTCTATCTCCCAGGTCTCATATGGCCTCCAAGCCTGGAGTGATTTCTGATGCATAGCCTGGAGTAACCTATGAGTGTCACTGGGTGTGGTCCAGAAACAAAAACAACCTCCCCCAAAACATATAAGATCATTTGATTCAATATTATACCTTATTATAAGCTAGCAAGGGAGAAGGGGCCAGCAGTGGCCCCTACCTGTAAGGAATCTGCTAGTTCTTCCACTCTTTGAACACTCCAGTTTCCTTTCATATCCCAGTGATGTGAACTTAAGGTTTATAGCCTGTCTAAATTGCTTCAGTTCTAGTAAATGGGGGTGAACTTGAGTATGCCCAGTGATGAAAGGGCATCCTGTTCAAAGATAGTTCCCACTTTGATCTCTGACCTTAGGTACATACTACAAGCACTAAGAATCCTAAATAAATGCATTGAAAAATAAATGAATGTAAGCAAACAACACCCTTAAAAAAGCTGGAATGGCTATATTAATATTAGATGACACAAATTTTAGACTCAGAATAGTTGTAAGGGACAAAGATGGATACTTTGTACTAGTCAAGGGATATGTGCAACAGGAAGATGACACTACTAAACATATACGCACACAATGAGAGACCAGAAAAATATCTCATACAATTATGACAAATTTGAAAAAGGATATAAATAATCACACATTAATTGTGGGAGACCTCAACACAGCCCTGTCAACACTTGATAGGTCAATCAGACTGAAACCCAACAAAAATACACTAGCCTTGAAAAAAGAAATGGAAGAAAGAGGCCTAGTATGTATGTATGTATGTATATATATAGGACACTTCATCCCCAGAAACCTGAATATACATTCTTCTTTAATATATATGGATCATTCTTCAGATATATTACATGCTGGCACATAAAACATACCTCTATAAAATCAAGAAAATAGAAATTTTGCATGCTACCTTCGCCAACTACAAGGCTCTGAAATTAGATATTCAATATAAAGGGACAGAGAAGAAAAACTTTAACACCTGTAAATTAAACAGCCTACTACTGAACAGCCAGTGGGTCCAAGATGAAAACAAAGAGTAAATCAAAACTTTTCTGGAAACAAATGACAATGAAGACACAAACTATCAGAATCTATGGGACACAGCAAAAGCAGTTCTGAGAGAAAAATTTATAGCTTTGCAAGCACACATCAGGAAGGAAGAAGGGGCATACCTTAATAACCTAATAATGCAGCTCATAAAATTAGAAAATGATCAACAAAAGGAACCAAAAATAGGAAGACAGAAGGAAATAACAAAGCTGAGAGCAGAAATCAATGAAATGGCAATGCAAAAAACAATCTGAAAGATCAACGAACGCAGAAGTTGGTTCTTTGAAAATATAAACAAGATAGATAGAACACTGGCAAAACTCACAAAGAAAGAGAGAGAGAAAAACTTGATAACTCGTATCAGAAATGAAAATGGGGAAATCACTACAGATATAGCAGAGATTCAAAGGGTAATCAGAAACTACTTTGAGAAACACTATGCTCCAAATATGAGAACCTGGAAGAAATGGATAAATTCTTGAACTATAACCTTCCAATGATGAACACAGGTGCAAAGATCCTCAACAAAATCCTGACAAATAGGATCCAATACCTCATCAAGAAGATCATTTACTATGATCATGTAGGTTTCATCCCAGGAATGCACGGTAGGTTTAACATCTGTAAGTCTATCAATATAATACACAACATCAAAAACAAAAAAAATAACCACATGATCACATCGATAGATGCAGGGAAAGCATTTGATAAGGTCCAACATCCATTCTTGATCAAAACTCTCAGCAAGATGGGAATGAAAGGAACCTTTCTCAATATGGTTAAGGCCATCTACCACAAGCCAGTGGCAAATATTATTCTCAATGGAGAAAAACTAAAAGCCTTCCCTCTAAATTCTGGTATAAGACAAGGCTGTACTCTCTCACCACTCCTATTAAACATAGTACTCAAAGTACTTGCCATAGTGATTAGGCAAGAAAAAGATATCAAGGGAATCTAAATAGGAAAGGAAGAAGTCAAACTCTCACTGTTTGCAGATGACATGATACTATACTTAGAAAACCCTAAAGACTCTACCAAAAAGCTCTAGAAACAGTAGATGCATATAGAAATGTGGCAGGCTACAAAATTAAGACACAAAAATCAAAGGCCTTTTTATATACCAATAATGATAGAGAAGAAATGGACATTAAGAAAAACGACCCCATTCACACTAGTGCCAAACAAAATCAAATACTTGGAGTCACTTGAAAAGACTTGAAGGACCTATACAAAGAAAACTATAAAACACAGATCCAAGAGCTTGAATGTTGCCCTAGGCTTTCCCCATTCCCCACTCGGCTCCTTAGGGAGGGCCTGGGTGGGGGCCCTGAACTTCCGGCCTCCCAGCTTCTTGAAGGTTCTCTTTCCTTCCTAGGAGCTGGGAGTCTCTACCAGCATGGGGTTCCGCAGGCCTCTGCCATGCCAGAGGCATTCTTAACCGGGCCTACTGGGGGTGCGGGGCTTGGGTGACCCCAGCACCCCTCTACCGCCTTGCTCCAGATCTCCAGGGCTTCCCCGGGCTATATGCCTCGGCAACCGAGCAAGGCTGGTCCCTTGGCAGAGCTTGAAGGTTGCTCTAGGCTTTACTTGTGGGTTGCACTAAAGTAGTCACTGGTAATTTCTTTCCCAGTCTATAATTTCAAAACCGCGCAGGGGCATACATTAATAGCTCTCACTATCATTGAATTATGTTTTTGTGTATGCAAAATGTCCATTTTGTACTCTGTCCTTTTGCATACCCCTACAAATGATAATTTTTCTCTTAACCCTCTCACCCCCTATCATCATTACTCCACATTTACCCTTTTAACTTATGTACTGTAGAATCCTAAGTCACAGACCATAGTGGTGTCCTGGAGTTAACACCCCCCCCCCCAACTATTCCAAAAGGCATAGCATGTAAATGTAATGTATGTTTTTTCAACATTTTATGTGTGTTTTCTTTGATGGCTATAACTTGATGAATATGTTCTTATACTCTGACGATTTCCCCCCCCCCTTTTTTTTATCTTTTCTTCTCTTTGTGAACTGTTCAATAGAGAATTTGGTGAAAGAGTCCCTCAGTTTAACGCTTATGCTTGAACCAAGTCGTGGGTATTGTTGGATGTGTTCTTACGCCCCCATATACTCTGATAACGCCACGTGGCTTTATTTCTTGTTTGGTTAGGTACATTAAAACGGGCAAATACTATACATACAAATAAGTTCTTATCTAATAGAGATGGGAACATACAAATCTTGTAGTGCAAGGGACCTTACACCCTGAACATTGACATAATGACCTGGCACAGGCCTCAGAAGAATGGACATTCTCCATTCACCCCTGATCTAGGGAAGACATCTACAAAACATCCAAGGTTGTCTATAACATCACCTGGGGGCAATCCTCTACCACGGAAGACCCTACTGCTGCTCTGACATTAACCTACTCAAAAGAGACTTCACTTAACACTGAGAAGACTTAAGAACAACAATGACCTGCTTACTGAACTGGGCTTTCTGTATTTCCCCTTAATGGTGAAGTGAAACTAGAGGATACTCCACACCAGCCTGACTTCAATGCAGGATGTGCAGATTCCAGGATCTTTAATACAGAAACCTGATGCCAACAATAGAGACTGCATAAAAAATAAAACTGTATTGACATTACAGACAATTATTTGGATTGAACAAACTAATTTGCCTGGAGCCTAGAGTTGGTCTTATGCCAGGAAACTTCAGGGGTAGGGTCTCCTTGAATTTGGACCAAGGCTTTTTCTTTCCATGTCCCCCATATTTTGGTGGGCCTATGCAAACCATATTTGCCACTCTAACACCGTATTTTACTGTGCTCCCTTGACTCTAACCCTTAAAAAAAAACCTCTTAAACTTTTGATGTTAACTTAAACTAATATGCATGTGCATGAAAATATAAAAAATGTTTTACCTTCAATGTTTAAGGAGTAAATAAATTTATGGCTTTAGATTGCTTTGTGTGCTGCTAAGAAATGTTATAATGTACTACAATCTGGGGACTTGTGGACAAAGTAATTGCACATGGTTTTTGCCTTATTTTTCTTAATGTTCTTTGACTGTAAGTTCAATATTTAGGCATCATCAAGGGGATTTCTTCTGAGAACTCTGTTGATGGGCGATTGTCCTTCCACTGTAACTTTCCCTTGTCCTGTTTGCATCATTGTTCTCATAATTAAAAATAAAAAATTAAAAAAACACTGCTCCAAGAAATAAGAGAGGACACCAGGAAATAGAAACACATACCCTGCTCATGGGTTGGCAGGATTAACATCATTAAAATGGCAATACTCCCCAACGCATTGTACAGCTTTAATGCGATCCCTTTAAAGATACCCATGACATTCTTTCAAAAAGTGGAACAAACACTTCTGAAATTCATTTGGAACAATAAACACCCTCGAATAGCTAAAGAAATTCTTTGGAAAAAGAATATGGGAGGCATTACTTTCCCCAATTTTAAACTGTATTACAAAGCAGTAGTTATCAAAATAGCTTGGTATTGGAATAAAGACAGACCCGCAGATCAGTGGAATAGGCTTAAGTACTCAGAGAATGCTCCCCAGACATACAATCACTTAATTTTTGATAAAAGGGTCAGAAATCCTAAATGGAGCATGGAAAGCCTCTTCAACAAGTGGTGTTGGCACAACTGGTTAGTCACTTGCAAAAAAAGCAAATTCAGACCCCCAGCTAACACGATGTATGAAGGTAAAATCCAAATGAATTAAAAAACTTGATATCATACCTGAAACCATAAGGTATATAGAACAACACACAGGTAAAACACTCCATGATATTGAGACTAAGGGCGTCTTTAAGGAGGAAACAGTACTCTTCAAACAAGTGGGAGCAGAGATAAACAGATGAGACTATATTAAGCTGAGAAGCTTCTGCACTTCAAAGGAAATAGTGCCTAGAATTCAAGAGCCACCCACTGAGTGGGAGAAACTATTCATCCAATACCCATCAGATAAGGGGCTAATATCCAAAATATACAAGGCACTGACAGAACTTTACAAGAAAAAACATCTAATCCCATCAAAAAATGGGGAGAAGAAATGTACAGACACTTTGATAAAGAAGAAATATAAATGGCCAAAAGGCACATGAAAAAATTCTCCATATCACTAATTATCAGGGAGATGCAAATCAAAACAACTACGAGGTACCATCTCACGCTACAGAGATCAGCACACATCACAAAGAATGGCAATAATCAGTGCTGGAGGGATGTGAAGAGAAAGGAACTCTTATTCACTGCAGGTGGGAATGCCGTCTAGTCCAAACTTTATAGAAAGCCATATGGAGATTCCTCCCAAACTGGAAATTGAGCTCCCATACGATCCAGCCAGACCACTCCTAGGGATATAGCTTAGGAACATGAAAATACAATACAAAAATCTCTTCCTCACACCTATATTCATTGCAACGCTATTTACAATAGCCAGACTCTGGAAATAGCCAAGATGCCCTTCACCAGATGAATGGCTAAATTAACTATGGTACATATACCCAATAGAATATTATGCAGCCATCAGGAGAGATGAAGTCATGAAATTTTACTATACATGGATGTACATGGAATCTATTATGCTGAGTGAAATAAGTCAGAGGGAGAGAGAAAAATGCAGAATAGTCTCACTCATCTGTGGGTTTTAGGAATATTAAAAGACATTTTTGCAGTAATTCTCAGAGACAAAAGAGAGGAGGGCTGGAATGTCCAACTCACTCCATGAAGTTCACCTCAAAGAGTGATGAGTGTTGATAAAGAAGTAACTACATTGAGAACTATCATAACAATGTGAATGAATGAGGGAAGTAGAAGCCTGTCTGGAGTGCAGGCAGGGGTGGGGTGGGAAGGAGGGAGATCTGGGACATTGGTGATTGGAATGTTGCGCTGGTCAAGAGTGGTGTTATTTTTTTTTTTTTTTTTTTTTTTTTTTTTTTTTTTGGTTTTTGGGCCACACCCTGTGACGCTCAGGGGTTACTCCTGGCTATGCGCTCAGAAGTCACTCCTGGCTTGGGGGACCATATGGGACGCCGGGGGATCGAACCGCGGTCCGTCCTAGGCTAGCGCAGGCAAGGCAGGCACCTTACCTCCAGCGCCACCTATTTGCATGACTGAAACCCAACTGCAAGCTCAGAAACTTTACAGACTCAAAACCAGCCTTGAAGGAATAAATGATAGGTCTAATTTAAGACAAGACAGAACAACAGATACACCAAACTTCTACACAAAGATGACATTAAATACCATGACAATGATCTCTCTCAAAGTCAATGGACTAAATGCACCTGTTAAGAGACACAGAGTGGCAAAATGGTTCAAAAAATTGATTCCAACATTCTTCTGTCTACAGGAAACACATCTGAATAGTCAGAACACACATAGACTCAAAATCAAAGGCTGAAGGAAAATCATCCAAAATATCATCCAAAATCATAAAAATCATTTAGAATATCATCCAAAATCATAAATATATAAATTCCACATAATATATTTCATTATCTGGGTAACATCCTGTGGCGGATTGGTATTACTCCTGGCTCTATGCTCAGAAATTGCTCCTGGAAGTCTCGGGAGACCATATGGGATGCCAAGAAATGAACTGGTGTCTGTCTAAGGTTGGGTACATGCAAGGCAAATGTCCCACTTTTCAGCCATTGCTCCAACCCTATATTTTTAATTTTTTAAGGAATCTCCACAATCTTTCTTATGTTTTTTTTTTATCATTTTACATTTCCGCCAACAGCATGAAACGTTTCTCTTTCTATAACTTCTCCAACAGTTGTAATTTCTTGTCTTTTGGGTATTGGCCCATTCTTAGATATATAAAATGATATCCCATTGTTGTTCTGATGTGCATTTTTCTATAAATTAGAAACAATAAACATCATTTTATTTTATTTTTATACTAGTCATCATGGAAGTTATCTTTATTTTGACATTTCCTATGTGACATTGATTTTGCCATTCTGTGACAATTTAAGAATCATTATTCTCTATCAATAATAAAAACACTTGCCTAATTTCCCACTAAATGGCTATTTTATTATTTATTCCACTAAATACTTATTTATAGGGAAGCTAAATGGCACTCATTTTAAACCATTTTATTAATACAGTTGCTGTAAACAGCCTAGTACCTACAATTTTGTCCTCATCTATGACTCTTCTTGACTATATCCAAAGCAGGTAGAGTATAATAGTGATGATGCATAATTAACACTTGACTCATTTTTGAAGGGAAGACTGATAGAGCATAAGATAGAGAGACCCTCTAAAGAAGCCATCTTTAGGGCCTAAAAAAGACAAGTGGGAAGCGTTAGGGCTTTATATGAGAAATGAAAGTAGAAGAAGCTGCTATGAGAGGGAATTAGTTTCAAATTCTATGTAATTGAGATTGGAAGTCAAACTATATCGTACAATTAGTCAAAAGCAGTAAGGCACCATACTTTCCCAGAAACTAAGAGATCTCTTTTATGGAGTTTAACCTTAGGTCAAAGGAGCAAGAGAAGAGAACCAAGGGATAAGAAGGAGTCTCCATACCAGCTCAGTTTGTGGAGGACACAATCAATGACAAAACTTGAGAGCATTTTCTTGGTACGTTTCTGGGAGACATGGAGGCACATGCTCCTTTTCCAAAGAAAGAGGGAAGAGATGTTGATACATTAAAGCATGTGACACTGAGGTTTGGGTGTTTCTAGAACTTCGAAGAAAACACAGCCGCATTTCTGATTTTTTTTTGTCACACCCAGCAGTGTTCAGGGATTACTCCTGGCTCCATGCTCAGAAATCACTCCTGGCAGGCTCGGGGATTCAAACCAATGACCTTCTGCATGAAAGGCAAATGCCTTACCTTCATGCTATCTCTCTGAGCAGCATTTCTGATGTCTACGATCAGTAAACACATGGGCATTAAAGAAGGTGAACTCAATCTCGAGGCTGAGATGAGTTGATAAGGCTTTTCAGTTGTTCCAGGCTCAGGACGGAAAGGCTTAGTGTTAGTGAAGAAGAGAATTGGAGCGCCATGGCTTACTAAGGGCTGTTTGTGAGTACTGGTGAAGCTCTTCCTCTTGGAGACTTTTGGGGGTGGGTGATGTGACAGGAAGGAAGGTGAGAAGGTGACTGAGATTCCTAAGTGTAGAATTCAAGGTTAGAAACTCAGACCAGTGGAGTATCAGGTGTGGAGGGTAGATTGGGCCTGGAAAGTGTGGCTCACCTCAGTTGTGGTAAGTGGGTGGGAAAGAAAACACCTATGAATCATTGGTCAGAAGCCTCCCCGCTGAACAGACTCTGGAAATTATTTCAAAGAAAATGTCCTCATTCTTATTTTTAAGTGAATGAGAGAAGAAAATTTGCCCTCCACTCTCCCATTTCCAGTATTACCTACCCTAAGGACACTGAGAGTGCTCAAAGTCTCTGATCTTTAATCAGCTTTCATAAAACCTATCAGCATTCTCAAGTCACATCAGAGTGTGAATGTGTAGGAGAAAGGAATCCAGGGCCCAGGCTATTGTTGAGGAAGTCATTGCAAAGTCATTTTGGAGTAGCTTTTAGGAAAGGAGGTTGATGGAAATGCAGTGGGTAAAGCAAACAGTATCATGTCACTTTGCCTCCCTGTCTCTGTCTATGTCTCTGTCTGTCTCTGTCTCTCCCTCCCTCCCTCCCTCCCTCTCTCTCTCTCTCTCCCTCCCTCCCTCCCTTTCACTCTCTCTCTCTCTCTCTCTCTCTCTCTCTCACACACACACACACACACACATACATCTTGAGTTCAGAACTGGATGTGGTAACTTCCTGTTTGACATTTCACACAGCTCTATAAATTTATTAGCCAAATGAAAACTTTTTGAAGGTATGACTTGATTTTGAGGAAAACCACCACCTTTAAAATATTGTGTGTATGCTTCCAGCTGGAACATTTTAGAAATATTTGGTTTTTTTATAAGAGAAAATTGATGTATCACAGTGCAAACAATACGATTTTTTACTTTCTATATGACAAGCAATCTGGAGGTGGTCACTCAGTGCTGGTGCAGTGACAAAACCCCTTGTTTTCAGTGTCTTTGAGTTCTGTTTGTGCATATTAACTTCTCAGCCTTACACTTAGAGTTCCCTTGTCATAAAATGGCTGTAGTTCCTCAAGATATCATATCTGATTTTTATCAGGAAAGAAACAAGAAATGAGAAGAAAAAGCTTGTGAAAGTTAATCAAGCAAAAACGAAAAATGAAACTATCTCAGATATCTGTTTATCTTTTGTTACCTAGAACTTTAGAAAACAATGGTGCCTATCAGCAAAAAAATATACCAGATACACACACACATCTATCATTCTCACTCCAAATAGGAACTTTGGTTGGTTATAACATATGGCGAGCAGATTCCTATTAAATTATAGATAATCAACATTGTATGTCTTCTGAATTTATGTATTTTATAACTTTTTGTTTTATTATTTCCCTGTATACTTGTTTTACATATCTTTATTTTAGTTGTTCCTAAGAGTCCTACAATTTTGTTACCATTACATTTACTATCTTTAAAATGCATATTAAAAGTATTATAATAAACAACATAAATTTATATATTAATTTATTTTTAAATTTGCCCTTTCTTTACATTATTAATGTTGTTGCAATGATTGGATGATGCAAATATACCTGCCTGTGTTGCTTACAGATTAGTTTGTTGCTGCTGAGGTTTGCCACCCTGTTGCAGTGCTTGCAGAAGAGATAACTAGGAATCTGCTCATTTTTTAAATTTAAAAATATTTTTGTTTTTTTGGTCACACCTGGCAGCGCTCAGGAATTACTCCTGGCTCTATGCTCAGAAATCGCTCCTGGCAGGCTTGGGGGACCATAAGGGATTCCCGGTTTCGAACCACCATTCGTCGCCATCTAAGGCAAACGCCTTACCACTGTGCTATCTCTCTGGCCTGATCTGCTCAGTTTTAAGGGACGGAGGGAAAGATGTGTGACTGAGTGTCTATTCCTACATATTTTTAGCACATCTTAGATACAGGTGTATTTTTACAGTTCAAGTAGAAGCTGTGTGATATCCTACCTTTCCCCTATAAAGGTACCATCTTTTTTGCTAACTAATGGACAAAATATATGAGACCTGCCTGTGAGGACTATGGGGTCCCAGAATATTTGTTGCCTATTACCAAAAGGTGCAATGGCAGGAGATTGGAGACAGAAGAGTGTCAACTTAAAAACGGCACAAATCTCAGCTGTCATGTGGAGGCAGAGATTTGTAGAAACACAGGAGTAGAGTAGGGAATGTGAGGCCAGTTGAGACCAACAAGAGCTGTTTACCTAGAGCTCAAAGGTCTGTGGAAGCCTCAAGTAGGGCCTTCCTGATGGTGCGGTCTGGGTAACTTTGGAACCCTGAATGCAGCACAACCCTGTGATCGAAGGGTTATTCCGGCATTTTGGGGACCACAGCACTCCGAGTGCTCATGCCGAGCTTGCAGGAAGAGGATCATATTTTTGACATCAGTGGCCATTCGAATTAGATTCAAATTCCTTCACTAGATACACAGTAGGTTCCCGTCACAAAAGTCTGTGTGGGTACATTCCTGCTGCTGCTTTCAGGGGCAAAAAGAAAACTGTTCCCTGCCTTGTTTTTCAATGAGTGGGGAGGCTGCCCCTGGGAACCTTATAAGCCCCCATTTCTTGCTGCACCTTTGCTCTAGATCCCTGTGATCACAGCACACACTGTCCCAGAATCAGAGACACAGACTGGGTGCCAGTGAGTCCCACCAGGAAGGAGTGGGCTTACAACGATGGCAGTTTTCCACACTAGGACTTGCTGACTTCAGCGCATAGGCCCATCTTGGGCTCCTGTGTGTCCCTCTGTGCTAGGGCATTTGAGCTCCTGCTGGATGGAAAATCCCTAATGCAACCGTACTACAGAGAGGGAATTCCACAGAGCAATGGGAAGGAACAACTCAGGGCAGTAGGGCCAGAGGTACAGGAAGGGTATCAACAGATCTGGGAATGCAAGATGGAAAGCAGCAAAGAGACTGGTGGCTGAGCTGGGCTGAGGTATAGGGAGTACCTGGACACTCAGAAGTGAAAATGGTGTGTGTGTGTGTGTGTGTGTGTGTGTGTGTGTGTGTGTGTGTGTGTGTGTGTGCTCTCTTCCAACAACAGAAAGACTCCTTTGAATTTCAGGCCAAAGTCTGTGCTTCCTCAGGGTAGGTCTGTCCCCTTCAGAAGGACAGAGGAGAAAATGTGGATGGACAGGGGCTGAGTACCTTGCTGTAGTATTAAGGGTTTGTGGAGAGTAAATGGAGTTATTAACCATACTGTATCCCAAGCTTTCTGAGCAAAATGTGACTGTAAAGGAGGTCACACAGAGCCACAACTCAATGATGCTAAAGATTTTATTGAGATCCTCCCACACCTGGAGGTGGGAGAACCTTTTCAGAGGAGCTGCTTGAAGCTGCAGTTACATCTTTCCCAGAGTTTCTTCTATCCAGGGAAGGAAACTGGAGATTTTGGTGTAGATTCCAGGTTTTCTTCCCCTAAGGTTTCCGCAGGACACAATGCCCTGGGCCACATTGTCACACACAAGTGGGCCCCCGGAGTCTCCCTGTGGACATGAGAGATGGGTCCATCTTCTCCTGTATCAGGTCCTTCTCAAAGCCCAGTGAGTCCATTTGGGTAGAGGCAGGCAGGCTGGGGTATTGCTGCCAGGGTCTGATCTCAGACATTGTTAAGGTCACTCACCCCAGGGGCATAGTCTGTGCCCTGTTGGGCCTGAGAATAAGCAATGGGTTACCCTCAGTGGATGCATTATAACAACCTGGTGGGGCCAGCTCTGGCATCACTTGGCCTTACAAGATGATTATGAACACTCTGGCTGTCCTTAGAGTGGAGAATCCTCCCTGGGAGACACTGTGTGCTATCCCCACGGACCTTAGAGGTTGGCAGAAGCTCCACTTTTTAACAGATTCCCCTGGCCCCCCCCCAAGCAAGAAACACCCTAGACCAGTAGATGACAGCTCCCACTGCCCAGTGACTAGGCTTCCACTCCTCCCTAATCAGCTCTGACCCCAGGGTCAAGCTTGGCAGTGATTCAATCTTACCTCCATGGCAACTTCTTCATACTTCCCTGCACACAGTTGTGTTGTAGGGTCATAATTTTTGTACTTCTGTTGACATTCCTCATCCTCTTGTATTTTCAACTCCACCTCCATCAGTTTTTTAGGTGAGGTTTTATTAATAGCAATACGTCCCCAACCAGCTACACTGCACTCTTGTCCTGGTTTCAGGTTGGTTTGTGGGTCTGGCAGGCTCAGGGTATTTATTTCTTTTTTTAATTTGACCTTTTTACATAGCTATAAGGGGAGTTGGGGAAAGAGAGAGCGAGACAGAGATAGACAGAGACAGAGAGACAGACAGAGACAGAGACAAAATGAGAGTCAGAGTAAGTTAGTTCAACTCAGCCCACAGTCCTTGGTCCTGGATCCTAACATGGGGAACATGTCCTCCTCTTCCCGATCCACTAGAAATGTCAGGCATTGGTTTGTATTGGAGCACAGGTTGTCAGTTAGGCAAACATGGGTGCAGAAGAAGTTAGACCAAGCAGTTTGTTTACCTTCAGCAACATGATATCATTGTATTTAGTATCTTTTTCATAGCCATCATGGGGTAAGGTTGCACACACAGTGCATTCCTTTGAGTTCTTCTCTGTTTTTTCAATGTTGTGGGCACCCAGTTTCACCTTGATGTTTCTGCACAGAGAGCACACAGGGGGTGTGATCATATAAGACATGTCAGCAAGTGGGCCTGCAGTGGATATCAACAGCCTGGAACTAAGCTGGAAACTCAGTTTTAGGAAGCTGAGGGGGTTCTGTAAAACTAACCATCCCCTCACTGGTGATTGCCAGGAATGAGTGTCAACAGAAAAAGGTAAAAATGGCATTGCTTGTTTCTGGTTGGTAATGTGTAGGCAAAGAAGAACCCCTGCAGTTCTGCATTAGCTTGCCCCTTTCCGAGGAACCTACTCATCTTTCTCTGTTGAGGAGTCTTATGGCTCAATTACTATATAGTTGGACAGTACCTGGGTAGATGTAGAGCTCTCCACTCTCCAAGAGAGTGAGGCAGCGCATCTTCTCACCTTCCATTGCAGTGAGCGGCCGTCAGCACCACATCACTTTGGATCAGGAAACCTCCACAAATGTCTATTTCATCAGAGTTTTCATCGAAGATTTGTAAAAGTGCCATGTAGGGTCGAGAGTGGGGCTTGGCCTCATGTCCACCAATGATCTCCCCTGAGAAAATGTTAGTTGAATTTGAGCACCCCTTTGGTGCTTCTGCTGACTTCTTTGAAAGATCAGGGCATCAAGGAGGTCTGGTTCACAGTTTTCTTTGAGGAGAGAGCTTAACATCCTCCTTTTAGCCCCATACATACCAAGGAGAAGAGCAACAGCTTGCCAGCCAGACCCTGACCATAGAGGATGGGAAACTCATGCTTATCCTAGGAACAGTGGTATCTTAGAGCTCTTACCATTGCTCTTCATACTAAATCTTGAGACCCTAGTAATGTGATGTTCAGCAGGAACCTCTTTCTAGCGGGAGACTGAGGTCAGGGTTGAGTGTGCCCCAACCTATTTTTCAAGCATCTCATAGGATTCCCTGTTAGTGATGCTTTGTTAGTGAGGTGTTTCTAAGAAGTATCCCAGAAGGCCTGTGAGGAGGGCTGGAGGTATCAGTGCTGGTGGGATTCGGGAAGTAGAGAAAGTTGGGTTTGTCAAACAGTGACTTACTCCTTGACTAAGAGGCTGCTGATAAGTGCCTGGGAGGAGAACAGAGTTTGGGAGAAAGATTGAAATAATGGAGAACAGAGCCAGGCAGAAGCAGACCTCCGGGGACAGTAATAGCACTCAGTAAGACCACTGTGAGGTCTGCTATGTCCCACCAAGTATTGCTAATGTGACTCCCTTCTCTCAGACATGGGAGTAGGTACCTTCTGCCCCTATCCAGTCTTGCAGGAGTCAGCATTTCTTCTCCTCCTCCAGTATTCCCACCTTCAAGACACCCTGAGGTTTGTTTTAGAGGCAGAGGTATTTGCAGGAGGGTAATACCAACTTTTTTAGATTAGACTCCCACCAAAATTTTTTTTCCTAGCATAATCCTTGGAGGGACCTATGTGGGCCAGATGCCAGTTCAAAATGTTCCACTAGCCCATGGCTAGGCAGCATCAGGAAAGGTAGGAGCATCCACAGTGAGAGGGATCATGCTCATGGTGGGAGGGGTCACTCACCTGCTTCAGCCCTGATGGACAGTGCAATGCTCAGCAGAAGGAGCAGAAGCATCTTCCTAGGAAGGTGACAGCTGAGGAGCTGTGTGTCTCCTCTGTGGTTACCTTTATATCCTAGGACAGGAAGATCTGTAGCTTTGCTCAGTGGCTTGATAGGTCTCTGTCTAGTTTTAAGATGCTTCATCCTAGTTTTTATAATGCAACCTCACCACCTCCTCTGTCGATGATGTTTTCTAGGTGGCTGTGAGGGAATGTAACACAGAGGTCACAGCACAACCTCACAGAAGACCAGTTGTTACAGCCCAGAACAGATCATTTGAAGGTGGGGAAGTGCAACATGAGGTATTCACCACAAAATTATTAGATCCTGGAAACATGAGTTCTCAGCAATAGGTCCTTTACTTCTTTATCTTCACTTAGCAAATTCCATCCAAGCAATGTCCTTGACAGAAGTTGTTGGAGGCTGTTAGAGCTAGAGAGCAAAATGGAGTCTCTGATGCCTGAAACATAAGGCCTGTGTACGTGACAGGCGGCCACTGTGGCTTTTACCCCCTGGACCTAAAAGAAATGTTAACCAAACTAGTCAGATGTCCCAGTAAACCGCCCGAGTTGCTAAGATAAGATCACACATCCTTTTAAGCTGTGAAAGAATGTTTGTGCCCCATAAAGATAATGTATACTTGGAAAAATCCCTCCTGCTTCAACCCCCCTCCCTTTTGCAAAAATGCATGGAAAAGTACTGACTGTTACTTCTGTATTTTGCTCAGGCTATAAAGCTAGTCCCCTTTCAATAAACTTTAGCTCTTGATCAGCAAGCTTGACTTGAGCTCATTTTTTTCTAAGGCTCTTTCCTTCTTTTCAGGTCAGATCCCGCTCGTGACCCACAAATTACTTCGCGATCCACAGTCCACCCTGCGGGCAGGGTCCTGGGGGTCGCAAGAAGTGTGTTTATGTCCTTGTCTGCGCTATGGTCAATGGGCAAGAAAGCTCAGTGACTTTAAATTTCGAATGTAGACACCATGTTGAGGGATGTTGAGAAAGACAGAAATACCTGTTCAATCAATGTTCTTATCCAAATGCTGCTCTTGACATATTTGTCTAAATTAGAAAATCATGGGTTACCAATACTTCATCCATAGGACTTAAGACAAGTATCTCTTTCTTAGGTTCTGTGATCTCTCTTTTTGGTGCTGTGTGTAAGACTGTGAGTTTGGCTCTAAGAAAAGTTTTGATTCTGAAATTCATGATACATGTGAAGTATAGTAGCATATGGGCTACCAAATACCCAGGACTGCTTTATTATTTTGTCCACTTCTTATTCATATAATATGAACTGAGTAGATTCATATTAAACTCACCATGTTATGACAATGACAATGAGAGAAATATAAGTTCTGTCTTAAAAACAAGCAAGGAATATGGGTAGGTTGCACTGTGAAGGGGGATATACTTTCTATGACTGAAACCCAACATTAAACATGTTTGTAATCATAGTGCTTAAATAAAGATATTATTATTTTTTTTGTCACCCAGCAGCACTCAGGTGTTCCTCCTGGCTCTGTGCTCAGAAATCACTCCTGGCAGGCTTGGGGGACCATATGGGATGCCAGGATTCAATCCACCATCCTTCTGTATGCAGGGCAAACAAATGCTCTACCTCCATGCTATCTCTCTAGTCCAATAACTAAAGATATTATTAAAAAAAAAATCACCATGTTAGTAATGAACATGAAAGCACATTGCCTCTAAATAGTTCTTGTCCAATATTTTTTAAGAATGACTTAATATTCCTGAATGGTTAGTTCTGATAATTCAAGATTCCATTTTTTAAATATTTATTGTGGTCAAAGTGAATTACAAGTCTTTCACAGTAATATTTAAGGCACATAGTCACAATAAATGATGGGCATTCCCACTACCAGTGTTGTCCTCCCTCCACCCTTGTTCCCAGCATGCATCACATAACTTCCTACTTTACCCCCCCCCCATAATGCTAGTGTAACTGTTCCCCAATTATACAGCTTGTTGTGGATTGGGTATCATTCCATTTTTAGTTAAATCAATTAATTTTACTTTATTTTCATGAGGAATACCACATTTTGAGATATACAATTTCAGACAAAGATCCTTATCAGAAAAAGCATATTTTTAAAAATATATTTTTATTTAAGCACCTTAATTACAAACATGATCATAGTTGGGTTTCAGTCATAAAAAGAACACCACCCTTCACCAGTGCAACATTTCCATCATCAATGTCCCCAATGTCCCTCCTCCCCACTGCTGCCTGTATTTGAGACAGGCATTCTACTTTTCTCATTTATTGACTTTGTCACGGTTGTTGTCAGTGTAGTTATTTCTCTAACTGCACTCACCACTCTGTGGTGAGCTTCATTCATATCATGAGCCAGTCCTTCCAGCCCTCATCTCTATTGTCTCTGGGCATTATTACAATAATGTCTTTTTTTTTTTAAACCAATAGATAGTGAGAATATTCTGTATGGGGAGCAGTACTCTTCTAATTTCACAAGGACCCCTTAATATTCTTTCTAGAAATAAAATAAGAAAAGAGTTTATAAGTCAATCTTATTCAAGGTTCATAGGCACAAAACCTTACACAAATAATCAACTTTATATTTGATTCCACACATTTATAAAAATATAATAGATTACAACCAAGGCAGGTTTCCTCTTAGAGTGCAGGCCTGTTTAACTGTAGAAAATTGCCAGATAGATTTCAGAGAAAGAACATCATTTTCTCAGTAATACTTTCTGTAAAGTCCAGCATCCACTAATGATAACCATGGTAACCATTTTTGCCCACCAGAATTGAAATGTTCTTTCCTGATAAACAGTATCTGTGTTACTACAGAAACCATTTTTATCAACTTCTCAACTAGCGACAAAACTGAGATTTTCATCTTGCCCACAGAATACAAAAAAGTGCTTCTCTCTTTGCACACAAATGTATGATTCTGTGATATACTGGTATTTTCCTCCAGGTATTCTCCTTGGGCAGTCCTGATTTTGGAAAAAAATTACATATAGGATCCTTTAGAGAAGTTGATAATGAATATGGCATGCTGATCTGAGAAGGGAAGGACTGTGATGGGGAAAGCTTGAAGCTCTGTTTCTACTGTAGTCCTCCCTGGGGACCTGCTGCTCTGACTGCTCTAAGGTCTTTGTTTGGGGAAGGACCTTGGGGTCTTCTGACACAGGGGCCATCTTCATCATTGCACAAAGGTCATGACTCCTATCATGATGGGGCCAAGCACAAATTTCTTTTAGGTGGTTGTTTCAGGTATACAAGTTCTCAGTGAGAGATGTTGTATGATTGTCTCTTATTGAACTGGACCTGGAAAGAGCTCTGGCTGCTTCTCTATCATTTGGGCAACCAAGATGAGAAGCATAGGAGGGCAGAGTGGAAATAGAAGCTCAAGAAAGCTGTTCAATTTTGAAGAAAATATGAGGCAAAGGAATTGATATTCTCAGCTATTCTGTGATGCTATTTCCTGTAGATAACATTTTTTTTTTTAAATATGGAACGCTTCACGAATTTGCGTGTCATCCTTGCGCAGGGGCCATGCTAATCTTCTCTGTATCGTTCCAATTTTAGTATATGTGCTGCCGAAGTGAGCACTAGATAACATTTTTAAATAGAAGAATATTGGCTTACTATACTATAAATATTTGTGTTTGGGTTGTATAGTGTTAACCACACATACCCAGAGTGCCAATGTGCCTCCACCACTGTCTATAGGTTTATTATGTTTGTTTGTTTGTTTTTTGAGTTGCACCTGGTGACTCAAGGGTTACTCATGGCTATGCACTCAGGAATACTCCTGGCTTGGGGGACCATATGGTCACTAGGAATCAAATCCAGGTCCACCCATGGTCAGTCGCATGCAAGGCAAACTTCCTACCCCTGCACTGTCACTCTAGCCCCTATAGGTTTGTTTCCATCTTGGTGACCTCAGTCTTATTGTCAGAGTCTGAGCATTTGTTTTTCATTGACCTATTGTATCCCTCTATCTTTTCCATTTCATTATATACCATATATGAATCCTCTGTCTGGTATTTGTCTTTTTCATTTTGATCTATTTTGTTTATTATGACAAATTCAAGTTCCATTTTTGGTATAGCAAAAGGCAAGATTTCATTTTTTTCTCATAGCAGCAGAATATTACATTGTATATATAACCCATATATATTTTCTTTAATCATTTTTCTATTGTTGAGCACTCAGGTTGTTTAGATATTTTAACTAGTTAGAAAAGAACATATATACATATATATTTTTGGATCAGTGTTTTTGTTTTCTTGGGATAATTTCTTGGCCCTCTTCACAGGAAAAGTTTGTCTATTTTCTTACTCTTTAGGGTGAGGTTCTCAGTCAGCACTTTCCTTACTACAAAGACCCTTCCCATTTATGAACATGTTAGCGCTTGTGCCCTCTCCCTGCATGCTTTTACCTGTTTTGAATTAGAGTTGGCCACAGCAGTAAAAGAGCAGTAAAAGCACCCTATCAAGTGTGCTTCCTATCTCTCAGGACCATAGGCAATATTTTAATGTGAAAGAAGATTGGAAGCTCTAGGAAAGCACTGGAAAAATTTTGGCCTCAACCTGATACCATATGTGGTCCTTTGAGCCCTGCCAGGAGTGATCTCTGAAGAGTAAGCTCCGAGCACTGTCTGGTGTAGTCCCAAATCAAAATAAAACAGGGGCTATAATAAAACAATAAAATAAAATAAAATAAAAATAAAATAAAATAAAAATAAAATAAAGGAGTGATGGCACAGCATTGGGGTGTTTTCCTTGCACATGGCTGATCCAGGACAGACCTGGGTTCGATCCCCAGCATCTCATATGGTCTCCCATTCCAGAAGTTATTTCTGAGCGTCACCAGGTGTGGCCTCTGTTATGTATGTTAATATTTTAGGGGATTATTATGTTAGTGACCCTAACCTGATTGGTGATTGTGCCCTACCCTAGGGTGTGACCTGGCATTCTGCCCCCACCCTAAGGTAGTACCTGATTCTGCTTCCACCATTGGTTGGTATCTGATCCCACCATTGGGTGGTACCTGATTCTGGGGGATAAAAACAAGGGTCTGTGGAAGGCAACAGGCTTTTTGCTGGAACTGAGGCTGAGTCTTTGGACTTCAGTCTTGTCCAGCGAATAAAGCTAATATTTCCACAAGCCTGACTGTCTGCGAGCTGTTTACCCGCCGTTTCACCTCAGAACAGTTGGCTAGACAGGGTGGCAGACGTGTGCTCCGAGCTGGAAGAGAAAGGCCTCATCCTCCATCCCTCCATCAGTCAACCTCTTCAGGGGCTGACTTGCAACATAATGACACCCGAACAGGCTGAACCTGGACCCTCATAACTGTAAGTGAAATACTTCATTGGAAATTTCCTCTGATGACCATTAAATGGTTTCTGTGGTTAGTCATGTGTATTCTGCCACCCTTTTTCTTATGCATTGGTTCTCTAGTATACAAGTGGATTATTCCATTTTGTTTAAAACTAATTGGTTTTGATCTAAGGACAATCACTGCAGTTGGATGGTTGTGGTCTATATTTCAAATGAAAATTGCATTGTCTCCAGCCATCATAGTTTGTGGGATTTCTGTTAATTTTGTAGCCTGCCACCTTGCTATATGAGTCTATTGTTTCTAGAAGCTTTTTGGTAGAGTCTTTAGGGTTTTCAAAGTAGAGTATCATGTCATCTGCAAACAGTGAGAGCTTGACTTCTTCCTTTCCTATCTGGATTCCCTTGATATCTTTTTCTTGCCTAATTGCTATAGCAAGTACTTCCAGTGATATGTTGAATAGGAGTGGTGAGAGAGGACAGCCTTGTCTTGTGCCAGAATTTAGAGGGAAGGCTTTTAGTTTTTCTCCATTGAGGATAATATTTGCGACTGGCTTGTGGTAGATGGCCTTAACTATATTGAGAAAGGTTTCTTCCATTCCCATCTTGCTGAGAGTTTTAATCAAGCATTATCAAATGCTTTCTCTGCATCTATTGATATGATCATGTTGTTTTTATTTTTCTTGTTGTTGATGTTGTGTATTATGTTGATAGATTTATGGATTTTAAACCATCCTTGCATTCCTGAGATGTAACCTACTTGATCTTGGTGGATGATCTTCTTAACGAGGCATTGAATCATATTTGCCAGGATTTTGTTGAGGATCTTTGCATCTGTATTCATCAGTGATATTGGTCTGTAATTTTCTTTTTTCATAGCATCTCTGTCTAGTTTAGGTATCAAGGTGATGTTGGCTTCATAAAAGCTATTTGGAAGTGTTTCCGTTTGTTCAATTTCATGAAAGAGTCTTGCCAGGATTGGTAGTAGTTTCTCTTGAAAGGTTTGAAAGAATGTGTATCCAGGTTTCTCGGGATGGAGTGTCCTATATATATCCACTAGGCCTCATTCTTCCATTTCCCTCCTCAGGTCTAGTATATTCTTGTTGGGTTTTAATCTGGTTGACCTATCCAGTGTTGATAAAGCCGTGTTGAGGTCCCCCACAATTATTATGTTGTTATTGATATTATTTTTCAGATTTGTCAACAATTGTATTAAATATTTTGCTGGCCCCTCATTCGGTGCGTATATGTTTAGGAGAGTGATTTCTTCCTGCTCTACATACCCCTTGATTAATATAAAATGTCCATCTTTGTCCCTTCCCTTACAACCTTCCTGAGTATAAAGTTTGCATTATCTGATATTAGTATGGCCACTCCAGCTTTTTTATGGGTGTTGTTTGCTTGGATAATTTTTCTCCAGGATTTTATTTTGAGTCTATGTTTGTTCTAACTATTCAGGTGCATTTATTGTAGGCAGCAGAAGGTTGGAATTGAATATTTTGATCCATTTAGCCAGTCTGTGTCTCTTAACTGGTGCATTTAGTCCATTGACGTTGAGAGAAATAATTGTCCTGGGATTTAATGCCATCTTTATATCGAAATTTGGTGTGTCTTTTGGTTAGTCTTGTCTTAAATTAGGTCTTTCAGTTTTTCTCTTAAGACTGGTTTTGAGTCTGTAAAGTTTCTGAGCGGTTTTTTGTCTGTGAAACCATGTATTCTTCCATCAAATCGGAAAGTGAGTTTTGCTGGGTACAGTATTCTAGGTGAAGCATTCATTTCATTCAATCTTGTCACAATATCCCACCACTGCTTTCTGGTATTGAGTGTTTCTGGTGACAGGTCTGCTGTAAATCTCAAGGATCCTCCCTTGAATGTAATTTTCCTTTTTGATCTTGCTGTTTTCAGAATTCTGTCTCTATCTGTGGGATTTGTCATTGTGACTAGGATGTGTCTTGGGGTATTTTTTCTGGGGTCTCGTTTGGTTGATACTCTTTGAGCATGCAGGATTTGATCACATATATTCTTTAACTCTGGAAGTTTTTTTTTAATGATGTTCTTGACCGTTGATTCTTCCTGGAAATTTTCTTCCTGGGTCTCTGGGACTCCAATGATTCTTAAGTTGTTTCTGTTGATCTTATCATACTTCTATTTTCATCTGTTCCCATTCTTTGACTAATTTTTCCATTGTCTTTTCATCTGCTTTAAGTTTTTTTTCCAATCTCTCCCGCTGTATGGAATTGTTATTTATCTCATCTTCCACAGCACCACGTCTATTCTCAGCTTCTGATACCCTGTCCCAGAGCTTATCCATTTTGTCATTCACTTCATTTACTGAGTTTTTCAGGCCTGTTAGTTGACATGTTATTTCAGTTTGGAGTTTTGTGATTTCTGTCTTCATATTTTCTTGGTTTTTATTAGTGTTCTGTTCAACTCAATCCATGGTTTCTTTGAGTTTCTTGCGCATCTTCCATATTGCTAGTCTAAAGTCTTTATTTGAGAGGTAGATTAGTTGGTTGGTCATTATCTGGTCATCAGAATTTACATCTTCATTTTCTATGTCTGATGCTGGCCTGCATTGTTTCCCCATTGTCACGCTTGTATTGTGGGTTTTTCTACGTGTTGTGGTGGTATTTATTGGCTAAATGATGCAGGCAGCCACACTCCTCTGGCTCCACTCTTTCTGGATGGGTTGACTTGCCTCCAAGGGAGGGGAGTCCTCAGTGGATGCAGCCTCACACAGGATCAAATCTTAGGCCCAAGCATGCAGCAGAGAAGACAGTCCAGAGAGAAATGCTGGGCTTCAGTGATCCAGCACAGTTCTTAGTGTGATTTTTTCTTCTTGTTGCGATGGTGTTCTTTTCTTAGAAAGAGCGCAAGGCCACGTAGCAAAGCAGAGCCAAATTGCTCTTCTGGAGCCTCTTTTCGGCCCACTCCCAGGAGGTTAATGCAACAGGAAAGTAGACAGACACACAGAGGCAGCACTCACAATTTTTCACAGTTGGACCCCACTGGGCAGGTGTAGTTTCGTGGATTTTCCCAGCCTGACGTCACAAACAGAGGACCTGGCTTCTGCAAAGTACTGCTTGTAGCCGGTTTTCACATTATGGAGCAGTTCCTTGGTGTTCCCGCCCTAAAATTGGTCTCTGGGAGAGCGAGTTTTCTGGAGCCTCTTTTCGGCCCACTCCCAGGAGGTTCACGCAACAGAATAGTAGACAGACACACACAGGCAGCACTCACAATTTTTCACAGTCGGGTCCCACTGGGCAGGTGTAGTTTCGTGGATTTTTCCCAGCCTGACATCACAAACAGGGGACCTGGATTCTGCAAAGTACTCTTATAGCCGGTTTTCACGTTATGGAGCAGTTCCTTGGCATTCCCACCCTAGAATTGGCCTCTGGGAGAGTGAGTTTCTGGAGCCTCTTTTCGGCCCACTCCCAAGAGGTTCATGCAACAGGACAGTAGGCAGACACACACAGGCAACACTCACAATTTTTCACAGTCGGGCCCCACTGGGCAGGCGTCGTTTCGTCAAGGGATGCATACCTTAACCTCTTTATCCTTCTCTGATGTCTCAGTAATTATCTTGAAGCCACCACATACCTAAAGGATCTGGGTGCTTCAGAACTATAAGAAAAATTAAGGAAATTTTCAAAAAATAGTTTATTGATTTTCAGAAAATATATGGAAATTAAAGAACTGATAAATTAGTATATTTATAAATTTAATTTAGTCCTTAACCAAAGGTATCACAATACTACAAAAAACAACTTTAAATTGAGAGAAAATATTTTCAATTATTTGCTAAAAATTGATATCTCCTATATGTTGTAACTCTAAAATGATTAAGAAAAATACCTCAAATGTGAATGTGTATAACATCGCTAATTCATAGAAGACCAAATTCAAATGTTTGAAAAATGTTCAAAAAGATAACATACCTTATTAGGAGTCAGGAAAGTAGTAATAAACCTATTATGATTTATCACTTTTTACAGTTCACAGACTGTCAAATATTATGTTTCAGAATACTGAATTTGGGAGCATAAATTGGATCAATAACTTGCCGAGACAATTGAGTCATATCAAAATATCAAAAACAAGTGAATGTATTCAAATAAGATCATTTGGGGGCCAGAGCAGTGGCACAGCAGTAGGGTGTTTGGTTTGCACTCGGCTGACCTAGGATGGACTGTGGTTCTATTCCCCATGTCCCATATGGCCTCACACACACACTTTTTTAAAAAGTCCCCCCCCCTTTTTCTTTTGTTTTCCATTTGTCTAGACGTTTGTTTCCATAGGAGTATAAACGAAGCTTCAGATTTCTTTGCATCCAGAGAAGGAAATATTTTCTTTCTGAATCTATTGATTGTCTATGGAATGCCCTGGTCTTCTTTGATATCCAGAAACTCTTAAAGCCTGGGGCCATGATCTCTTTGGTCAGAATTATGTGAGCATTGCCTGATGTATCTCTTATTCTATTTCTGTTTTTTCCCCACTCTTGCTTTGTTGTTGTTGTTTTTGGGCCACACCTGGTGACTCTCAGGGGCCACTGCTGCCTATGCGCTCAGAAATCACTCCTGGGACTGGACCTTGGTCTGTCCTAGGCTAGCAGGGGCAAGGCAAATGCCTTATCACTTGCACCACTGCTCAGGCCCCATTCCACTCTTGCTTTTATAAAGATTTCTTAATGGGCTTGTGTTCATATCTCCTGAATAAGTAGCTTTTAAGTTGATCTTAAACCTGATACAAAGAAGGTCTAATGTCCCATGGGAGAGAGATAATACATTCAACTCTTAGGGAAACTCTAAAATGTCCCTACTCGACTTAGCTCACTCATTTTTATATATTACTCCTTTTCCTTCTCTTGCTACCCCATCTTCTCTTTTCCTCAATTCTTCATCCTCATCTTTTTTCTGTGATGAGGATCAAATCTAAAAGCTTTAAAGTTGTGAACTATGTCTACACCGCTCTACATCTTTGGCACCTCATTTCATATAAAAGCTTTGTGATGATCTTTTTTGGAGTCCATCGTGTTTTTTGTGACAGACCTAGAATAACCCAGCAGTAATTCCTCTGTTCTTTAATAAATACTATTCCCTTTGAAAATAGTTTGGGTCTGTGTATCTGTTGAGGCATCACTTCTATGACTAAGTTTCTTTATATGACAAAGAGAACATGACCTGGGTATCTACTCTTTTTGTTTTGTTTTTTGGTTTTTGGGTCACGCCTGGCAGCACTCAGAGGTTACTCCTGGCTCTATGCTCAGAAATCGCTCCTGGCAGGCTCGAGGGACCATATAGAATGCCGGGATTTGAACCACAGACCTTCTGCATGCAAGGCAAACACACTACCTTTATGCTATCTCTCTGGCCTCTGGGTATCTACTCTTAATCACATAGACCTTCTAAAAGTAGAATTTTTGTCAGCAGCTTAAAGAAGACAAAAAAGTAATTAAAAACCATAAGAATAAAATGCCATGCCATGCCATTGCTGGCATGAAAATTGAGGGGTACATGAGTAAGGATGAAGAAAATATTTAGAAGATTTTTTTATTAGATCACACACAATCAAGTGCATTTAAAAAAAATTTTTTTTTTGGTTTTTGGGCCACACCTGTTTGATGCTCAGGGGTTACTCCTGGCTATGTGCTCAGAAATCGCCCCTGGCTTGGGGGGACCATATGGGACGCTGGGGGAATCGAACCGCGGTCCGTTCCTTGGCTAGCGCTTGTAAGGCAGACACCTTACCTCTAGCGCCACCTTCCCGGCCCCCAAAATTTTTTTTTAATTCACAGTTTAACAGTCTATCTTACAGTGTGTGAACTCTAGCCACTACAAATATATATATATATATATATATATATATGCAAGTCAGAGCTTCTTTCTGGTTAACATAATATATTGATTATGTATTTGTAAATTCTAAGTTCCCTTTCCTGAACCTTTTCTGCACCACCCATGAAAACTGTCTCTGGTCTCTTGGGGGATGCCTGGTCTTAAAGGAAGGTGGACTCTCCTGAATATCCTCAATGTGATGGTGAAGAGAGACATGTTCTGCAGTTTTCTTGAATCATGTATATTGCTGAAGAGTTTTCAGAGTTAAATTGGAAGATAAAATCTCAGACAGAATGTTTCATGTTCATCTGAATCCCAGTGGGTGATGAGGACAGACAAGCTTAGAAAGGAGAGGCTATGGGTCCACAGAATAAAAATAAAGTATTGAGGTCTAAGGACCATAGAAACTCATCAATGTTTAGAGCTACTGACCAAAATTTTGAGGAAGAGTGTTCATGCTCCAATCTAAGTGAAGAGAGCGAAAACTATGAAGCAAATCATCCAAAGAGATCTCTGTTCTACTCCGAAACTAATAGAAAACAAGTCACTGAGGCCCGAGAGCAGGTTCTTTGGTTAGGTGACATAATAAGACAAAAGAGATGTAGTACACTTTTGTGGAGAAGCAAAACACAGACCTGTGGCTTTGCACACTAATTCTTCAATATCACCATCCAAGGACATGGAGGGTGTGCTGGGCAGATTTCTTCCTGTGTACAACCTCAAGTCTAGTTTAGTATATTCTCTCTGGTGAAAAGCAACCACATCAAAATGTCTCTTCAAGCTCAGATGTCTTTCAGAATCCCATTATAGAGAGCAATAAAAGTGAACTGCACAGTGTCAGATTGGAGACCATACTGATCTTCTTTAGGATATGTTTTTCATTAAGATTCCCTCTAATAGCTCCAGAGATATCCATCTGGATCATATTTGTGGAGGCTATAAGCTTTGTGTCACAATATTTTAAATGAAAGACATTATGGCTGATTACCTACTCATATATCTATATATCTACATACTATATATTTCTCCTTGTTTTATGCTAAAGAGTCTCATTTTTTCTTAGACAATTCTTTGCTATGCATACCAGTCCTCTGAAATTTAGCATTATGGATTATTTTTTGTTTCTTTACATGTAATTCTAGAAAACACACATTGCTGGGCAGTTTCTAGGGGAGATTTTTTTTAAAACCCAACAGTTTGCAATGATATAAAAATCTAGAAGACTAATTTTAGCCATCATTCATTTTAAAAACAAGTAACAAGAATAACAATTTTTTTCTTTAAAATATGCAACTTTAAATATTATTTATGACCCTGAAATTTGTTGTAATTAGAAAAATTTTGCAGAAGTGTCTATGTGAATCACACATCATAGCTATTTTTATGATGCATTGGTGGGGTCTCAAGTAAAGCCCACCACAAACACCTGGGATCAAATGCCAGGAAAGAGAGGGAGGATGAATGTTCCTGTGGTTGCCTCTTCTGGTAATGTGTGAAAACATGAGCCACACTATTTTCTGGTCTTTCAAAGAAATCCAAAAACTCATTAAAGCAAAGGTTTTTCTGCAAAATTTGTCATTTAAATATCATTCTTTACCCTCATTAAATCAGTGAATGAATATAAAGCCCACTAAGAAACTTTTCAAGAAAGAAAAATCTAGGGTAAATTATGGGATTTCTTCAATTGGAATCTATATTCTACTTCATTTGAGCTTGGTGCTCTAAGATAACCCACTTAATGACTAAACTTCCACCTCTACTCACTTTGCAAATCCTTAAATAGCTTTTTCCAGACTTCTCCCTACACTAGACTAGTAACCTAATTTGACTCCTTTCTCCTTAATATCCCATGAACATAATAAATTTAAAGGTCCAAAATTCTAGACTGATTGTTTTTCTTCTTAGTCTTCTGAAAACACCAGTACACAGATTTAACTTTCACAAATGAATCCTAAACACTCAAAAATCTTTGGCTTATTTTTATTGAGATTAAGCTCCTGGAAGATAAAATTAAGCAGGATTCACTTAAAACCACACAGTCAATGGTATTTATTTAATTCAGAATTAGGAAGCTGTCATTTTTCTCCAGTTCCAAGGCTTTTACATCATCTCATGAAGAAATCATACCATTAGGGGTCACTTGCAATTCCCCCACCTGTGGTGTGTGTGTGTGTGTGTGTGTGTGTGTGTGTGTGTGTGTGTGTGTGTGTGTGTGTGTGTGTAGCAATCAACTTACTATCGTCACAGAATTTATCACTTTGAATTTCAATGTAAATGGACTCAGGAAATCTGTGATATTTTGTGTCTGTCTTCTTTAACTCTACATAATGTTTACAAGGTCATTAAATGTAATATCAACACTGCATTTTTATGATTTAATATATCCTGTTGCATGGATATACCACATTTTGTTTTTTCATTCCTGGGGTGATGAACATTTACATTATTTACTTTTTAATTATTTGTTTTTCTGCTTTTCACATTTTGGTGGAATCTAAAATGAGAATGATGGTTTGATTCCATGTTTAGCATACTAAGCAACTAGCACAATATTTGTGTCATCATTTTACTTTATACACTTTCCACTGATTTTGTGACTTTTGCACTCCCATAGTCATGAATAATGGTTTTTATTTCTCCACACCCTTGCCAACATTTATTTTCCTTAAAAAAAAAAAGGCATCCTAGTGGGTGTGAGTTGATATATCATTGTGGTTTTGACTTACATTTTCCTAGTGACAAATGATATTGGACATCTTTTTTGGAGCTTGTTTATCATTTGTATGTTTTCTTTGTGAAATGTTTATTTAAGTCCTTGACTGACTTTAATTTTCTGAGATTTTATCAACATTTGGATTTGAATCTCATGCTGCAAGCTGAGATGGAGAAGAACCATGTAACTAGTATCACCAGTTACTTCTGAGAGAACTTTCTACTGTACTCTTTTAAATTTAGTGTAGCATTTAAAGAAATTAACCAAAGCTCTAGCTAACCTCTTGTATTGGCTAAGAAACTATAATCCATATATTTTTCCAAGTTAAAATGTGTAGTAATCCTGGCACATCCTCTCCTTAACTATCCCTGCCGACTCAATAATCATGTGACATGTGAAAAAGTAAAATTTATAACTCACCTGTGAATTAAAAAAATTCTTTTTTGGTTTTTGAGCCACACCTGGTGATGCTCATTGGTTACTCTTGGCTATGTGCTCAGAAATTACTACTAGCTTGGGGACCATATGGGATGCCGGGGACTGAACTGAGGTTAGTCCTGGATCAGCTGTGTGAAAGGCAAAAGCCCTACTGCTGCACTATTGCTGTGGACCCCGAATCTAAATTTTAAGGCATATCGTCTTAGAAACTAACCTTAATCATGGCAATATTTTAAATTAGTACATTTATTTTCTTTTTTTTTCTTTTTTTTGGGGATCTCACCCGGTGCCACTCAGTGGTTACTTCTGCCCTATGCACTCAGAAATAGCTCCTGGTTTGACCATATGGGACAACAGGAGATCAAATGGAGATCCGTCCTGGGTCAGTTATATGTGCACGGCAAACACGCTACCACTGTTCTGTCACTCTGGACCCTCCTTTTTCTTTTTCAAACATTGGTTATATTGCTTAATATTTTGCAAACTCTCTCAAATTTGCTTTTGAAAGTCCAAGATTACCAAGAGGATAGAAATTATACAGACTACCTTTTCAGATCACAATGCACTGAAATTAGAAGTGAACTACGAAAGGACAGAGAAGAAAATCTTTAACACCTGAAAATTAAACAGCTAATTACTGAACAAGCAGTGGGTCAGAGATGAAATCAAAGAGAAAATCAAAACATTCCTGGAAACAAATGCCAATAAAGACACAAATTATCAGAATTTATGGGACACAGCAAAAGCAGTACTAAGAGGAAAATTTATAACTTTGCAAACACAAATCAGGAAGGAAGAAGTGGTCTACATAAATAGCTTAATGACACAGCTTATAAAATTAAAAAATGATCAACAAAATGAACCAAAAATAGGTAGACAGAAAGAAATAACAAAGCTTAGAGCAGAAACCAATGAAGTTAAAATCCAAAAAATAATCCAGAAGATCAATGAAAGCAAAAGTTTGTTCTTTGAAAAAATAAACAAGATTGATAAGCCACTAGCAAGTCTCACCAAGAAAAGGAGAGAGGGGAACTTAATAAACTCAGATCATAAATGAAAAGGGGGAGATCACTACAAATAATAAAGAGATTCAAAGGGTAATTAGAGACTACTTTGAGAGACTCTATGCAATAAAACATGAGAAACTGGAAGAAATGGATAAATTCTTGGACTCATAATCTTCCATGATTAAACTAGGATGATCAATCATAAAAACAGACCCAACACTACTGAGAAAATTAAAATGGTCATTAAAAGTCTTCCCAAAAACAAAAGTCAAGGCCCAGCTGGATTCACTAATGAATTATTTCAAACCTTTCCAGAGGAACTACTACCAATCCTTTTTAGGTTCTTTCATGAAATTGAAGGAACACACCCAAATAGTTTTTATGAAGCTAACATCACCCTGATACCAAAACCTGACAAAAATGCTGCAAAAAAGAAGAAAACTACAGACTAATATCTCTGATGAACACAGATGCAAAGATCCTCAACAAAATCCTGGTAAATAGGATCCAACACCTCATCAAGAAGGTCATACACCTTGATCAAGTAGGTTTCATTCCAGGAACGCAAGGATGGTTTAACAAATGTAAATCAATCAACATAATACAGGCCTGAGAGATAGCCTGGAGGTAAGGTGTCTGCCTTCCATTCCGAAGGATGGTGGTTTAAATCCTGGCATCCCTTATGGTCCCCTGTGCCTGCCATGGGTGATTTCTGAGCATAGAGCCAGGAGTAATGCCTGAGCGTTACCGGGTGTGACCCAAAAACCAAAAAAGAAAACAAAACAAAAACAAAAAATCCAACATAATACATTATATCAACAATCCCCCATATCAATAGATGTGGAGAAAGCATTTGATAAATTCCAACACCCATTCATGATAAAAAACACTCAACAAGATGAAAATGGAAGGAACTTTTTTCAATATAGTCAAGGCTATTTACCACAAGCCAATGGCAAATATTATTCTCAATGGGGACAAACTAAAGGCCTTTCCTCTAAAATCTGGTACAAGACAAGGTGCTCCATCTCACCACTGCTACTCAACATAGTACTAAAAGTACTTTGCCATAGCAGTTAGGCAAGAAAAAGATATCATGGGCATCCAGATAGAAAAGAAAGAAGTGAAGCTCTCACTATTAGCAGATGACATGTATTATATTTAGACAACTTTAAAGACTCTACCAAAAAGCTTCTAGAAACAACAGAGTCATACAGCAAAGTGGCAGGCCACAAAATTAACAAGCAAAAATTAATGGCCTTCTTATACACCAATAATGCTAGAGAAGAATTAAAAAAATTCCATTGACATTACTGCCACACAAACTCAAATATCTTGGCATCAATTTAACTAAAGAGATGAAGGACCTATATAAAGAGAACTATAAAACCCTGCTTCAAGAAATAAAAGAGGACACAAGGAAATGGAGCCACATACCCTGCTCATGGATTGGAACTATTAACATAATTAAAATGACAATACTCTCCAAACGTTTGTACAGATTCAATGCAATGCCTCTAAGAATATCCATGATATTTTTCAAAGAAGTGGATCAAACACTTCTGAAATTCATTTGGAACAATAAATATCACAAATAGCTAAGCAACACTTAGGAAAAGGTAGATAGACGGGAGGCATCACTTTCCCCATTCCCCAACTTTAAATTATTATTTTTTTTTTTTTGGTTTTTGGGCCACACCCGGTAACGCTCAGGGGTTACTCCTGGCTATGCGCTCAGAAGTCGCTCCTGGCTTGGGGGACCATATGGGACGCCGGGGGATAGAACCGCGGTCCGTCCAAGGCTAGCGCAGGCAAGGCAGGCACCTTACCTCTTTGCGCCACCGCCTGGCCCCCCAACTTTAAATTGTACTACAAAGCAATAGTCATTAAAACAGCATGGTATTAGAATAAAGATAGACCCTCAGATCAGTGGAATAGATTTGAGTATTTAGAGAATGTTCCCCAGTCATACAATCAATTAATCTTTGATAAAGGGTTTTAGAAATGCAAAATAGAGCAAGGAAAGCCTCTTCAACAAGTGGTGCTTGGTCAACTGTTCAGTCACATGCAAAAAAGAGAACTCAGACCTTCATCTGACACCCTGCACAAAGGTCAAATAAAAAAATTAAAGACCTTGATATCAGACCTGGAACTATAAGGTATATAGAAGAACACATAGATAAAACACTCCATGATATTGAGACTAAAGACATCTTCAAGGAGGAAACAGCACTTCCCAAATAAGTGGGAAGTGGAGATAAACAGATAGGACTGTTTTAAACTGAGAAGCTTCTGCACCTCAAAGGAAATAGTGACTTTTAGGATACAAAAGCCACCCACAGAATGAGAAAAACTATTCACCCAATACCCATCAGATAAGGGCTAATATCTAAAATATACAAGGTACTGACAGAACTTAAAAAGACAAACAAACAAGCAAAAACAAAACCATATGATCCATAAAATGGGGAGAAGAAATGAACAGATAATTTTTCAAAGAAATACAAATTGCCAAAAGACACATGGAAAAATGCTCCACATCACTAATCATCAGGGAGATGCAAATCAAAGCAATTGTGTGGTGCCATCTCACACCACAGAGACTAGCACACATCACAAAGAACAAGAACAATCAGTGCTGTTTGTATGTAGGGAGAAAGGAACTCTCATTCACTGCTGGTGGGAATATTGTCTTGTCCAGCCTTTATGGAAAACAATATGGAATTCCTCAAAATACTGGAAATTGAGCTCCCACATGATTCAGCTATACCACTCCTAGGAATAAACCCTAGGAACACAAAAACACAATACAAAAATGCCTTCTTCACACCTCTATTTATTGCAGCACTATTTATAATAACCAGAATCTGGAAACAACCCAGATGATCTGCAACAGATGAATGACCAAAGAAACTGTGGTACATATATACAATGGAATACTATGCAACTATCAGGAAAAATGAAGTCATAAAATTTTCCTATACATGGCTGGATATAGAGACTATTATGCTGAGTGAAATAAGTCAGAAGGAGAGAGATAAACATAGAATAGTCTCACTCATCTATGGGTTTTAATATAAATAAAGACCATTATTTTAATAATACACAGAGACACTAGAGATGAGGGCTGGAAGGTTTGGCCCATCGTATGAAGTTTACCACAAAGAGTGGTGAGTTCAGTTATAGAAATAGCTACACTAACAACTATCATGACAATGGTAATAAGTGAGAGAAATAGAGTGGTTCTTTGGAATATGGCAAGGGATGGGGGAGGAGGGAGATGGAGGGAATTGGTGGTGGAAACGTTGCACTGGTGAAGGAGGGGTGTTCTTTATATATATATATATAACCCAACTACAACCATGCTTATAATCATGGTGCTTAAATAAAGATATTTATATAAAAAAAGAAGTCCAAGATTACAAATATGTGTTTGTTCAGTTCTATATTATTCTCTAAAAATTAAACTACTTTTATGCTTTACTCAGGACTCACAAAATACACACTTATTTTTAAAGATTTAGGACGTGCACACAACATGCAAACAAGTTAAAAGATTAAAACAAAAATCTATAAATATATTTTTAAGTACTGTTAGTACTTTGGCATGTCTTTTTTTAGTATTTTCTTTCTGTTATTTAAAATTGAATTAGATATTTTAATGTTATAGTACATAAATTTGGCTCTATAGCTTCCAATTTTACCTAACAGTATATAATGATAATTCCTCTATAGTTAACTTCCAAGTCTTTTGTTTTTCATTTTGTTTTTATTTTTTTCTTTTGTTTTTCCTTTCTGTTTTTGGTTTTTTGGCCACACCCAGTGATGCTCAGGAGTTACTCCTGGCTATGTGCTCAGAAATTACTCCTGGCTAGGGGGACCATATGGGATGCTGGGGGATCGAACCGAGGTCCGTCCTAGACTAGTGTGGGCAAGGCAGACACCTTATCGCTTGTGCCACCACTCTGGCCCCAAGTCATATAGTTTTTAAATCTTAATTTAAAGATTGTGTTTTACATAGTTGTTTACAATACAGTTATTTCTGCTACTCCTTATTCCAACACTAATCCCACCAACTGTAACATTTCTTCCACCAATATTCCCAATTTCCCATCTATTCCCAATCCTACCCCCTGGCAGGCATGAATATGACCTATTTTATTACATATAATAAATTCTAAGTCCACCCAGTTATTGTAAATTGTAGGATTTGTCTTTCTTTTTTTAAGATGTTACTCATCTTTTCCCACTCATCTATTGATATGTATGTAGGTTGTTTATAACTCGCTTATTGTAGAAAGTTGCCTCAGTAAACATAGAAGACAATTACCTCTCTGAATTTGTGATGTTTTCAGAAAAGCACCTAGGTAAACAAATAATATGAAATTTGTATTTTTATCTTTGATAAATTTCCACACTGCTTTTCTTAAAGACTACACAAATTTATATTTGCACTAACGGTATGAAAAGTATCTTTTTTACACATCCTCTCCACTGTTTTTGGTCTTTGCATAAGAACCATTCTCACAAATGGGAGGTGATACCTTATTGTTTTGATGTTCATTTATCCATGAACTATAAATAATGAATACCACTCTTTGATCTCTGAGAATCACTTTTGTCTACCAATAATTATAACACTTGTCTAATTTCCTAATGTGTAGCTATTCCATTCTTTACAATGATTAATTTAGAGGCCAGTTAAATTTATGAAAAAATATATTTTTTACTATTTTAGCAACACAACTAATACAAATGTCCCTATAATTCAATTTTTCCTTCATCCATGAGTACTTCATGATCACACACAAAACAGGTAGTATGTAGACAGTGATGGTGCCTGACTAATGCTCTTCTCATATTGAATGGAAGATTGAAAGAACAGAAGCTAAAGAGACGCTCAAGAAGTCATTTCAATACCTAAAAGAGACAAATGAGAAAATTTAGGCTTCATAGGAGAACTAAAAATAAAATCAGATGATACGGGAGGAAGCTAGTTTCAAATTTCATGCAATTGAGACTGGAAGTCAAACTATGTGCTACAACTGGGTACAGACAGAAAGCACCACTTCCCTAGAATCTAAAAGACAGAAAAGCTTTTTCCTTGCCCCTTCCCAAGGCCAAATGCTAATCTTACCTGGGAGGTCAGATCCTCCCACAGCTGGGAGGGGTCTATGGTTGGTAATTGAAGTGGCCTGGGGAAGAGGGAATGGGGACTCAACAAGAGAAGCAACAGGAAGGAAGACACAGCAGGTCGTGGAAGACACAGGAGGGATGCAGGGCAGCTGATGGAGGCTACTGAATAAAACTTAGCTTACAAGCCACACATGGTGGTTAGGGCCTTAATAAAGCTGGATGTCTCCTGAAACTTTATCTAACTGCTGTGGGTCATTTCCTTGCTGTTACCCTGAGACCTAAAGACCAGCCAGGCTGTAGGTGCTGCAGGAGCCGGGCTGGGCCAAGAAAGGCTTCTCCATCCATCCATGCATCACTAGGACTTATTAATTAATAATTAATGCAACAGTCTCTCTTATTTGTTTTTGTTTGTTTGTTTTTTGATTTGTTTTGTTTTTGGATCACACCGGCGGTGCTCAGGGCTTACTCCTGGCTCTGCACTCAGAAATTGCTTCAGCAGGCTCGAGATCCACCCCCGGGGTCGGCAGCATAGAAGCCATCTCATTCATTCATTCATTCATTCAGTTATTTATTATTTTGGGCCACACCCGGTGATGCTCAGGGGATACTCCTGGCTATGCACTCAGAAATCACTCCTGGCTTGGGGGACCATATGGGACACTGGGGGATAGAACCGCAGTTTGTCCTGGGTCAACTTTGTGCAAGGCAAATGCCCTACTGGTGTGCCATTTTTCTGGTTCTGAAGTCATCTCTCTCTTTTTTTCCTTTGACTTGGATTATCTATAATGTATTAATCCTTTTTTATAAATAAATATTTTAAAATAATATCTATACTTGAATACCGTGATTACAAACATGATTGTAATTGGGTTTCTCTTTTATAGCAATCAGCCTTCGATCAAAGGAGCAAGGAGAGAGAACACTGAAGTATAAGAAGTAGTCTCCACTCAGGCTCAATTTCTGAAGAACATAGACCATGAGTGCATCTTGAGAGCATTTTCTTGAAATATTTCTGGGAGACATGGAGGCACAGATGAACTGCAGTGCTGCTAGAATGCCAGTCTGTTCCAAGGAAAGAGGGAAGAGATGTTGATACATTAAAGCATGTGACATTGAGGTTTGGGTGTTTCTAGAACTTCGAAGAGAAAACACAGCAGCATCTCTGATATAAATGATCAGTAAACTCATGGGCATTAAAGAAGGTGAACTCAAAATTGAGGTTGAGATGACTTTATATGGCTTTTCAGCTGTTCCAGGCTCAGGACGGAAAGACTTAGTGTTAGTGAAGAGGAGAATTGGAGTGCCATGGCTTGGTAAGGGCTGTTTGTGAGTACTGGTGAAGCTCCTCCTCTTGGAGACTTTTGGGGGTGGGTGATGTGGCAGGAAGGAAGGTGAGAAGGTGACTGAGATACCTAAGTGCAGAATTCTAGGTTAGGAACTCAGACCAGTGGAGTCTCAGGTTGTAGAGAGTAGAGTGGGCCTGGAAAGTGTGGCTCACCTCAGTTGTGGTAAGTGGGTGGGAGAGAAAACACCTATAAATCATTGGTCAGAAGCCTCCACCTCCTGAACAGACTCTGGAAATTATTTCAAAGAAAATGTCCTTGTTTCTTATTTTTAAGTGAATGAGAGAAGACAATTTTCCCTCCACCCTATTTCCACTATTACCTATCCAAAGAGCACTGAGAGTAGATAATGTTCTTGATTTTCAATCAGCTTTCATGAGACCAATCCACATCATCCTTATGTAAAATCAAGACATAGATGTGTAATGAGAGAAAACCTGGGGTCCAGGCTATTGTTGAGGAAGTCATTACTAAAGGAATTTTTGGAATTACTGGAATTAAAGAACGTGGATGGAAATTCAGTGCATAAATCAAAGCTATGGGTGTCTGGGTAAATTTCTTTTTCTCTGTTTCTGTCTCTCTCCCACACAAAACATCGTTTTGGAAGTCATTGAAAGTCAAACAAAGCCTGAGAATACAGAACTGAATGTAATAATTTTTTGTTTGTTTGTTTGTTTCTTTGGTTTTGGGTCACACCAGGTGGTGCTCAAGGATTACCCCTGGCTCTGTGCTCAGAAATTGCTCCTAGCAGACACGGGACCATTTGGGATGCTGGGATTCGAACCACCATTCCTCCTGGATCAGCTCCAAGGCAAACACCCTACTGCTGTGCTATCTCTCTGGCCCCAGGATGTAATAACATATTGACATTGTACATGTTTATTCAGATAGTATATTTATTAATCAGTTTAAAACCACCAAACTGTTTAAATTTATGATCTAATTTGATGATTGACTTTTTATAGCATAGTATGTTCCAAGACACTTAGGGTTTTAGTAAAAAATTTTGATATTTAGCAATGAAGACAATGGAGTTTCTACTTTACATATGACAAGCAGTTTGGTGGTGTGCCACCTAAGTCCCCTGTCATGCTTTCATAATATTTCTCACAAGTGTATTTGGCTTCCTTCCTCTTTCTACTCATGTTAATTTTTCATCCTTAAATGTGTAGCTTCCTGTTGCAAGATGGTTGTAGCCACTACAGGCATTCACATTATGGTAAGAAAAGAAAGAGAAGACCTAAACCTCTGATAGAAATGACAAACAAAAATTAAAAATCCAATTATCTCAGACATCTGTTTGCCTCTTGTTGACTCATAACTTACAAAAATGATGCTTATCTGCAAGAAAATTTATTATACACATTTCTATCATTCTCTTCTCAAATGTGGACTTGTTAGCAAAAAAACAAGATGGTAAGTAGTCCCTCTAGAAAACTTACGAATATTTTATACCATTCATTTACACTATATACATTCTAACTTTATTCATTTTTGTGTTATTTTGTAAACACTCTATTTTATATATATTTACATATATAATATATTTTTATATTTTATATATTATTTATATATTGTATATTTATTAGATTTTTATATGTATTTTATGTATTTCTTTTATATTTTATATATATTTATTAGATTTTTCTTAGGAGTCATACAATCATACTACTACTACATCTTCTTTATTTTATTTTTATTATTTTTGATACTGGATAGTTTATTCTGCATGCCCTGCTTTATAACATATGAGCGTGTATTTTATTCTCCCTGATGAACATTGATGAAAAAATTCACAAAATTTTAGTGGACCAATATAACGATTTATCAAAGGCTTCTACACCATGATAAAGTGGTTTTATCACAGAGATGCAATATAGTTTCAAGATGTGCAAATCAATTCATGGAACACACCGTATTAACAACAGAAAAGATGGGGTCAGAGCTATAGCACAGTGGTTTGCATTTGCCTTGCATAAGGCTGACCCAGGATAAACCTGGGTTTTTCCCTCGGCATACCATATGACTCCCCCGATCCTGCCAGGAGAGATTACTGAGCACAGAGCCAGGAGTAACCTCTGAACACTGCTGGGTGTGACCCAAAAACCTAAATAAATAAATAAACATTTTTAAAAAAAACAGAAAAGATAAACACCATATGATTATATGAAATGATGTAGAGAAGTGTTTGACAAGATACAATATCCATTTGTGATAAAACCTTAAAAATAGAAATAAGGAAATCACTTTGAGTTAATAATTGTCATTTTTGATAAATTCACTGCTAAGTTTTTCAATAGTAAAAAATAAAAGCCTTTCTCTTAAGATCAGATATAGGCAAGGATGTCCACATACACCATTCTTTTTTGTTTGTTTGTTTGTTTGGTTTTTGGGCCACACCCTGTGATGCCCAGAGATTACTCCTGGCTCTGCACTCAGAAATCACTCCTGGCTTGGGGGATCATATGGGACGCCAGGGGGTCGAACCGAGGTCTGTTCTAGGTTAGCACATGCTAATCTAATGTGCTAAATTAGTCCTACTGCTTTCACCACTGCTCCGGCCCCTACACCATTCTTATTCAACATCGTTTTGGAAGTCATTAAAAACAATCAGACAAGAAAATAGTATCAAAGGGATCCAAATTTGAAAAGAAAAAGTTAAACCATTACTATTTGCAAATAGTATGTTATATACATAGAAAACCCTAAAGACTAAATGCACACACACACAAATCTGTGGCTTTTTTTTAAAAAATTGAGGCCACACCATGCTTTTTTCAGGGATTGCTCTTGGCTCTGAGCCGAAGCATCATTCCTGGAAACCTGTGGCACTTTGGATACTAAAAAAATGAACTAAGAGAAGAAGAAATTAAAAAAATAACTCCATTTCAAAGTAGTGTGCAAAATATCAAATATTGAAGGATCAACTGAACAAAGCAGGTGAAAGAATTACACAGTGAGATCTATAAATCAATGCTGAAAGAAATAGACACCATAAATGAAAAAAAATTCATTTTCTTTTATAGGAAGAATCAGTGTTCTTAAAATAATCTTCCTACTAAAGCATTATAAAGATTCAACATAATCCCTATTAAAATGTCAATGTTCTTTTTTCAAAGATTTGAGACAAGCCTTACTAAAATGTATATGATAATTTAATACTCCTCAAATAATCAAAGCAAGTACATTATCTTGAAAATTCATTCTTAATTCATTATTAATGTATAGAAATTTATTTCTGTATATTGACCTTACTAAATCTAATTAGTTTTATTCACTTGTAGGTTTTTCTTTTCTTTTTTTTTAACTTGTAAGTTTTTCTTTGTGTCTTCTCTGTATAGAGGTAGGCAGTTATGAAAATGGACAATTTCAGTTGCTTTTCTTTTCATATAACACCTATCCCCTTCTTGTTTTATTGATAGATAAAGATAGATAAGATTTGAAATATATGACTAAAGAAATGCAGGAAAAATAAAACCGTAAGATTATATGATAAGCTCTATGCCCTTTTTTGGTTACCATTATGATAGCTTATTCAAGAAGAGTACTTGTACTGAGATATTGGCAGTGGGGATGGTGCTAGATATTAGGCGGTTGAGATATTTAGGAAATAGCTCTTAAGGAATTGAAGAATGACTAAATTTGTGGATTATAGAATATTAAATATAAAAATAGTATACAAGTAAGATTCTAGTATTATGCAAAAATAATACAAATTCCTGCTTACTCTTTAACAAGATTCTACATGTTAACACTTTATTTAATGTTATTTAATTATTTTTATTTAATGCTGATTTAATATTTTACTTAATGTCTGCCTCATTTAAAACTAGTATTGACTTTTTACACTAAATTCTTTATTTTCCCTAAAGCATTCATTTCTCTTTTAAAAACACTTAGTACCATTATTAAAACCAGAAACAGTGCTAGATGCATTTAAATAATATGCAGAACTTATTCACATTTCTTCAGTTGTTTCAACAATAACTTTTATAGCCAAAGAAAATCCAAGATCTTGTGCTGCATTTCTGCAGGAGTGGGAGAATGGAAGAGGCTTTGACCCTCCCTCACTCCCAGTTAGGCACCTCCCAGGGGTCTTTATTTTTCTTTTTTTCTTTCTTCCTCTCTTTTCTCTTTTCTGCATCAGATCTTTTTATTTTCCTTTTTAAAAACATCGAATTCTGTTAAAACTTCCAGGGATTCCCTCCTGGAAAACCCTGTCTGCTGGTATGGTCACAGGCTTTAGAACTGGGACTGTGAGTTACCCAGAGAGGATGGAATTGAAGACCAGGGAAGTGGGCGCTCACTCTCTGTGGCTGAGTGCTTAGCGCTCTCTTGCGGCCAGATAGAGTTCTTTCACAGACTTGTCCGAAAACCCAGAAAAATTTTTTTCTTTTATGAAGTAATTCAGGGAAAATCGAGCTACTAATCAAAGACATTCTTTATTAAAAAGAAAGATTCTTTTTTACCGACTTCAAGAAACATGTTCATAAAAAAAAGAAGAGCATCCAATTTACTGACTAGAAGATTAGAATATGGAAAGACAGATTAATCTCTAAATATTAATGCGCACTGTTGATAATGAAACCAACAGGAAGCTTCCAAGAAACTATAAAGGAGCTGAAAGTGCGTTGGGAAGTGGGGGAAAGGATGGTGGCGTTCAGGTCCATAGAGGTGTGTCCAAGTTTTCTCCCTCAAGCTGCTTCTCCTCTGAGTACCCCCCCCACACACACACACACAGGGAAGATTTGCAATCAAGGAGAGAAAGAAACAGAAAAACTTGTCATGACTTCTTCCTTTTAATCTCTCTTTAACTTTCAATTTCACTCCATTGTCATTTTCCCTGTCCATGTTTTGTTTCAGAAATGTTTACATTAGCAATAATGCTTCCCCCCTTTTTAAGTAGCATTCTGGCATAGCTTACAGTTTATTACCTTTAGAGAATTTATGCCCTATAAATAATAAAAATGTAATTATGATGATGATGATGTAGCTTTATTCAGAGCATTTGTTAATGGGGAGAAGTGACATTTTTCTTTGCCTAGAAGTGTGTTGAAGTCACGATTGCTTTTCTCCTGACCTGGATTAATGGCATAATTACTCACAATAGGCAATAGAGATGGAATAAATTTGAATTTGGCATGAATTAATACACTAAAATATGCCTCCTGTTCTCGTTCAATGCCTAATTAATTTTGAACTATGGAATTTTTTTGACTTAACCAAAAAGCATGATCACTAGATTATGCTGCAATTTTTTGTTCTTTGCAATAAAAACTAAGTCATTTGATTGTTATGAGTAGTTTGAAAAGAGAATATTCTTTTGAGAATCCAGCGGAAAAATGAGTGAATATAATAAGAAACATTCTGAGTGAAGTACCCATACATGATGTGTGTTCAGTGGTTACAAAAGAAATTAAACTTAGCAAGAACCTACTTTATAATGAAGGAAAATGGAAGGCTTTGGAGAATTAATTCATCTATTTCTCCAGATAGGTGCCTTTATGTGCAAAATTTACACTATGAAATAGATGTTGTTGGATCAGGACATTGTCTTCAGAAGTTTGAGTAAATGCAAATGAGCTACCTATAGAGAATAGTACAATATGGAGGAAGAAGCAATTACTTTTTGAACAACTCTGACCACATTTTGCCAGCTGTTACTTCACTGGAGGAAAAATCTATCAGGAATTATGATATCGGAACAAAAAACATTGACTGGACCTTAACTGGGAATGGGATGAGAGGTCTTTTCACACAAGGAATACAAAGAAGCCTCTATTGTATGTTCTCTATTCTAGTCTAGGGGATTTTGGAAGTGGAACCTAGACATGACAACTCTCTTCAATTAGATTATTTTCTGTATTAATTTCTTTTAGCAAGAATAAGATCCCAAGAATTGTATCTTGGACTTGGAAGAGAATCCTGAATTTCAGGATCTTAAAATATCCATAATTCGAACTTTAAAATGCTGCTCTTGAATGATTATTAGAAAAGTGACATTTTAGTTTTTATCTAGTGTTCCTATCTGTGTTTCATGTAGGGTCTTCAATGAGTGAGGGTAGAGAATAATTGGCCTGGCAATATTTTAGTATTTTTCATTGGGTTCTTGGTGACAGTCTAATCAAACTCTATCAATGGAAGCACCCCAATATGTTATCTAGCAATAAGCACCATTTATTTCAATTAGTTTTTTATATTATCTTGAAATAATAACCTCCCACTGGATACCTCCATTAATATTTAAACATCCTGTGTTATATCTTATCTAGGAAACAAAATAAAAAATAATTTCCATGATGTTTCTTCTCTCTCCAACTACCCCCATTTGTTTCCCTTTATAGAAAATATCATTTACGTTTTTGGCCTTCAGATTCTCACTTCATATTTCACACAATTATTGTCAATTTTTCCCACTGAGATAATTTTTGTCAAAGTTACCAGCGTCATTTGTTTTGCTAAATTCAGTATCATTTCTGTGTCTTCCCCCCCCCCCTACCCTCCTTTGTGTATGACATGACATCATGGTGTTTTTCATAAGATACTTTTTTTTTTTTTCAGTTGGTCCTAGAAGATAGCTCTTTCCTGTTAACCTTGCCCAGGTATTTCAGCCTGTTATATTTTGAACTCTTCCCAGATAGTTCTGTCCCCTTATTTCCAGGTCTCCTCAGCCAGCACTCCAATTGCATCTTCCAGGGAGCAGCAACTTACTGTCTTAAAGAGCAGAAACCACAGCAAGTACTTGAACTTAATTGATCTGGATGTTTGGAATCAAACCTCATTAACTCAAATTACTTCAGTTTGCCTAATTTGTTTCTCTATGTGAGTTCTGATAAGCTTGGTTTAACATCTTCTAAACTGTGGTGTTTATCTTCATCAATGCCTACTCAAATTATCCCTGTGGAGCAGTGGTCCAGGAGAAAATTTTGTTTAAAAGGTATAGCTGTTTTGTATGGTTATTTGTACTGACATACATACATACACACACACACACACACACACACACACACACACACACTCACACACAAATAAAGGATAGGTCTAAGTCACAATAGAGACATATTTATTCCTATCGCTCACTTTATATAATTAAAACATAGGCACAAAATTATAATCATTAATATTTGTTTGTAACTTGCTAAAGTATTTTAAATGGCATAAAATAATGTTGTTTTTTTTATATATTTGGAGGGGAGTTTGACTACACCTGGAGGTGATCAGGGATTATTCTGGTTCTGTGTTCAAGACTTACTGTTGGTGGTACTATGGGAACCATATCTGATGCCAGGGTTTGAACCCAGGTGTGCTTACTGCAAGATAAGTGCTCTACCTACTATCACTCTGGTTCCAATTTATTTTATATTTGTAAACATGAATAAGCCCATTTCTATTTTCCTTTCAATACACTGGAGGTTTTTGCTTGGATGTACCTGTGTTTACAAATATGTAACTCTATATTGAAGGGCAGGTAAGCGGTGGTGATGATGTGGTGCATGTACTCAATGAAATATAATGGAATGGCATGCAGCTCCAGTGTAAGATTTAGCTAAACTAAAAGATAAAATCTTGCTTTTGCTACAACATAGATTGTCTATGGATGGGGCTGGCGAGGTGGTGCTAGAGGTAAGGTGTCTGCCTTGCAAGCGCAAGCCAAGGAAGGACCGCGGTCTCCCAAGCCTGGGGCAAGTTCCTTTTTTTTTTTGTTTTTCGGGCCACACCATTTGATACTCAGGGGTTACTCTTGGCTAAGCGCTCAGAAATTGCCCCTGGCTTTGGGGGACCATATGGGATGCTGGGGGATCGAACTGTGGTCCTTCCTTGGCTAGTGCTTGCAAGGCAGACACCTCACCTCTAGCGCCACCTTGCTGGCCCCAACCGGGGCAATTTCTGAGCGCTTAGCCAGGAGTAACCCCTGAGCATCAAAAAAGTGTGGCCCGAAAAACCAAAAAAAAAAAAAAAAAAAAGATTGTCTATGTAGTGATGGTGGTGGGGTTATACTACGGAAATAAATCAGAAGGCGAACAACAAACAACAAATTATACCACTATATGTGATATTTAAAACGAAACAAAGCAAGATAATAGATATTGCTTATTGAAAACATACCCCGGGACTCTGATAGTAAGACTGAGATCACCATGTAGTAGGAGAGCTAATTGGTATAGGAGGTCTTCTGGAATGTAGTAGAGGGATACAGTCACTTTTGTGGTAGGAATTATACCCAAAGATATTTACAAAACATTTTTAATTTTATAAGTCAACACTATCTCAATAAAAATTAATATTTAAAACAAGGAAACATTTATAAAAAAGAACACAGTAGGGGTCATAGCTAGAACGCAGTGATAGGGCATCTCATATGGTCCCCCGAGCCAGGAGCAATTTCTGAGAGCATAGCCAGGAGTGACCCCTGAGCATCACCAGGTGTTACAAAAAAAGCAAGAAACAAGAAAGGAAAGAAAGAAAGAGAAAGAAAGAAAAAGGAAGAAAGAAGGAAGGAAAGAAAGAAGAAAGAAAAAAGCTAATGAAAAACAAAACAAAAATATTTAGACTCTGACAAAAGATTCTGACTACCAAAGTGAAAAAGGCTGGAAGGAATGGGTAGAGGAGGTGGTGGGTTGTAACTAGCTGTTTTCTATTGGGTGTGATAAATACACTTATAGAGGTGTTAAGTTGTATTCCTGAGATGTCTATGGTATTATAAATAAATTATTTTCATACAAATATTTTTTTTTTTTTTGGTTTTTGGGCCACACCCGTTTGACGCTCAGGGGTTACTCCTGGCTATGCGCTCAGAAATCGCCCCTGGCTTAGGGGGGACCATATGGGATGCCGGGGGATCGAACCGCGGTCCGTCCTATGCTAGCGCTTGCAAGGCAGACACCTTACCTCCAGCGCCACCTACCCGGCCCCACAAATATTTTAAAAGTTTTATTGAGATGCTATTCACACACTACATAATTGACCATTGTATAGAATTGAATTTTTATGTTAATACTTTTTAAATAATAAAAATGTACTTTTTAAATTTTAGTTAACAATTTTATTTTAATAATTTACAGTTTGATAGCATTTATTTTATTAATGAACATAACTCATTTCTTTTATTGATTCATATTTTTATGACTATTCAATGACGTCTTCCATTTTTACTGTTGTGAATATGCTATGTCCATGTGTGTACAAGAAAGTGATAGAGTCTTTGCTTTTAATTCCTTAGGACTTTCATTTTTACCAGTGAAATGCTGGGCCCTATACTTTAATTTTAATAACCAGGAAAAAAAGTTTTTCACAGTGCTGCACTCTCGTTCCTTTCTAGAAGCAATACATGAGGTTCAATGCTGTTGATGTGATACAGAGTATAGTCCCAGTAATTCCCTGATAACTCAAGCAGGCAAACACTAGAGGTGATTGGAAGAAGCAGCTTTAAATGATAGTTTCTGGGCTGGAATGATAGTACAGAAGTAGGGCATTTGCTTTTCAGGTATCTCACTGTTTCAACCCTGGTACCCTATATTGCATCCTTGACACCACACCCTGAACTCTGCCTGTGTGATCCCAAAACAAATAAAATAGTTAAGTGACAGCTATTAGTGTCTCATTTTACAGGTGGTTTTCAAGAGTTCTTCAGTGTCCCTTTCTAATCTGGTATGGCTTCTATTTATTCTCTCCATCTAGTCTGTTAGTCATTCCTTTTCATATGACCTCTGGTTACTGATACTATTGTTTTCTAGCCCTTGAAGTCTCTCTCTCTCTCTCTCTCTCTCTCTCTCTCTCTCTCTCTCTCTCTCTCTCCTCTCTCTCTCTCCTCTCTCTCTCGCTCTCACTTTTTTTTTTGGGGGGGGGGATACCTGGTGATGCTCAGGGATTACTTCTGGTTCTGCGCTCAGAAATTGCTCCTAGCTTGGAAGACCATATGAGACGGAAAGGGATGGAACCAAGGTCTGTCCTGGGTCAGCCTTGTGCAAGGCAAATGCCCTACCACTGCGCTATTGCTTTAGTCTAGCCCCTAGAAATCTCTTTTTTTGGGGGGGAAGTCACACCCGGTAACGCTCAGGGGTTACACCTGGCTATGCGCTCAGAAATCGCTCCTGGCTTGGGGGCCATATGGGATGCCGGGGGGGTCAAACCGCGGTGCTATTAGGTTAGGGCTTGCAAGGCAAATACCCTACTGCTTGCGCCACTGCTCCGGCCCCCAAAATCTCTTAAGCCTAATACAAATTAGTTGATAAACATAGACTAGAAAAAGAGACTTATTACTGACTCTATATACAAATGTTTGCATGGTCTTAACTGGGAACACCACCTAAAAATGCAACCACACAGAGACTGCCTTTAAATGGATAGGCTTAACAATCCCATAATAAGTATATATTCATTTATCTTTTAATAAGATGCTTAATAGTTCATGCAATCTAAGAAGTAATTCCCAGTGGGGCAATTTAGTAGGAGTATAATCGCCACGGAAGGAGGGGGAAAGGAAGTCGGTGGTAGTATCTTGGACTGCTGTGCAGACTATGGGATCTAAGGAACCTGTTGAGTTTCTCAAGTCAGTCATCCATCAGAGCAATCACATATTTTTCTAGGAAAAGACCTATCTCCATTTCACTGTTTTGCTCTGTCTTTGGCTGGTAACACATTGGCAGAGGTGTTGCCTCAGATCAACAGAGTAATGGGTTTCAGAGAAGTAGATGAGACTCCAGTTGTCCTTGAAGTGGCATAATTCTATAGAAGTGTTCAGTGGATATATGTTGTTGACATTTCAGAGTCTTTGCCATTTCTTGTTAGAGTTCCTTCCTGATGGACCTCCAGGATGTTTAAACTCTATAGCATTTACTCAGTAGAGTTGCAATTCCTAAAATCCTTGGGGTCTGGGAGCAGTGGCATAGAAACTTTTTGTTCAAGATAGAGAATTCTAGGTAGACAAAATTTAATGAAAACACTGTGAACTGAGGTCACTAAATGCTTATGACAGTGAGAGTTATTTGAGGACTAGGAAGTAACTTCATTCTGCCCCAAATAGTTATGGGGCAGAGTCAAAGCAGGAAGTCAACACTCCAGATCCCATTCATTCCATATATTTGGCTTATATTACATTTTCCTCTTCAGTTATTATGTTTGAGATGTTTTGGATCCTTGAAGACTTCATTCTGCTTTTAGATTTCACCTCAGGACCTGAAAGCTTTGAAGAGGTTTCTGCTGATGTGGTAGGAAGACCTGGTCTACACTATCTCATTTCATCTCCATTCTTTTCTTTCTTTTTTTATTTATTTGAAGAAAATTCATCACATAGTTGACCATATATGATTGACCATATTTAATCATACATTTGTTTCCATATAAGTGAAAGAAAATGTATAAAAAATACCATCAGGAGAGATGAAGCCATGAAATTTTCCTATACATGTATGTACATGAAATCTATTATGCTGAGTGAAATAAGTCAGAGGGAGAGAGAGACACACAGAATAATCTCACTCATCTATGGGTTTTAAGAAAAATGAAAGAGATTTTTGCAATAATCCTCAGAGACAAAAGAGAAGAGGGTTGGAAGGTCCAGCTCACTATATGAAGCTCACCACAAAGAGTGATGAGTGCTGTTAAAGAAATAACTACATTGAGAACTATCCTAACAATGTGAATGAATGAGGAAAGTAGAAAGCCTGTCTAGAGTACAGGTGGGGGTACGGTGGGGAGGAGGGAGATTTGGGACATTGGTGATGGGAATGTTGCACTGGTGAAGGGGGTGTTCTTTACATGACTGAAACCCAACTACAATCATATTTGTAATCATGGTGCTTAAAGATATTAAAAAGATTCATAAAAAATAAAAATAAAATGGAAAAGAGAAGAAAAAAAGAAAAAAAAAGTATAGTATCAAATACATTTGTGAAAATTACTTTATTTCCAATGAAGTCATTACTACAATGGCAGAAAGCTTAGTAAACTCTTGTTAGCTGTCCATTTTGTTAAATTGGGGTGCTCCTGTAGTGATGATAGCATCAAAAATTAAGTTCTCCAGAAATTCAAAGCACTATTCCTGATACTATGACCGTTAGGGGCTGCTAAAAGATGCTAGGCTTTCTGGAGGAAGAAAGGTATGGGGGAAGGTGCCCTCACTCCTCCAAAAACCCCTGATGATATTAGCTCCCAAACCAGAGTACCTGAAGTGTGGTCAGATTATTTTACCTAAGACAAAGACCATCCTTGGTTCCTTTGTATGTTTGTTTACACTTGAAATTACTCCCAGAGATTGACTTGTAAACCTGGGTGGGACTGACTTAGGATAGCATGAACTATCTATACTTACTGCCCCATAGGGGCAGATCACAGGGGTGATCTCTGTACTCAATAAAAACGGCAGTTCTGGCAGGCAGTTTGATGAAGATTCGAGGTAATAGACTGCCAGATTACAGGTGTTTCACTCTCAGCCTGAGGTTGGAGAAATGGCTTGTGGGGTGACTTTACAGGAAGGGAATTATAAAGGATTAGTGATGAGACAGGGCCATTGGGGAAATGGTGATTTTGGGTGATGGAGACAGCAATCGTGTTTTTGGCAGGGCAAGGGCTTGATCTGCCCTCTCCTCCCAAGATGGCTAGTTTTCTTCTGCATGGGCTGGTGTAGTCATAATCTTTTAAGGCTCAGTTTCCATTTTGTTTGAGGAAAGAGTGAGTCTATAGAGCTGGCCTGGTGTGAACATGGTGGCTGTGTTTGTAGGCATGGTTACAGCTGCCAGGCTTCCAAGAAGAAGAATATACAGGAGGAGGGTGCCCACACTTGCTCCAAAATATCCTGGGGATATCAGCCCCCAAACGAAAGTACCTGAAGTGTGGTCATATTGATGTCCCCAAAGGGAATTATGGAGGGTCACAGATGAGGCAGGGCCATCAGAGAAATGGTGGTTCTGGGTGATGGAGGAAGCACATATGGCTTCAGCAGGATGGGGACTTGGTCTACCTTCTCTTTCTGAGTTGGCCAGTTTTCTACTGTGTGGGCCATATAGTCACAATCTCTTCTAGCTCGGCTTACATCTTGTTTGAGAAGAGTGGGTCTATAGAGCTGGCCTGGATCAAACATGGTGACTGATTTGTAGACATGTTTACAGTTCTTCAGCTCCATTCTTCACTTCATTCTGCTTCCACTTTATTAAATCACTACCTGGTTACCCAGTGCCTCCAGAATCATTTCTTGGTTCTAAACATAGATAGGCTGTATCATTCTCATTCTTGGGACATTAGGCATGTCTTCCTTGACTCAATGCTCCCCTGAAAGATCAGTCAGGATCTTCCCTCAAGTGAACACCAGCTTAAGTCTTCCCGTCCATGTGTGGAAGGAACCATTCCAGCAAAGTTGAGATCTACATAAAGTTTGGCTGCTTTGGAGGACATATTCACATATATCCATGGGAACAAGCTTTTTGGTTTCTACCCCTCTAGATCTCCATTCATAGTAGGAATATATGCTCACGTGTAGTAAATTACAGAAAGTGTAAGAAACTAAATTACAAAAAGTACATTGGCTGCATGCAGAATGAAGAAAGATTGATTAATTAGGGCCCAAGTTCATGCATTGAAGCATGCTTTCCTTTCATTGTTCCTGCTGTTGCAGTACATTAGCATTCAGCTGGTGCAGAGCTTTAAATAGTACCTGTTCCCCTGAAGGAAAACTTCAAGGTCTATTCATTTACTAAAGACTAATATTTTGCCCTGAATAAAATGCTATATTGTGAGCTCCTGTGGCCTGGGGAGAATGTGTGGACACAGGACAAGGACAGCTAAGGGAAGTTTTCTTTTTTCCAGCTTTAGAAAGCCCCCTGGACAAGGTTCTTGTGCTCCTGTCCTATCTATCCTGGGAGGGGTGAGAGATGTACCACCATATAAGATGAAGGCACACCCAGCCCTACTTCAAACATAATCTAGTTTAAATAAAAAAAATTCAGAAACTGGAAAGATAGCTCAAATTGTAAATCACATGCTAAGCATGTTCAAGGCTCTGTGTTTGATTCCCAACTATATTGCTCTTCCCCATCACAATCCAAGACCAATGGGTGTAACCCTGGTTGCCCCTGGTGGTCATACAAGATAAGACTAGAGTCTACACAAGTGAAAATGGTTTTCCTACTTAGTAATTCATCATATCTCAAATCCATCTTTAGTGTTGCTAGAGAAAAGTTGTTCTTTCTATTTGATAATTTCTGTTTATTTTTTAGCAGTTAAATACTTATTGCTTGCTAAGGCCCTGCTAATATTTATTGTTCTTACTCTGTCTCACCTGGTCTCAAGTCCAAAATGACTATGTGAAAGAGATGTTATTATTTTTTAAATAAATTTTAATTGAATCACCTTGCAATACAGTTATTGTGATTGAGTTTCAACCATACAATGCCCAAACACATCCATTCACCTGTGTACATTTCCTTACACCAATGTCCCCAACTTCTCTCCTGCCCTCCATCCACCTCCTCCTCTTCTGCCTCCTCCTCTTCCTCCTGCTCCTCTTTCTCCTCCTCCGCATCTTTCTCCTCCTCTTCCTCCTCCTTTTTCTTCTCCTTCTCTTCCTCCTCATCATTCTCCTCCTCCTCTACCTCTTCCTTCTCCTCCTCTTTCTTTCTTCTCCTTTTCCTCCTCCTCCTTCTCCTCCTCCTCTTTTTTATCCTCCTCCTCTTCCTCCTCCTCCTCTTCCTCTTCCTCCTCCTCTTCCTCTTCCTCATCCTCCTCCTCCTATTCCTCCTCCTCCTCCTCCTTCTTCTTCTTCTATTCCTCCTCCTCCTCCTCCTCCTCCTCCTCCTTCTTCTTCTTCTTCTTCTTCTTCTTCTTCTTCTTCTTCTTCTTCTTCTTCTTCTTCTTCTTCTTCTTCTTCTTCTTCTTCTTCTTCTTCTTCTTCTTCTTCTTCTGCCTAATAGATGCTGTTATTAACCCTGCTTGGTAGATCAATGAATGAAAAACACAGAGACTGAGATGATTTAACTAGGTTATGAATAGACTGCAGAATAAAGGTCTGAGTTGTGCTGCCTGACTCCAGAACTTGGGCCCTGGTCCGAGCTGAGCTGCTGTGCTAAAGAACAGTCAACTATAAACATATTCCCAGAGTTATTTGGTTATAGCTGAGAAGGTCTACAAAGAAAATGTATAGTGTTCCATGAGAAAGTAAAATAGAGTTCTTAGCTCTGGTAATGAGGACAGCTTCTCAAAGAAGTAACCCTTATCTAGAGGCAGAGGAGTAAGTCAGGGGTCTGGGTTGAAGGAGGGAGAGCAGGCTGGAGGGAAAGAGCATAGGCAAAGGTCCAAAGGAAGCTTGGATAGGACAAGGACCAGGCTAGGCAAGAACACTGGCCATGAAAGAACTTAAAGTACTTGATTTCTTTGCTGAGTAAGGATCTTGGGGGGGGGGGGGCACAAAGGGATAAGGTTGAAGAGATAAGCAGAGACAGGACTTCATTATTCATATTAAAAACTCATCTTGGCTCTAAGTGTAGTGGGGAATAATCTAATACTTACAAAAGCTCTCTATGATTGCTGTGGAGAGGGTTAGAGAAGGCCAAAAGCTGAGTGAAGAGTGGTTAGAGTTCTGCTGGGAAGGAGGTGGGCTAAGAGGGCCTGCAAAATTGGCTACAAAGGACCATGACTTAGCAATATTTTGGATTTAAACCTCAGGGTTTTCCTTCTGGCTAGACCTTACTGAGGTGTGTTTTGGCTCTGCTAAACTTGTGTTTCCACTTCCAGAAGCACAACCTCTTCTAATAGGCCTCCTGAGACTCTCCATTTTCCTCTTACACAAACCCCCCACCCCATCCCCCACACACCGCCACACACACAGCTGGGTAAAGGCTGGTGACTCTCAGTGCTGTTCATTGCATTGTAGCACTTATAATGGAAAACTGGGTAAAGAGGGAAGGAGGATTTAGGACAATCAGGCCCCAGTACTGACTCTTCTATGACCCTGCTTTTACATGTGATTGGTTAAGCACAGGGAACATGCAGTCAGGTTTTCTTTTCTTTTTTTTTTTTTTTTTTATGATCATCAGTCATGAAACCTAGACACACTAATGAACATCATGACAAAAATTCAAGAAGTCTCCCCTCTCCCTCTCCCTCCCTCCCTTTTTCCCTTTTGTTCTCCCTCTCTCACTCCCTTTCTCCTCCCTCTCTCCCCTCCCCCCTCTCTCCCTCTTCCTCTCTCACTCCTTTCTCTCTTTTTTCCCTCTCTTCTCTCTCTCCCTCTCTCTCCCTATTCCTCTCCTCCTTTTCTCCCTCTCCCACTTTCTCCCTCCCTTTCCCTCTCCTCCTCCTCTCTCCTTCCCTCTCTCTACTCCCTCTCTCCCTCTCACTCCTTTCTTCTTTCCCCCTCTCCCCTCTCTCTCTCTCCCTCTCCCTCTCCCCCATCTCCCTCCCATTCCCTTTCTCTCTCTTTCTCTCACTAAAAAATAAAAAAAAAATCAAGAAGTCTCAATGGATAACAGGAAGAAGAATGGGTTGAAATAAAACATTTCTATAAAGCATTTCTTTATTAGTTAATTCTTTCTGAAAGACAAGCACTTTTCAATGAAGAATAGTGATATTAGATGACAAAAATGAAAGGTTGAAGGGGGTAAAAAGAGTGCTCCTCTTTCAGAGGACTATAATTTCTTCAAAAGCAAGAAGAAAAATTCTCTCATATTTATAGAAGATCAGAAATATAGTCCCTCTTATGACACAAGGGATTCTGGAGGTATTTGGAGGACACAGCAAAAAGGGAAGAAAGTGCATTCGTGTGTGTGTGTGTGTGTGTGTGTGTGTGTGTGTGTGTGTGTGTGTGTGTGTGTGTTTGAAACTTGCCCGCAAATTCATCGCAAAATATCGCAAATTTTTTTTTTTTTTGGTTTTTGGGCCACACCCAGCATTGCTCAGGGGTTACTCCTGGCTGTCTGCTCAGAAATAGCTCCTGGCAGGCACGGGGGACCCTATGGGACATCGGGATTCGAACCAACCACCTTTGGTCCTGGATTGGCTGCTTGCAAGGCAAACGCCGCTGTGCTATCTCTCCGGGCCCCAAAATATCGCAAATTTAAGATAGTATTTCTAGGCTGTTGCTTTGGCCCAGATGAAAGGAAAAAATTAAGTTTGCTTATACTTAAATTATGTGTGCTTTAAAAAAATTGTGGAATTTATTAGGCATTTTGCTATTGGGCAAATCCAGCCTGGTCTAAATGATGCCCAAATTTAACACTATATTTTGTTCTGGCCAATAGCTTTAGTATATATAAGCTAATAATAAATTGTATCATTACTTGTAATTTTCCAATAGCCTCACATTTAAAGCTGTTTTGAGCATTTCCTTCTAGGAAGCAAATGTTCTCCATTGCTGGCTCTCAGGCCCTTATTAGGCTGTCCTTTTTTCTCCTTCTGTATCAGATATCACAGCTCCCCACACTGAACCAGCTCCTCAGTTGTGAGTGAGGGGCCTCTTCTTCAAAGCAAACTCATTTAATGTGAAGCCTTTACTGTGCAAAGTCACTTGTGGTAAGTCAGAAAGGCAGGCGCTTTTCAGTAAAGAAAAGAAAGTACAATGGATACAAGGGTCTTTTTCACCAGGTTCTCATCTGCCAGATAGCACTTAAGCCTCAGGACAGGTAAAGGCTGCCTAGAACCTTACCTCAGTACATCCTTTGACTCAACCTGGTGAGTACTATAGCACAGAACCCACTATCCTTTGACAATACTTAATGAAAAGAATCCTTCAGTGAACTTTCTCCAATTACCTCATAAATTACCTTGTGCTTTCTCAGTGGACACTGTGGACAGTGTTTACTTGATTTGAATAAATGACTAGCACCATGCATAAGGAAGCTTCTCTTTATAGTATATAAGTTGATTAATGACTTGAGCGAGAATCACTTTACAGCTCTTTGCTGTATTATTAGTCATTTCATAATAATGGCTTTTGGGTCACTTTACAATGCACTTTTCTTAGTGGGAATTCAGGGTCACATCTTTGGGAAGTTTACGTAGGCAAGTACATGACTCTATTTATCCTTGGCCATGCAATGACTTTGATTTTGCAGGAAAAATGTAGAAAGATTTTGGCAATATATCCTGGAGAAACAATGCTCCCTTCCCTAGTTATTAAAATGGTCCAACTTAGAGGCGGCACCAGGTGGGAGACCGTCCTTTGCCTCTGCCCCTCCCCACATCGTGTCTGTGAGGTTTCCAGAGGCAGCACCACGGGTTCCTGGATACAAAGTGTGAACATCCTATGGTGGTACCTCGGTGCTCAGTCACACGAGGCACCATACTCTGCTTGAAGCATGAAAATGGCCAGATAAAACTCTTTAACATACCCTTTATCTCTAGATTATGCCTCCTTTTAGGATCTGAAGCACAGGACCAACCAGATCACTGAAGCAACAACCAGAGACTTACAGATTTTTATCACAGGGTCCAAGCATCGAACCCTTTCAACCAAACTAATATGCCTTGCTCTTATAGCCTCTCTTCTCATTACTTTGTATTTTTGTTGTTTTTGGTGTTTGATTGTTGGTTTGTTTTGTTTTGTCTTGTTTTTCCTATTCTCTCTTCTTGTCTCCCTCTTCTTCCACCTTCTCCTCTTCACTATCATCAACTCAATGTATGTCAAATAAAAACCACATGGTTACCTCCTCTATAGGAAAGGAATGCTGACATATAGGGTTCTGTGGACAAATCTGCAAAGGGTAAACACCTATATAGATAGACCTCACTAACATAATGGCCAATACTCGAGACACAAAACCTACCCAAATGTTGATCTATTAGTTTCCTTTCCTTACAAGTACTATACTTAGTACTCGGTGCACCTCTTGCACTCCACACCTCTCTACATTAATATACATCTAAGCTAACTTCTATATGTTTATATGTGTGCAGGAGCACACAGAGATAGGAATTCTCCTTAAGGGACAAACCTAAACCACAAACAACTCATATCTATACCCTATGTAACCCCTCCCATATACTATCCCCTCTCTCTCCTCCAGAAAACCGACTATTCCTTCACACCTCAATCCCAACCCCAATATCCCCACCACACTCTAACTCTTCACCCTTAGCTCTTAATCCATTAGGCACCAAGAAAGACCTCCTACCACAATGAGCCAGTACCCACTACCCAAGTGAAGAGACACCCACTCAAGCTCTTACCTCGTTCCAGGCAAGAAAATACAACCAACACCTCCGACCAGGACTCATGCAGTGTGGCCCTCCTAATCACCTCTCCCTAATGTGGACTGTTGCTTGATACTGGAACTAGCTCCAAAGGACCCCCACTGCAAGAACGCTACCCAAGACCTCCCTGCCTGGACCCCACACCTCACAAGGAAATCTCAAAAGACAAGGGGGAACCCTATTTTTTCATCATAAGTATAGACCTATATAACACTACCTCTTATCCTGTTTGTCCCCAAATGTAATATGATCTCCTGTATCACTTTCTCCCCTTTTTCTTTTCTTTTCTATTCTTGTTAGTTTCTTTTGTTTGTTTGTTTTGTCCTGTTTTAGTTTTTTTATTTTATTTGATTTGTTTTTGCTTCTTTTGGGTCATTCCTGGCGGTGCTCGGAGGTTGCTTCTGGCTCTATTCTTGGAAAACGTCCCTGGCGGGAACGGGGGACCATATGGGATGCCGGGTTCTGAGCCACCGCCCTTCTACAGGAAGGACAGACGCCTGGTCTCCATGCTATCTCTCCTGGCCCCACTTTATCCCTTTAATTATGTCTTTTATTTAATCTTTTTTTTTCTTTTTTTAAAGAAACTTTTTTTTCCTTTAGATATGTGTGAGCATATATATTCTTAGTTTTTGTCGGGAGTCTGTTTTCTTTTCTCTCCACCCCCCAAATCCACCAGCAATATAATGTAGCACCACTTCCTCCTGCAAAGACATATTAAACAAAGGGGAAATTGTATGTATAAAAACAAGCTCTTATCTACTACGGATAAGAACTCATACTTGTTTACAACACAGGGACATATCCCACCCTGAATGTATGTCATGTGGAAACAACCTAGGCTCCAGGAACTAGACACTGACCGTCAGCCTTAACTCCTGGATCCCAGACATAGAAAGTACAGAGTTCTCCACAACAGCTCCAGGAACCAAGTCCCCTCCAGGCATTTACAATGCTGCTCTGACACCAATATGTGCCAGTTCTAAATTGATAACCTGACAATGAGGAAATGGGAACAACTTGATCTAAGAGCAAGTTGTCCTTCCTCATCAGCTATCGATAAGACAAAATCAGAAAACAGGTCACCCTTTGATCTGTGCAAAAGCCAAGATCACTATATACAGATGACTGGTTGTTGCAACCAAGACTGGACAGTACATATCCAGGGACCAACAACAACAACAACATCAACAAAAATCTCTAGCCTAGCTTTTGGTCTACGATCTGTTCAACAAACAAGAGCTTCAATTTCAGAAGTCTGACTGAGACAACCGCAACTGAATGGGTCTTCTGGAAATATAATGAAAGACTTTATTCCAGGCTCCATTCTAGGAGCAACTTAACTACCAAGAACACCAACTACAGAAGATGGATTAAAACGACACTGAAGAAGCATAACTGCTGGAACCACAAAGAAAGACTTCATAAGCTCTATTCCCTGAGCTGCACAGCCACCAAGATCTCTAGATACAGAGGTCTGATTTTACCATCCAAGACAAAGCAGAAGTTTTCCACACACCACGAAAGCAACAAGGGGAGAGTAAATGATCATGCAAGGAGTCTAGAGTTAATCCCATGACAGTATACTTCAGGGGTGGAGAAACCCTGTATCTCCTAGGTCAAGGGAATTCCCTCTACAATATTCCGAATAGTTACTGTGCCTATGCAGGGGGATAAAGTAAAGAAGAAAAAAAAGCACAAAACAATTATTTTCCAGATGTTTATTTATCGATTGATCGATTTTTTTGACGTCTTTATTTTGGTGTGGAGATTAAGGTTGATGTCTCCAATATTATTTTATTTTGTCTTGTCTTTCTCTTTCTTTTTGCTCTCAAGCATGATTTGATTTCAGAACCGAGACTATTGTGTGGTGCCTGTCTTTATTGCTGTAGTGCTCACTGGTTATTTAATTCAATATTTCTTTCTGTATTGTTGTGGTGTTTCAAGTACCTTTTTCACATCTTCTCTCAAACTGAGGTTGGAAGCCTCTAGAAGGACCCAGCCCATTTTCAGTGTATTTGACTTTTGATTTCTTTTTTTTCCTCTTATTTTGTACCCCAATCTATTGCTTTTCTTTCCTTCAAACAAAACCACATACCTCGATTTATCTAGCTTTGCCTCCTAAATAGAGGAGGAAACAAGGGAGGGCTCCAGAACCAAACAGATATGTGATCACTAATAGTAAGCCAGACAAAGAGTTGTCCACCTATTCTAGCAGCCCGGGGGTTGATGGTGGGGTATATGGGTTGTAGAAAGGGAACTGGAGTGGGGGGAGGACATAGTTGGTGATGGGTATTCCCCTGATTCAATGTTAATATGTACCTAAAATACTACTGTGAAAGATATGTAAGCCATTATAAAAAATAATTGTGTTTTTAACCAGAAATTTTTTGACTTACATTTATTATTATATCAATTATATTATATGTTATATTATGTTACTATATTATGTTATGTTAGTTTACCTCATAATGTTAATCAATTTTGTCTCTTGAATAAATTCTTATAATAAAAAAAATGTCCAACTTGTTTTTCTTTCCCATCCAAGTCCCTGATGTCATAGAAGAGGAAATGAAGGTAGAATGATGACATTAGGGACAGGGTCATGCTTTAATACAAACAAATTTCTAATACAAAAATATTTTTCAAGTGTCTCTGCTGTGTCTGGGATTGCCCTACATACTAGTGGGAGCATCTAGCTTTGGCCTCACATTTATTGAGAAGTTGGAGAGATGAAGATGTCTTACAGAAGCATTAAGGCACTGTGAACAAGTGAAGGCCAGACTAAGGTACTGTGAGTAAGTGATGGTCAAACTAAGACTGCACAGGGTCCCTGATATGCTGGGTTAGAGGCAGAACAGAGAAGTGAACTTTAAGCTGAGGTTCAGTGTAAGATGTGACAGTAAGATCAAAAAAGCCTGATGATACCCCCAGGAGTTTTTCTTCCTCCTCACTCTGCAGTGTCTTTCCAGTCAGGAGGTGGGGTCAACCCAACAGTTAAAAGCATGGGTTGGAAAACCAAATGAACCCTGCTCGCAATCCCAGCCCTACTGCTTTGTTGTTGCATGAGTTTGAACAAATCATTTCACTTGAGTTTCATTTCCTCATCTGTAAAGTAAGAATAATTAATTACTGCTTATATAATTTTGTGAAGATCAATTGAAAAAATGTATGAAAGTGAAGCTGTAGCAGTGTCCAACATAGAGCTATGCTATAGTGAATGTCTATCATTAATACTCCCAGTTCAACTATGCCAGGGGTGGCGAACAAGTTCGACACAAAGAGCCAAAATTTTAAACTGTGAGAGTCAGAGAGCCACACCACGCAGTGACTTGCCAAAACAGACAAACACTCACACAAAAGCATCTAATTTTAACAATAATATATTAAACACATATTGCATTTTGCCATTTTGAGTGAGGGTCAAAATCCTGCAGTGATGGTGAGGGTGTGCTGCGTCCTCCGCACTAAGAACTCACAGCCAGATGTGACTCAACCTGTGACACACTGGTCCCCCACTCGCTGGCCCGTGCAGTTAGTTGTTTCAGAGGGATAGGAGACAGGATGACGCAGCCTGGGGGTGGGACTACGTGCTTGGAGATCTCTCCTCAGAGGTCCCTCCTCAGAAGCAGCAGAACAAAATCCAATCTTGGCAAAGAGCCACAGTATACAAAATAATGAGAAGAGGCAAAGAGCCAGCATTCATTTTGGCTGCATGCATAGTAACTATGCAGTTAGTAGTTGCTACCAGCAATGAGAGTCAGAGATTGGGGGGCGGGGGAGGAGAAAAGAAGGATTGGGAGAGAAAAAGAGAGAAAAGAGAGAGATGTTCAGTTATTCAATCCAAATGGTTATAGTTGAAAATAATGGTATTAGGAAGAAATACAAGGTACCACTCATTTATAAGTGACCCTGTCAGTTGGGTGGTGTTTGCCAGTTTCTTTTCTCTAAGCAAAAATGAAGATGATGTTTCCTGGACCTCCACACTGTTAGATTAAGATCACATGATATTATTCTGGCCAACAAATTTGGGGGATGAGTTGATGTTCACCCTTCTAGGTTGAACATATATTATTCCTGCTTGTCTTCACTCCTCCTTATTCCATGGTTGCATTTTCCTCTTTCTTTCTTCTTTCTCTTTCGTTTTGCTTTCTTTCTTTCTTTCTTTCTTTCTTTCTTTCTTTCTTTCTTTCTTTTCTTTCTTTTCTTCCTTTTCTTTCTTTTCTTTCTTTCTTTCTTTCTTTCGTTCTTTCTTTCTTTCTTTCTTTCTTTCTTTCTTTCTTTCTTCTTTCTTTCTTTTCTTCTTTCTTTCTTTCTTCTTCTTTCTTTCTTTTCTTTCTTTCTTCATTTCTTTCTTCTTTCTTTCTTTCTTTCTTTCTTCTTTCTTTCTTTCTTTCTTCTTTCTTTCTTTCTTTCTTTCTTTCTTTCTTTTCTTTCTTTCTTTCTTTCTTTCTTTCTTTCTTTCTTCTTTCTTTCTTTCTTTCTTCTTTCTTCTTTCTTTTTTTTTCTTTTTTCTTTTATCTTTCTTTCTTTCCTTTCTTTCGTTCTTTCTTTCTTTCTTTTTCTTTCTATCTATTTATCTATCATTATCTTCCTTCCTTCCTTCCTTCCTTCCTTCTTTCTTTCTCTCTCTCTTCCTTCCTTCCTTCTTTGTTTCTTTTTCTTTCTTTCTTTCTTTCTTTCTTTCTTTCTTTCTTTCTTTCTTTCTTTCTTTCTTTCCTTTCTTTCGTTCTTTCTTTCTTTCTTTTTCTTTCTATCTATTTATCTATCATTATCTTCCTTCCTTCCTTCCTTCCTTCCTTCTTTCTTTCTTTCTCTCTCTCTCTCCCTCCCTCCCTACTTTCTCTTTCTTTCTTTCTTTCTTTCTTTTTCTTCTTTCTTCTTTCTTTCTTTCTTTCTTTTCTTTCTTTCTTTCTTTCTTTCTTTCTTTACTTTCTTTCTTTCTTTCTTTCTATTCTTCTTTCTTCCTTCCTTCCTTCCTTCCTTCCTTCCTTCCTTCCTTCCTTCCTTCCTTTCCTTCCTTCCTCTCCTTCCTTCTTCCTTCCTTCTTCCTTCCTTCCTTCCTTCTTTCTTTCTTTCTTTTCTTTCTTTCTTTCTTTCTTTCTTTCTCCCTTCCTTTCTTCTTTGCCACACCTGGTGACACTCAGGGCTATGTGCTTAGAAGTCGCTCCTGGCTTGGGGGACCTTATGGGACGCTGGGGGATCGAACTGCGGTCCTGGTCTTAGGTTAACGCATGTAAGGCAAACACCCCCTACTGCTTGCACCACTGCTCCTGCCCCATGGTTAAATTTTCTATATTTATTTTATTTATTTGGTTTTTGGCTCCCCACCTGATTGTATTCAAGGTGCTCCTGGCTCTGTGCTCAGTTTACTCCTGACAGGACTCAAAGAACCATATGTGGCACTGAGGATAGAATCCAGATCAATCATGTGCAAAGCAAACATCTTCCCTGCTATATTGTTTCTCTGGTTCTTGGTTGTACATTGTAGATAGTATGACTTCTATGTAGGATTGCCAGGGAGGGAAATTTTGCAAGTAACAAGCATTCCATGAGCAAGAGATAAATCTTTATTCTGTAAATAACTGAGATCTGGGGATTATTATTGCAAGTACTATTATTAGCAATTACTCAAATTCTAATAATATGAAGATAAAAATGCCATATCAGACTTGCAAAGATAATACAGCATTTCCTAATTTGCATGCAGCTAGCCCAAGTTTCATCCTTGGCATCTTGTGGTCACTTGAGCACTTCCAGGAGTGATAGATTTTGATACTGAAATAGATTTTGCTATTATAAATCTGGAAACATAGAGATTTGAGCTCAAAGATTCAAATAAGTGTTGTGGGGAGGAAGACCAGGTTGTGCTAAGTTTCTAGGGAAAGGCCCTAACTATAGCAGAACAGAGTCTGACTACAAATAATTTAGCTAGTACTGAAGATGAATCCATGAGGAAAAACTTAAGGTACTTCTGAGGCCAGGCTTCAAGAACTTTCTAGTTCTTAAAAGGGACTTTAACAAGGACTCCTCACCAGACCTGTCCACCATCTCATCTCCTTCCGAAAGACTGGGGACAATCTAACTTCCAAATTGTGTGTGTTGGGATACCAGGCAGACACGTCACTTTCAGTTGCAGTGAAATGAAGATGGGAGTTCAGAGATTTGCTGCAATATTCCTCAGCACCTTTCTTTTTCTGAAATTTCAGAATTTATGAGTTTTAAATCCTGCCCAATTCAATGATAAATCACAGAAACAATTAGAGAGAGCATTGACCTCTAATTGTTGTCAGAAGATCTGGGTTCTATCCCTGGCTTTTAAATTTTTTCATTTATATTTATTTGGTATATTTTATATATTATATATTATATTATATATTATATTTATAATAGTATAATATATATGGTATATATAGTTATATACTATAAAGTATATAGGAGAACACATAGGTAAAACATTCCATGACATTGAGACGAAAGGCATCTTTAAGGAGGAAACAGCACTGCCCAAATAAATCCATGGAAGCAGAGATAAACAAATGGGACTATATTAAGCTGAGAATCTTCAGCACCTCAAAGGAAATAGAGACTAAGATTCAAAGGCCACCTGTTGGTGTACCTAGCTGAGACCCTGGATTTGGGTGTAGCTACCTGAGACCCACCCATTTCTGGGAGGGGTCTTGGGAACTGAATATTAGGTGTTACCTTACCTGTAAGACCCCGCCCATTCCTGGGAGGGGTCTTGGAAAAGTTAGATAAGCCTTGGACCAAGGGGATTCGGCCTTTTGCCGTTTCCTTTTGCCCTGAAGATGGCTGAAGTGAGTTAAGACGCAGGGCTAGCCTAGAATGGCTGAATGCTTGAAAGGTTATGATGTAGGCCACACAACGTGGTGGCTAGGGCCTGAATAAAGCTGATGCTTCCTGAAGCCTGCCTGTGAGTGAGTGATTTCACCTTTCACCTGGGCATGGGACTCGTAGCTGGATGGGGTTGTAAAGCCACGTGGCCTGGGGTGGCAGAAAGAAATCCATCGCCATCCACTGCCATCCAGCCCCATCTTTAATTATTTAATACAACAGCCACCCACAGAATAGGAGAAATTATTCACTCAGTATCCATCAGATAAGGGGCTAATATCTAAGATATACAAGGTACTGACAGAACTTAATAAGAAAAATCATCGAACCTCATCAAAAAATGGAGGAAAGAAATGAACAGACACTTCCTCAAAGGAGAAATGCAAGTGGCCAAAAGACACATGGAAAAATTGCTCCACATAACTAATCATCAGGGAGATGCAAATCAAAACAACAATGAGGTACCATCTCACACCACAGATATTGGCACACATCACAAAGAACAAGAACAATCAGTGCTGTTTGGATGTAGGGAAAAAGGAACTCTCATTCACTCTTGGTGAGAATCCCATCTAGTTCAGCCTTTATGTAAAACAATATGAGATTCATCAAAACACTGGCAATTAAGATCCCATATGATCCAGCTATATCACTTCTAGGTATATATCCTAGGAACACAAAACACAATACAAAAATGCCTTCTGTACACCTATATTCATCACAGCACTATTTACAATAGCCAGACTCTGGAAACAACCCAAATGCCCTACAACAAATGAGTGGCTAAATAAACTGTGGTACATATACACAATGGAATACTATGCAGCTGTCATAAAAAATGAAGTCATAAAATTTTCCTACACATGAATGGGCATGGAAACTATTATGCTCAGTGAAATAAGTCAGAGGGAGAGAGATAGACCAGAATAATTTCACTTATCTGTGTGTTTTAAGAAAAATAAAAGACATTTTTATAATAATACTCAGAGACAATAAAGATGAGGGCCAGAAGAACCAGTCCAGGATAGGAAGCTTACCACAAAGATTGGTGAGTGCAGTTAGAGAAATAACTACACTAACAGCTATTATGGACATGGTAGTGAGAGAAATAAAATGCCTGTCTCCAATACAGACAGGGGATGGGGGAGGTGAGGACATTGATGGTGGGAAGGTTGCACTGGTAAAAGGGGTATTTTTTTTTGTAACTGAAACCCAACTACAAACATGTTTGTAATCTTGGTGCTTAAATAAAAATATTATTAAAATATTTTATTAAAACACAATATTTTACATAGCTGGGTTTTAGACATACAATGTGTCAGCATCGATCCCACCACCAGTGTCCACTTCCCTCTATCAGTGTTTCCAGCCCCACTCTTTTCTCCTCTCCCCTGTCCCCAGCCTGCTATCTTGACAGGCACCTTTTTTATAAAAAATAATTATTTTAATCGAATCACCATGAGATACACAGTTACAAAGTTGTTCAAGGTAGAGTTTCAGTATGACACAAGGACTAAGAAAATAAGATAAACATGAGAGAGAAAAGAATGGGTTAGGGACTCACAACATTGTGAACTGAGAGACCTCACTGTCTTCCAAATACAGTATTTATTGTTCAGAACCGGTAAACACAGGAAGAAGGTCAAAACTGATAAACTTGGGCTAGGCTTTTATATCTCAAAGAGGTCTAGGCAGCTAATGCAAACTTCTTTGGGATGTCTTCTGGGAAGATGGCCGACATGAGTAAATATAGGACCCCACCAAGAAGGGGTTCCCAATTGGTGCCGTTCTTAGTCTGGTGGTAATTAAAAGACTATAAATCACCTTTTCTACTTTCTCCTCAGACTATCATCTTCCTAGCTAAGTGCATTTATTTCCTAGGTATCTGCATATTTGACACTTCTTAAAAGCTTGATGTTTTAATCCTCTTTCTAATTTCTTTTTCTTTTTTTTCTTCTTTAAAATGGTGATTCTGCCTTTTTCACAAAACTTTGGGGCACTGATTACTTTGTTTTACCTCATATTTCTGCATTTTCTTATAAAATGAAGAAGAAAGGAAAAAAGAGGATGGGTTCAGGGGCCAAGTGGTCTCAGGTGCATTGGTGAAGAACAAAAGGACAGAACTAATATCTAAGTGAAAGTCAACCACAATAGAATCAAGAGACCTAAACATTAACAATCTAAACTTAAATGGACCAGTTATACTGGCAGGCCAGGGGCTAAAGAGTGGTGGTATAGGATGCACTCTGGGATCATTGGTGGAGGAAGGTCAACCCTGGTTGGGGGGAATGGTCATGATTCACTGTATATCTGAAATTAAACTATGAAGGACTTCAGAGATTATAATGGTTTCAATAAAATAAAATACAATAAACTAAATGCTTGCATATCTAGATGTAGATTATGTCTGGCCTCTCCTACTCTAATTTTTATCCATCTGAACTCTCTTCACACAGTCCTAAATATTACTTAGTAGATTAGCCAGAGTGTTTGTCAAACTTCAGAAACCATGTTAAGCCTATTGAAAACCCTGTCTCCTTTATGCTTTTTTCCTATCATTTTGTAACAGCATCCTATATCTCTTACACTGGAAAAAAATTCATGCTCCATAGGCTTTCTGCTCAGAATCAACTTAGTATACAGGGTTGTGGTGAGAACAACATCTTCATTCACTGTTGATGGGAATGGCATCTGGTTCAGCTTCTAAGGAAAACAATATGGAGATCTATAAAACAAACAAACAAACAAACAAGCAAATAGGAATAGAGCTCCATACAACCCAGTAATACTTCTTGTCATCTAAATAACAAAAATATTAATTTGAAATGCTATACACACACCCATATTCTTTGTTACACTAAGTACAATAGCCAAGACATAAGAACAACCCAAGTACCAAACTACAAATGACTGAATCAAGAAGTAATGGTATATATACACCATAGAATACCTGCAGCTCTAAGAAAGAGAAAAATTATTCAATTCACAGCAACCTGGACAAAACTAAAAGATATCATGCAAGTGAAGTCAGTCAGAAGAAAATGGAGAGCCCATTGCTCCATTAGTAGATACCGTAAGATATTAAACATTAAGGCTGTTTCTCCTCTCTTCTGTAACTAAAATCACAAGTGCTGTTGAGCATCCACAGTCAAACCACCACCATAGTAAATGAGATAATGGGTCAGTGCTCAATACCTATATAGGTGGGGATGGCAGAGCTCCCTATATCATCCTTAAAATATGACTTCATTTTTTTTTTGTTTGCTTTAGGTTGAGATGAGAAGGGAAGTGTATTTCTGGGAAGCTTCTTTCTCTAATATATAATGTGACTTTTCTCAAGATGCACTGCTACAAGTGAAAAAGAATATTGTCTTTTGTATAAGTTTATTTTCTCCACAAGCCAGCTGTGTTGTGGCAGTTCCCTAAGAGGGAACTGCCAATCCTCATATAATTGTTTTCTGTGCTAGAGATATTTAAATAAGTTAAAAATGAACCTTGCTTCCAAAATCATCACAATGATCACATTCTGTGAACTATTACATTACTAAAGGAACTAAGAACATATTTCCTAAGTTATTTATTTGCATCAAACCATGGTCAATCATATAATGGCATTTCCATATTTTTCTGACATTTTACCTATTTGTGTCTGCAAATGAACATTCAAGTTTCTCTCTCTATAGTGACCTAGAATTGCTTAAGATACACGCTGAGTAAGTACTTCGAATGGGAATCAATTGTGATCTTTTATTATATACATTTATTCCTTAATTCAGGATTGACTGATGAATGATTAAAATAGACGCTGAAGACCAGTTTATCGTCCAAACCCACTTCCCAATGTTTTTCAAATAATACAGCTGCAATAGTTATGAGTGGCTTAGGCTCAGTCAGCTCATTAGTGGAGGCACTGGGATGTGACTTCTCAGTTCCATGCTCTTTTCACTACAAAATGCTATTGTCAGTCATTTAATGGGGTTGGAAGGAAAGGAAACATAACATAGGTAAATTATGTAAAGGGGAAATAGCAAGAAAATATGAGTGTAAAGTAGAATCAGGGGTAGGTCAAGTTTCAAGATATGGGGAAAAAGAGGAAAGACATAGGACTAGATTCATGGTCAGACATATAATTTATGATCTTAATATTTCAGAAAAGTTATAACTTGAGACCATTAGGTGTTGGGGGCAGTTACACAGTAACAGTAAATAGAACACCATCTTCTTCACAATTTACATAAAGTTAGATGCCCAAGTTTGAACAGCATGGATTCTGCATGTCTTATGGTGTCAATAAGTCCCTACAAATTCAGAGAGCTTCTATTTGAAGATGGATGTGTTATACTATGCATCATGGTAAATCTCAATGGAAAAGAAAAGTTTAATTCAGAGCATAAATAGTAATAGAACCTAATTAAAAAGGGGGACTTAAATAACCCTTCTCATTGCTCCAGTGCAAGGGAAAAAAGCTGAATGTGGGATAGAAATAGACCTAGAGTGTTCAGTTTAGAAGGAGAAAGAATGGCATTATTTCAGAATCAAGGCAGTATATAATGTGAAGGCTAAAAGGATACAAAACCAGGCAATATACATAGCTTTTAAAATATAGTAGGGGTATAAATTTCAATATTTTAAATAATGATTCCTAAGTGGAAACTATTCATGCTTTAGAAAATGTTTGATGTGAGTCTTTGAATGATGTGGAAAGGATGGAGGGTGAGTTTCCAGAAGCCTGAACAAGGCAAGAAATAATTCAGATGCTCTTGAACAGGGGACTGGTTCAGAGTAAGAGAGAGGGGGAGGAAAGGGCAATGGAGAAGTTGGAGTTTGGTGTAAATTTTATAGCAAATGAGATGCTTAGAGTGCACTGTGGAAAATGTTTTGTTGATGCCCCATTATAACCATTCACTGAAATGTCCACTGCTCAACTTCATCCTATTCCAGGTATAAATATTCTACCTGGCAATTGCACATTGGAGGCAGGGCAGATCTGGCCAAGAGCAGAGGCAACATTTGTGGAGGCAGAATCTGGGATTAAGAACTAACTGCAAAAACAAAACCCAAACTCATTCATCTGTGGATATTTGAGGGAGAATTTTGGATATGTACACAAAATGGAATGGGGTATTTTTTTTTAAATATTTTTTGCTTTTAGTTCACACCCAGCAGCTTATTCCTGGTTCTGTGAGGCCCCAGGATGAGCCTTGGAGACTTGATAGTGCTAGCATTGAACTTGAAGGTCAGCTGTGTGTAAGGCAAGCTCCTTACTTGTTGTTATTACCTATAGTTATATAGCAGAAAAGAAGAATCACATATTAGTGCGTTTATAATAGGAATAAATTTTTCCTTAGAATGTTCTCTGTTATTAATGATTTATACAGTGAGCACTCATTATTATAAAATAAGAAGTTATCTTTTAAAAGACACTCATTCTCAGCTTCCCTTGCTTTGGAGTTAAAATTAGGAAGATTTCTAATAATCAATCTTATAGTGTTTATGTCTAATAAACAAGGCAATGTGTACTGGTACTTGCAGCTTAGCAGATGCTTGAGACAAATTCTGTAAGACAAAGAAAGAGACTTTGCCAGAGTATGGAAAGCATGGCACTAAACCACACGGCTCCATATTCTGCTTCCCCAAAGAGTAACCTTTTTCTTTAGCTGAAAATATAGATTAAGTCCTGAAATTTAAATTTACAGACACTTACCTGTGGGAATTTAAGCTCTAATGTTTGGGAAAATTGTTACTAATATTTCCTAGTTGGTCTTGACCTACTCTGAGTTGCTTTGTTGTGGAATCCTTATCCCCATAACCACACCCTGCCCCTAGCATTACTCTTTTTTTGCCCTCCTGTGCAGTTAAAACCACAAACAGTGTGTGCTAGAATTTAGAGAAGTATTATCATGATGGTGAGGGCCTCTCTCTCCAGATACAACCCTAAGCTTTAGCACATAGTATGAGACACATAAGAGAGATAATAATGTCTGACCATAACTACTGCTGCTAAGTGTTTGCAACATACCACATAATGTTCTGAGATGCTTTAGAACTATTCTTACTTATTTTTTTATTCTGTGAGAATCCTGAAGTTCTACTTACTAGCCCCATAGCAAATAGAAGGTAGGAATAAATAAGAAGATACAGTCACCAGGAAATAAGAGAGTTTCTGTCCGAGTTTGTTTTGTTCTTCTTACTTTACCTAAAATATTTATTTATTTTATGATTATAGTTTAGGTAGAATACCTGTAATCATGTTAAAATTTATGGTTTTGATATTCTTTTCTTTCCTAAGAGATGCGAAGGGGATCAACGATTCCTTCAAAATACAGTTGGAACGTCTTGAAAATGAGACTCACACGTTTCTTTTTCACCATTATGAGAGCAATGAATGGAACTCTTGACATCCCCATTCCAAATTTCCACATTAGACAGATTATTTCCGACATGCGCTATTTAAATTTAATTTTGAATTAGATCAAGGTACAAGCCTCTTTTCCTAAGAGGCTGCGCTCCACTCGCAACACAAGAGGGCAGTATTTTAACAGGCCTGAGCTTTGCGTGCACTCTCCAAGCTGCTTTTATCTTTAGAGAAAAGACTGAAGATTTCAGTTCAAGAATTTTTGAGTCCAGGGAAGGGTGCATTTTAATGACTCCAGGGAACGGATTAAATTAAACACATTATCCCGGATTTTCTTCTCTCTTCCTCCTCTTACCCGCCTTCTCCAGCCTCTGTTTGCTCAGCTTGGGTTTCAACCCCAGTGCCCAGAATCATCCCGCGCTGAAGAATCAAGCGACAGAAGAGGCTTCAGCAAGCTTGTCTTAGTGCAAATCCTCCAAGGTCACCTTCCAGCCAGATAAAGTCATGGATCATGAAAAGTGTGTGCAAGGCCTTTAAGCTGGTCTGGGACTGGTTAGCAGGAAACAGTCTCAACTGCTTCATCTTACTGTGGTAACACAGTCCCAGAATCTTTATATGAACTGCACAATCTTCACAATACTTCATTTGACAGACGAATACACAAATACAAAGAAGTTAAAAATTGTGTCCAAAAATTGTGCCAATGTTACTAAGTACTGAGCAGAGACTCAATCCACCATGTCTGGTCTCCAAACCTAGAAGGAAAATACATGAAATCTCCTTAAAGTTAAACCTCTGTTTCTCTTATCCTAGTAAATATTCTATGAGCTTGGTCATAACTTGGAAAGGACATACTAAAGTGATTTTCTTGGATCAGGAGAGGGACAGAATTTTGCTTGGGGAGGGCCTTCAAGTTTTATCCATTCTGTAACCCCACAGTCCCTGGAATAACCTGGACTAAGGGTAAAGAAGGTTATTTTTGTCTCATTTTTCTTGTTTTTGTTGGTTTCTAAACTGAAGTAACATTGGTTCATCTAACATTGGAACAGCAACTAAATGAGTTTGCCTGCAGAATTTTAGTTTTCACTCATAATCATCTAGCTGATAACACACCAATTCTCCACTTCCCTTCTAGTAACCACTGCTTTGTTCATAGAGCCTGAAAGTGTGTTTATGTTTGTTGTGGGGGTTCATTCATCAGTTTTATTTTGTTAACACCTGAGTAAAATTCTGCAATGTTTTTCTTTCTTTTTGTGACTTATTTCACTACTATTTCACCATTTGTTGGAGTTGTTTCTGCCCAGCTTCTTGTTAAAACAATCACAGAAACCAAGAAGTGTTGTCATTTTTTCCTGAGCATTATTCTCATTGAGAAGCTATTTAAGTGTTTTTTTTTTTAAAGGAGAACTGATCAATCAAAATAAGCAGCTGTCATCTGATTTTAGAGCAATCTGCATGATAAGAGTTGGCCAAGGAGAAATAATTTCCTATCACAGTGGGATAACATGCAAATGAAATTTAAAATCAGGCTCCTTCACCTCACACAATGTCAGAAAAGTGCTGAGGGAGAATGTGTTTTGAATGGGAGCCAATGGCAGTGTATTTTTCTTTAGATTATTCTCAACTTTGTCTTTATTAGGGACAAATTAGCTGTAAACATTAAATTCCAAACTTAAAATATCCATCAACTTTGTTTACAGAGAATGTTTTTAAAGGAAAAATAAAGAATCAATTTTATTGAAAAATCTCTGAAAGCCTTTCTTAGAAATGCAATCTGCAGTGCCTGCACTGGACTGTACTCAAATTTATTCATGCAAAGGCCAGAATATACTTGTTAGACCTGTCATTAGAGGTGCCACATTTGGTAGCAACTTGAACTTCAAAATTCTTCTAAGAAGTTCATACACATGATGAGGGCTTTAATCTTGATAAAGTCTTTCATTTTGTCATATGAGAAGCCTCATATTGTGTCAGGGATTTCATCCAGTTTCCCCAGAACTACTGTCCAACAAGCCAGAACAGGCCACAGGCTATGAAAAATGAGAACTGCAACAGTCAGTAGAAATGGATCAACACTAAGGGAAATGGATTAAAGTGGTGGTTTCCTAAACCGAACATGACAAAGGTTCTCTGAATCTCCTCATTATCTTGAACACATGCTGGCACCTGAGAGATGCCACTTTATCAGCACAGATCATGTCATTCTGTTTCAGCTATGAGCCCAGGCACTTTCCCCTCTCTAGGGCACAACTGTTTCATGCACAAAGTCACTCCTTGGAGGTCTGTGAGGATATTCTTGCTTCTGAAAGAAGGACTCAGCTAGACCTCAGAAAGAATAGATGTTTCTTGACTGCTATGGGCTAGTAAAATAGCAGATGTAGCCATAAATAAAAACCTGTGACCAAGGAGCTTTCATTGAGGTTACATTTTCTTGGTGGAGGGTAGGATGAAGAGGGAGAAGTAATGCATAAATAAAATAATAGTAGCCATTTAATATGGAGATTATTGTGCTGAGTGAAATAAGTCAGAGGGCAAGGGAGAGATATAAAATAATCTCACTTATTTGTGGGATATAAGAAAAATAACATAGTATAGTAATAATACCCAAAGATGAAAGAGATGAGGCTAAGGAAGACCAGTTCATTGTAAGAAACTTGCCACAAAGAGTGGAAAATGCAGTAAGGGTAGTGAATGATCCACCGTGACAATGATGGTTGGAATCGATCCCTCTGGACAAGAACTGGGTGCTGAAAGCGGATTAAGTGATATACATAGTACCCCTTAATTAGCAATAGTGCAAACCTCAGTATCAAAAAAGAAAAATAAAGAGTGAGTGAGTGAGTAAGTGAGTGAGAAGTAAAATGCCTGCCCCAGAGGCAGGTGGAGAAGAGTGGGGGAGGGAAACTAGGGACATAGGTGGTGGGAAATGTGTAATGTATTTCAGACAAGATGACAAGATTGATTTTGATTTCCTTCTCCTATAGTGGTCTGTAGTCATTTAATTTTAGAATTGTGTCCTGCTCAATTTGGTTTCTGCACTGTATCTAGATCTCATATCAACTCGCTCCAGGTTATGGTTTAATTATGCTGGAGCTAAATTCTGGGCCTTTTCCTTACAAGTAGAGTTCTTGGACATGGGACTCAAATGTCACTGCCCCAAGTGCCTTCATTTATTAAGTGTCCTTGAGTAACTTAACATTAACACTGCTTTTTGACTAGATTTAAATGGTTAATAGTTTTCCTTTGTTTTAGATAACTCTACCAGAAAAGACATTCAGAAATATTGTGAGGCTCCATTTGAATGGTATTGTATCTACCTAGAAATACTCATTGCAATGCTGCTCAGTGCTCTACTGTGTGTCTGGGCCTACCTCTATCTTCAAATGGAAAGAAACAAAAATCATTAGTATTTATTTTTGTTTTCTCTTGTTTGACTTACAAACTAGGTTCTTGATTGTTTGTAATTTGGGGCCACATTTAATGGTACTCAGGGTTGACTCTTGGCTTTACATTTAGGGATCCCTCCTAAAAGGATTTGTGGGATCATATGGGGTATCAAAGATTGGACCTGGGTTGTGTGAGGCAAGTACCCTAACCACTGTATCTCCAGCCTTCCAAAAAGGGTTTCTGTTTTTTTGTTTATTTTTGTTTGAAGCTGTTGAAACTGATGGTGGGATTGGTATTGGAATTTTGTATGCCAAAGACACAACTATCAGTAGCTTTATAAATCACAGTTTGTTAATTAAATTGAAAACAAATGGACAAACCAGGTTCTTAAGAAACAACAGGAAGGAACTAGGAAGATAATTTAAGGGTTAAATACATGCTTTACATGCACACAAAGTTCTGAGATCTATTGTCAGAACCATTTGGACCCCCGAGGTTCACAAGTGCAATCCTGGTAACCACAGTTGGAAATATTGAATTGAATACTTTAATAGTAACTTTTATTTTCAATGCAGATCATAGCCAAATTTCAATTATAACCTTAATTTGAACTATACTAACCAAAACATTAAAACTAAAAATCACCCTGCACCTACCAACCTTTTTTTTTTTTTTTTTTTTTTTTTTTTTTTGTTTTTGGGCTACACCTGGTAATGCTCAGGGGTTATTGCTGACTATGCACTCAGAAATCACTCCTAGCTTGGGGAATATATGAGATGCTGGGGATCAAACTGAGGTCCATCCTGGATCAGCCGCGTGAAAGGCAAATGATCTACCCCTGTGCTATTGCTCCTGCCCCTACCAACTACCTAATAGTAACTTTCATTGTCAACTTTGAACATAGGCAAACCTAAGCCCTAACCATAAGATGAAATATAATTCTAATCCTAACCATAACCCAAACTACCCTGTAATCCTAATCCCAATCAAATCCCAATCATTATCCTAACATAAGCATAGCCTAAGCCTAAGGAAATTTCCTAAATTTAACTTCCACCCTAATGATAGCTTCCATATTCAACTTGGACCATAACCCAAACTGAACCTGGCTCTAACCTGAACTGTAACACTTACCCTAATTCTAAATATAACCCTAACCCTAATTCTAATCTTTAACAAAATCATAGTCTTAATTCTAATGATTACCATAAATTTAACATAAACTTGAACACTAGCTTCATTTTGAATTTGACCAAAGTCAAATCTAAACCTTAACCCTCACCTGAAATCTAACCCTAATATAAATTTAACACTAATCCTAATTAAAAGTCCAATAGTAATACTAATTCTTACTTTACCTGGCGATAACCCTACTGATTACCCTAAATTTAATATTCATCTCAAATTATTTCTTATTTTTATATTTATTCATAGCCAAACCTGTATCCTAAATCTAACATGAACCCTAAACCTAACATTTATTTGAACTATACTCTAACCCTAATACCAATTCTTATCCTAGAATTTGCTATCCTATCAGTATGCTAAAGTTAATATTCACCCTAATATTAACTTTTATTTTCAGCATTTGCCACAGACAAACCTAAATCCTAAACATTACACCTAAGTACTAAACATTAAACCTAATTTTAACTATACTTTAACCCAAGACTTAAAACTCTTATTCATGACTGAAACCCAAACACAATCATGTATGTAATCAAGGTGTTTAAATAAAAAAAAAAACTCTTATTCATGTATATACCTACCCCTACAAATACATGAACATTCACCCTGATACTTTCATTTTTAATTTAGACCATATCAAAAAATAAAACCTTGTTAACCCCCCATAAGGAAGCACGCACCAGACGTGGCTTTTGCCTTCCTGGTGCAGTGCCTAATTTTCCTCCCAAGAATTATCTGCCAAAAGGCCCGTTCAGAGAAGTCAATCATTGACCCTTTGCGTGGATTATTGGCTATAATTCTGACACAGCTGTGACATTACATTTTCTCTTTATTTGAATTTTGTCTCTTTTCTATTACAAAAATTCAGCTTTAGTTTTTCTACACTCACAAAGGAATTTCAGTACCAAAGCAAGCTGCTAGAAGTTCCCTGCTGGCTTAGTATATTTGCAACTCAAAGCTCACCAGCTACCTCTCTTTCTGTCGGGCTTTTACTCCCGAAGGCCAAGTCAAAACATAACATCTTCAAGACAATGGTCTTCTCTCCCTGCCTTTGAGCATCAAATTAAAAGGATTTCAGCCTTGGGGACTCTCCCTGTCACTTTGAATACCTGCTTGCAAACAGGTTTGGTCAGTGTAGAATTAGATTATTTAACTAGGTATAATTATTGTATCCCTTTCTTTAGTGTTATTCTCTTTCTATTACCAGATCATAGGAAGTGGGTCTTTCTTAGCCCCTAGCTAGAATACTATTTCCCTCAGGTTAAGAATATTTGTTGTCAAGAGTAAACCAGGATTCCTGCTATCCCTTAATTTACATCAGTAATGACACCTAGGGCCAGGAACTTCTTTGATATGTAAGAATTTAGTCTTTCTTTTATCCTCTAACTCATAACTGAAACCTATTCTATTCTAAGGTTACAAACCACCTAAAGTTATGTGTATTTGTTCTAACACCAAACAATGTACATTACTTTCCTTTCATGTTACGACTGCCTCTTTTTCCCTTTATATACTCCCTTTCCTGAAGATTAAATTTGTCACACTCCTGCCAGAGATGTGTTGACCCCCATACTGCGTGTGGTATCATTATTTCATATTTCATATTCGTCCACTTTGTGTTCCTGCTTATTCCCAGTGAGGAACTATGGACCCCACTTAGATCTTGCCTGTGGATGCAACACATCCGCAGAAAAACCTACTCCTAATTTGAACCCTAACACTAATCCTAATGCTAACTAAAACCATAACTCTGATATTAATCCTAACTCTAGCATAGGTCTAATTTTGAAAGTTACTGTGAATTTAACATTCATGATAATACTTTCATTTTCAATGCTGACTACATACAATTACACTAAATTGAACAATCACCTCATATTTTAACTTTAATTTTTTTAATTTTGTGCAAGGCTTACTCTTAGCTGTGTGTTCAAGGACCACTCTATGGTGGCTCAGCAAATAGTATTGGGTGCCAGGGATCAAACTCAGGTTGGCTGTGTGCGAGGCAATCACACTACCCACTATACTACTGTTCCAGCCTCCCTAACTTTAATTTTTTTTTTTTTTAGTTTTTGGGTCACACCTGATGACACTCAGCAGTTAATCCTGGCTATGAGCTCAGAAATCACTCCTGGCTCGGGGGGACCATATGGGATGCCAGGGGATTGAACCATGGTCCATCCTAGGCTACCGTGTGCAAGGTAATCGCCTTACCACTTGCACCACTGCAATTAAGAATTTTCATTCTTAAAATAGACACAGTCAAATCTAAATGTAACTTTAACCAAACCTTAAAGATAGTCATAAATCTAATTATAACCCTAAACTTAATCATAACCCTTTTTCTGGCATATGCATACCCTAATAATTACCCTGATTTTAATATACCTGAACACTAATGATTACTCTAACCATAATTATAAATCTAATTCAATCCCTAATATTAATCCTTATCCTAGAATGGGCCTAGTTATACAAATCACCCTATATTTAACAGTTACCTAAATAATAAATTTCATTTTCTTTTTTTTCTTTTTTTGGTTTTTGGGCCACACCCTGTGACACTCAGGGGTAACTCCTGGCTATGCGCTCAGAACTCACTCCTGGCTTGGGGGGTCATATGAGACACCAGGGGATCGAACCGCAGTCCGTCCTAGGCTAGCGCTGGCAAGGCAGACGCCTTCCCTCTAGCACCACCATGCCGGCCCCTAAATTTTCTTTTTTTGTTTTTTTGGGTCACACCTGGCAGTGCTCAGGGGTTACTCCTGGCTTTGTGCTCAGAAATAGCTCCTGGCAGGCACGGGGTACCATATGGGACACAGGGATTTGAACCAACCACCTTTGGTCCTGGATTGGCTGTTTGCAAGGCAAACACCGCTGTGCTATCTCTCTGGGCCCTAAATTTTATTTTCAACCTTAGCCATAGTTTAACCTAAACACTAACCCAAATACAAACCTTATCCTAGCCATTACAATAACCTTAATCATAATCCAAGTACAAGAATTACCCTAGCATTGGACTAACCTTACCATTACCTAAATTAAACAATCAACCTAATATTAGGTTTTTGGACCTAGCCAAAAAGAAACAGTAACCATCACTCTCATCCTAATTATAACCCTAACTTTTATACTAACCTTTACCTTGCCATAGGCCTAACCTTACCAATTACCTTAAATTTAACATTGATCCTAACACTAATTTTCATTGTCAACTTCAGCCACCATAGCCAAACCTAAACCCTAACACTAGCCCAATTATAATTCTAACCATTAAATTAACTCTTACCATGGAATCCTAACATTTATCTTAAGCTTAACATTAACCATAATGCTTTCATTTTCAACTTTGGCGATAGCCAGACGTAAACAATTACCTTAACTTGTAACTAGCCCTAAACCTAAACCTAACTTAATCATGTTTTTAAACCTAATACTAATTTTTACTGTCTCGGTTTCCTATTTGTGAATTATTACTTCCTTTGAAGTATACTTCTAATGCATAAATCTAGTTATGTATCATATCTAAAATAATACTATTTTAGTAGAATTGTTTTAAGAACTAAAAAACATCTATAGATATTTCCCTAGAATATCAGCAGGAGCTAGCTAAGGTAAGAATTAATATAGAGGAAGGGATTAGGGATCAGATTGGCATTAGGTTTAGGTTTGGCTCTGAAATCTTGTTAAAGAATATTAAAGAATTTAGTAATCCATGATAAGTCAACTAAATCAGGTAATAAAAGACAAATACTGTGTAGTTCCACCAATCTATGAGATATAAATTAAAGCAAAGTAAAAAGTGCATAAAATTGTTCTTAGACTCAGAAATTTATGATTGTTACTTGAGAATAAGAGGTAGGACAAACGGGAAAAGGGAGTGAATTTGATAACAGTGACTAATACTTAGTGTAGTTATGAGTGTGGTGAGGTATTTAAATATATGCATATGTGTATATATGATAATTATGAATGAAGTTGTACCTCTGAAATTTGTATTTCAAATGAATGTTAAATAACTAAAAACAACTAAAATAAAGTGTTAATTTTAGGATTATTGATAGGGTTAGACCTATGGTTTGTTTTTGTTTTTGTTTTGGGGCCACACCTAGCATTGTTCAGGCTTACTGCTGGCTCTGCTCTTAGAAATCACTCCTGGCAGGCATGAAGGACCATATGGGATGCCACTGTCTGCTCTGGATAGGCTGCTTGCAAGGCAAACGCCCTACTACTGTACTATTTCTCTGGCCCCTGTGTTAGACCTATGTTAAGATAATATTTCATATTAGGATTAGTGTTATAGTTAGGGTTAGGCTTATTACATTTAGGCTTGTCTATGGTGAAGTTAAAAAAGAAAGTATTGTGAGTAAAAATGTAGGGCAATTAGGTTAAGGGTTAAGGGTTATTTACAGAGGGGTTAGTTTAAGGAAAAAAGTACTCAAACTTGCATGGTGCTGAAAGTGGACAAAAAGAACTTAAGGTTGCTTCAAGTGAGCATTAATGATGATTGATATCAGCATAGCGATATCATAGGGATAGATATATAGTACCCCTTTTCCCAACAAATGGAACATTGAAAAATAAGTCTAATTTGGTTATCTCCAAAAATGAGGCTTTGAGCAAGTGTCTTTTAGCTTTTGTGCAATATGCACGGGTCACATAACTTTCTTACTTTGGGGAATACAGAGAGCTTTATTATACCACATGTCTGGGCTGCACAGTTATATATTGTCTATTGATTTGTGGATATGGCTAGCAGTTTTAGGATTTGGGGGGGTTATTTTTGGTTTGGAGACCACACCTGGGTGGTGCTCAGGGCTTGGCTTACTCCTAGCTCTTGCTCAGGAATCACTTCTGGTAGGACTTAGGGGACCACATGTAGTGCTGGGGTGTAGATGGAGTTATCCAAAAGCAAGACATCTATCTACTATTGTTCTGGCCCTCCAATCCTAGCTTTCCAGTAAGCATAGTCCAGTGGGATTTTGACCTCATAGCTAATGGCACTTTTATCCACAGGCAAAATGGATGTTTTACTTTTATGCAGGAACTTCAGTAAGTGTTAGCCTTAGAATCAGGGAAGAGCTGCACTGGCCTCTGAAAACAGGAGAGCTATGCAAGGCTTTGATTAGAAGGAAAGGGAAATGTTTTCATAAATTAGCTTTTAAGTGTGGGGATGAAACATTTTTTGCTGTTGTTACTTGCTGTTACAGTGTAATACCTTAAAAGCAAAAATGCTACATTTTATGTGTCCTAAAAATCGTTTATGTGTGTAATTCTGGCTTTAAAGTGATGTCCCAGACACAATGACAGGGAAACAGCAGATATGCAGTTTCTGATCCTCTTTCATGTTATTTGAAAAGCTCTTCAAGGATTATTACCTGGGATATAGAGGGACATTATAAAATGATAGAGTCTGCAATTCACCAAGAGGACATAACTATCTTAAATGGATATACACAGTATAATAGATTCAAAATCCATAAAGCAAAATATAAAATGTAAAGAAGAGGACAAAAACCCCACAATTATAATGGAATATCTCAACATACTTCTTCCTGTAACTGATGAACAAGATGACAGAAAATTAAGACAAAAATCTTAAACAACATTATCCATTCAGTTAAAACTTATAGAATGTATCATTCCAATCAGCAGAACACATATACTTTTAAAAATAGTGGAACATATGTTTCTAACATGGAATATTCATTACAATTCTGAGTCATTAAAAAGTCTCATATAAATAATTTAGTTACACAGAGATGGAATTTATTGGAAACTAACAAGAGAAATATATTTAGAAATTTAAACATTTAAGCTAGGACACATGAATCAAAGAAAATCTCATAAAGTAATGTTTTTGAAGTGAATAAGATTGAAAATATAACATGTTCAATATTTTGAGTTAATCTAAAATAATCTTGAGTCATCAAAATGGAATAGAGGCAAACAGTAGGAAAGCAGGTTCAATCCAATGTTCAAGTTTCAGGATGTACTTTTCTTCTCCCATGACAGTATTTTGTGATTAACTTGGCAACTTTCCTTTTTCTAACCTCTAGGCCTTCCAGATTAAATTAACTATGTGTCAATAAATTCTGCATATTCTTTATTTAAAAATACTGTGTCATATCCTAAAATTAATTATAACAGACACAGTCAGATGATAAACTATAACACTAAAGTACAGCTAGGGGTATCAACAAGTCCTCTCCCAATGAACTCCCTAACTTTTTTTTTATTTTGAGCCACACCTGGTGACGCTCAGGGGTTACTGGCTATGAGTTCAGAAATCGCTCCTGGCTTGAGGGACCAATGGGATGCCAGGGAGTGAAAATGCAGTCTGTCCTGGGTCAGCCGCATGCAAGGCAAACACAGTACCGCTGCGCCGTCGCTCCAGCCCCTCTCTAACTTATTTTTTTTCACAAGATGCAACTTTGATCAGAATGAGACATAGTAATTAATACATAAGAAAATACAAATCATCTAATATGATTCTGTGCCTTCCACTGAAGCCCACACTTGGAATGAATTAAATTAAGTAAGAAGGCCAAAAATGGCAGCAAACTCTGTCAAGGATTGATCCTTGCAAATAAAATCAGATTATAATTTTTCTAAAGTCTATTGTTGGCAGATAAATATGTTAAGTCGATTATGTTCCCAAAGTTCACTCATTATTTTTTTCAACTTAAAAGACAAATATTTATTTTATGTATAATTATTTAGAGGCATATTTCTAGTTAGCATTTTAATTCATAACATTAACAATGGGATATCCTACATTTATAATAAAAAGTAATGTTAACATGGAAGAACTAGTCCTATGCCAAAAAGGGATAAAATAGACTCTAAAATCTGTTGTTTGTATTGGATATTTTAGTGATGAAAGAATATGTTTAATAAAATTTTGACAGGATTTCCTTGTATTTTCCAGTTTACATAATTTTTGATAACACAAACTTTTAGGGTAGTTCTCTTTTACCTAAAGTTTCTAGGGAACTGAAAATAGTGTGTTTCCCCAATTTTTTGAGGTGATATACATATTTATTTTTCCCTAAAGTAATCAAGCCAGAGTTGAAAGAGCAGGAAGAACAGGGTTAAAGAGTGAACCTGGGGTTGTGCATGTGTCTGCTATTATGTGTATGTATTAATCTAGAAATAGTTTACTAGAATTAATGCCTGAAAATTGAAAAAATAAATAAAATGAGTAGAACATGGGATTCCTATAACAATTCACTTTAAAACATAAGAGAAAAAATTGATTGAATAAGATCAATAACAATTTCTTAATTTGATTTAGATAATGTTCATTTAAAAATTTTATTACTCCTTGATTTAAATAATAATTTAAATACTCTCCAGGATGCTTGGTGGTAGGTATTCTGTAAATGTCCATTTGTACTTAAGGTGACTCGTAAGATGGTGCTCATAATAGGAGGGCAAATTATTTGCATATCAGCTAAAACAGCTTTTAGCCTTGCTACTTATTTATATATTTGGGTATTATTTAAAGGCAAATCAAAAGATTCTAGATTTCAATCATACAGCAAACAATTCCCTTAAAAAGGCTGAACTGCCATATTAATATCAGATGACACAGATTTGAGTTTTAAAAAAGTTATGAGATAGAGATGAACATTTTATAATAATCAAGGAATATGTACAACAGAAAGAATTCACACTGCTAAACATATATGCATCTATTGGTGGATCAGCAAAATATTTAAAACAATTGTTGACAAATATGAAAGAATACATCAATAGTAACACAATAGTGGGAGACCTCAACACCACCCTGTCACCCCTTGATAGGTCAACCAGGCTGAAATGTAACAAGAATACACTAGCTCTGAAATGGGAAGTGGAGGAAAGTGGCCTATTATATAGGGCTTTCCATTCCCAGAAACCTGAAGACACATTGTTCTCCAATGCATTCTCAAGGATAGACCACATACTGGCTCATAAAACATATCTCCATAAAATCAAGAGAATAAAAATTGTACAAACTAACTTCTCAGATCATAATGCACTGAAATTAGAAGAGAATAACAGACACAGAGGAAAAAGTTTAACAGCTGGAAATTAAACAGCTCACTATTGAATAACTAGTCAATCAGAGATGAAATCAAAAAGAAAATCAAAAGGTTCTTGGAAACAAATGAGAACAAAGACACAAATTATCAGAATGTGTGGGACCCAGAAAAAGCATTACTACAAGGAAAAGTAGTAACTTTCCACTGTTGAATAAAGAGGATGTAGCATATTTAAACACCCCCATAACTATTGAGGAAATTAAAATGGTAATCAAATGTCTGCCTGAAAACAAAAGCCCAGGCCCAGATGGATTCATTAATTAATTCATTCAAACCTTTCAAGAGGAGCTACTACCAATCTTGGCCAAGCTCTTTCATGAAATCAAAAAACGGAAACACTTCCAAATAGCTTTTATGAAGCCAGCATCACCTTGATACCCAAACCAGACAAGGATGCTGCCAGAAAAGAAAATTACAGACCAATATTTTGATGAACACAGATGCAAAGATCCTCAACAAAATCCTGGAAAATAGGATCCAATGCCTCATCAAGTAGGTTTCATCCAAGATTGCCAGGATGGTTTAACATCTGTAAATCTATCAACATAATACACAATATCAATAACAAGAAGAATAAAAACCACATGATCGTATCAATAGATGCAGAGAAAGCCTTTGATAAGTTCCAACACCATTTTTGATAAAAAAAAAACTCTCAGCAAGATGGGAATGAAAGAAACCTTTCTCAATATAGTTAAGACCATCTACCACAAACCAATGGCAAATATTATCCTCATTGAAGAAAAATTAAGAGCCTTTCCTCTAAATTCTGGTACAAGACAAGGTTGTCCTTTCTCACCACTCCTATTCAACATAGTACTAGAAGTACTTGCTATAGCGATTAGGCAAGAAAAAGATATCAAGGGCATCTAGAGAGGAAAGGAAGAAGTCAAGCTCTCACTCTTTGCAGATGACATGATACTACACTTAGAAAACCCTAAAGACTCTACCAAAAAGCTTCTAGAAACAATAGATTCATATAGCAATGTGGCAGGCTATAAAATTAACACACAGAAATCAATGGCCTTTTTATATACCAATAATGATAGGGAAGAAATGGACATTAAGAAAAAAACCCTTATGGTTGATGTCTCCAATATTATTTTATTTTATTTTGTCTTGTCTTTCTCTTTCTTTTTGCACTCGAGCATGATTTGATTTTAGAACCGAGACTATTGTGTGGTGCCTGTCTTTATTGCTGTAGTGCTCACTGGTTATTTAATTCGATATTTTTTTTCTGTATTGTTGTTGTATTTCAATTACCTTTTTCACGTCCTCTCTCAAACTGAGGTTGGAAGCCTCTAGAGGGACTCAGCCCATTTTCAGTGTATTTGACTTTTGACTTCTTTTTTTCCCTCTTATTTTGTACCCCAATCTATTTCTTTTCTTGCCTTCAAACAAAACCACATATTTCAATTTTTCTAGCTCTGCCTCTTAAATAGAGGGGGAAACAAGGGAGGGATCCAGGACCAAACAGATATGTGATCACTAATAGTAAGCCAGACAAAGAGGGGTCCACCTACACTAGCAGCCTGGGGGGTGATGGTGGGGTATATGGGTTGTAGAAAGGGAACTGGAATGGGGGGGAGGACATAGTTGGTGATGGGTACTCCCCTGACTCAATGTTAATATGTACCTAAAATACTACTGTGAAAGATATGTAAGCCATTATGAAAAAAATTGTGTTTTTAATCAGAAACTTTCTTTGACTTACATGTATTATTATTATATCAATTATATTATATGTTATGTTATGTTACTATATTATGTTATGTTAGTTTATCTCATTGTGTTAATCAATTTTGTCTCTTGAATAAATTCTTACAATAAAATAAAATAAAATAAAATAAAAATTTTGTGTTCTGAAAAAAAAATCCATTCACATAAATGTCACAAAAACTCAAATATCTTGGAGTCAACTTGACTAAAGACGTGAAGGACCTATACAAAGAAAACTATAAAACACTGCTCCAAGAAAAAGAGAAGGGCCCGGAGAGATAGCACAGCGGCGTTTGCCTTGCAAGCAGCCGATCCAGGACCAAAGGTGATTGGTTTGAATCCCGGTGTCCCACATGGTCCCCCGTGCCTGCCAGGAGCTATTTCTGAGCAGACAGCCAGGAGTAACATCTGAGCACTGCCGGGTGTGACCCAAAAACAAACAAACAAACAAAAAAGAATGTCTTCTTAAAAAGAAAAAAAGAAAAAAGAAGAAAAGAAAAAAAAAAGAGGGGACACACAGAAATGGAAACACATACCCTGCTCATGGATTGGCAGGATTAACATCATTAAAATGGTAATGCTCCTCAAAGCATTGTACAGATTTAATGCAATCCCTCTAAAGATACCCATGACATTCTTCAAAGAAGTGGATCAAATACTTTTGAAATTCATTTGGAACAATAAACACCCGTGCATAGCTAAAGCAATCTTTGGGAAAAAGAATATGGGGGGCATTTTTTTTCCCAATTTTAAACTGTATTACAAAGCAATAGTTATCAAAAAGCATGGTATTGGAATAAAGACAGACCGTCAAATCAGTGGAGTAGGCTTGAGTACTCAGAAAATGTTCTCCAGACCCATAATCACCTGTTTTTTTGTCTTTTTTTTTTTAATAAAGGAGCAAGAAATCCTAAATGGAGCAAGAAAAGACTCTTCAATAAGTGGTGTTGGCACAACTGGTTAGTCACTTGCAAAAAAACGAACTCAGACCCCCAGCTAACACCATGTACAAAGGTAAAATACCAATGGATTAAAGATCTTGATATCAGACCAGAAACCATAAGGTATATATAATAACACATAGGTAAAACACTCCATGACATTGAGACTAAAGGCTTTTTTAAGGATGAAACAGCACTTTCCAAACAAGTGGAGCACAGATAAACAGATGGGAATATATTAAGCTGAAAAGCTTCTGCACCTCAAAGGAAACAATGCCCAAGATACAAGAGCCACCCACTGAGTGGGAGAAACTATTCACCCAATACCCAGCAGATAAGGGTTAATATCCAAAATATACAAGTCTCTGATGAAACTTTACAAGAAAAAAAACATCTAATCCCATACAAAAAATGGGGAGAAGAAATGAACAGACACTTTGTCAAAGAATAAATACAAATGGCCAAAAGGCACATAAAAAACGCTCCACATAACTAATCATTAGGGAGATGCAAATCAAAACAACTATGAGGTACCATCTCATGCCACAGAGATTGATGCACATCACAAAGAATGAGAACAAGCAGTGCTGGAGAGGATTTGGAGAGAAAGGAACTCTCATTCACTGCTGGTGGGAATGCTGTCTATTCCAACCTTTATGGAAAGCGATATGGAGATTCCTCCAAAAACTGGAAATTGAGCTCCCATATAATCCAGCTATACCACTCCTAGGGATATACCCTAGAAACACAAATATATAATACAAAAATCCCTTCCTCACATCTATATTCATTGCAGCACTATTTACCATAGCAAGACTCTGGAAACAACCAAGATGCCCTTCAACAGATGAATGGCTAAAGAAACTTTGGTATATATACTCATTGGAATCTAATGCAGCTGTCAGGAGAGATGAAGTCATAAAATTTTCCTATACATGAATGTGCATGGAATCTATTATACTGAGTGAAATAAGTCAGAGGGAGAGAGATAGACGTAGGCGCAGCATAGTCTCACTCATCTATGGGTTTTAAGAAAAATAAAAGACATTTTTTGCAATAATTCTCAGAGAAAAAGAGAGGAGGGCTGAAAGTTACAGCTCACAGCATGAAGCTCACCACAAAGAGTGGTGAGTGCAGTGAGAGTAATAACTACACTGAAAACTATCATAACAATGTGTATTAATAAGAGAAGTAGAAAGCCTGTCTAGAGTACTGGTGGGGGTAGAGTGGGGAGGAGGGATATTTGGGACATTGGTGATGGGAATGTTGCACTGGTGAAGGGAGTATTCTTTACATGACTGAAACAACTACAATCATATTTGTAATCAAAGTGTTTAAATAAAGATATCAATAAAAAAGAAAAAAATAATCTAACCAGATCAAAAATGGGTAGATAAAATGAAAAGTAATTTCCTTAAATAAAAACACAAGTGACCAAAAGGTACATGAAAAAATACCCCACATCACTGATTATAAGGGAGATGCAAATCAAAACATCAGTGTCTCATGCCACAGAGACTGGCACACATCACAAAGAACAAGAACAATCAGTTCTCTGGCTGGGATGTGTGGAGAAAGGAACTCTTATTCACTGCTATAGGTAATGCAGTTTAGTTCAGCCTTTCTGAAAAACAATACGATATTTCTCAAAAAAATGGAAATTGAGCTCCCACATAATCCAGCAATACCACTCCTAGAGATTTTCCCTAGGGACACAAAAATCACAATACAAAATGCCCTCTGCATGCCTATGTTCATTGCATTTTATTTATAATAGCCAGAATCTGGAAACAACCTAGTTGCCCGACTACAGATAAGTGGCTAAATAAACTGTGGTACATATACACAATGGAATACTATACAGCTTTTAGGAAATATGAAGTCATGAAATTTGCCTATACATGAATGGGCATGGACACTATTATGCTGCATGGAATAAGTCATAGTGAGAGAGGTAGACACAGAATAGTCTCGCTCATCTGTGGGATATAATAAAAATAAAAGAGTATGTTAATAATACTCAGAGACAATAGAGATGAGGACCAAAAGGTATGATATGAATCTTACCACAAAGAGTGGTAAGAGCATTAATAACCACACTAATAACATCATGACAATGATAGCGAATGAGTGTAGAAGACATGCAGGGAATGGGGCCAGGAGGAAAATGGGGGACATTGATGGTAAAAAAAAAAGTTACACTGGTGAAGGGCGTGTACATTTTATTACTGAAACCCAAGTATGAACATGCTTGTAACCATGCTACTTAAATAAGGATATTATAAAAAATAAGTTTCTAGATCTTTAGGGCACCTTGGTATTTCCACTGAAATCTTATTCTGGATTTATTTTTCCCCTCGTTGTAGGGCCTCAGTCAGCCTCTCTATGCTGGGGCTATTAAAGCACAGAGGGGAAGAGCTCTTGCCTTTTTACAAGTTGCTCATACATTTTCAAGTATGTCTGCTAGATGCTGATAGTGGCAGATTTCTTAGACCTCCTACTGCATAATGCTCATGGACATGGTTGCTGTTGAGGCAGTAAATTAATTCCTTGTCCATCATGTTAGATCAAAAGGAAACAGACTTGGCTATGCCAAGTTTAATTCACACACACACACACACACACACACACACACACACACACACACACACACACACACACACACACACACACACACACAAGGAAACCAGCTGCTTCTGCTAAGAAAAACTATCTCTATCTGTTCTATGAGGATGTGTACTACAGAGCAAAAAGTTCTGGAGCTGCAATGCCATTTGAGAAAAGGGAGATATATAGAGGTCAGCACTCAGGTGGGAGTTTTTTGTAATAGCAGAATGTCAGAGAGTCTGGGGCCTGAGTTCCTAGGGTGTGCACCTTGATATGGTTGACCTAGGTTCAATTCCTTGCATTTTATATGGTTCATCAAATACACCAGGAGTAATCCCTAAGTGCAGAGACTGGAATAAACAAGCCCTGAGCATTACTCGGTGTGGCCCCCCAAATCAAAGTGTCAGGAGAGGAATTTAGATGATAAGACACCACAACTTTCAAAAAGAAACTCTGCCATGCATATGTTTTAAAGGGATTTATAATTAGTAAGTAAATTCCTTTTGTAAAGTGAACATTGCATTCCTCTTTGTAATACTCTAAATGCCTTTGGATAAATAACTGTCACATCATGGATTTAATCTAAAGCATTCTTGCAAATGAAGGTCCTGAGACTTTCAGAGGAAAACCTTGAATTCAGTTGAAAGAAAGACAAGCACATTTAAATGGAAAATTGGATCCTCTGCCTCATAGTAGCTAGAATTTTCACTTTGGCTTACTTATGGGCAAACAAAATTTTCTGTTAAAATCTAATGAAGATGCTCAATGATATAATTAATATATAATATAAAACATATATAATAATATAGAAAGAATTAATTATATTAGTACTTATATATTAATATATTATATTTTATAAATAAAAACAAATTTTATAAGTATATTTATAACTGTACAACATTTTATATTTATATAATTGTATAAATATATACTATAATATATAACATAGAAAATATATGATTAATTTTCCTGTATATATCACAGCTACAAAAGACCTCCCAACATAAGTAAAAATCAACCATGATTAATAGATCTAAGTACTCACGAAGCCTAAATAAATTTATATAACTTGTGATCAGAAAAATATCTGGGGGACATTTGTACAGATACATTTGTACATATAGTACTGAAAGATAGTACAGGAGGTAAGATTCCCCTAAGCATGTTTCTCTAAGCACGGATAGGATGTGAACTTTGTACAGAGATCATGACTAGTTGGTTCAGATACCACCCCTCAAGAATCCAATCTCTTTATACACAAACAGAATACATTTTGCTGAATTCTGGTTCTAATCTGCCCTAGTAGTGCCCTATTTGTGAAGTAAAATTGCTAACAGTGCCTTGACTTAGACTTAACATTAATTCAGCTTTAATGTCTTTTTTATTCTTCTTCTATGCTCCTTGTGTTATTTGTCCTTCTTTTCTTGACCTTAAGATGTAATTTTCAAATGTTTCAGTGATGAACTGATAACTGATAGGGGCTGTATCTTTATCTTGGAGGATGATTTTTTAGTCTTCTTCTTTGTTAGGTTCTAAAGAACACAAGCTTAGGAATAATTTCTCTATTTCAATACTTTATTCCCTCTGAATATCTCTGACATTTATCTTTGTATAAAACCAAACACATGAAATTAGCACAATTTAAGAAATGAAAGTATCTATATTGTGTAAATTACACCACAGAAATAGATTTAAAGGCATGTAAGAAATCTACACGATGCTCAAACAGCACTATTTAGAGTGATAAAAACTAACTAACTCATCATAAACAATAAGTTAAAATTGGTACTTTTAAAATACTGAACACTTTAATAATAATAATAATAATATAAATACTTCTCTCCCGTTTAAAAAAGTAGAAATCATGCCTTAGTGACAAAATGGATGGAACTTTAGGTGACCATAATAAGAAAGAAATTAAATACAACATTCTGATAATTTTACTCATATGCATAATATAAAGAAAACAACCTCTCTAGCAAAACAAGATATAGTGAAAACTATGATGATTACTAGAGTAGAAAAGGCAGGTGTAAGTAGAGGCAGAGGAATCTCTTTTGTGGTTGTGGATGGCATTAGAACTTCGGTAGAACGTGTGATGAGTCATTTATTTTGAGATGTGAAGCCATACCCTTAAAATTCTATAGTATTATTAACCAATGATAAATCAATAACCATTATGAACTATTACAAAAAGTGATAAAGTGATATAACATTCCTTATGTTCATTACCTGATTTTTGATAGTTAAGAGCTACAAAGAACCTAAGTGCCCACCAGTGGATGAAACAGTAAGGAAAATATATACAAGCACAATGGAAAACTACTCATTTATAAGGAAGACAAAATTCTGCCTTAGGAACAAAATGAACCTTAGATGAACATAGAGAATATTATGCTTACTTATATGTCAGAAAAAGACAAACTCATATGTAGTATGTAAAAAAAGCAAATAAAACAAACAAAAACCTTTAAAAATGCTAAGACCAAAATAGTGGTTATTTTAAAGGAAGGAGGAAGTAGGATGTAGAAAAATCAGGTAAAAGCAGTCAATTTTATGAAGGATGGAAATTAGTGAGAAAATTAGTGATGGAAATTTGGTGAGGGGCACACATTCATATGTAGTATCTGCAAAAGTTGGCTGAGTAAAGCCATATACCTATCAATGTTACTTTAAATCCAAAAAATTGTGACATATTTCTAAATTGTAAATTAACAGCATGAATTATTTTCATTAAAAACAATGCACAAGCACTTGCCATATTCAAACAGGGCCAGCTCCATTGAACCACTTGTGTGTGTGTGCGTGCATGCGTGCGTGCGTGTGTGTGTGTGTGTGTGTCTGTGTGTGTGTGTGTGTCTGTGTGTCTGTGTGTCTGTGTGTGTGTTTTGGGCCACTCTCAGTCGTGCTCCCAGCAAGGTCACTCCTGACTCTACACTCAGAAATCATGCCTGTCAAGCTGCCGGAATTGAACCCAGGTCAGTTCTGGGTTAGCTACGTGCAAAGCAGACATCCTACTGCTGTACTCCAGCTTGACCCACTCTTTTCTTGAATGATATATAAACCAAGTCGTGAAAGATCATGAGAACCTTAGCCCATGCAGCAGTAGTACTGACCATCTACTACTGACCATCTCAGTAGTAGAGGGTGGGCCAAGCCACCCTGCTTGGGAGACATGCCTGCTGCCTCCATCAGCCAGAATCACCATTTTCCTCATAACCCTGCCTCATCATCCCTCTAGGATTCCCTTCAGGGACACTAATCTGACCAAACTTTAGGTGTGTCAATTTGGGGGCTGATATCAAGAGGGCTATATATATATTTGGAATGAGTGTGGGAACCCTCCATTGTATCTCCTTTCTTCCAGGAAGACTGGCAGCCATAAGCATGCCCACAAATGCAGGTGCCATTATTGAACCAGGGAGCTCCACAGACTCACACTTTCCTTGAAGGAGATGTAAATTAAGCATGAAAGATTATGGCTACACCGGCTCCTGCAGTAGAATGCTGGCTCTCTAGGGAGGAGCAGGTGAGCCGTCTCTGCCTTGCCAAAGCCACATCTGCTGCCTACGTTACCCAGAATCACCGTTTTCCTGACTGTCCTTGCCTCAATAGCCTCTATGACTTCCTTTGAGGACACCAATCTGATCAAACTTCAGGTATGCTTGTCTTGGGTCTGATCTCACAGCGGGTGTGGGCATCCTCCTCTCCCCTTATTTTCCTTCTTTCAGCTGAGTACACACCCCTAAAAGTTGCAGTATCTGTAATAGTGCTTTGAATTCATAGACAACTTTATTTGTTTGATATTGTCATTCTTAAAGGAACACACCAATTTAACACAAGGGACAGCTAACAACAAGAACTTACTAACCTCTGTCAGTGTATTAATGATTTCATTAGAGGTACAATTTTCACAAATGCTTTTTCTACTGTACTTTTCATTTACCTTTCTTTTTTTTAAATAGAATTTTATTCTCTTCCTTTTTCTGTTTTATATTTATTTTTTATTTTTTCAGTAACTTTGCTTTTACTTATCTGAAGCAAATGTGTTATGGTCAACTATGTGATGCTTTTTCTTTAGATAAAGTAAAAAAGAATGAACAAAAGAAGTCAACACAGAGGACTATGCATATACTGTGTAGGTGTATTTCAAAAATAGCTGAAATTAATCTATAGTGTTTGGAATAAATACAGTGTGAATAGGTATCAGATAGTGGCAAGAGGGAGACAGCCTTTTGGGGTACTGAGATGACTTAGTACTGATTATACTTTAGTCTTCACTCCCTTGTATACTGTTTCATTTGTATATTAAAGTAACTTTCACTCATTTTTTGATTTCTGCTTCAAAATACTTTTTGTTAAAATTATGTTATTTAAAGACTATGTATTACATAATTTCCCATAATAAATTTGTTTTTACCATTTTATGTTCCAAAACCAATCCCAGCACTAATGTAAAATTCCCTCAACCACTGTATTAAAATTTCCATCCATTCTCAAGCCTACCCCCTTTGAAGGTACAAAATATGTATTTTATATTGCTTGTTTACAGATAAATGGTAATAACATTTAAAAAATCATACATCAAAAAGAAAATTTGTGAAGTTTTATTATATCTTCCAATAAATTAAGTTATTGTCAAGGTTACTAAGCTATTTGTTGTCAGTTGATCTTTCTGTTATTTGTTTTATTTCTGAGCATTAGGTGGCCTCAAATCCACATTGACTTCTAAATTCATGTGTTCTTACTGGTATGATGGTATAAAAAATTTGCATGCAGCCATGCAGTCCAGGAATTTCAACCTCTGTGGCTGACATTTCAGCATTTGTGGGGTATGGTTTCATCTGTCAGGCCTTCTGGAAGTGGGGGGAGTGTGCCTGCACTCCCTCTGACAAAGTCCTGATGATTTCAACCCAAATACCAGCATAACCGGAGTTTTAGTTGATTTGGCAACTCTGCAGGGCTAAGTGGTGAAGCTGGGCCATTGGCAAAATTGTTTGTGTGGGTGCAGTTGTCATGGCTTCTGACAAGATGGGAACTTGGCTTTCCCATCCTCCTGAGATTGCCAGTTTTCAGCTAAGCAGCCTGTGTACCCATGATTTTTCATGGTTTAGTTTACTTCTCTTCTGAGAATAAAGATAATCCGTGGAAGTGGCCGAATACAGACCTGGTGATGGTAGCTGTGGGGTCTGGTCAATTTATTAACATTTTATAGGGGCCACATTTAGAAGTACCAGCATGAGAGGAGTGCCTGGGGCCACTCAGTCTAGTGATGCTTATCTTGGTGCTGTAAGTCTTACAGTGGTGCTCAGGGGGCCACTAGGTTCATACCTGGTAGTGCTCAGGGGTCATATTGGGAAGTCAGAGCCTCAGAAATACAAGTCCTGTGCTTTGAGCTCTCACACCAGAGCCTTTATTTTTCCCTTTAAAAGAGAAAAAAAATCAAACTCTGAAAACCGTAATATATTCTGAAATATAGTAATCTTTTCCCAGCCATCCTAGCCAACAATTATATCTGTTTAACAAAATAGCAAGCTCATTTTTACAACTGAACAACCTTAGCCCGGTATAGCAGAGCAGTCCTGCTTATTCGTGTCTGGGGTGAAGCTGCACATAGTATTTCTGGGAGAAGTAAATGCTATACCTACCAAAATGCACTAAATAGTTGAGGGCTTAATATCGCTTATATATTGTGTTATATTTGGGGGGGGGAAATAAGTCAGGCCCAGTTTGGCCCTTTGAGAACTCCTAATCTATTCTATCTGTAGACTCTCTTCCTTGTTCAACTCCCACCCCTTTCTGGTCACACACACACACACACACACACACACACACACACACACACACACACATCCTGTTTTGTTTCACCTTCTTTTCATCCCCTGTGATCCATAGCAAGATTTTATTCCTGGAAAAAGTTTTAGTGGAACTGAAACTTCTAGAGAACTTGGGTTGGAAACTAATTGGAAAGCATAGGCAGGATAGTCTTAGTTGTGTCTCACTACCACCTCCAGAAATATGGATCTCAACAAACACAATCTATGCTCAGTTACTCATTTCCAACACGAATATCTGAAAAATAAGCTCTGATATTTACAATTCTTGTTGATTGAATAAAAATTTAGGCCACGCTATAACCAGTAATCATACTGATATAATTTGAAGAATGTATCCAAGTGGCAGAAAACACAGTCATCACTCAGAAGTACTCTCTAGTATAGTAACAATTTCCTAGAAGTATGACTGTTATTTTGAACTCAGTGGTTTCACTGAGTTTAAGATACTTGAATTTATAATATAAATCCTAGATTCTTTCAATGTGTTAATAAAAACATTGTAGGCATAGCACATCTACAAGCTAGTAGGGGTTTATAAAGGAATGAAAGAGAAGGCTGGTAGTGAGAAATTTGGCAACTACGGCAGATCCCTTTGGAGGTGGTATGTTCACGTATAGGACCAGCAGAGGGCGCTGGAATGAAATTATTCTCGCCTCAGCACTTGTTTCAAGGGCACAGTAACAAAGGGGACAACATTTAGAATCGAGGAAGACAATTTTGCAGAGTGGAGGGTGACGACAATAAGGCAGCAAATCCATTTCATGTAAGAGTCTTAAAGATTAGGAGGTGTAGCAGGCAACAAGGAAAGAACATGGTGGAGGGGGGCAGTACTATTTTTATTATGGTCGTAATTGCTCTCAAGAAAGGGCTATCCAGCTTGCTTGTCCATTCAGATAAATCCACCTCATTTAGGTAAATCCACCTCTGATCTCCGGAGGTGTCACTGTCATCAGAGGAAGCAGATCTAAACAAGTGAAAATTGTTACCTTGTTTTGATTTCTCTGGATTCGGTGCTTCTCCTCATTTGTTCTCCAAAGATACCCACCACCGGATTATTTTAGGCATTAAAAGCAGCGAAAGGAGATTCTCTGTGATCCCGTGTATCAATAACCCATTTCTACTACTTTGAAAGTCAAAGGACAGGATAACTTACCCTGCTATCTGAAAGAAACACTGCTGCAGAGAACAAAGAGAGGTGGAATAATATGGGCCATTGTTTTTATTCTTCCTCCTGCTTCTCTCTGGGAGAACAAAACTTGGGTCATCTTATCTTACTGCTTTTTAGAACACATTCTACTGATTACCATTTCACAGATTTACAATGACTTTCACTAAGACACTTAACCCACTTAGTTGTAAGAATGCTATACTCATCATTCTTCCATGTCTTAATTGCTACTATAGTGTTCACATTTGTTTTTCCAAGTAGGATGCTTGACTTCCAACTCATTTGATTTATTTGAAAATTTTAAGTGATTTCCCCCCTACTTTCTTTCTTTTGCATTAGCATTATTTGACTAAATTATAACCTCGTATTCTGAATCCATCATGTAAGGTGTCGAGAGTGGGCCAGGTCTGTGGAGGAAATCTACAACTCTTTTATGCAATCCCAAATAGCCAATCATCTTCCTTATATTTACATACATTTGTCCCCCATTTAATTAGCCTTTACTCTGTAGCTTTCACTACATAGATGAGGCCAAGTTTGGTCTCAAACTTTATGCACAATATCCTGTACAAATAAATTATTTTGTACAGAATGTTATGTCCATCAATATTTTTATCAAATAAAAGCTTTATTATTATGAGATATATACAGCAGAGATGTCAGATTAAAAGTAATGACTAATATTTATATAAAAAGGGCTATTTTGAGAGAGACCGTATCACATAACTTTCTTTTATTATAGTATTTTGTTATAATTAATTTATATTAATAACATGATAACTTATACAATATTACTATTCATATGTGCATACATATACAATAAAAATCATGTAAAAAACATTATGTAAAGGCTTTGCTACTTATCTAAGATCCAGGTTTCCACTGGGGATCTGGAACATAACTCCCAGGACTGAGTCTATTATTGTCTACTACCATACTTCCACTGAAGGTGGTAGGTTCTAACATATAAGGTAGAATTTCTGGCCCATTCTGATGCTAAATAAAAAATCTGCTTCTTTAAATTAAATTATCTAACATATATGCAAATTCTAATTGCCCTTAAAATATTAAAAATGCTAATCATTCCTTTAATTTTCTTTTTTTAAAAGCTAAACATCTCTAAGACTTTTAAAAAGCCTCACATGATGATGCAAGATAATTTTTTTCCCTTTGTTATCATGACAGAAAATTTTCTTTCTGTCCTCCCTGACTGGGTAAGTTGATGTTGTTCTATTAGAGATTTCAGGAGCTTTGTCTGCTTTGTACTGAATTTGTTCCGATAACAAGCTGCTGGTTTTGCAACCAAGAAAAAGCCAAAAGTGTGCAAGCAAAGTTGGAACCAAGACTATGCCTAGAGTCAAGGACAGTGTGACTGACAAGAAGCAGAACTAAGATGAATGCAGCAACGCGTGGAGGCCCCAGGCCAGTTCATGCTGCATTACTAGAGGCAAGAAAAAGACTGTGCTTAGTGGTTTCTATGATATAGTTTTTCATTGCTCTGACTGAGTGTATTTTCTAAAAATATAGCTTATAATTATTGATGATTCTTTAACGATGGAAAGCAGGTTATAAGGAGTTGCTTTCCATAGTGAAGGTTTGTTGAACTCAAGAAATGCCATGTTGTTTTTCTGTCACATAGAGGAGTATTTCTGGTGGTTTTCAGATTCATGCACGTGTGTGTGTGTGGGGGGGGGGGAGTGGTGATGTTTCTACACCAATTCTCCTACTCTATGACACCAATTCAGTATCTAACAATTAAACTCAGTTTTGCCACTATCTGGAGTTAGCAAAAACCCCACAAGTTAAGGATTTAATTGCCCCAAACTCTCCCCAAACTCTCTCCAGACTATTCTCTACCTAGATGACTACAAATTTAAGGGCATTCCAATGACCCCCAGGGTTCGAAAGTTTCTAGAATAATCCAAATGACCTAGGAGAATGCTTCACTTTTATCTACTTATTACAGAGGACACATGTGGAAAGATACATAGGCCACTGGGCTTCCATGCTCTCTCTGGACATTCTACCCTTTCAGTATATCAAGGTCTTTGTTAATCCTCAAGCTCTTGGAATCTATTCAAGTGGTTGTTTTTTTTTTTTTAAAAATTTATTTTATAAATAGCCAGCCTTAAGCTTCTTTCTCCTCCACAGAGATTAGTTTAGGGTGTGACTGGAAGTTCCCATGCTCTGTCTTTCCGATGACTGATATATCTAGGGACATCTAACCTGAGAGTCACTTCTTGAGACCAAACTAATCAATATGTTTGTCCTTCTCTTTTCAAAGGAGGGATCATTACAAGTGACAAAACACCTTCCTATCCTGCAGGGAAGGATTTCAGGATCTCAGAGAGAAATCACAGGGACCACAAAATATATTTTTATTAAAGCTCGGTGTAACAGCGTGATAGTCTGCAATCTTAAAGTTTTAGTTTCTCCTTTATAATTAAATTAGAAAAACCGAACATGTAATGGATACTTAAGACATAATTTAGAAATATGTGATAAATTGTTTTCAAAAATACTTGCATTCTAATAATATTAACCAGATTTGGTATCTGAAAGAGATGTCAACATTTGCTGCCCTAAAGCTATAATCTTATCTTTTTATGTACCAAGACTCTATGATAAATTTATAAAAAAAAATCCTACTTCAAAAAGAAAGGAAAATTTTACTCACTGGACCAGAACAAAAGAACATCTAAAGGTATTCCCCAGTGTGGGAACAGCCATGACTCACTTGTCCAGGAGAATGGGTCTGGAGCAGGGTCACCATGCAAAATAAACCAAGCCAAGCAGAAGAGTGAAAATCTTGTGGTCCTGAATCTGCCAAAAAGACCTCTCTTTATTTTTCAGCTCAGTCCAAAATCAGGTGGGAATGAAGGGTAGAGAATGACAAAGTACATATCTCCATCTAATCCAGTCTAGGTGGGATCTTTACATGTAAAAAGGGGTAGAAGAAAAAGGACTGGTGGGATCTTTACATGTAAAAAGGGGTAGAAGAAAAAGGACTGGTGGGACCTAGGGAAGTTTTTGTTTTGGGTAAATGCAAGGTGTAATCCCACAGCATGTGAATGTATTCTTTCTCACAATTCTCCATTTCTCTGTATTTTTATTCCATACTTGCCAAGAAAGGCATAGTTGTGATATAGCTTTTCAGGTCTTATAATTATAAAAAGAAGGTCATGTAATTAGTAGGTATGGATCACCTAACCATGAGAAAGGGCTAGGTAAAATTGGCAATATTCTTTCTCTTTTATATGTGCCTTCAACAATTACTTATAGATGAATGTCTCTTTAATCTATGATATTTGGCTATCCCTCATGCAATAGATTCAGCACCTTGCCTAAAAATTCCTTCATTCAATAAGTATAGCATGTTGCCTAACACACCTTGGTACTTAGTCACACACAAAAATAAAATTCCTCTTGTCTCAAACTCACCTTCACAAAATTGTTCCCCTATAAACCTCTCTGCAAGTCTCTCTAGAGAAATATATCTCCTGGCTGCCCAAGTCAGAAGTATGAGAAGCATCCTAAGTCCTTATCAAGTCGGCCTTCACTTTTGCAATTAACTACTAGTGCTGCTTATCTTATTCTTTCAAAGCGGCTACTATGCAATTGTGATCCTGAAAAAGTAGGTTCAGAACTGGATCAAAGGAACTTAGCTCTGACCTCATAACTCCATAACTCATAACTCCATAACTCACAAGAGCTCTCAGATGCAGGTCATTCTCCTTTCTTTATTTTATCTCCTTCAGTCAAAATTAAGCTGATAAAAGAGAATGAGTTTGAAGACATTTTAAGCATAAAATTATGCTAAAAATTTTGTTGTCCCGATGTGGTGTTGTATACACCAAACTCTGCCTTTGACAGTATAGTAAAATTTGAACAATGGTAGCTAAAATAAAATATATCAAAAATACTAATAAACAGAACAGCTCTCACCAAATGTCTGAACAGTTTTTTGGGGGAGGTCACACCTGGCAATACTCTGGGGTTACTCCTGGCACTGTGCTCAGAAGTCACTCCTGGCAGGCACGGGGGACCATATGTGGTGCAGGATTTTAACCACCATTTGTTCGAATTAGCTGCGTGCAAAGCAAACACCCTCCTGCTGTGCTATTTCTCAGGCCCCAAATGTTTGAACTTTTGAGGGTCTATGGTGATTTTTAGGAGGTCCATTCCGACAGTTCTCAACAGAACTATCCTGTTGTTTAATGTGAAAGTTCAAGGATGTGGTGTTGCCCAGGTCCAGCTATAGCAAAGATTACATGAGTCATCTTAATGACACTTAGGACCCACTAGAGATGCATAGGGTGACACCTGGGAAACCAGATAGTTCTGGGGATCATTCTAGGGTTAGTTTCATACAAGTTAAGTACTGCATGAATCTTAATCCCCCTGTATTAGCTCCCTAGGACTGAAGATCTTACAAGTTTTTATTTACTTACAAGTTAATGATTTATCCTGGGGCTCAAGGATAAAGAGGATCAATACTAAGAAACAAAAATTATAGCCTATTTTGGTTATTGTAAATAATTTTTATTTCTAACAATGGTACTTCCTTCTAATTAAATAAATTGTTTATGAGATAGAAAGTTCCTGTTACCTTCCAGTAAATGTTGAACTCCTTTGTGGAACTGTTATTGAGGAGATTCACAGGAGTAATGCATTTACCTTGCATTTACTTGCTATCTGGCTTGTCCCAAAGACCTAATTCTCCACTCAGATGCACAAACTCCCCTTATTTTAAGAAGTCAGGCACCTATATCTTATTAGGTTTGGTCAAAGGAACATGAAAAATAGCAAGGAGAAACTTTCCAGCAGATTTCCCTCTGCTTTAGACAGCATGGCAGCTAAAATGAGAAGACATTTTAGCCTTCTGTCCTTAGAGTCCAGAGTCAGCAGAGCCTCTGAAGTAGTGTGGACATGTAGTGGGAGAGAAAAGTCCATTCTGTAGTGTCCAGCCACTGAGAATTTGAGGTTGATTTGTGTTCAGAGGTGTAGTTGTTCCTATTCTCTCTGGAATAGTGACTAATTTACAAGATAATAAAAACCTATGATTCAGGGTCTCTGAAAAGAGAAATGGAGGGGAACTCTATTTGTGAGAAGGGGGTTTCAGGAAGGTAACACCATGGGGGGAGGGTCAAGACAGATTGTGGGTTCTTTTTTTTTTTTTTGTGGTTTTGAGTCACACCTGACAGTGCTCAGGGGTTATTCCTGGCTCCAGGCACAGAAATTGCTCCTGGCAGGCACGGGGACCATATGGGATGCCGGGTTTCAAACCAATGACCTCCTGCATGAAAGGCAAATGCCTTACCTCCATGTTATCTCTCCGGCCCCAGACTGTGGGTTCGTATAGGCCTGTATGTTTGGAAGGAAACTTGACTATTACAAGAAAGTTATGTTAAAGTTATCTATTTTTTTCCCCTTTAGTTGAGGTGAGGAGAGTGGACAGAGCTAATAATGCCACACCTGATAGTGCATAGAGCTTACTTTTTACCTGCTATACTTATCTCTCAAGTGGTTGTTTTGTTGTTGGTATTTTTTTTATATTTTATTTTATTAACTTAATTTAATTGAGAACATGTGATTTACCAAATTCCTCATAGGGATAATCCTACCTCCGGTGTCGACATCCTTCCACCAATGTTCCCAGAATGCATTCTATGCCTTTGCCCCCTTGCCTCCCAGAAGAACAGGCCTATTTTAAGTTTAAATTGTTAAGATTTGGGTCTCTTGATTTTCTTGTTGATTTTGGCTTGGGTATTTAGTTCTGCCTCTTTTTTTTTTTTTTTTTTTTATCTTCACCAATGCACCTGAGGCCACTCTCAAGTGCTTTTGAACATGTCAGCAGAGCACAGAGAGAGCTCTCAGAGCTAGACATGGAGGAAGCTGTGGTTTCTTGCTGGACTGTTGGCAATAGGGATTCCATCGCTTGGGGTCTGCCTGAGGAGAGACTTTATGCTTGCTGACTTCAGAGTGTGATCTGGCTTCAGGTGCCTGGGGACTCAGTTCTTGTTTTAGATGTCCACTGAATGATTTTCTGGTCTCAGTCTGACTGAGTCTTGACTTTCAATAACATTAATAAAGGAGATGAGAAAAACATCTCTTCAGCCATAGAGGAGGCTTAAGACAGGTTGAAGAGAGTGCACCTGAAGTATTTCATAAGTTGAAAAATCACAAATCAGATATCAGAGATTATTGCTCTTGTACTTGCACTAATATTTGGGTTTGCTCTATCTTCCTTCTATGATAGGCTTTAGGTAGTATGATTTAAATACAGGGAAAGATTGGATTGGGAAACTCTTTCATTTAAAAGTACATTCATTTGTTCATGTTTTCTCTACTGCTATATCACTAATATCCTAGCAGAAATTATGCTCGTGGCTTTAATAACCCAAACTTCACAAAAAGTATATTTATTAATAAATTCAAATAATGTTTACACTTTAAAAATTTATATGACACATACTCTTTATCAGTACACCATGTTTAATAAAATAACATGGAGGTTAAATATTGAGTTAAAGTTCCAGATAATTGGTAGAGCTCTAGGATTCCCTGTGTAGATGTTTTAGAAAACATACTTAGTGTCAAAACAGCTCTGCTGGCTCTAGAGGCTGAATCACTACTGACTATTGTAGTCAACTTCAACAATTGCTGAATGATAGGGGTAGTAGGTCCAATTCATTTTCCATTCTATTATAACAACATTGTTACTTAAAGGTGTTTTAGTTACATGCTAGTAACATGAACAGGCATTTTGGTTTCAGGTGTATTGCTTAGTTTTCCATTTATAAGAAAGGGATCAACGTGTTTTCTGACAGAAAAGTTATAGATGACAGTCTTTAAGTTGGAAAAAGAAGACTATTATTTGATTTTGAGCTTCCCCATTTGTAAAGTTGAAAAGTGGGAGGCTCATAGGAATTTAGAATCTTTCTCAGAGCTTCAGAGTTCCTTGTGAGGAATTAAACAGAACAGATGTGACAGGTCTGTGCTTAGAGCTTGGTTTGGTGTTCTGTCCCAGCTCTCCATGTGTGTTCTCCTGGGTAGGATTGTGGTGCTCTGTGAGAGGCTCTGTCTCTCTTGTGCAATGATAGCAGCAAAAAAGACTTTCCCCCTTTCTTGAGACAGCTCAGGAGCCTTAGAGCTACCTTTAAAGGGACATAAACATGACATCGCATGCCCTACTATGGTGCTCAAATATATTACCATAGATGGATGATTCAGACACAAACATTTATTTCTCATGTTTTTAGAGGCTGAAAATCCAAGGTCATAATGCCATTTTGATCAGACTGTTGATGAAAAAGTGCTCCTGATTTGCAGACTGCTCCTCAAATTCTCATTTAAGGAGAGGCTAAATTCTAGTCTTTTTGTCCTTTTTCTTTTAAGAACATTAATTTCATTATGGGACTCTATCCTCATGGCTTCATCAATTCTCAATTGCCCCTTAGTGGGCTTATTAATCCTACACAGGGGTGATTACTCAGGGCTAAGGTCAATGGGAAGAAGTTAGTTTGGAAGTTAAATCTGAGTTTAAACACTAATTTGGGGTGAGTGCACAGGTGGGATACAAACTCACAGTTGTTAACATCTGAGGTCATACAACAGCTAAATGGTCTTCATCAGAATTATTGTTTTCTAATTTTAATCCTGTCTTTAGACCTAGTTTTCAGGTTTAATAACCAATGGGAGCTAATAGAAATTGATTGAAAATCACAATAGCCAGAATAACAAATTATTAGAGAAAGTATCAATGTGAGAAAATAAAACAAATCAGCAAATTTCAACATTTCTATATGCTCAGGAATCACTTTTGGAAGTGATGGGAGACTAGCTAGTGTGCTAGGGATCAAACCCAAGTCAGCTGCATTAAGGCAAGTGCCCTACCTGCTGTACCATACCTCTAGCCCCATAATCTTTAATTATATAGTTTAGCTAACACATTTGATATTAAAAAATCAATTCTGAGCACATGTGAAGGAATACAAAATCATTATCTGGAGATGTTAAAATTTGTGTATGTATATATACACACACACACACACACAAATTTCTAAGTGAGAAAAATTACAACTTTATTTGACTCAAAAATTTAGTAATTAATGACCAACAACATTATTGTGGGAGTTCCTCTTGAATTATTATACATATTCCATTTCATTTTTTATTATTGTTTTTATAGCTATCACATACACATAATTCAAGAATCATATATAGTTCCTCAGTATCAATTTTGAGAAGACCTCTATCTCTGGCCCTATGACTTCTTCAATCCCCAGACATCCAGACTGGCAATAAAAGAGAAAACCCAGCAATCTGGCCTTATTATGTTCTGTTATTACCTTGAGGTGAAGAAACTCTTATTCTGTGATATAATTATATTAGATAATACAAACTTTACATGTGAGTTCTTCATGATGTGATGGTACTAGTGACAGGCCATCAGAATACTTAAAACAACTGTTGATAAATATAGCAAAACAACAATAGTTGAAGTCACCAACATACCACTGTCTCTCCACAAAGAGACCAATCAGGCAAAAATTTGACAAGAAAACAATAGAATTGAAGGAACAAGTGCAAGAGATGGGGCTAGATTCCAAAAAAAGGACAACACATTATTCTCTAGTACACACAGGACATTGTCCAAGATAAACCATAAAATACCAGGTCACAAAACATAGCTCCATAAGACTAAAAAGATAGAAATCATATAAAATATCATCATACCGAGATTATTTGAAAATAGATATTAACTATTAACATAAACAGGGAAAAGCTCAAACATTAGGAAACAACTTAATACTGAACAAACAGTGTGACAAAAATGAAATCAGAGAAGAAATAAAATTTCTGGAAACAAAGGACAATTAAAGTTTTAGTTACAGTATGGGGTGCAGTAAAATGATATTAAAGGGGAAGTTAATAGTAATACACATTCATTAGAAATAAAAGGGTTCAAATAAATAACTTTATAATATATCTTAAGTAACTAGAAAAATCAAAGAAAACTAACTGAAAATAAGCAAAAGGAAGAAAAATATAGAGCAGAAATCAATGAAATGGAAGCAAAAATATTCAAAAGATTAATGAGTGCAGGAATGATAGCACAGTGGTATGGGCCTTATATGTGACCACCTATGATAACCAGGGCCTTGCAAGGAGTGATTTCTAAGTGAAGAGCCAGGAGTAGCTCCTAACCGCCACCATGTGTGGCCCCCTATACCCCCCCCAAATCAATGAAAACATAAAACTGGTTCTTCAAAAGAATAAACAAGATTTACAATTAGCTAGATGCAAAAAGGGGAAAATACTAACAAACCAAATCAGTAATGAAAGGGAAGATGTCGGATTCAGGAAGGAGCATTCTGAAATGGGGGACAAAATGTTAAGAGAAATATGCTGAGTTGAGTTCAAGCAGAGTGGTGAATGAAGAGTTGTAACTTGAGATGCCAGCACCCTTCTGCTTCTCTACTCTGCTGTCCTGCATTTTCGGCCTGATTTCACCCTTGGTGCGGCTCATCAGCCAGCCTGCCTTCCTGTGAGCTTTCCGGGGAGTCTGCCTTCCCGTGAGCCTTCCGTGGAGGTGAGTCGACATGCCCAGAAAGGGAGGAGCCACTGAACTTCGCTGGATCTCAGATGCCAGCACCCTTCTGCCTCTCTACTCTGCTGTCCTGCATTTTTGGCCTGATTTCATCCTGGGTGCGGCCCATCTGCCAGCCTGCCTTCCTGTGAGCCTTTCGTGGAGGTGAGTCGACACGCCCAGAAAGGGAGAAGCCAGAGGAGCACGGTTGCTCCACTCGCCTTCGCGACGGTGCACAGCATTTAGCCGATGAATACAATCACAACACGTAGAAAAACACGCAGTACTAGTGTGACAATGGGGAAACAACACGGGCCAGTGCCAGACATAGAGAATGAAGATGGCAACTCTGATGACTTGAACATGACCAACCACCTAGTCAGTCTCTCAGATAAGGAGTTTAGAGTTGCAATATGGAACATGTTCAAAGAACTCAAACAAAGTATAGAAGAGAAAACTAAAAAGAATCAGGAGAATATGAAGATAGAAATGAGAAAACTCCAAACAGAAATTTCAGATCAAATAACAGGCCTGAGAAACTCAGTAGATGAATTGAAGAAAAACATGTTTGAGATTTCCCACAGGTTAACAGCAGCTGAGGATAGAATCAGTACACTGGAAGATGAGATACATAACAATTACATACAGCAGAAGAAATTGGAAAAAAGCCTCAAAGCAAATGATCAAACAATGGAAAAATTACTCAAAGAATGGGAACAGATGAAAATAGAAGTCTATGATAAACTCAACAGAAACAACTTAAGAATCATTGGAGTCCCAGAGACTCAGGAAGAAAATCTCCAGGAAGAATCAACAGTCAAGAACATCATTAAAGAGAAACTACCAGAGATAATGAATACATGTGATCAAATCCTGCATGCCCGAAGAGTGCCAACTAAAAGAGACCCCAGAAAAAACACCCCAAGACACATCCTAGTCACAATGACGAATCCCATAGATAGAGACAGAATTCTGAAAGCAGCAAGATCGAAAAGAAAAATTACATTCAAGGGAACATCCTTGAGATTTACTGCAGACCTGTCACCAGAAACACTCAAGGCCAGAAGGCAGTGGTGGGACATAGTGACAAAACTCAATGAAATAAATGCTTCGCCTAGAATACTGCACCCAGCAAAACTCACTTTCAGGTTTGAAGGAACAATACATAGTTTCACAGACAAACAACAGCTCAAAAACTTCACAGACTCAAAACCATTCTTAAAAGAAAAACTGAACGGCATACTTTAAGACAAGGCTTACCAACAGACACACCAAACTTTAATATAAAGATGGCACTAACTCCCAGGACAACTCTTTCTCTCAATGTCAATGGACTAAATGCACCAGTTAAGAGACACAGAGTGGCTAAATGGATCAAAAAACTCAATCCAACCTTCTGCTGCCTACAAGAAACGCACCTGAATAGTCAGAACAAACATAGACTCAAAATTAAAGGCTGGAGGAAAATCATCCAAGCAAACAACACCCAAAAAAAAAGCAGGAGTGGCCATATTAATATCAGATGATGCAAACTTTATTCTTAGGAAAGTTGTAAGGGACAAAGATGGACATTTTGTATTAATCAAGGGATATGTACAGCAGGAAGAAATCACCCTCCTAAACATATATGCACCGAATGAGGGGCCAGCAAAATATTTAATACAACTGTTGACAAATATGAAAAATAATATCAATAACAACACAATAATTGTGGGAGACCTCAACACGGCATTGTCAACACTAGACAGGTCAACCAGACTGAAACCCAACAAGAATATACTAGACCTGAGGAGAGAAATGGAAGAAAGAGGCCTAGTAGATATATACAGGACACTCCACCCCCAGAAGCCTGGATACACATTTTTCTCTAATGTACATGGGACATTCTCTAGGATAGACTACATGTTAGCACACAAAACATACCTCCATAATATCAAGAGGATAGAAATTTTGCAGGCTGCCTTTGCTGACCACAAAGCCCTGAAATTATATATAAACTACAAAGGGACACAGAAGAAAAATTTTAACACCTGGAAGTTAAATAGCCTCATACTGAATAATCAGTGGGTCCGAGATGAAATCAAAGAGGAAATCAAAACCTTCCTGAAAACAAATGACAATGGAGACACAAATTATCAGAACCTATGGGACACAGCAAAAGCAGTACTGAGAGGAAAATTTATAGCTTTGCAAGCACACATCAGGAAAGAAGAAGGGGCATACCTGAATAGCTTAATGACGCAGCTCATAGAATTAGAAAATGCTCAACAAAAGGATCCAAAAATAGGGAGGCAGAAGGAAATAACAAAGTTGAGAGCAGAAATCAATGAAGTGGAAACCAGAAAAACCATCCAAAAGATCAACGAAAGCAGAAGTTGGTTCTTTGAAAAAATAAACAAGATTGATAGACCACTGGCAAAACTAACAAAGAAAGAAAGAGAGAGAAACTTGATAACTCGTATTAGGAATGAAGAAGGAGAGATCACTACTGATATGGTAGAGATCCAAAGGGTAATCAGAAACTACTTTGAGAAACTTTATGCCACTAAAAATGAAAACCTGGAAGAAATGTATAAATTTTTGGAATCTTATAATCTTCCACGATTGAATGAAGAGGATATAGCATATCTAAACACACCCATTACTATTGAGGAAATTAAGAAAGTAATCAAATGTCTGCCCAAAAACAAAAGCCCAGGCCCAGATGGATTTACTAATGAATTCTTTCAAACCTTTCAAGAGGAACTACTACCAATCCTGGCAAGACTCTTTCATGAAATTGAAAAAAACAGGAAAACTTCCAAATAGCTTTTATGAAGCCAACATTACCTTGATACCTAAACCAGACAGAGATGCTACGAAACAAGAAAATTACAGACCAATATCGCTGATGAATGCAGATGCAAAGATCTTCAACAAAATCCTGGCAAATAGGATTCAATGCCTCATTAAGAAGATCATCCACTACGATCAAGTAGGTTTCATTCCAGGAATGCAAGGCTGGTTTAACATCCGTAAATCTATCAACATAATACACAACATCAACAGCAAGAAAAATAAAAATCACATGATCATATCAATAGACGCAGAGAAAGCATTTGACAAGGTCCAACACCCATTCTTGATCAAAACTCTCAGCAAGATGGGAATGGAAGGAACCTTTCTCAATATAGTTAAGGCCATCTACCACAAGCCAGAGGCAAATATTGTCCTCAATGGAGAAAAACTGAAAGCCTTTCCTCTAAATTCTGGCACAAGACAAGGCTGTTCTCTCTCACCACTCCTATTCAACATAGCACTGGAAGTACTCGCTATAGTGATTAGGCAAGAAAAGGATATCAAGGGAATCCAGATAGGAAAGGAAGAAGTCAAGCTCTCACTGTTTGCAGATGACATGATACTCTACTTAGAAAACCCCAAAGACTCTACCAAAAAGCTTCTAGAAACAATAGACTCATATAGCAAGGTGGCAGGCTGTGGGGAGCAGCAGGGAGATGTCCCTGGACATCCCCCCACTTCTACAGTCGAACCTTGGCTGACCGCAGCTTGCTACAGAAGAATAACAGAAACCAGATAACTGCTGAGGCAAGGCCAACAAGATGTGTGCAGCAAAAAATAATAGGGACTGGCGGTTCTGAGCCTGCTCTCACTCTGACCAATACATTCCATGGCCATGAGAAAAGTTAGACAAATAACAGAACATTCTCTTTAAGGTTCACTGAAAGGTTTAACATTTACCAGAACTTTGTGTACGCAAATGTTCAACTTATGTTTTCATATGTTCCTCTTTATCTAACATTCCATCTGGTGTGTACGTGACATCCGTGCCTTGTGGTTTTCCACCCCTTCCCCTCCTGGGCAGTGTGTAAAGACTGTCTTGGCAGATGATGATTGGTGCAACTCATGTTCCCCCCTCCCAGTTCCCCTTTTGGCTGATAGTATATAATTGTATGCTGCCCGAAATAAAGTGCTCTTGGTCTCTCACTGAGTCATGAGTCATTACTAACCTTTTGCTTCCACAGGTACTCAGGAGAATCACCCACCACGTTGTGCGGCCACCTTTGGGACAGCTCTGACTGCCGGTCAGCTAGAGCTAGGAACCCCTCAAGGGGATCCCCCACAGGGAGCCGCAGCAGGCTACAAAATTAACACACAAAAATCAATGGCCTTTCTATACACCAATACTAATAAGGAAGAAATGGACATTAAGAAAACAACTCCATTCACTATAGTGTCACACAAACTCAAATATCTTGGAATCAACTTGACTAAAAATGTGAAGGACCTATACAAGGAAAACTATAAAACTCTGCTCCAAGAAATAAGAGAGGACACGCGGAAATGGAAGCACATACCCTGCTCATGGATTGGCAGGATTAACATCATTAAAATGGCAATACTCCCCAAAGCACTGTACAGATTTAATGCGATCCCCCTAAAGATACCCATGACATTCTTCAAAGAAGTGGACCAGGCACTTTTGAAATTTATTTGGAACAATAAACACCCTCGAATAGCTAAAGCAATCATTGGGAAAAAGAATATGGGAGGAATTACTTTCCCCAACTTTAAACTTTACTACAAAGCAATAGTTATCAAAACAGCATGGTATTGGAATAAGGACAGGCCCTCAGATCAGTGGAATAAGCTTGAATACTCAGAGAATGTTCCCCAGACATACAATCACCTAATTTTTGATAAAGGAGCAAAAAATCCTAAATGGAACAAAGAAAGCCTCTTCAACAAGTGGTGTTGGCACAACTGGGTAGCCACTTGCAAAAAATTGAACTTAGACCCCCAGCTAACATCATGTACGAAGGTAAAATCCAAATGGATTAAAGACCTCGATATCAGACCCAAAACCATAAGATATATAGAACAATACGTAGGTAAAACACTCCAGGACATTGAGGCTAAAGGCATCTTCAAGGAAGAAACTGCACTCTCCAAGCAAGTGAAAGCAGAAATTAACAGATGGGAATATATTAAGCTGAGAAGCTTCTGCACCTCAAAGGAAATAGTGCCCAAGATACAAGAGCCCCCCACTGAGTGGGAGAAACTATTCACCCAATACCCATCAGATAAGGAGCTAATCTCCAAAATATACAAGGCACTGACAGAACTTTACAAGAAAAAAACATCTAATCCCATCAAAAAATGGGGAGAAGAAATGAACAGACACTTTGACAAAGAAGAAATACAGATGGCCAAAAGACACATGAAAAAGTGCTCCACATCACTAATCATCAGGGAGATGCAAATCAAAACAACGATGAGATACCACCTCACACCCCAGAGAATGGCACACATCACAAAGAATGAGAATAAACAGTGTTGGCGGGGATGTGGGGAGAAAGGAACTCTTATCCACTGCTGGTGGGAATGCCGTCTAGTTCAACCTTTATGGAAAGCGATATGGAGATTCCTCCAAAAACTGGAAATCGAGCTCCCATACGATCCAGCTATACCACTCCTAGGAATATACCCTAGGAACACAAAAATACAAAAACCCCTTCCTTACACCTATATTCATTGCAGCACTATTTACCATAGCAAGACTCTGGAAACAACCAAGATGCCCTTCAACAGACCAATGGCTAAAGAAACTGTGGTACATATACACAATGGAATATTATGCAGCTGTCAGGAGAGATGAAGTCATGAAATTTTCCTATACATGGATGTACACGGAATCTATTATGCTGAGTGAAATAAGTCAGAGAGAGAGAGAGAAAAACGCAGAATGGTCTCACACATTTATGGGTTTTAAGAAAAATGAAAGACATTCTTGCAATAATAACTTTCAGACACAAAAGAGAAAAGAGCTGGAAGTTCCAGCTCACCTCAGGAAGCTCATCACAAAGAGTGATGAGTTTAGTTGGATAAATAACTACATTTTGAACTGTCCTAATAATGAGAATGTATGAGGGAAATTGAGAACCTGTTTAGAGTACAGGCGGGGGTCGGGTGGGGAGGAGGGAGACTTGGGACATTGGTGATGGGAATGTTGCACTGGTGATGGGTGGTGTTAAGAAAAAAAAAAAGAAAAAAATATTTGCTCATTAAATGACATTGTTTAGAAAAATGAAAGCACAAGTAAAAAAAAAAAAGAAAGGGAAGATGTCACAACAGATCCCACAAAAATTCTCAGAAATACCAATCAGCAATTGGTAATCTAAATTATGTGTCACAAAACAAAAATTTCTAACCCAAGATAAAATGGACACATTTTAGGACTCTTAGAACTTTTTAAGATCGAATCAAGAGAAAATAGAATAACTGAATGGACCAATTATTATATTGAAATGGTTCTTGGTCCAGATGAGTTCACTAGCAAGTCCTTCCAAAACTTTAAAAATATCTACTTGCAACTCAATTACTTATAGTAACTCTTCCAGAAAGCCAAAGAAACGGAAACCCTCCTAAGTAGTTTGTATGAGGCAAACATTAACCTATTACCAAAAGCTGACAGAGACACCACTAGAAAGAAAACCTATAGACTCCTAATGAAGATAGATGCAAAGATTTTCAATAAAAGATTAGTAAACCAAATTCAACGTTACAATCATACACCAAAATAACAATAACCAAAAAACAAACAAACAAAAAAAAGCATTTAACAAGACACAACATCAATTCATGATAAAATTATTAATAAAACAGGGCTAGAAAAAGTTTTCTTTAATTAGTAGAAGTAATTTACCATGAATCTACAATTAAAACAATCATACACCATGTCAAAGAGGTGCCAGATTAAGAAATGCAAGGATGGTTTTACCTACATACGTCAATCAATGTAATATGCCATATTAATGCAAACAAAGTAAAATACTATTTTCATTTGAATTGATGCAGAGAAAGCACTTAACAAGGGGGGAGTGGTAGCACAGCAGTAGGGCATTGCTCTTGCCTTGCATGCATCTGACCCAGGACGGATGCAGATTTGATCCCGGCATCCCATATGGTCCTCTGAGCCAGGAGTAATATTTTTTATTATTTTTATTTTTAATTATGAGAACAAAGATGCAAAGAAAGAAGACAAGGTAAAGTTACAGTGGAAGGACAATCAACCATAAACACAATTCTCCATAGTCCCATTGCTGATATCTTAACTTTGAACTTTCAGTCAAAAAACATTAAGAAAAATAAAACAGAACCCATGTACAATTACTTTGTCCCTCAAGTGCCCAGATTGTAGTACATAATATTTTTAGCAGCACACAAAGCAATCTAAAGCCATAAAACTTATGTAACTTCTTAAACATTGAAGGCAAAGTACTTTTTTACATTTCCATGCACATGCATATTACTTTAAGTTAACCTCAAAAGTTTAAGTGGGTTGTTTTTCTTAAGGATTAGAGTCAAAGGAGCACAGTTAAAATGGTGTTAGAGTGACAATTATTGTTTGCATAGGCCCACCAAAATATGAGGGACATGGAAAGAAAAAGCCTTGGCCTAAATACAAGGAGACCCTACCCCTGAAGTTTTCTGGCATAAGACCAACTCTAGACTCCAGGCAAACTAGTTTGTCCAATCCAGGTCTGTAGTGCCAATACACTTTTATTTTTCACACAGTCTCTGTTGTTGGTATCATGTTTCTGTATTAAAGATCCTGGAATCTGCATATCCTACATTGCAGTCAGGATGGTGCAGAGCGTCCTCCTGTTTCACCTCACAATTAAAGGGCAATGCAGAGAACCCTGTCCTGTAAACAGGTTGTTGTTGTTGTCCAGTCTTCTTAGTGTTAAGGGAAGTCTCTTTTGAGCAGGTCGATGTCAGAGCAGTGGTAGGGTCTTCCCTGGAAGAGGATTGCTTCTAGTGTTAATATAAAAAACCTTGGATGTTTCGTAGATAGCTTCCCTGGTTCAGGGGTGAATGGAGGATGCCCATTCTTCTGAGACCTGTGCCAGGTCATTATATCAATGTTCTGGGTGTAAGGTCCCATTGCACTACAAGATTTGTGTGTTCCAATCTCTATTAGATAAGAACTTATTTGTATGTATAGTATTTTCTCATTTTAATGTGCCTATGCAAACAAGGAACAATGCCACATGGCGTTATCGTTGCATTTGGGGACCATAAGAACAAGTCCAACAATCCCCATGACGTGATTCAATCATAGCATTAAACTGAGGGACTCTTCCACCAAAATTCCCTATTGAACAGCTCACAAAGAGAAAACAAGATAAAAAGTGGGCAGAATCTTCACGGTAAAAGAATATTTAGAAAGAATTATAGCTGTTAAAGAAAATACACATAAAATATTCAAAAGACATATGTGTCCATTTTCTGTCTTTTGAAATAGTTGAGGGTTGTTAAATCCAATGCACGACTTTGGTCTGTGATTAGGACTGTGTAGTACTGAAGTTAAAAAGGGTAAATGTGGGGTACTTATGGTTGGGGGTGAGAGATTTAAGGAGTAATAATGAGCTTTGTAGGGGTGTGCGAAAGGGCAGAATCTGTTGGGGCAGGAGGTCGGTCTTGGTGCATAACAAATTAAAAAACTGAGGGTAAAGAGGTTTAATTAAGGAGAAGATAGAAGATAAAGAATCCAGATTGGGAGATGAGGGAGTAGAAGGGGCTTTGGTGTGGGGGAGGGCAATATATCAGAGGGGTTATATACATTGTATAGATGAATTGTTTATGGATTAGGCTTGGCAGTCAGAGAGGACCACTGTATAGGAAGTCATGTCTACATATACACTGATTTTAGAGACCTATTTGAATATTATCCTCTAAATCTAGGGAATTCCATTTTTTCCCTAGAAACAGTCGAGAATTAAGAATATTTTTGGGGGGCTGGGCAGTGGCGCTAAAGGTAAGGTGCCTTGCCTTGCCTGCGCTAGCCTTGGACGGACCGAGGTTTGATCCCTGGCATCCCATATGGTCCCCCAAGATAGGAGCGACTTCTGAGCGCATAGCCAGGAGTAACCCCTGAGCATCACTGGGTGTGGCCCAAAAACCAAACCAAACCAAACCAAAACAAAACAAAAAAACCAAAGAATATTTTTGGGTATTGTTAAAAAGTATATGTGTCAGCTGAAGAGAAACAGAAGAACTGGCAAGCAGAGTCTTCTGGGTGCAGCCCCTGCCTCTGTAGTTTGTGTATGCATAGGGGAGGAATTTCTCTCCCCCACCCTCCCCTCAGGGTCCTATTTACCAGGCGTGGCCCTGAAGACCAGTCTGGCATGGGGGAATCTCAGTCCCCTGGACTAAGTGGTCAGCCCAGGGAGCCTATGGCTAGCTGTCCTGCCCAGAGCCCAGAACATACCAGCTGAAGAGAAACAGAAGAACTGGCATGTGGAGTCTTCTGGGTGCAGCCCCTGCCTCTGTAGCTTGTGTATGCATAGGGGAGGAATTCCTCTCCCCCACCTTCCCCCCAGGGCCCGATTTACCAGGCGTGGCCCTGAAGACCAGTCTGGCATGGGGGGAGCCAGGAGTAATTTTTCAGTGAAAAGCCAGGAGTAATTCTTGAGTGCCACCGGGTGTGCCCCCCCCCCCAAAATAATCAAAAAAGCAAACAAACCAAAAAGAAAGCATTTAACAAGATGAAACATCAATTCATAATAAAATTATTAATAAAACGGGGCTAGAAAAAGTTTTCTTTAATATAGTAGAAGTAATTTACCATGAATCTGCAATTAACATCATATTCAATGGTGAAGAACTGTAAGCCTATTCTTTAAGATAAGGCACAAGACAAGGTTGTCTATTTCTGTCGCTATTTTATATTTGGCTCACACCCAGTCATGCTCAGGGGTTATTCTTGGCTATGCAATCAGAAATTGCTCCTGGCTTGGGGGACCTTATGGGACGCCAGGGAATCAAACCGCATTCTGTTTTGGGGTCAGCCATGTGAAAGGCAAATTCCTTACTGTGCTATCGTTCTGGCCCCTGTCATTATTTCTTTTAAATAACATTTATTTAAGTACCTTCATACACACATGATTGTAATTGGGTTCAGTCATATAAGGAACACCTCCCTTGAACATTCCTATCACCAATGTCCCTCATTTCCCTCCTCCCCCTGCCTCTATTTGAGACAGGCATTCTACTTCTTTCATTAACATTGTTATGATAGTTTTCAGTGTAGTTATTTCTCTAACTGCACTCACCACTTTTTGTGTGAGTTTCATATCATGAGCTGATCCTTCCAACCCTCATCTCTATTGTCTCTGGGCATTATTACAATAATGTCTTTTATTTTTCTTAAAATCCATAGATGAGTGAGACTATTCTGTGTCTATATCTTTCCGTTTGACTTATTTCACTCAGCATAATAGATTTCATGTACATCCATGTGTAGGAAAATTTCATAACTTCATCTCTCCTGATGGCTGCATAATATTCTGTGTATTTGTACCACAGTTTAAATTTTGAAACACTTTTTAAACTATCTACAATAACAGTATTCATTCATGTCTATCTACACCCCAAGTGCAAAAGGTCTCCACCATTCAGATGTTGTCTGGGATTCTGTGGCTACATGTCCCGAAGTTTCCATCCAATCCCAAGACAAGTATAAAAGTTTCAACTTCCTAGCTCTGCTTTGATTATCCCAAGAGCTTTCTGTGTGAATCCATAGAACTGAATCCTATGACACAAAATTTGTGATTCCTTTCTCTTCTAAATTCTTAAATGATTTTTTTTTAATCTGAGCACTGTAACAGCAGACAAGTTTTAACGTGGGCTTACCCTGCTGGAAGATAATCTTGCCATAGCACAAACAGAGATCATGGCCTACCAAGACGCACCTGGGCCTTCCTAAATCCTCAAGAACCTACATATGCTCTGAGAAAATGATATCAAAGATTGATTGGTTAAGCATATTCAGAGAATTGAAATGCTCCAGAGGGGCTGGTTATATCTGCAGCATTAATGGGCATCTCAGCCAGGTGACACACCACTTGGACTAGGATGGCCCTGAAAACAGAGTTTTCTTGGAGATTCAGGACCCTGAGCTGGGAGTAGAGTTTCAGCTCAGGCAGGATGACCTTTAGGTGCCTTCCTGGAGCCCACACATCCCTAAATTCAGTTCTTGCAGGGTGGATGCACAGTTCTCAGGCAGCTCTCGAAGGGAGTTTCTGAAAAGTCTCAGGGAAGTTCCACTTAGACACAGCTACTTTAGCAGAATGAAGTTGGAGCACAGGCATAGATTTATCAAATCTGATTCTAGCAATGCACACGCATTGATTGACAGGGTTTGCAAGTGGGGAGTCAGACACCTGAGGACTTTGTTCAATTGGCCTTTGAGGAAGACAATGCAATACAGGTAGAGCTCCTCAGACTAAGTAACTGAGAGAAGTGAGTGACCAGCTGCTCCTGATCTCCATATTATGAGGGTTGATGTGCTCAGGACCCAGAACAGTGAGAGTGAGTTTCTGCACATTCCTCATCTGGTCTAGAAGAGGTGAAAAATTGCATATATAATTTTTTTAGTTATGAAAGTTACGTCTAGCTCCTGGACAATCTAGCTGGACAAAATGCAGATCATTGCCTTTGATGGGAATGTCAATAAAGTAGAACTTGTGAACACACAGGTGGATGTTGTTTCTCCCATTTGCCCAGTTAACAGTGATGACACTCATTTTATCCATCTCACCATCTATGAGCCACAAATCTAAGACCACCTACAGGGCAGCAGACTGGTGCCTCTTTTTTGAATTTTTCATCATTTATCACTTTATTGAATATTGAAGAGTACACAATACTGGCATCTATATCACACCACTGAGTACAGAATTTGGGAATCTTGTAGTGTGAATCAAGCACCTCCAATTTGCACCTCCTGAAGGGCAAATCTTTTCATAAAGTAAAATATCAATTCCATCCAATATATTCTGTAGAATATTGTAAGATTCATGAGACAAAACATGTTCTAAGGAGCACCCCATTGGGAGACAATGGAAGGTCCCTTGCGGTACCATGGCCTTCATGATATCCTTGCGTTTATATGCAAAGGCTTCTAGGAAGAGTTGTGGGTAAAATTCTGGGGGAATGTCTCTCAGAGCAGCGATGAGATGGTACCTTCCTTCTCCCTTAGCAAACTCTGCATTGCCTGGTGCAGTAAACTGGGTGGGTCACAGGAGCCAATTTTTTGCTTTGTTCAGAAAGTAAGCCTGCAGGGTTATGTCTTGGCTTGGTGCTCAGACCTCAGAGTAACAAGTTCCTGAGATGTTCAGACTTGAAGTCAGTATTCACTTTTGTTACTATTTTTAATTAGTACTGGAAGTTAAGTCAAGAACAAGATATTAAGGGCATTCAGACTGGAAAAGAAGTTAAAAATTATTTTGAAGTTAATATGCTATAAATAAATAAATAAAACTAGAAACAATATACTTGAACAATAATGTGTCAGGCTACAAAACCATCATACAGAAATCCATTCATTACTATATGCAAACAATGTAATAGAAGAGAAAAAATATTTTAAACCCTATCTCATTCACTATTGTACCTCAAAAAAGTCAAGTGCATGGGAATCAGATTAACAAGAGGTGTCAACTATCTAAAGAAAGTGATAAATCTTTACTCAAAGAAAAAAGAGGACACAAGGAGATCAATGGCCTACACAACATTTCCTGAACCTCTAGATTGCCCCACTCTCACCCTTTCAGATAATATTAATCTCCTGGTTGACATCTCAGGAGCTTTTTGGGAAACTACTCTACTCTTCACCCCTCAAACTGTCCATAATTATGCTTCCAGTCACTGCATGAAGACAGGCAAGAAAGGAAAAGATTAACCCAACTTAATCCTCAGTGACATTCAGGAAGGCTTACTACAAAGATTCCACCTCAGCACAGCAAGAACACTGCAAATGTAACTAGGAAGATACATGAAAGCCCACCAACTTTAATGAGTGAAAACTACAGGAAGACCCAACCAACACCAACCAGCTCTGTGAATTATCAGAGAATGACTTTATTGAAACCATGACTTTAAAGAGCTCAAAGTAACAATGGCACAGGTAGTCATAAAAGTACAAGAAAATGTGATAGTCAAAATGAGAAATTACCATTAAATTTTCACAGAATGATAATCTGATATAATTTAATTATGCTGAAGTTTTCTTTCCAAAATATTTTCTTTAGTCTTATCAAATTTCCAGATCTAATTACAAATTTTAAGAATGGGGGAACAAGTTACTATATTAAAAGAAAGAAATCAGTAAAATTCAGGATGCATGGAATTTTTATGTGTGAGGGATTGGGGGTGGAGGGTGGAGAAACACCCTTCTTCTGAAGGATGCTTAGGGAAAGAGAGATATATTTTAGAAGGAACTAAAATAATGCAAAAATGTAGTGTATTACTTTGCTTGGGTGCTGATTCAAATAAAGCAAAAGCAAAGTGATTTTAAGACAATTAGGAAAAATGTTCTATGTCCAGTCCAAAAAAAAAAAAAACAACAAAAAAAAACCCATAGTATTTCTCCTTGGAATTTAATTTCTTAGAAATTTTATAGTGTTCTGCATTTCAAGGACATTATTTACTTATTCATTATCATTTTCTCCCTCCCTCCTTCCCTTTTTTTCTCTTCCTCCCTCCCACCTTTCTTCTCCCACCCATCCCTCCCTCTCTCCCTCCCTCTTTCTCCTTCCATCCCCTCCTCCTCTCTCCCCTCCCTTGCTCCCTCCCACCTTACTCCCTTCCTCCCTCCTTCCCTTCCTCCCTTCTTCCTTTTCTTCTTCTCTCCTTCCCTCCCTCCCTCCCTCCTTCCTCCTTCCTTCCTTCTCCCTCCCTTCCTCCTTCTTCCTCCCTCTCTTCCCTCTTTCCTCCTCCCTCTCTCCATCCTTCCCTCCCTTCCCTCCCTCCTTTCCTTCCTTCCTTCCTTCCTTCCTTCCTTCCTTCCTTCCTTCCTTCCTTCCTTCCTTCCTTCCTTCCTTCCTTCCTTCCTTCCTTCCTTCCTTCCTTCCTTCCTTCCTTCCTTCCTTCCTTCCTTCCTTCCTTCTCTCCTTCCTTCCTTCCTCACTTCTTTCTCTATTCCTTTCCTCATTTCAGAAGACACAAACATTAACATACTTCATCTCTTTGTTTCCTGTTCTTTCTCTGGCAATTGTATTATTTTCTAAAGTTCCTAGACAAATAAGCTCTTGTTTATCTTTTTCACAAACATTCACTTTAGAGTCACTAAAGCAACCTTAATAAATTCATTTCCACTGCAAGTTTGAGAGCTTATATCTTAATCTAACTCCATCCTGGAATTACCAGGATAACCAATAGTTGGGTTTTCAGAACTATTTATTTTTCCTGGTTAATAATCAACACAAGCCCTATTACTCCATAGGGAAGAGTAGTATCCATTTCCAAGGACTCGTGATAAAACATTGCTAATAAAATTGCATGGGTCCTAAAAGCTCAAGTCTTTAAAGAAAAAAATAACCTTCCCTTTGTGCCCATAAAGTCTGAAGAGTAAGCCCTTATTAAACTGATAGCTATTATTCAAAAGAGCTCACATTTTGGAGCAATTACTATTCCCTAGCCAACTAAATGCCCAATTAGTCTTAAATAAAAACAGTACCTAGTACAGTGCCCAAAGAGAAAGGTATTTAACAAATCCTTTATTGCCCAATTCATTTAACTTGGGTGACCTAGATAATATTTATACAATTTGTTTCTAAAATAAATACTACCCATGGTTGACAATAAAGGCGTTATCTTGACTAACTCTCTTATTGAAAGGAATACTAATTGTCAACTAAGAAAATATGTGTGTTATTCTTTCCCCCTCATTTTATCCTGTCAAGAACAGAATTGGTCATCATTATTTTCTTAGCAGAGACTCAGTTTAGAACCACAATCCTGCAAGATTCCATTTCAGGCTCCAGTTTCTAACCACCTTCTCTTCAAAGTGTGTGTATGTGTGTGTGTATGTGTGTATATGTGTGTGTATGCATGCAGACATGCAGAGACAGCTGTCTGTACTGGTCCTCTAACCTGGACACTTGTGGGAGGATATGACATTATTATACTGAGCTCTTAAATTCAAGTATAACTCATGATGGCAGATGTGTTTGTGGAAGGAATATAAATGAAATATCTAGATTACCTTAAACAAATTTTACAGATTCCCTTAATTAAATTTTTATCATTTTGAATTTAGTTTTAACCACCAATTCTTACCATTAGATAGCTGGCAGAAGATTCTTATGAGAAATTTTCTGAAAAGGTTTTTCATGTGTCTAACTTCATCCTTATTATCCTCATTGTCCTATTTTTTCTTTAGTTTTTAGAGGACTCAGAAGGTTTCTTCCTGAAAGTAATCAGCACACAAATTTGGTTAAGAGAGATTTTTGGGTTCTCGTGAGAGTTTAGGTGTCAGGAGCTCATGCAGACACACCTAAATACAAGTTATAAACTGGCTCAACATTTTCTTCCTTCCTATTCCTCTCCTTTCAGTATTGTTGGCTTGTAGACCTGCAAGCTCTAAGAACACCACTAGGGGGTTTCTGATGGTTCCTGGCAATTCAGGACAAGGAGTGGCCCCCAGTTATCTTGAGCATTGTTCAAGCAGCTCCTCTTCTTAAAAGGAGGATTTGCTGTGCCTGCTACACATTAATGCAGTTTCCCCACCATAACCATTCTGCCTTCCTCAGTGTAATAATTGTTTTGAACTTGTGAGTGTTACTCCTGGTTATAGTGGTTCTCCAAGTGCTTTTGTTGTGACCATTGCAGCACTGTTTTTGTAATCCCACTGTTCTTGAGCTGACTGGTTGGTGCCAATACTACTTTCTATTTGTTTTGGAAAGAGTCTAGAATCTAGAATGGAAAGCTGGAGATTCAATATCAACTGTTGCTTACTATACATGTTTTTGAACAATCAAATTAACATTTCTTTTTCCAAATATCTTTAAATTGGAATAATAATAACTTTGTAGAAATGTGTAATTATAGAGTAAAATATTAGGTCATTATTATTATAACTCAGTAATTTTCTTTCTTATATAAATCTTTATTTAAGCACCATGATTACAAGCATGTTTGTAGTTGGGTTTCAGTCATAAACAAAATACCCCGTTCACCAGTACAGCATTACCACCACAAATGCCCCCTCCCCCACCCCTGCTGTATTCGAAACAGGCATTCTACTTCTCTCATTCTTTAACATTGTCATGCTAGTTGTTAGTGTAGTTATTTCCCTAACAGTGTTCAGCACTCTTTGTGGTGAGCTTCAAATTGTTAGCTGATCCTTCTGGTCCTTCAAGCCCTTAACTCTATTGTCTCTGGGCCTTATTACAGTAATGTCTTTAATTTTTCTTAAAACCCATAGATGAGTGAGACTATTCTGTGTCTATCTCTCTCCCTCTGATTTATTTCACTCAACATAATAGATTTCATGTACACCCACCTACAGGACAATTTCATGACTCATCTCTCCTAATGGCTGCATAATATTCCATTGTGTATATGTATCAAAGCTTTTTTTTAGTCATCCATCTGTTAAAGGGCATCTTGGTTGTTTCCAGAGTCTGGCTATTGTAAATAGCACTACAATAAATATAGGTGTGAGGAAGGGATTTTGAATTTTATTTTTGTGTCCCTAGGGTATATCCCTAGGAGTGGAATTGCTAGATCACATGGGAGTTCAATTTTCAGTTTTTTGAGGAATCTCCATATTGTTTTCCATAAAGGCTGGACTAGACAGCATTCCCACTAGCAGTGAATAAGAGTTCCTTTCTTTCCATATCCCTGCCAGCACTGATTGCTCTTGTTCTTTGTGATGTGTTCCAGTCTCTGTGATGTGAGATGGTACCTCATTGTAGTTTTGATTTGCATCTCCCTGATGATTAGTGATGTGGAGTATTTTTTTTCATGTGTCTTTTGATCATTTGTATTTCTTCTTTGAGGAAGTGTTTATTCATTTCTTCTCCCCATTTTTGATGGGGTTATATGTTTTTTCTTATTAAGTTCTGTCAGTATCTTGCATATTTTGGAGATTAGCCCCTTGTCTGATGGGTATTGGGTGAATAGTTCTCCCATTCTGTGGTTGACTTTTCTATCTTAGTCACTATTTCCTTTGAAACTCAATCATTTTCATGGTTATTACTATTTTTGTGGTCATGAGCTTTAATACATAGCTCATATTCTTTGACTATAAGGTCTTATTGATTATAAAACATTCCACAAGGAAAGGAGGGATTAATTTTAGAATACTTTGTATCAGAAAAGCCTTTGCAAACCAGGAAAGCTGGTAATTTGGAAATGTAGACCAGTTCAAAAAGAGAAGAAGGATAGAGGAAGGGATGCAAAGAAAAATGTGACTGTTTTTACTTTGTTCAACTATAAACCTTCATATAAAATAGTTTGAAATTTGTGATTCTTTTCAACCAAGTTTTGGTTCTTGCAACTTCTATGTAGGATTAGTTTGGATGCAAGGCAAAGAAAAACTCTCCTCCAACTTTCAATTCACAAATTTCAAAGTGAACGCATATGTCCCACATCTGCTATTTTTTGCTTGTATGTATAGCCTTTGACCAGATCTGCACCAGATGCTGGGGTCAAATTAAACTAAAGGGAGTTAGATGTGGGCATGGGGGAAGCAATTGCTTTGATTCAAGCCCTAGCTTTGTCTCTATACTAGACAAAGTAATTGACTAAAATTGTGCTTGGTCTCACTTATGTAAGACTTAAAAATGCAGGAATCAGTTTTCTATCGATTTCCAATTTGGAATACCTGATGTATGGATTTGGTGACTTTTTTTTTGCTGGGTGCACTTTCTTTTCTTTTCTTTTTTTTTTTTTTTGGTAGTTGATTCCAAATTTTTTCTTTTCTTTTTCTTTTTCTTTTTATCTCCAACAGAATCACATAACTTGAATTACTTAGCCTCATAAATTGAGTGGGGGGGGAGGATGATACCAGGACCAGACAGTCATATGAATATGTAGTGGAAATAAAAAATGTTCAGACTTGAACATCAAACCAAATGTCAATGACGACAGACTAGATACCCAATCTACAACAAGCTGTTAAGTGGAGACCAGTTACACTTGTATTCTGGGGGGTAAAAGAAGGAGATATAGGATGTATGCTGGGAAGAGGGGTGGAGGGAGGACAACACTGGTGGTGGGAATGCCCATTCATTCACTGTCACTATGTACCTTAAATATTACTGTGAAAGATTTGTAATGCATTTTGGTCACAATAAAAATTTATTAAAAAAAATAAAGAAGGGCCCGGAGAGATAGCACAGCGGTGTTTGCCTTGCAAGCAGCCGATTCAGGACCAAAGGTGGTTGGTTCAAATCCCGGTGTCCCATATGGTCCCCCGTGCCTGCCAGGAGCTATTTCTGAGCAGACAGCCAGGAGTCACCCCTGAGCATCGCCGGGTGTGGTCCAAAAAAAAAAAAAACCCAAAAAAAAAATAAAGAAAGAAACACTGGAGTGGATCCAAAAGAGTCTGATTAGGAATTTCAATGTATGAAAGGGACCAAAACAAAAATCTTCATTCAGAGATATCTAGAAGATCTGAGGTAAATATATCCTTAGTCAAATATAGTCGATCACTGTTTTTTTCTTGTAGATTCTTTATTCCCTTATCACTCTAGTATTTTTCTCTTTATTATAACACTTTTATATATTTGCATATCTGAGAGTTTCCAGCTGCAGCTTCTTTTACAAGTTTGGTAGAACAACTCATCTCAGGAGGTTGCTATGAGAACCAGTGGACTGAACATTCATCAAATTATAGATAAGCATCAAAAAGGCACCACACACTGTGCCCTTCCAGCAAACCATTTACCACAAAGCAGCCTGTGGTTTCTCTCACCAGGGACCTCAGTGGAGCAAAGGGAAGAAAGGTGAGCAGTAGGGCAGGTTGAGTGGGGGGTAGGGGGGCACGGGCATGGTTGATTTGCTTAGACTTGTCTCAAGAGATTGATCCTTGAAGCAGCAGCAGCTTCTTCCCTCTCCAAGGAAGCTCCTGACTGATTGTTGAAATTGCATGCAGGTTAGACAGAAATAGATAGGCAAAGAAAAAAGAGCAGAAAACCTAGAGTTAGACCTGGCCACAGGAATTCGCATCTTAAAGATCAATTGACAAAAGTCTTAATCAGGCCATGGACGACTATCTATATCCTGAAGCCATGGTATTCCCAATGGGAATGAGATACATTGGACAGAAATAAAATTATTCCTCTACCTTTTGCTCTAAGCCTTGAAAGCTCCTAGTTTGTTCACCAAATGGCTGCATTCTGTGCTTGCTGACTCAGAAGAATAGCACTTTCCTATAGCATATCACCAGATGGTAATTGGATTCTAATAATAGCATGAAATACAGAGAATTCCCACTGCTTGGCTGGTTTTTAACTGATGTGTCAGCAGAGAGCAGACCCTTCACTGTGTGCCCAGGCTGGAAATGAGCTCTGGGGAGCTGGGCCTGGAAAACACTAGTAGAAATATTGGGCCAGGTGGATTTGTTCCTTAGCTACTGGTTGGGATGATCCTGGGTCTAGAACTATTTTAGTCTACCTTGACTCTAGATAATGGCATGCCCCTCATGGTTTTAGAAATCCCCTGGGCAATAGGCTTCTGCATGTGAAGCTGGCTTAGCTGTTTTCCTTCCTCTGCAGCCCAGTCATTAGTGGGGATCATTCTCTGTGACCAAGGTTTCAGCCTCAGGAAGGCACCAGTTTCATTTTCATCATTTGTACATTATATTCTAATCACACAGTTACTTTCAGGAAATCAAATGGCTTCTATGACCTCTTTCATGAAACTTGGAAAATTCTACCTGGGTAGAATTGGAACTATTTTGCAGAATGTTAAATTCTGGAAAAATCGAAATAATTATTAGGATGGGCATATGCAACCTTCAATACATCTCAGTGTATCCTTACCTGAGACTTTGTTGAGGAAAGATGCTCAGTATGACCATATCTTGAGAAACTTATAGACACCTGAACAAAATGGCTCATATGATCAATGAAAACAATTTTCTAATGTTTTTGAAAATATTTCCATTATGATAATGCAGTAGAGTAGGAACCACCTCTTGAGGAATTAATCACTATAAAATATCCAAGATAATTAATAACTTATTTAATTCAATTTTAAGGATTTACTCATAATGATATGAAGCCAAAAAACAAATAAATGTCACAAGGCCTAAGTAAACCTAGTCCCATACCTAAAGGCATCTAGAAACTTTCTCATAGATGGAGCCTCAGAAATCACTTACTTAGCCCTCTTTTTGTAGATGAGAAACACAATATTCAAATAAGTAGAGTGAGAAGTTCTAACTTATGGAACTAAAGGGTAATGAGGGTCAGGACAGACATCCAATACATAGCTCATAGTCATTTTCCCAGTGTTCATCTAAGTTGTGCTCATTTTCGGGGTGCACTTTTCAGGACTGAAAATGAGGAGTGAGGGAGAAACATATGAATTGGAGGAAGGCCAAAAAATACAGATCTTTGTTTCTGACTTCTGGGTGAGGTCTACAGTAAGCCTGGAAGTTGGTTTGGAAAACCTAAAGCAGTCACTCAAAGAGAAAAGTCCTATGTGTGTGGTCTTTACAACTTCTGCTATGCAATTGCAGAAAGATCATTTGGAGCCGAGCAATGAGAGATGGCTTCCTGAAGTCAGTTGCCTTTAAATTAAACCTTGAAAGGTGACTCTAAGGCAAGGAGCAAAAATAAGACCAGCTGGCCTATTTTAAATCAGCTGGTGCTCTGCTAGACTCATATAGAATGGTTAACATAAAACCTATGCACCTTAAATGTGGCTAGCAGAAAATTTAAATGCTGATATTATTTAATAAAATACTAGAAGGGCTCCAAGTATTAGGGTCTCTACTTGTTTGAAAAATGAGAAAGTTAATCATGTAAAGTTAGAAGGAATCAAAATGTTGCCTGTTTTAAAGTGAAGTTTTGCCCTTAATCAGGGTGCCTTTATTATATAACTGCATATTATTATAACTGCATATCCAATTCCATTTCTACAGGAGTGAGGCATTTTGAAGATTATTTGATTCTTCCTGTGTTGATATTGGGGACTGAATGTGAGCCAGAGGGAGCTGCCTGGTAAAGCGCAGAGTACAGCATTGTTGGAGCTAGATGTTGTTGGGGTTTGTGTTAGTGAATAAGTGACCGGAAATCTCATATACAGATGTTTCCTGCTAATATGATTCAATATGAGAAGCTATACCAACTCCCTTAACCAACTTCAGAGATGTCACATAAATAATTTAATAAAGGTAATAACATGGTAGAAAGATAAAATTAAAAAAAATATTCAAGGATGGTAGAATCTGATTAGGGACTAGGTAGGGTATACGAGGTAGAGAGGAAAGGACAGGAGAGTAAAGATGAGGTAAGAAGTGATCTTGTTACAAGACTGGAAACCGGCTATAGAAATATCTTCTAGTTTGCTGAAACTCTTTTGGGCAAAGATATTTTTTTGTAGGTGGAAGAACATGTTAGCTGGCTCAGCACCAGCTAGAGACATCAGGATATCTTAAGGAAATTGCTGGAGACTACCTGGTGGATGGCAGATAATAAATAGGGATAGCAACAAGCCGGGGCGCTAATGCTTCCCCTACACCCATTCCTCCTGGCCCAGAGTAGAAAAGTTCAGAGCATAGGTTCTAAAGACTGATGGCCCATTTTCTAACCCTGCCTCCACTACTTGCTGTGTGACTGTAGGTAAGTTACCTTCTTTCTTTGTATTTTCATGTGTAAAATGGACCTGAGATACTATATTATTCTTGAAGTGGATATAAAGAATGTAGTGTTTCAAAGTACTTAAAAGTAGACTGATACATTCTAAATGCTCAAGAAATGATAGTTGCTATTTCAAAAACTGGAGTATCACCATATTATTTGAGAATTGGGGAATCATAGAGAATGTTAGAGCCTAGAAGTAATTTTTTTCCATACACAACTTACTCCCTAAATTCACCAGAAAAGTCAGAAACCAGTATCTTTTTGATTGTCACTATCTCCCACAGAATTGAAACTCATAATATGAATCATAGAGAAAAGGTGGCAACGTATCTGCAATTTCAAAGAAAAGCAACAAAGGCAAACTGTACCAAAGGATGTAAACAGAAATCAGACAGAATGTGATTAAAAACAAGTAGAGAAAATACCCTTAATTGTAGAATAAGGGAGAATTTTTGCAATTAATCACCTGTGAAGAATGGCTGATTAAAGATGGTAAGAATTCAGTTTATCATTGTTAAGGAAGTCAGTGAGTTATTTGGACAAGAGTGAATATAAACATAATATATTCAAAGAAAACAAAAGAGCAGGTCAAAAGGCACCTGGAAAATTTTAAGATAAATATGGACATGAAATATAGCTCTTCAAATCCATGGTCTACCTTGAACACATATCTCACTTGTGTGTCTCTGTGTCTCTGCTCTTTCTACCTCAGAGAAGTCCATGTTCTCTCTTCCTCTTTCCTTTTTATTTAATCTTTAGTTAAGCACCTTGATTACAGACATGATTGTAGCTGGGGTTCTGTCATATAAAGAACACCCCCCTTCACCTGTGCAATACTTCCTTTCTTTTTATTAATTTATTTTTTGTTTTGGGGCCACACCCAGTGATGCTCAGAGATTACTCCTGGCTATGCGCTCAGAAATCGCTTCTGTCTTGGGGGGACCATATGGGACATCGGGGTATCAAACCCGGGTCTGTCCTAGGCTAGTGCTTGCAAAGCAGATGCCTTACCTCTATAGCCACCGCTCCGGCCCCTTTTTTTTCTAAGCAAGTTTCTTTCAATGAAAACTACCTTGCTTCATTAAAAAAAAAGAAAATAACTGATATTATGAAAGTGAAAGTTTATAGAGATGGAAGAAATAAATACCAGTAACATCTGTAGATTAAAAATCTCAGAGAGAGCAAAAAGAATTGTGGGAAGAAAGTTAAAATAGAAAATGTTTCGGTTTGAAGAGAACTCAGTGGGCTGGAGCTCATGATTTGCTAGCAGGCAGCCTGAATTTTATCCTTGACACTACAGAATTCCTGAACGTTTTCAGGAGTGAGTACCAATTACAGAGTTAGGAATAGCCCTTGATCACGGGCAGGTGTGGCTCCCTTCCAACGTTCCAAATATGTAACTCATAAGGGTTTTTGCTTTTTGCCGCATTTAAATCAAGTATTGAAGGCAGACTTACCAAACAGCAAACATCCTTAGTCAGGAGAGCTATCCTCTTATCTCAGATATATAATTTGAGGAATATGGATTAAAATTAATGCCTAAACTTCAAGAACCACTAATGATTATTGATAATTTGACACAAACTTGAAGCATCACAACGGTAGTTTTAGCTTTTGAGATTGCCTCCAGATTTTCATACTCCCCTCCCCCCACTGCCTTTGGTAATTAGGGATATCAGAAGCATTTAGACTCAACACAAAGTCTTTGATTAAACTTGGAGGCTCAAACACAAAGTCTGGGCCACCAGTAACGCAATCCAAGGCAGGAAGTACTCCTCAAATGGGTTCTAAGGAAGATCATTCCATAAAGCCTCAAACACTGAAAACAGCTGCACCAGTTACAAGGCAATTAAATGTGTAATAAATAGAAATGTTACAAAATCACTATGTGAGAGAGTCTAAATGGGAATTGCCGGGGTATATGTACTAAGTGAGAAATGCGTGCCAAGATTAAGGTTGCCTGATTTTTAGCTGATGTGTTTCTTACTCTATAATACAAGCAAGTATTTCCATAAACAAGAACCGAAACATCTCTTCTTGGAGCCTGTGAGTGTAGGATAATTTCTGCTGGTCCCTGTATGGGAAAGAAGAAAAGCAAGGTGCAAAGATGGAGTGTGTGAGGAGTGGAAGGGGAATAGTGAGTGATAGAAGATTGCTTGGCAGCATTATGTTGGCTTGGAGGCTGTGAATCTGAGCATTAAACCGATTGAGGTGGGAAGGCCATATCAGTACAGAAAGATGATATTTTGCATCAGTAAAATGAACTAATTAAAAGTTACATCACATATTGTAGCAACCAACCCTGTTCTTTTTGCAGAAGTGCCATCTTTCTTGTTTTCAAGTCACCAAACTGTCCAGGAAAAAGATATTCAGTTACAATCCTGATAGAATAATGTATTCATAACCCACTTCTATATTTCAGAACTCTTTTAGGTCCAGATAATAGGAAAAAATATTATCAATCAGAGAAATAGAGTCACTATTCTTCATGGGATAGAAGGTTTGATAGAAAATGGAGGAGCAATAAGGACTGGTGGAGGAAAGTAGGAACCTTGATGAGTGTGAAATAACGTATGCATGAAACCATCATTATCATAATAAATAACACATCTCTATAAAGATATTACAACTATATAAAGTAATGTCAGGCATTTCAATAACAGAACACTTTTTGTATCTCAAGTCTTAAAATAGTAATAATATGTGGTGATTGGTAGATTTGGGGTCATTTTTGTTCAAGTCTACTTAGGTAAGTAGATGAATTACAGATACTTACAGTAATTTACTTATAAATGAAATTCATATATATTTATCAACATCCACTTCTTTCATATTTTAATTAAGTTGGTATCAAGTTAATATAATAATTTGAATTTTAATTTAGTTAGTATCAAGTTAATATAATTATTTGATATAATATCAAGTTAATACAACTATTAACTCAGGATGCTATGCTAAATTGGGTATGAAGATAAAACTTGCCCAGGAATGAATTAGGAAACATTTTTGTAAGGGTAATTTGGTTCCTGCAGGTAACAAATTAGAATGCCAGATTCACAAGAGGGTGGGATAAAGGCTATAAAGCTCAAAGGTAACACAAAATTTCCAGTCAGAATTCTTGTCATTTTCTTTGCTGGTGAAGTAATTTTTTAATTATTTTTAATTAATTTTTAATTATTTTTAATTATTGTGGTAGGCTTTTCAGATACTTGATTTTATCTGAAACTTTCCACTACCCACTTTACATGAGCCAAAGGTGTTTTTTTTTTTTTTTTTCTGGCCCCAGTACCTGCTTTAGACACTGAATTTCTTGTGTGAGAAAGAGGCTTTTTTTTTCTTTCAGTTTATAGCTCAGACTGTAGTGCCCTCTTAAATTTTTCCTACTTACAAATGAATTAATTCATGCATATAAAGAGTTGATATGCTTTATGCTGTATTTCTAAGTATTTTTTGAATTACTTGGTGGCATTGTTATTCCAAATTTATGAAAAAAGTTGCCAAGATGATCATTAAAATTTCTTTTGGTAAACACTATTCTACACACTACTCACTAACTGAAACTGATAACCTAAGGAAAACAAATATGAGGAAGAAATATTCTTGGAGCACAACCTTAGAGTTGATTTGGAAATTCAATTACAATAGCAAGTGACACATACAGACACAAAAAGGATGAACCAAATGGGAATAGGTCAAATTAAAAAGCTTTTATACAGCAAAATTAAAAAATGGTAGCCAGTAGTTAGGAAATGTTTATGTATAATTTATCTGAAAATAATTAGTATGCAAAATATACAAAGAATTCACAGAACACAAGAATAACGACAAAAGAAGAATAAATCCAGTAAAGGAGGGCAATATATGATGTGCTACTTCTCCAAGAAAGATACATATGTGATCCACAGAAGCATGAAAAGAAATGCTCATCATTATTTACTAAGGAAAAATTAAAACCTCAAAAGAGAACACATCACACAGTGAGAAGCCAAATAATATTAGAAACAAGTGTTGTTAAGGATCTGGAGAAAAATAAACCTTATTACACAGTTGGTGGGAAGGTAAGTTAGTGTAGCCTTTCTTTTCAGAACAATACAAGAAAATAGGAGAGAATGGAATCAACACTTTTACTTCTATTTTACTTTCTTTTGCTTAAACAAAACTAAAATATGAAAAAAAAATCCACCAGATCTAGAACATGGAGGAATAAGCACTTGCCTTGCAACATATGGTCACAGGCTGAAATCTCTAATGTCCCAAGTGCACAGAGTGACCCGTATAGCTCTACTGTTTAAGCAGGTAGCTCCTCTATGATCCTTGGAGCTGCAAGCAATTTATGATCACACCAAAGTCAGGTGTAAGCACCACAAAAGCACAACCTCCAAGTGAGCACTATAATTAAAAGATGTGTAAGTACATCAGCCAGGAAATGTAACCTTTGGTGAGCATGTTTGTAAGCACCTTAGGAACCCCTTTTGAAGACCACCACTATGTGCCTCAGCTGAATGTGAGTCCTGGCTAGCATGTGTAAGCACAACTAAATGAATGCAAATCCAGTGAATATTGTTCTTGAGTGTAGTTACTCAATACCTGGTGAACACCACAACAAAAATATACAAGACCCACAGCCTGTTGTACGTACAACTCCTGATTATCACAATATCAACAAACATCAACATCAGTGAAGGGATGAGGGAATTAAAAAAATAGTAATAAAGATGATAGTAAATCCCAATGAACCAAAGAAAAAACAAAGATAAAAAGTTTATCTCTTAAAATGCCTTTCTTAATGATCACAATGAAAACATTAACATCAAGATATAGGGGCCGGTGAGGTGGCGCTAGAGGTAAGGTGTCTCTGCCTTACCAGCGCTAGCCAAGGAAGGACCGCGGTTCGATCCCCCCACGTCCCAAATGGTCCCCCCAAGCCAGGGGCGATTTCTGAGTGCTTAGCCAGGAGTAATCCCTGAGCATCAAATGGGTGTGTCCCAAAAAAACAAAACAAAACAAAAAAGATGTCCCTAGAATGCACTATATTTCATCATTGATCAGAGACCATGCTTTCTGACTGCATACATGTGAACTTCAGGCTTTCTTATGATTTTTCTCTCTAATGATTGCTTCCTGCACAATGTGCCTATTGAGTTCAGTTTGAAAAGAAAAGGTGAATGGAGAAAACTTGGTATATTATTTTGTAAAATTCAAAAGATAATTTCTGCATGGGGGCTTCCTTGTGTCTTATCCTCCTGGAGTGTGGGGATGGGACATATCCCCACTCCTGTCATTATCCTACACAAATTATATCAGCAGGGTTCTTTGAAATCATGAAAGGAATGGTTTGCTCTTGGATTTTCTGCCTATGAGTTTATTGATGGTGTAAAACCTAATCATCACCAACATCTTTGAAAGCAAAAGACCTGCTATCTCTTGGTTTTGAAGTCTTAGTGTTCACTTGTGGGTTTGAAGCTTGAAATTAATGATGTGTGGCATGATGGAGATGGGCTTGTGGGAATTCCTGGATCAAGCAAGCCATCTGCTTTTTTCTCTGGGTGTACTGAGGATCAGCCATGTCCACAAATCATTATGCCTTTTTAGATGGAATACTTTGAATAAACGATCAGCAGTGGGAAACCAACTTTTCCTCCTTCTCCTGGCTGGAGACATTTAAATGAAAACTCTGACAGGTTCTTTCTTTTCATTTATTCAGATGCTTCATCTTTGAGAGGAATAAACTTCTCTTTCAGAGAAAGAGAATAAAAGAAGAAACTAAATCTATTCATTCAATATGTATTTGGTGTGCTGATTCTGTGTTCAAATAGATCAGAGAGTCAGGTCCACCCTACAGATGATCTGTAGAAACTTGACAAAATAGCATCCTTTGTTAAAGGGGACTGGCAGATAGTTGCTGCGCTGAACCTCTTTGCTAGTTAGAGTAGATGTAATTCTGAATAGGGACTGAGGATTCCTATGGAGTGAACTTTTTGATCTGAGCAGAATTGAGACTGGTGAGACAGTTGAGAAGAGAGGCCAGAGATGCTGCCCTGGTCCTCCAGAAGACTGTCCTAGTGCAATAGTTGAAAGTATTAAACTCTCATGAAATAAAAACCACAATTATATTTATTTTCTGTAAGTTTAAATTAACCAGGTCTTCATGAAGCTAAATAAAATTTTTTTAAAAAGAGGTTCTGAGTGTTTTTTCATATTTTTCTTACTTAAAACTTACTTTTAAGTTTAACCTGTTTTCATTTCTTTGCGTGTATATGCATACAAGTTTTTTTTTTTTTTTTTTTGCAGGGACATGACAGTTCTCAGGACTTTCTCTTGGCTCTCTCTTCTAGAACCACCCCTAGAAGGGCTTTGGGGACCATATAGGGTTTGAAATTGGGTTAGCCATGTGCAAGGCAACTATTCTATGAACTGTATTATCACTCTAGCTCCTTATTAATTTCTTTTATGATTTTATATTTTTGGATGCTTCATTGGTGGGTAAGTAGATGCTGCTTAGTTTCCTTAAGACTCCAACACAGTTGGGCATCTTGACAACATCTTGAAATCACCTTTCATTCTTCTAAAAAGGTGAGTCAAAGATATAATGAATTTTATCATCGTAGCTTCTATTTGTATTCAAGTATTCAATGGTAGGTATTACCATGGAACTTTTAAAGTTAAGCCCTTCCATTTAGATATTTCCTAGAGAGTCTTCCCTGCCCAGAAACTGTGGATAAAGCTGACTCTGCTGGGCCTCTTAAGCAAGGCAGACATTTTGAGGCTTCTCCCTGCTTGCTCCAGCCTGGGAACTTTGATCATCCCTGGCATTCATCCCCTCAGGGCTCGCTTCTTCTGAAGTGAGTCTTCCAGCCAAAAGGTGTGGAAGCAGAGGAGCGTGATTGCGAAGCGAAGCCGGGCACTCCACCTAGCCAATGAATACCACCGCAACACGTAGAAAACCCACCATACAGGCATAACAATGGGGAAATTATGCAGACCAACATCAGGCATAGAGAATGAAGATGGCAACTCTGATGATCCAACAATGGCCAACCATCTAGTTAGACTTTCAGATATGGAGTTTAGAGAAGAAATATGGAGGATGTTCACAGAACTCAAAGAAAGTATAGAATACTAGTAAGAATCAAGAGAATATGAAGATAGAAATCAGAAAACTCCAAACTGAAATATCAGGTCAAATAACAGGTCTAGATATTTCCTAGAATACCACATTTTTTCCCTCTTAATCAAAGGATACTTGTGAGTAGGGGTAATCTTATATTAATTTACATGATTAGCGAGTATGAGCTTCATGAAGCTAAGGACAATTTATCACTTTTACTGTTGAACTTCCAGGGCTATGATTTTTAGTGCCTAAAAA